>NC_058085.1:16575309-17775309 GCF_014858855.1 Bufo gargarizans
GGCGATGACACCGTTATCAGCGTTACAATACCACTTCTATGTCTCCTTGAGAAAACACTTAGGGCGATGATGGAAGAGGAGGTGGCCCAGGAGGAGGAGGAGGAGGAAGAGGGGTCATTTTTAGCACTTTCAGGCCAGTCTCTTCGAAGTGACTCAGAGGGAGGTTTTTGGCAACAGCAGAGGCCAGGTACAAATGTGGCCAGCCAGGGCCCACTACTGGAGGACGAGGAGGACGAGGATGAGGAGGAGGTGGAGGAGGATGAGGATGAAGCATGGTCACAGCGGGGTGGCACCCAACGCAGCTCGGGTCCATCACTGGTGCGTGGCTGGGGGGAAAGGCAGGACGATGACGATACGCCTCCCACAGAGGACAGCTTGTCCTTACCCCTGGGCAGCCTGGCACACATGAGCGACTACATGCTGCAGTGCCTGCGCAACGACAGCAGAGTTGCCCACATTTTAACCTGTGCGGACTACTGGGTTGCCACCCTGCTGGATCCACGCTACAAAGACAATGTGCCCACCTTACTTCCTGCACTGGAGCGTGATAGGAAGATGCGCGAGTACAAGCGCACGTTGGTAGACGCGCTACTGAGAGCATTCCCAAATGTCACAGGGGAACAAGTGGAAGCCCAAGGCCAAGGCAGAGGAGGAGCAAGAGGTCGCCAAGGCAGCTGTGTCACGGCCAGCTCCTCTGAGGGCAGGGTTAGCATGGCAGAGATGTGGAAAACTTTTGTCAACACGCCACAGCTAACTGCACCACCACCTGATACGCAACGTGTTAGCAGGAGGCAACATTTCACTAACATGGTGGAACAGTACGTGTGCACACCCCTCCACGTACTGACTGATGGTTCGGCCCCATTCAACTTCTGGGTCTCTAAATTGTCCACGTGGCCAGAGCTAGCCTTTTATGCCTTGGAGGTGCTGGCCTGCCCGGCAGCCAGCGTTTTGTCTGAACGTGTATTCAGCACGGCAGGGGGCGTCATTACAGACAAACGCAGCCGCCTGTCTACAGCCAATGTGGACAAGCTGACGTTCATAAAAATGAACCAGGCATGGATCCCACAGGACCTGTCCGTCCCTTGTCCAGATTAGACATTAACTACCTCCCCATAACCATATATTATTGTACTCCAGGGCACTTCCTCATTCAATCCTATTTTTATTTTCATTTTACCATTATATTGCGAGGCTACCCAAAGTTGAATGAACCTCTCCTCTGCCTGTGTGCTAGGCCTAAATATATGCCAATGGACTGTTGCAGTGGTGGCTGACATGAAGCCTGATTCTCTGCTATGACATGCAGACTAATTCTCTGCTGACATGAAGCCAGATTGTCTGTTACGGGACCTCTCTCCTCTGCCTGGGTGCTGGGCCTAAATTTATGACAATGGACTGTTGCAGTGGTGGCTGACGTGAAGCCTGATTCTCTGCTATGACATGCAGACTGATTCTCTGCTGACATGAAGCCAGATTGTCTGTTACGGGACCTCTCTGCTCTGCCTGTGTGCTAGGCCTAAATATATGCCAATGGACTGTTGCAGTGGTGGGTGACGTGAAGCCTCATTCTCTGCTATGACATGCAGACTGATTCTCTGCTGACATGAAGCCAGATCGTCTGTTACGGGACCTCTCTGCTCTGCCTGTGTGCTAGGCCTAAATATATGCCAATGGACTGTTGCAGTGGTGGGTGACGTGAAGCCTGATTCTCTGCTATGACATGCAGACTGATTCTCTGCTGACATGAAGCCAGATTGTCTGTTACGGGACCTCTCTGCTCTGCCTGTGTGCTAGGCCTAAATATATGCCAATGGACTGTTGCAGTGGTGGGTGACGTGAAGCCTCATTCTCTGCTATGACATGCAGACTGATTCTCTGCTGTCATGAAGCCAGATTGTCTGTTACGGGACCTCTCTGCTCTGCCTGTGTGCTAGGCCTAAATATATGCCAATGGACTGTTGCAGTGGTGGGTGACGTGAAGCCTCATTCTCTGCTATGACATGCAGACTGATTCTCTGCTGACATGAAGCCAGATCGTCTGTTACGGGACCTCTCTGCTCTGCCTGTGTGCTAGGCCTAAATATATGCCAATGGACTGTTGCAGTGGTGGGTGACGTGAAGCCTCATTCTCTGCTATGACATGCAGACTGATTCTCTGCTGACATGAAGCCAGATTGTCTGTTACGGGACCTCTCTGCTCTGCCTGTGTGCTAGGCCTAAATATATGCCAATGGACTGTTGCAGTGGTGGCTGACGTGAAGCCTCATTCTCTGCTATGACATGCAGACTGATTCTCTGCTGACATGAAGCCAGATCGTCTGTTACGGGACCTCTCTGCTCTGCCTGTGTGCTAGGCCTAAATATATGCCAATGGACTGTTGCAGTGGTGGGTGACGTGAAGCCTCATTCTCTGCTATGACATGCAGACTAATTCTCTGCTGACATGAAGACAGATTCTCTGTTACGGGACCTCTCTGCTCTGCCTGTGTGCTAGGCCTAAATATATGCCAATGGACTGTTCCAGTGGTGGCTGACGTGAAGCCTCATTCTCTGCTATGACATGCAGACTGATTCTCTGCTGTCATGAAGCCAGATTGTCTGTTACGGGACCTCTCTGCTCTGCCTGTGTGCTAGGCCTAAATATATGCCAATGGACTGTTGCAGTGGTGGGTGACGTGAAGCCTCATTCTCTGCTATGACATGCAGACTAATTCTCTGCTGACATGAAGACAGATTCTCTGTTACGGGACCTCTCTGCTCTGCCTGTGTGCTAGGCCTAAATATATGCCAATGGACTGTTCCAGTGGTGGCTGACGTGAAGCCTCATTCTCTGCTATGACATGCAGACTGATTCTCTGCTGACATGAAGCCAGATTGTCTGTTACGGGACCTCTCTCCTCTGCCTGTGTGCTAGGCCTAAATATATGCCAATGGACTGTTGCAGTGGTGGCTGACGTGAAGCCTCATTCTCTGCTATGACATGCAGACTAATTCTCTGCTGACATGAAGCCAGATTGTCTGTTACGGGACCTCTCTCCTCTGCCTGGGTGCTGGGCCTAAATTTATGACAATGGACTGTTGCAGTGGTGGCTGACGTGAAGCCTGATTCTCTGCTATGACATGCAGACTGATTCTCTGCTGACATGAAGCCAGATCCTCTGTTACGGGACCTCTCTCCTCTGCCTGGGTGCTGGGCCTAAATTTATGACAATGGACTGTTGCAGTGGTGGCTGACGTGAAGCCTGATTCTCTGCTATGACATGCAGACTGATTCTCTGCTGACATGAAGCCAGATCCTCTGTTACGGGACCTCTCTCCTCTGCCTGGGTGCTGGGCCTAAATTTATGAAAATGGACTCTTACAGTGGTGGGTGACGTGAAGCCTGATTCTCTGCTATGACATGCAGACTAATTCTCTGCTGACATGAAGCCAGATTCTCTGTTACGGGACCTCCCTCCTCTGCCTGGGTGCTGGGGCCTAAATATCTGAGAATGGACTGTTCCAGTGGTGGGTGACGGGAAGCCAGATTCTCTGCTATGGAACCTCTCTCCAATTGATTTTGGTTAATTTTTATTTATTTAATTTTTATTTTAATTCATTTCCCTATCCACATTTGTTTGCAGGGGATTTACCTACATGTTGCTGCCTTTTGCAGCCCTCTAGCCCTTTCCTGGGCTGTTTTACAGCCGTTTTAGTGCCGAAAAGTTCGGGTCCCCATTGACTTCAATGGGGTTCGGGTTCGGGACGAAGTTCGGATCGGGTTCGGATCCCGAACCCGAACATTTCCGGGATGTTCGGCCGAACTTCTCGAACCCGAACATCCAGGTGTTCGCTCAACTCTACTCTGGGGAGATAAGTTCCGGTAAATATACCTTTAACCTATTAGCTAATAGTTTGGCATATAATTTTAGGTCATTGTTTAAGGGTCCATTCACACGTCCGTTGTTTCTTTCCTGATCTGTTCCGTTTTTTGCTGTCTGATTTTTTTCAGGACCCATTGAAAATGAATGGGTCCAGATCTGTTCCGCAAAAAACGGAACAGATCAGGAAAGAAACAACGGACGTGTGAATGGACCCTTAGAGTGAGATTGGTCTATAGTTCGAGCAAAGTGTATGGTCTTTGTTAGGTTTAGGGATAACGGTGATCTGATCCGAGAGCATATCGTTGGAGAAGGCTGTCCCATCTCTTGCTTTATTACAGACTAGCAGTAGTCTAGGTAATAATATTTCTTTAAAGGTGGAATAATAAATAATCGGTAGACCATCAGGGACTGGCCTCCTATTTAAAGGGGAATCTTTTAAAGCTGTTTGCAGTTCTGCTAACGTGAATGGGGACTTTAGTTTAGCAATTTGGGCTGTAGACAGGAAAGGCATATCCAGCGTGCTCAGCCATGATTGTATGTGTTGCTTTCTCGCGTCTATCTGTTCAGGATTTACATTGCTTCGAAGATTATATAGCTGTGCATAGTATTTGCAGAATTGTTCTGCTATAAGCTCGGTTTTGTGGACTAGCTTCGCTTCCTGTGACTTAATACAAGATATGTAGGATGCAGCTTTTCTTTTTTTAAGTTGAAAGAACATTAGCTTTCAGGCTTTATTGCCTTGTGCGTAGTATTTATATTGAGTTGAGAGGAAGAGTTTGACTGTATTGGCATTTAGTATGTTTTTTTAATTCTGACCTCAGGGTGTCCAAATACACCAAATCTCCGGTGTTCAATGCTCTCTTATGTTGCTTTTCCATCCTGGAAATTTCTACATTAAGTTCTGTAATTTTTTTTCTGTTTTTTTTTTTTTATATAAGCGCCTAAAGCTATCAAATGACCTCCAATTATAGTTTATTGGGTGTCCCAAAGCATCATTGGTGACATGTCTGCAGATTTGTTCAGTCGGAAGTACTCTTCTGTCAGGTCAGTTAATTTTGCAATGTGAGGGCTACTCAAGAGAGTCTCATTTAGTCTCCATCTAAATTCTGCTTTAGACATATTCGGTATAGTGAAGGAGATAATTACTGGAGCATGGTCCGAGAGGAGAATACTTCCGATTTTTGAAGAGACACAATTGTTAAGATATTGTAATGGGAGGAATACATAGTCCAATCTATGATGAGACTGGTGGGCTGCTGAGTAAAATGTATAATCCTTTTCAGTAGAGTGCATAGCCCTCCAGGTATTTATTAATCCGAATTGAGACAGGGCGGATTTTATTTTGTTAAAATCTTCCCTTGATAATGCCGATGTACCTGATGATGAGTCTAGCTGGGGCACCAAAGTAATATTAAAGTCGCCGCCAAGGAAGACAAGGCCTTCTGCAAACTCACCAAATTTATTGATGACATCCAAGAGCTATGTAGTTTGCCCAGTGTTGGGTGCATAAACTTTGCCAAAAGTGAACAGTTGTGAGCCTACTGTCCCTTTCACAAAAATGAATCTGCCAGTATCATCCCAAAACGTATCATGTGAAAGGCAATACTAACTTCCATAGGAGGCCGTCGTGGGGGAAGGGTTGTGGAACCATTGGTTATAAAGTAAATGAGACAACCTAGGAATGTGGTTAGTGCGAAAATGAGTCTCTTGTAAAAGAGCTACCTGAACTTTTGACTTATGTAAGTGTTGACATATTTGACTTCTTTTGATAGGGGCGTTCATCCCCTTAACATTGAATGTGCATACATTTAAGTTAGCCATAGTTAGTCATACACAGGGAGTGCAGAATTATTAGGCAAATGAGTATTTTGACCACATCATCCTCTTTATGCATGTTGTCTTACTCCAAGCTGTATAGGCTCGAAAGCCTACTACCAATTAAGCATATTAGGTGATGTGCATCTCTGTAATGAGAAGGGGTGTGGTCTAATGACATCAACACCCTATATCAGGTGTGCATAATTATTAGGCAACTTCCTTTCCTTTGGCAAAATGGGTCAAAAGAAGGACTTGACAGGCTCAGAAAAGTCAAAAATAGTGAGATATCTTGCAGAGGGATGCAGCACTCTTAAAATTGCAAAGCTTCTGAAGCGTGATCATCGAACAATCAAGCGTTTCATTCAAAATAGTCAACAGGGTCGCAAGAAGCGTGTGGAAAAACCAAGGCGCAAAATAACTGCCCATGAACTGAGAAATGTCAAGCGTGCAGCTGCCAAGATGCCACTTGCCACCAGTTTGGCCATATTTCAGAGCTGCAACATCACTGGAGTGCCCAAAAGCACAAGGTGTGCAATACTCAGAGACATGGCCAAGGTAAGAAAGGCTGAAAGACGACCACCACTGAACAAGACACACAAGCTGAAACGTCAAGACTGGGCCAAGAAATATCTCAAGACTGATTTTTCTAAGGTTTTATGGACTGATGAAATGAGAGTCTTGATGGGCCAGATGGATGGGCCCGTGGCTGGATTGGTAAAGGGCAGAGAGCTTCAGTCCGACTCAGACGCCAGCAAGGTGGAGGTGGAGTACTGGTTTGGGCTGGTATCCTCAAAGATGAGCTTGTGGGGCCTTTTCGGGTTGAGGATGGAGTCCAGCTCAACTCCCAGTCCTACTGCCAGTTTCTGGAAGACACCTTCTTCAAGCAGTGGTACAGGAAGAAGTCTGCATCCTTCAAGAAAAACATGATTTTCATGCAGGACAATGCTCCATCACACGCGTCCAAGTACTCCACAGCGTGGCTGGCAAGAAAGGGTATAAAAGAAGAAAATCTAATGACATGGCCTCCTTGTTCACCTGATCTGAACCCCATTGAGAACCTGTGGTCCATCATCAAATGTGAGATTTACAAGGAGGGAAAACAGTACACCTCTCTGAACAGTGTCTGGGAGGCTGTGGTTGCTGCTGCACGCAATGTTGATGGTGAACAGATCAAAACACTGACAGAATCCATGGATGGCAGGCTTTTGAGTGTCCTTGCAAAGAAAGGTGGCTATATTGGTCACTGATTTGTTTTTGTTTTGTTTTTGAATGTCAGAAATTTATATTTGTGAATGTTGAGGTGTTATATTGGTTTCACTGGTAAAAATAAATAATTGAAATGGGTATATATTTGTTTTTTGTTAAGTTGCCTAATAATTATGCACAGTAATAGTCACTTGCACACACAGATATCCCCCTAAAATAGCTAAAACTAAAAACAAACTAAAAACTACTTCCAAAAATATTCAGCTTTGATATTAATGAGTTTTTTGGGTTCATTGAGAACATGGTTGTTGTTCAATAATAAAATGAATCCTCAAAAAGACAACTTGCCTAATAATTCTGCACTCCCTGTATGTGGATGATGCAGATCATATCTGTTCTATCTGTCTCCAGAGTAGACCAACCTGAGATTGCATGGGGGGGAGGGAGTTGGGAGGGAAAGGACCCTACAACAAAGGGTGGAGGGAATATAAAAACAATCATAACGAATAAACATATCACAATTCTTAACAGTAAAGAATGTACCCTTAATAGGCACGTGTTTGGGGGAGGTGTCCATCTTAGGTGACCACGAGCCCCCATGAGCTCCCTAACGTGGGAAAATAAGCATTTACATAAGGAACCCTATAAAGAGAAACATCTAAGGAAACTCTAAAATATGCTTGAGTCAGGTGGTAAAAGGAGTAGACAGGAGAAAATATAGTCACAGGATCTTAAGATAAAGGAACAGAACGCATTCTAGATATAGACGCTAGGTGGAGCTCTTTGACCACTGTCAACACTCTCATTGAGCATTACCTATGAGTGAATGCTGTACACTACCATCTTGATCTTTGGTGACCCAATAGTCGCAGTGGCAGAGAAGAGAGATGTATTAAGAAGATGGCACATGCCGAGGAAAGATGATACATAGCTAGTAGCAATGGAGAGACAATATATACTTATAAATATATAGATAGAAAAAGAGAGGGAAGAAAGAGGAGCAAGACAGAGTACAAGGTCTCAAATGCTTATCTCACATGGTTAACGGAGCAACATAGTAAGGTATCAATAAGGCACAGTGTCCTCGTACATCAGGTGAGGGATAGAACCCATGAGTTCCCTTTTTCATGTGGCATCTTGGCAAGGGATCCTCCTGGATCTACGTTGTTTGGTAGTAACGACCTGCCAGGTGTCTTTATCAGGTAATGGTGTAAAGTCGGACACATTTTGCTCCGGGCACCAGTCTGAAATGTCCAGTTCTTGTATATCCAGGACAAAACATACTCTCAATAAGTCCGCATTGGCTTCTAACCACTTGTTTGCAGAGTGGCGTATTAATAAGAAGGCCAAACGGGTGCAGCCAGCGGTATGTTAGCTTCTTCTGGTGTAGTATATCTAGTAGCGAATTGAGGTGTCTTCTTTTCTTCAGGGTCATAGGTGACAAGTTCTGAAACAGCGCTACCGCAGACCCCTCAATCTCTGCTGTCTTGTTCGTCCTTGCTGCGGACTTGATCTTTTCCTTCACCGCAAAGTTGGACATGCAGCAAATGACGTCCCTAGGTGGATCTTGTGCCCTTGGTGGCGGACGGAGGGCCCTATGGATCCAATCCATTTCAAAGAGATCTGATTGGCTCTCCGGTAATAGGCGAATGAATAGCTGGACGACCTCATGTTGCAGGGATTCCCCCAAAACAGCTGGCCCTTCCCCATTGAGGCGCAGCCCATACCTACAATAGAGCCTGTAGCCAACAGACAAGTCTGCCCAGTTCTCCAGGAAACCACCAGTTATTGAGCCACTTGTAAACCTCCCTAATCTCCCGCTGCCTTTCTTGAGTGGCTCGTGGTACAGGTAGTATTTTGGAAAACACTGCATTTGAGGTCCTTGCCCTAAGCTTGTGACCTAAATCCGTAAAATAATTTTTAAGGACGCTCCACCTACCTCTAACTGAGCATGGGACAGCACAGGGGTAGTAATAGAGAGAGGGGCTACCACTGATAAGAGTAAGCCTGTCTGCGTGACACATTGTAAATCTATGGGAGTAGTGCATCTTACAACCTTACCTGGTGAAGCACAAAACCAGGGCCTGACATAAAAGGATAACAATCTGCCGGTCTGTTCTACCCCTGCCACCAATGATTTTAATACTGGGGGGAGGTTGGTAGGGGGCGCACTGCGTCTCCAATTACTTTAATACTGGGGGGGGGGGGGGGGGTATAAGGGCGCACTGCGCCACCAATGATAATTACCGTTTACACAGGAGGCAGGTGCTGGTGGCAGAATCACATAGCCGGCACCCTGCCTCTGAGGAGCTGCGATCAGCGGCAGTTAACCCATCAGGTGCAACAAAAGGTGATACAAAAGTATCAATATTTCCATACCCAAAACAACCTGACCGCCCCCCCTCCCCGTGGAAATCCTACATCTGCCCCGACATAAGATATCGCTGACATTTCTAATAACTGATATGGAGAAAAGGGACAGAGTTACCCCTAAACATCTCCTGAGCACAGAGCCCCGATACCAGCAGATTACATCGCCGGCTCTGCTACATGGTCATGACAGAGACTCAGCTGTAGTAACTGAACATTACACATACACAGCTCTGCTACATGGTCATGACAGAGACTCAGCTGTAGTAACTGAACATTACACATACACAGCTCTGCTACATGGACATGACAGAGACTCCGCTGTAGTAACTGAACATTACACATACACGGCTCTGCTACATGGACATGACAGAGACTCCGCTGTAGTAACTGAACATTACACATACACGGCTCTGCTACATGGACATGACAGAGACTCAGCTGTAGTATCTGAACATTACACATACACGGCTCTGCTACATGGACATGACAAAGACTCCGCTGTAGTAACTGAACATTACACATACACGGCTCTGCTACATGGACATGACAGAGACTCAGCTGTAGTAACTGAACATTACACATACACGGCTCTGCTACATGGACATGACAAAGACTCCGCTGTAGTAACTGAACATTACACATACACAGCTCTGCTACATGGACATGACAGGGACTCTGCTGTAGTAACTGAACATCACACATACACGGCTCTGCTACATGGACATGACAGAGACTCCGCTGTAGTAACTGAACATTACACATACACAGCTCTGCTACATGGACATAACAGAGACTCCGCTGTAGTAACTGAACATCACACATACACAGCTCTGCTACATGGACATGACAGAGACTCCGCTGTAGTAACTGAACATTACACATACACAGCTCTGCTACATGGACATGACAGAGACTCTGCTGTAGTAACTGAACATTACACATACACAGCTCTGCTACATGGACATGACAAAGACTGAACATTACACATACACAGCTCTGCTACATGGACATGACAAAGACTGAACATTACACATACACAGCTCTGCTACATGGACATGACAAAGACTCTGCTGTAGTAACTGAACATCACACATACACGGCTCTGCTACATGGACATGACAGAGACTCAGCTGTAGTAACTGAACATTACACATACACAGCTCTGCTACATGGACATGACAGAGGCTCAGCTGTAGTAACTGAACATTACACATACACAGCTCTGCTACATGGACATGACAAAGACTCAGCTGTAGTAACTGAACATTACACATACACAGCTCTGCTACATGGACATGACAGAGACTGAACATTACACATACACAGCTCTGCTACATGGACATGACAAAGACTGAACATTACACATACACAGCTCTGCTACATGGACATGACAAAGACTCTGCTGTAGTAACTGAACATCACACATACACGGCTCTGCTACATGGACATGACAGAGACTCAGCTGTAGTAACTGAACATTACACATACACAGCTCTGCTACATGGACATGACAGAGGCTCAGCTGTAGTAACTGAACATTACACATACACAGCTCTGCTACATGGACATGACAAAGACTCAGCTGTAGTAACTGAACATTACACATACACAGCTCTGCTACATGGACATGACAGAGGCTCAGCTGTAGTAACTGAACATTACACATACACAGCTCTGCTACATGGACATGACAGAGACTGAACATTACACATACACAGCTCTGCTACATGGACATGACAAAGACTGAACATTACACATACACAGCTCTGCTACATGGACATGACAAAGACTCAGCTGTAGTAACTGAACATTACACATACACAGCTCTGCTACATGGACATGACAAAGACTGAACATTACACATACACAGCTCTGCTACATGGACATGACAGAGACTGAACATTACACATACACAGCTCTGCTACATGGACATGACAAAGACTGAACATTACACATACACAGCTCTGCTACATGGACATGACAAAGACTCAGCTGTAGTAACTGAACATTACACATACACAGCTCTGCTACATGGACATGACAGAGACTCCGCTGTAGTAACTGAACATCACACATACACAGCTCTGCTACATGGACATGACAGAGACTCTGCTGTAGTAACTGAACATTACACATACACAGCTCTGCTACATGGACATGACAGAGACTCCGCTGTAGTAACTGAACATCACACATACACAGCTCTGCTACATGGACATGACAGAGACTCTGCTGTAGTAACTGAACATTACACATACACAGCTCTGCTACATGGACATGACAAAGACTCAGCTGAAGTAACTGAACATTACACATACACAGCTCTGCTACATGGACATGACAAAGACTCAGCTGTAGTAACTGAACATTACACATACACAGCTCTGCTACATGGACATGACAAAGACTGAACATTACACATACACAGCTCTGCTACATGGACATGACAAAGACTCTGCTGTAGTAACTGAACATTACACATACACAGCTCTGCTACATGGACATGACAAAGACTCCGCTGTAGTAACTGAACATTACACATACACAGCTCTGCTACATGGACATGACAAAGACTCCGCTGTAGTAACTGAACATCACACATACACAGCTCTGCTACATAGACATGACAAAGACTCAGCTGTAGTAACTGAACATTACACATACACAGCTCTGCTACATGGACATGACAGAGACTGAACATTACACATACACAGCTCTGCTACATGGACATGACAAAGACTGAACATTACACATACACAGCTCTGCTACATGGACATGACAAAGACTCTGCTGTAGTAACTGAACATCACACATACACGGCTCTGCTACATGGACATGACAGAGACTGAACATTACACATACACAGCTCTGCTACATGGACATGACAGAGGCTCAGCTGTAGTAACTGAACATTACACATACACAGCTCTGCTACATGGACATGACAAAGACTTAGCTGTAGTAACTGAACATTACACATACACAGCTCTGCTACATGGACATGACAGAGACTGAACATTACACATACACAGCTCTGCTACATGGACATGACAGAGACTGAACATTACACATACACAGCTCTGCTACATGGACATGACAAAGACTGAACATTACACATACACAGCACTGCTACATGGACATGACAGAGACTCAGCTGTAGTAACTGAACATTACACATACACAGCTCTGCTACATGGACATGACAAAGACTCCGCTGTAGTAACTGAACATTACACATACACAGCTCTGCTACATGGACATGACAAAGACTCAGCTGTAGTAACTGAACATTACACATACACAGCTCTGCTACATGGACATGACAAAGACTCCGCTGTAGTAACTGAACATTACACATACACAGCTCTGCTACATGGACATGACAAAGACTCAGCTGTAGTAACTGAACATTACACATACACAGCTCTGCTACATGGACATGACAAAGACTCCGCTGTAGTAACTGAACATTACACATACACAGCTCTGCTACATGGACATGACAGAGACTCTGCTGTAGTAACTGAACATTACACATACACAGCTCTGCTACATGGACATGACAGAGACTCCGCTGTAGTAACTGAACATCACACATACACAGCTCTGCTACATGGACATGACAGAGACTCTGCTGTAGTAACTGAACATTACACATACACAGCTCTGCTACATGGACATGACAAAGACTCAGCTGAAGTAACTGAACATTACACATACACAGCTCTGCTACATGGACATGACAAAGACTCAGCTGTAGTAACTGAACATCACACATACACAGCTCTGCTGCACACACTGATAGAAGTCTTTAGAGGCATATTACACATAAACAGCTTGGTTGTATGCACATACAGATCAACTACACAGACATTACACGGATACAGCTCATCTACATACAGACTGGAATTCCACACAGCACAGCAGAGTTTGAAACACAGAGCAGATAACCCTGGTCATGTGATCTCGATGGCTCCGCCCACACCTGATCACATGGTCATGACATCATCACAGGTCCTGCACCTTCTCCTGCAGCACAGCCTGACTCCTCCCACACCTGATCACATGGTCATGAGATCTCACAGGTCCTGTACCTTGTCCTGCAGCCTGACTCCTCCCACACATGGTCATCACATCATCACAGATCCTGTACCTTCTCCTGTAGCACAACGTGGAGTCTGACTCCTCCCACATCTGATCACATGGCAATGACATCATCACAGGTCCTGTACTTTCTCCTGGAGCCTGACTCGTCCTGTAAATGTAGGAAGAAATAGAAGCACAGGACGCTCCACGGTGAAGGACACGCCCCGCCCAGGTAACTGGAACACTCACCAGCTCCACACATATAAGGGCTCTTTCACACTTGCGTTGTTCTGTTCTGGCATAGAGTTCCGTCGTCGGGGCTCTATGCCGGAAGAATCCTGATCAGGTTTATCCTAATGCTTCTGAATGGAGAGAAATCCGTTCAGGATGCATCAGGATGTCTTCAGTTCCGGACCGGAACGTTTTTTGGCCGGAGAATATACCGCAGCATGCTGCGCTTTTTGCTCCGGTCAAAAATCCCGAACACTTGCCGCAAGGCCGGATCCGGAATGAATGCCCATTGAAAGGCATTGATACGGATCCGGCCTTAAGCTAAACGTCGTTTCGGCGCATTGCATTGACGTTGAGCTTTTTCTGAATGGTTACCATGGCTGCCGGGACGCTAAAGTCCTGTTTGCCATGGTAGCGGGGGAGCAGCATACTTACCGTCCGTGCGGCTCCCGGGGCGCTCCAGAGTGACGTCAGGGCGCCCCACGTCATTCTGGAGCGCTCCAGGAGCCGCATGGACGGTAAGTATGCCGCTCCCCCGCTCCCCACTACTACTATGGCAACCAGGACTTTTAATAGCGTCCTGGCAGCCATAGTAACACTGAACGCATTTTGAAGACTGATCCGTCTTCAAATGCTTTCAGTTCACTTGCGTTTTTCCGGATCCGGCGTGTAATTCCGGCAAGTGGAGTACACGACGGATCCAGACAACGCAAGTGTGAAAGAGCCCTTAGAATCCGCAGCTCATGAACAGATTCCCAAGAGCCTGAACCAGGAAGTAAGCACGCAGGCTCCTGGGGCAGGACACCAGCAGGAAGATATTAACCCTTTAGTGACCACCCATACACTGCTGCTTTTTTACGGCAGCCCAGTCTAAGCGCTGCACAAGTCCCCCATCAGACGAGAGCCGCGGCCCTGCTCTAACAGCCCGGACTGGCAGGAGTCCCAATCCGGGCTGTTTAACACTTCACATGCTGCAGGCAATGGCACCTGCCACATGGAAAGTGCTGACAGGGGGAGTCCGCTCCCATCGGCACCCCGTAAATGCGATTGCGGAGTGCCGATGTGTGTGAAGGCAGGCTGGGGTCTCGTGTAGGCCCAGACCAGCCTTGAGTTTAACTGGCTAGGGCAGCACTAAAGCCCGCCCATCAGTGCCGGTGACGTCACCGGGCTTCCTGGCAGCCCCATGGAGAGCCCGGTAAGTCACCGGGAGCCCAGAAAATGCCTTTGCCCTTTGCAATTTAGCGCAGGGCAAAGGAGAGCATCGAAGCATGAACTCAGGGGGGCTGCCTGGGTGAAAATGGAAGTATGTCCAGCTCTGAACCCAGACAACCCCTTTAAAAGCAATAAAAATACTGTCTGTTATAGTCCCCTTGTGGGGACTGTTAAATGGAAAAAAAACACTTATTAAAATATAGAATTCCATTAAAAAAAACTCATTTTTTCCATTTAAAATACACTATTTAAAGGGGTTGTCCGAGTTATGAAAAAAAAATATATAGCACTGAAAATCTGATATATAACTGAGCTAAGCAAGTTTTATGCAAAAAAAAAATATATATATATTTCCTCGTTTCCCTGGTTCTTTTCTGGCCCTTTGTTTACATGCAATAAAAACAATCTCTGCCCCTCCCCCTGCACTGCTAAGGGAGTGAATACAAGAGCTGCCCTGAGTGACATGTCTGCCTGCTGGGAGACTATGCTGCATGTTGTATGTGTAGGACTACAAGTCCCAGCTGTACAATGACACTGCTAAGGGAGTGGATACAAGAGCTGCCCGAGTGACATGTCTGCCTGCTGGGAGACTCTGCAGCATGTTGTATGTGTAGGACTACAAGTCTCAGCTGTATAATGACACTGCTAAGGGAGTAAATACAAGTGCTGCCCTGAGTGACATGTCTGCCTGCTGGGAGACTCTGCAGCATGTTGTCTTACGGAGATCTGCTACCTCCAATGAAAGACCCTGCATGCGTTCAGTCAAAAGTGAAACCGGATCCATGCTTGAGATGGTTTTGGCGGTTTATAATGTCACGGACGGTGTACAGGAAACTAGAAAACACAAAATGAATATTAGGGATCGACCGATATTGATTTTTTAGGGCTGATACCGATAATTTGTGAACTTTCAGGCCAATAGCCGATAATTTATACCGATATTCTGGGAATTTTCATTTTTGAAAAAAAATAAAAAATTCTCACAAATCTGCTGAAAATTAATGTTTATTGTTAAGGGTTCTAGTCCCTTAGGGACTAGAACCCTTGTCCTATTCACCCTGATAGAGATCTATCAGGGTGAATAGAAGCTCACACTGTCCCTGCTGCTCTGTGCTTTGTGCACTCAGCAGCATGGAGCTTACTATGGCAGCCAGGGCTTCAATAGCGTCCTGGCTGCCATGGTAACCGATCAGAGCCCCAGCATTACACTGCTGGGGCTCCGATCGGAGGAGCAGGGGAGATGGGAACCTGTGGGGGGGCGTACTGCGACTGGGGTGGGGGGGCCCTATGCGCCACCACTGCTTAATACTGGGGGGAGGGGGGGCGCACTGCGCCACCAATGCTTAATACTGGGGGGGGGAGGGGGGGCGCACTGCGCCACCAATGCTTAATACTGGGGGGGGAGGGGGGCGCACTGCGCCACAAATGTCTAATACTGGGGGGCTGGGGGGGGGGGCGCACTGCGCCACCAATGAAGCTTAATCTCTAATTTATTCATATACAGGAGGCGGGAGCTGCTGCAGGATCACATAGCCGGCTCCCGACCTCTATGAGCAGTAGCTGCGATCCGCGGCACCTGAGGAGTTAACTACCGCAGATCGCAGCTACAGCTCATAGAGGTTGGGAGCCGGCTATGTGATCCTGCAGCTCCCGCCTCCTGTATATGAATAAATGAGAGATTAAGCTTCATTAGGGGCGCAGTGGCCATAGCTCCTCCCCTCCTCTTGTCCCCTGTCCTTTCATTGGCGGCAGCAGCAGCACAGGGGGAGGAGACACTGCTCCTTCTCCCCTGTGCTGCTGCTGAGGGAACACAGAGAGCGCTGTCAGCAGCGTGATCTGTGTTCCCCATACGCTATCGGAATATCGTCAAAATAAATGCCGATACTGATAGCGTTCAAAATCCTGAATATGGGCCGATAATATCAGTAAATCCGATAATCGGTCGATCCCTAATGAATATACGACTGACTGGATCCAAAACTAAGGAACAAAAAGGGAGAGCCCTGCATCAGACCTGGCTCTCTCCCTGACTGCTCAGCCTATGCGAAAATCCCAATGGTAGATGATCGCATATCCTCGTACCTCGACTGTATAACACGTGAACACCCTATAATAGTGAGGGGACACGACCACCGGCTCCCAACTCTAGATACGGAGGGAGTCAGGGTCACCTGGGATCCAGCAAACAGAAAGACACAAATAAATGAACAAAACTTATCTTGTAGAAGACTCAGAAGTAGGAGCAGCATGCACACACTCCAGGAAGCTGTATAAACCGCAAAGTGATGCACTATGGGAAAAGGATTTAAAGGGATGCAATCAGTGCAACTACATGACAGCTGAGAGAGGCTAACGAGATGAGGAAATGAAAGCAAAACAAAGGAACCTCAAGGAGGAGGTTCTAGACATCTGTCAGAGCTTCTCAGATGTCTGGTGGTGACAGTTACATGGCGAGCTTTCGAGACATCACCAGTCTCTTCATCAGGCGTACTACAAGAACATATGAAGAAACAGCAATATATATATATATATACAATAAGAACAGAGGCATAGGGGGAATGAATGGACATTTAAAAAAACAAACAGAACAACATATTAAAGATCTTGAGAATGAGTCCTTAATTATATTACAGATAAGGGGTGTGAAAGTTTTATGGTCTCTAAATTGATGTTATCTCAGAGACCTGGTGCCCCGACTATGTCTATAGAAGACTCTTTAGATCTTGTAGTGTGTCATAAATCCCGGGGACAAATTCAGTCCAGTATTCAAAGTGTCAAGCAGTGTTATAAATTTGTATTCCCAAATTCTTCTAGCTTTTTAGGATTTGAAGTTACCTTTTAATATGAGAACTTTCATGTGTTCTACATTGTGTCCTGGGCTACAGAAATGCTTAGCCACAGGAAAGTGTAGCTTCTTCTCTTTAATTGTGTGGCAGTGGGACCTCATCCTTGCATTGAGTCTCTGTCCTGTTTCTCCAACGTAGAGGCCTCTAACAGGACATTTAGTGCAGAGAATCAGATAAACAACATTAGATGTAGAACATGTGAATGTCCCAGGGATCCTATATTCCTGCTGTGTGTTGGGGATCCAGATCTTATCTGTTGTCATTATATGGGAACAGGTTTTGTATCTTATATTACAGGGATGGGTTCCTTTTTCTGTGGTACCTGGCTTTGAACTTGATCTGATCAAAATGTTCCTTAGATTTGGAGGTTGTCGGTAAGCTAGTAAGGGGGGGGGTCTGGGAGGATTGTTTTTAGTCGTTCATCCTTACGTAGCACATGATGTAATTTTTTGGCAGTTTTCCTCAGTATCTCTTCGGGTTGTAGGTCACAACCAGAGGTATGCGCTGGTTCTGTTTCTTTTCATTGTATTGGAGAAGTTGACTTCTGGGGATCTTGGTGGCTCTTGTGATCTGATCTTCAATTGAAGCAGGATGGTAGCCCTGGGGTAAAAATGTCCTTTTCAGATATTGTAAATGCTCATCCCTGTCTAATGGGCTGGAGCAGATTCGGTTATATCTGACCGCTTGACTATAGATGATGGACTTTTTAATATGTTTGGGGTGGAAGCTGTCCCATTTGAGGTATGTAGGCCGATCAATAGGTTTCCGATACAGGGATGTCTGTATTGAGCTGTCTTGAAGTTTTATGGTAGTGTCCAGAAAGCTGACTTCTGTGTGGGAATAGTTGACGGTCAGGTTTATGGTGGGATGGAATTCGTTGAATTGTTCATGAAATCAGATTATTAGGATGTCATCAATGAAACGGAAGTAGGCCAAGGGTTTTTTGAGACAGGATACCAAAAAGTCATTTTCCAGATTTGCATATTGTTGTGCCATTCTACTGCCCATGGCGGTCCCAGTACACTGTAATCATATCTCCTTGTCAAAAGAGAAATAGGTATGGGTGAGGATGAATTTGGTCAGTTGTAGTACAGACTCTGAGACGATCCCATTCGCCTCCACGTATACTCGGCAAGCAGTTAATCCATCATTGTGCGGGATATTCGAATACAAGGATTCCACATCCATGGTTGCCAAGATTGTGCCTTTAGGGAGGGGACCTATGGCTGACAGTTTGTTCAATAAGTCAGTGGTGTCCTGTAGATAACATTTTGTGTTCCTCACTAATGGTTTCAGGATGCCCTCTATCCAACCTGAGATTTTTTCTGTGAGGGTTCCCACATCTGAAATTATCAACCTCCCTGGATTCCCTGCTTTGTGTATTTTGGGAAGCATGTAGAATACTCCAATCCTGGGATTCTCAGGTACCAAGTCTAAAAGTTGCGTGGTTCCTGCAGGAAGACCTCCGATGAACTCCTCAATTGGACCTCTTTGCCACAAGAAAAAATACTTGTTTTCCCTTTTTCTTCTCACTAAATCCGTGGGACAGACCAGTGGCATTAGATGCTTTGTTTAGAGTTGGGATCTGCATCTGGCCTATGCCTTCCATTATTTTCCTCTAATTGGGCCAATCCTGAAAAAGCTGAGGTCAGAACGAGTAACTCTGGTCCTAATAGCTCCATATTGGCCGAAACAAAGCTGGCTCCCAATTCTAAAGAACTTGGCATTGGAGGAACCCTTTTTTCTTCCTCCAGACGACGACCTATTGTCTCAGGGGCCTCTTTGGCATCCACAAGTGCACAGGTTGAAGCTGGCAGCTTGGGTTCTGAAGAGCAGATACTAAGAGTCAGGGGCCTGTCAGAAAGAGTTATAACAACCATGCTACAAATTCACAAGATGATTACTTCTGCCATCTACGGTAAGATTTGAAAGAAATTCCGTTCCTGGTTTGTTTCACTTCACAAAGACTCAGTTTCCCCTTCTATTCAGGACATTCTAGAATTTCTACAGTAAGGTTTTGACATGGGTCTCTGGCCCAGTACTATAAAAGTTCAGATTTCGGCTTTGAGTTGATTTCTTGACTTCCCTCTAGCAGAGCACAATTGGATACAAACATTTTCTCATGCCATCTCCAGTATCGGGCCTCTGGTAAGAAAGTCAGTCCCTCCTTGGGACTTGTCACTAGTATTGGAGCACCTATGTAATCCTCCTTTTGAAGCTTTAGGAAACTGTGAAATAAAAGTGCTCTCTTTCAAAAGAGTATTTCTAGTGACCATAACATCGGTAAGGAGAGTAGGAGAGATACAGAATTTTTCTTCAAGAGAACCATATATGAGGATTCTGGATGACAGAGTAATCTTAAAATTAGACCCAGCCTTTATGCAAAAAGTCGTTTTTGTACAGATCTGAAGAATGTGAAATAACAACACTTTCATACTCTAGATGTTCGTCGTTCAGTAATACAATATTTAGAAGTCACTCGCCCCTTCAGGAAAGATTCAGCTTTATTTGTACAAATCGCAGGGAAGAATAAGGGAAAACAAGCTTCAAAAGCCACTATTGCAAGATGGATTAAATCAACAATCCAGCAAGCTTATACTTCCCAGAATAAAGACTATTCAAAGTCACAGCCCATTCTACTCAAGCAGTGGCTGCTTGTTGGGCGGAAAGAGCTAATGCCTCACTGGAACAAATCTGCAGGGCAGCTATCTGGTCTAGTTTTCAAACCTTCTACAGGCTAGACCATCTGCTAATAGAGACCTAGCCATTGGACGTAAAGTCCTACAGGCTGTGGTCCCTCCCTAGTTTATCTGGTATTGCTCCATGTTTGCTGTCATGGAGGACGTTGTGGAAAGTAGAATTTAGACTTACCGGTAAATAGTTTTCCAGGAGTCCGACATGACAGCACCCTACTTATCCTTCCCTAAATATATATGGTTTATTACTTGGGAATTTGTGTAGATATATGTATATATGTTGCTTGACAGGTGTGATGATTTAAAAACACTGGTGTTGGAGGGGAGCGAGGGGCTTTTAACCTCTCTGTTCTTCCTGTCCCTTTTAGAGGTTTATAAGGAAATCCTCCATGTGTGCTGTCATGTCAGACTCTTGGTAAACTATTTACCGGTAAGTCTAAATTCTACTTTATGTATCGCCAACATATTCCACAGCGTTTTACAATTACCCGGATAACACAGGACTTGTATAATCCTTTACTGCTCCTGCACTGAGCGTCCCATGGTCTCCTTCACTCTGTTTACATCACTGCAGCGACAGTATTAGTTGGAGCTCCGATGGCGGTATGTATATCACCTGACCATTAAGGCCTAGGATGGTCTATTGCGGTCACGTGCTGTTCATACTGGCATCACTAATGACGTCTTCTATTGGCTGTAGGGTCATGTAAAGGTGTGACGTACCATGAAACTGCCTTGACCTCACACACGTTTCGATCACTATAAAAAGAGAGAACACAACATCTACACTTCTCCGATGTCTCCTCTTGTCATCTCCAGTAATGGTATTGTACATTGTATTTTCAGTTTACATCTTCTCATCTTCTCTTCATTCAGGTTCCTACAATATAGGATCCGCTCAGTGGATATCTTCTATATAAGATCCTTCTCCTGATTGACCCGGCAAGGATGGACAGGGACAAGATGGCGGAGAGGATAATAAATCTCACCCTAGAGATCCTCTTCCGTATTACTGGAGAGGTAAGAGGTTCTGACAATGTTACATTACATCATCTTAACTATGTTACTAACAGATGGACATGACTGGAGAGGTGAGGGACTCTGGAGATGTATGGAGTGATATTTATTACTGTGTCTCTCCATAACCAGGACTACACAGTAGTGAAGAAGACCTCTAGTGAGCGCTGTCAGGCCCCTGTGTCTGAAGGATGGGGAAGAACCCTGAGCCCAATCATGGAGCCTCCACCTCACCCCCTGATACATGAGAAAATCAATAGAGAGAAGATCCTAGAACTTACCAACAAGATGATTGAGCTGCTGACTGGAGAGGTGACACTGCTGGGAATGCTGGGACATTATACAGGAACACTATGAGTGGATCTGGGTGATGACTGTATCATTGTGTTGTCAGGTTCCTATAAGGTGTCAAGATGTCACCGTCTATTTTTCCATGGAGGAGTGGGAGTATTTAGAAGAACACAAAGATCTGTACAAGGACGTCATGATGGAGGATCACCGGCCGCTTACATCACCAGGTAATAGACATGACTAAATACACACGTCCTCTCATTATCTGTATGTAACGAATGAATTCAGTCACTGGATGTTTTTCCTACAGTTAAGGAAGAGATAAGAACACCGGAGAGATGTCCCAGTCCTCTTCTTCCACAGGATGGTTCAGAAGAACATTACAATGTCCCACAGGATGATCAGGTAGATGGAGATAAGGTCTCATGAAATGTCCCCTATGATCTGTAGAAGGCTGTGAAGATCTTGTGTTCAGTCTTGTTTTATCCACCAGTATTATATGATTTATCCTTGTATAATGAGAAAGGTGGAGATGGCAGGATTACAGCTGACCATAGACGTCACATGTTGTCTGCAGCTTCTCACAATTTTCTGCCTGTACCAACTTTTAAGATGGCCTACTCTGTCAACTGCTGCAGATCTTTTGTGGTTGAACAAGAGTGACACAAGAGTTTGCCCTGGGGCCCTTAGAACTCTAGTTAATCCACTTAGTCCTTACATTATAATTAGTGGTAGCAGAGTATTCTAGTGGTGATAGATAATCAGTTCTCACCTCCCCTGTGTTCTCCCCTGTCTTTACACTATTTTTCCTTTTATATAAATCTTTATTATTTTTTAACATACAAAAAACATTTTTACAATCTTTTAGTTTATTAACATTTAATAATACATACATACACCACCCTTATTCGTTGGCCGCTTCTCTCAGGAAAAAAAAAACAAACTCTCAATCATCTTCTCTCTCTCTTTCGCCTCCACCCCCCTGCCCCAACTCGTGATAGTTCCCTTCGTCTCAGAGCTAATCACTATACCAACCATTTCTGCCATATTCTAGAAAATCAATATTTTTTCTTGTTGTTTACCAGATGAGCTTTCTCACAGACCAATGAAATTCTAACCAGCTTCTCCCATTCCTTGATCGTGGGTACAGCACTACCTCCCCAGTGTCGGATATTGCACGTCCTAGCTTGAAAAAGTAATTTGGAAGCTATTTCTCGGTGTTGCGAGATATCCATTTTTCCCATTACTCCCAGTATACATATCTCAAATTGGCTAGGGACTTTAATCCGATGATATTGCTCTATTCTATCCCTAACCTTTCTCCAGAATTCTTGGGTCTTTAGACATGTCCTAAATAAGGAGAGAAAAGAAGAAATGAATCGCACATCCACTGCTAATGCTATGATCTCATCCCTGCGTTCCTGCAGGAGACAGCACTGAATAGCGCATGTGTACCACCTCCAAGCTACATGCTAAATGAGGCATTTGTGTACATTTTGATCAAAAGGCAATAAGCCAACTCACCATGCCAAGGTTGCCTCTATGAGTGGGTCCTAACCTAAAATTGGCGCAGTGCTACACGGCGACCACCAGCGCTGTAGCGCCTTCCCGGCCGGCGGCGGGACCCAGTGGCCAAACAGCACCCCTGCTGCTTGACCATGCCATACCTAGCTCTGGGCCCCACCAACCAGCCAGAAAAACAGCACAGTGGCCCCCATGCAGCTCCGCACCATGTGAACAGTTGTCAAAGCTCATCTGCTCTGAAGTTTACAGGAACTCCAACTGAGAGCATGATGGGCTAATTTAACCCCTACTACTGAATACTAGGCTAATTAAAATCACCTGGCTAGTGGAAGGAGTGCTGATCCAGGGACAGAATTCGATGTATTAAATAAGGAGAGAAAAGAAGAATTGAATCGCACATCCACTGCTTTAGACATGTCCAAAGTATGTGAACATCGTCCACCCCTATCTCCCCACACTTTAAACATCTAAAGACTTTGGTTTTATAACACTTCATTAAAAACTTGGGGGAATGGTAGAGGCGATATAGTATATTAAATTGGATAATTGTATGGGAAAAGTTCTTTGAGATCCTATTTTTCCCCCTGTATAGCCAAATCCCAGAACTCTTCTCGCTGGGGGTTTATAGCATCTTGCCATTTATGCATTAAGCTATTTACTGCTATCTTCTTAGTCTTTTGTTGTAACAGACATTGGTATATTTTAGAAAATAGTTTCCCCCCTGTCGTTAAGCCAGAAATATCAACTAGCGGCTGCGGAAGGGCAGACATCAATGTACCCCGCCACAGCAGCTTTCTCAATACTTGTTTTATTTGTAAATGAAATAACCACAGTTCTGTATTACTCGGACCATACACCTTTTTAAGATCTTCGTATAAAATTATATCCCCGTGTCTCCATATCTGGCCCAGTTTATAGACTCCATGCTTCCACCAAATCTCTTGCTCAATTGCCTTTAGTTCTATTAGGTGGGTATTATCCCACAGTATGGTGTCAGCATGGAGTCCAGCCTGGGTCCAAAAAGCTCTTGCTTCCTTCCAAACCTTTTCCATCAGCTCAAACAGCGGTATCTTTCTACTTCCCTGTTGTACCAAAACACCCGCTTCTATGAGCTGAAAGATAGTACAGTTCTCCAGCCTTGCATTAATCCCTACTATCATGGACTTATATCTTTGCGTGTTACTCCACGTTATCATGTTTTTTATTTGGCCGGAAATAAAATAAAGTTCCAAGTCTGGGACTGATAGTCCTCCCTCCCTCTCATGGAGACACAATATTTGTGCTTTTATCCTTTGTTTTTTTTCCCTCGCCATATCAAGTCCATTAAAAGACTGGATATTATTTTAAATATTTTTTTTAGGGATTATTGCCGGTGCATTCCACAGAATATAGTTCAGGGAAGGTGGTAGGCACATTTTCACTAAGGAGATCCGACCTGCCATCGTCATATAATCTTTTCCAAACATCAATTTTCTTCCTAATTTCTTGTATTTTGGGAATCGCATTAAGCTGGACATATTCCTTAGGATTTGGGGTTATTTGAATGCCCAGGTATTTAACGGGTTCATTGCTCTTCTTAATTTCCCATGCTCCTGGTATAAAATTGTTCAGAGGATCAATCGGGACACAGGCCGATTTAGACCAGTTTATCTTGAGACTGGCGTGTTTGCCGTACTGATCAAATACCTGAAAAATCTTCGTGAGTGATCTATGTGAACCTACAAACAGCATGATATCATCTGCATACAGAGCAATTTTTTCCTCGTGCGCACCAAACCTGAACCCCCCGATTTCTTCATCTTGCCTGATCATATCAGCCAACGGGCTCCATAGCTATAGCAAAAAGCAAGGGGAGAAGGGGACACCCCTGTCTAACCCCTCTACCAATATCAATGTTATCAGAATATTCCCCATTTAATATAACTTTTGCTTAAATTTCTGTATATAACAGCCTTACCCACAATATCAAATTATCACCAAAACCCATTTTCTTCAATGTTAGAATCAGAAAGGGCCATTCTACAGTATCAAATGCCTTTGAGGCATCTATGGTAACAATTAGTCCTTCGCTGCAATTCGTGGGTTCAAGCTGGGTGTTCACAAAGTAACCCATAATATTATCGGTTGTAGTTTTGCCTGACATAAATCCCGTCTGATCCTCATGAACAAGTCCCGAGACCACACTTCTAAGTCTAGCTGCCAAAATCCTGGCCAGAATTTTATCGGTATTAATTAGTGAAATTGACAATATGAGTCCAGAAGGGCTGGGTCTTTCCCCGGTTTTAGAAATCAGTGTAATTAGGGCTTCTCTCAGTCTGGCAGCTTCCCTGCCTTCCTTGAGTCCTCCCACATTGTCAGTAATTGGGGGGGTTAATTTTTCTTTATATTGAACATAAACTTCAAACAGGATGCCGTCTATTCCTGGGGCCTTATTTTTTGTGATGCTAGACAGTATTTTATCCACTTCCAGGGCATTTAGGAGGGCCTCCAAATTTTACTTTGCTCTTTTGTTAGCATGGAGATAATAGTATCCTCCAGGAAATGTTGTATTTGTGTCAAGTTCTTATTTACCTTAATACTATACATATCTTGAAAATATTCTTTAAGCAGTTCTATTTTAGCCGCTTGTTCAGTAGTTTTGTGACCCTGATTTATCTGCTAAACAATGAATATAGTTTTTTATTTTAATCTGGGTCCCCACCAAGGCCACTAACTTTTTACTCCGTATATGTGCAGAAATATAATTATCCCTCACATAATTTTCTTTCTGTTGTTGTGCCAGTAAGAGCCGCTCATCTTCCAATTTGGATACTGCCTTTATCCATTCTTTATAGTTTTTATCTGTAGGGTTTCCAATATACTTATTTTCATATCTTCCCGCCTCTTGTTCCAGGTCCGATATTTTTTTCCTTACCCCTTTTTTATATACTACTGTGTATTTTGTGAAAATCCCTCTAATATATGCCTTTGCGGCCTCCCATACTATATTGGTTTCTGCTGAACCTTCATTCCAATCAAAAAACTCTGTTATCTCTTTCAAAATCTTATCGTGTATGCCCATTTATATTTATCCACCCAAACTTTATGTGCATCCCTCTGCTTTTTTTATTTGTTTTAATATTTATAATAAAATAAATGTGGATGGGCACTCTATATGAAGGTAAATAGGACGTAATTTATTAATATAATTTCATAAAATACAAACAATATATGAACCAATATAAAATAAATATACACTCTGTATAAAACTATGTAAAAATTTGGAAACAGATCAAATTATCATGCTGCTTCCTGAAAATAGGGCTGATAACTAATATAAATCTCACTTTTAGCAGGACCGGTTTGTCCTGAAAATGAGATTTTATATTAGGTGGATTTAGACATTCAGTCTCCGTTGCATGTAATAATGTCTGTCCAAATGTACATAAACAAGTTAAGATAACATATATAATTAATACAAATATATGGTCCTATTGAATAAAGCCACTTGGATTTCTTATTTGGAGTCCTTGGTATGTTTTAAATGCTATATGTAGCAAAGTCCTGCTCAGATTGAGACTCTTTGTGAATAATGAGCAGTCTCCTTTTATATCCACATGGAGTTCGCTACAAATGTGACCAGTCTTTCTAGTGTTGATCTTTAAAATAACGGCATCCAATTCAAATCGCTATGGTGAAAATCCTTGATGATACAATGGATCTTTCTTTCTCAGTTGGTGATATTTATTGCGTCAAGAAAAGTTTTTCTACCCACTATGTGGGCTTACCTTTGCCTATGGTTTGCGGGAACTTGCGACTCAGTTCGTCCTCCACATAGTACGCCGGCGTCCCGGCTGCAGAGTTGATCGCGTCCCACGTGTCTCTGCTGCTGATTAGCAGAAGCTGGTTTAGTAGCTACCGTGGGGGAACAGAGGTGAGCGGATCTCTAAAAACCACTTTTTCACATTTTAATATTTATAATAATTGGGTTATGATCTGAAATCCTTACATGAACCAGCACTTCCCTTTACTTTTTTTTTTTTGCCTCCTCCTCCCTCCTCCTCCCTCCTTGACATTGCAAATAAAGACATACCTACGATCTTCCCCTGCTTCCTTCTTCTGCCCAGCGATAACCCAGCTTTTAGCATCGGTTTCTGGGCAGAGTAGTTTCTGTTGACCACTACGATTGTCCAATCGTGGTGGTCAAATGTTTACATGACCCAGCGCTCCTGTCCTTATTTCAGCCCCCTTCTCCTTCTTCCTCCTTCACTTCACAGCGATCCAGTGAAGGAGGACTGAAGAAGACACACTGTGACACTTCTCTATATATCTTTATACATAGTATATAGATATATACAGTCATGGCCAAATGTTTTGAGAATTACATAAATATTGGAAATTGGAAAAGTTGATGCTTAAGTTTTTATAATAGCAATTTGCATATACTCCAGAATGTTATGAAGAGTGATCAGATGAATTGCATAGTCCTTCTTTGCCATGAAAATTAACTTAATCCCAAAAAAAACTTGGACCTGCTGAGATCATTTCAGTAATCGTCTTGTTAACTCAGGTGAGAATGTTGACGAGCACAAGGCTGGAGATCATTATGTCAGGCTGATTGGGTTAAAATGGCAGACTTGACATGTTAAAAAGAGGGTGATGCTTGAAATCATTGTTCTTCCATTATTAACCATGGTGACCTGCAAAGAAACGCGTGCAGCCATCATTGCGTTGCATAAAAATGGCTTCACAGGCAAGGATATTGTGGCTACTAAGAGTGCACCTCAATCTACAATTTATAGGATCATCAAGAACTTCAAGGAAAGAGGTTGAATTCTTGTTAAGAACGCTTCAGGACGTCCAAGAAAGTCCAGCAAGCGCCAGGATCGTCTCCTAAAGAGGATTCAGCTGCGGGATCGGAGTGCCACCGGTGCAGAGCTTGCTCAGGAATGGCAGCAGGCAGGTGTGAGTGCATCTGTACGCACAGTGAGCGAAGACTTTTGGAAGATGGCTTGGTGTCAAGAAGGGCAGCAAAGAAGCCACTTCTCTCCAAAAAAAACATCAGGGACAGATTGATCTTCTGCAGAAAATATGGTGAATGGACTGCTGAGGACTGGGGCAAAGTCATATTCTCTGATGAAGCCTCTTTCCGATTGTTTGGGGCATCAGGAAAAAGGCTTGTCTGGAGAAGAAAAGGTGAGCCCTACCATCAGTCCTGTGTCATGCCAACAGTAAAGCATCCTGAGACCATTCATGTGTGCAATTGCTTCTCCTCCAAGGGATTGGGCTCACTCACAATTTTGCCCAAAAACACAGCCATGAATAAAGAATGGTACCAAAACACCCTCCAACAGCAACTTCTTCCAACAATCCAACAACAGTTTGGTGACGAACTATGCATTTTCCAGAACAATGGAGCACCGTGCCATAAGGCAAAAGTGATAACTAAGTGGCTCGGGGACCAAAACGTTGACATTTTGGGTCCATGGCCTGGAAACTCCCCAGATCTTAATCCCATTAAGAACTTGTGGTCAATCCTCAAGAGGCGGGTGGACAAACAAAAACCCACTAATTCTGACAAACTCCAAGAAGTGATTATGAAAGAATGGGTTGCTATCAGGAATTGGCCCAGAAGTTGATTGAGAGCATGCCCAGTCAAATTGCAGAGGTCCAGAAAAAGAAGGGCCCACACTGCAAATACTGACTCTTTGCATAAATGTCATGTACTTGTCGATAAAAGCCTTTGAAACGTATGAAGTGCGTGTAATTATATTTCACTAAATCACAGAAACAACTGAAACAAAGATCTAAAAGCAGTTTAGCAGCAAACTTAGTGAAAACTAATATTTGTGTCATTCTCAAAACTTTTGGCTATGACTGTAGATATATTATCTATCATTTGCCCCGACCAGGTTAGTCAGGTAGGAAAAAAACTAAATATGAAAAGATATTTCTATTAGGGTGTGTGTATGTATATATATATATAGTAAATTGAAAAAAGTGGTGTACTTTTAGTGATGTTTCAGTTCTTTTACTGGAAGATAATCTGCTTAGCCCCAATAAGATGACTGAAACATCGCTACTTGGGTGAATAACGGACGCCACTTTTTTTTTAACTTTATCTTGATGTGACGCAGCTTTTTTTCATATATATACATATATATATATGTATATGTGTAATATATATATATATATATATATATATAGTATGTGTATGTATATGTGTGTGTGTATATATATATATATATATACACAAACCGGATTCCCAAAAAGTTGGGACACTATACAAATCGTGAATAGAAACTAAATGCAATGATGTGGAGATGGAAAATGTCAATATTTTATTTGTAATAGAACGTAGATGACAGATCAAACATTTAATCCGAGTAAATGTATCATTTTAAAGGAAAAATACGTTGATTCAAATTTTCACGGTGTCAACAAATCCCCAAAAAGTTCGGACAAGTAGCAATAAGAGGCTGGAAAAAGTAAATTTGAGCATAACTAAGAGCTGGAAGACCAATTAACACTAATTAGGTCAATTGGCAACATGATTGGGTATAAAAATAGCTTCTCAGAGTGGCAGTGTCTCTCAGAAGCCAAAATGGGTAGAGGATCACCAATTCCCACAATGTTGCACAGAAAGATAGTGGAGCAATATCAGAAAGGTTTTACCCAGCGAAAAATTGCAAAGACTTTGCATCTATCATCATCAACTGTGCATAACATCATCCGAAGATTCAGAGAATCTGGAACAATCTCTGTGCGTAAGGGTCAAGGCCGTAAAACCATACTGGATGCCCGTGATCTCCGGGCCCTTAAACAACACTGCACCACAAACAGGAATGCTACTGTAAAGGAAATCACAGAATGGGCTCAGGAATACTTCCAGAAACCATTGTCAGTGAACACAATCCACCGTGCCATCCGCCGTTGCATGCTGAAACTCTACAGTGCAAAGAAGAAGCCACTTCTAAGCAAGATCCACAAGCTCAGGCGTTTTCACTGGGCCAGGGATCATTTAAAATGGAGTGTGGCAAAATGGAAGACTGTTCTGTGGTCAGACGAGTCACGATTCGAAGTTCTTTTTGGAAATCTGGGACGCCATGTCATCCGGACCAAAGAGGACAAGGACAACCCAAGTTGTTATCAACGCTCAGTTCAGAAGCCTGCATCTCTGATGGTATAGGGTTGCATGAGTGTGTGTGGCATGGGCAGCTTGCATGTCTGGAAGGGCACAATCAATGCAGAAAAATATATTCAGGTTCTAGAACAACATATGCTCCCATCCAGACGTCATCTCTTTCAGGGAAGACCCTGCATTTTTCAACAAGATAATGCCAGACCACATTCTGCATCAATCACAACATCATGGCTGCGTAGGAGAAGGATCCGGGTACTGAAATGGCCAGTCTGCAGTCCAGATCTTTCACCTATAGAGAACACTTGGTGCATCATAAAGAGGAAGGTGCAACAAAGAAGGCCCAAGACGATTGAACAGTTAGAGGCCTGTATTAGACAAGAATGGGAGAGCATTCCTATTTCTAAACTTGAGAAACTGGTCTCCTCGGTCCCCAGACGTCTGTTGAGTGTTGTAAGAAGAAGGGGAGATGCCACACAGCGCTGAAAATGGCCTTGTCCCAACTTTTTGGGGATTTGTTGACACCATGAAATTCTGATTCAACATATTTTTCCCTTAAAATGGTACATTTTCTCAGTTTAAACTTTTTTGTTCCGTGATTTATGTTCTATTCTGAATAAAATATTAGAAGTTGGCACCTCCACATCATTGCATTCAGTTTTTATTCACGATTTGTATAGTGTCCCAACTTTTTGGGAATCCGGTTTGTATATACATATTTATACATATATCAAAAGGAAAATTCAAGGCAGCACAAAATTGTAACCAAAGTAAGGATTGCCCACAATAAGACGCAACCCACCGTCTTGAAATACAAAGAAGAAAAGACTGCAGCACTTCCAATGGGTAAAAAAAAATTTAAGGTCCTTTATTCACCCATGCGACCTTTCAGTCCGCTTTCTGGGACTTGAGAACGGTCCCAGAAAGCGGACTGAAATGTCTCATGGGTGAATAAAGGACCTCACATTTTTTTCACCCATTGGAAGTGCTGCAGTCTTTTCTTCTTTGTATTTCAAGACGGTGGGTTGCGTCTTATTGCGGGCAATCCATACTTTGGTTACAATCTTGTGCTGCCTTGAATTTTCCTTTTGATATACACTCGCCTAAAGAATTACTACGAACACCTGTTCTATTTCTCATTAATGCGATTATCTAGTCAACCAATCATATGGCAGTTGTTTCAATGCATGTAGGGTTGTGGTCCTGGTCAAGACAATCTCCTGAACTCCAAACTGAATGTCAGAATGGGAAAGAAAGGTGGGCTACAACAGCAGAAGACCCCACCGGGTACCACTCATCTCTACTACAAATAGGAAAAAGAGGCTACGATTTGCACGGGCTCACCAAAATTGGACTGTTAAAGACTGGAAAAAGTTGCCTGGTCTGATGAGTCTCGATTTCTGTTGAGACATTCAAATTGTAGAGTCCGAATTTGGCATAAACACATGTATCCATCATGCCTTGTTACCACTGTGCAGGCTGGTGGTGGTGGTGTAATGGTGTGGGGGATGTTTTCTGGGCACACTTTAGGCCCCTTAGTGCCAATTGGCCATTGTTTAAATGCCACGGGCTACCTGAGCATTGTTTCTGACCATGTCCATCCCTTCATGACCACCATGTACCCATCCTCTGATGGCTATTTATAGCAGGATAATGCACCATGTCACAAAGCTCGAATCATTTCAAATTGGTTTCTTGAACATGACAATGAGTTCACTGTACTAAAATCGCCCCCACAGTCACCAGATCTTAACCCAATAGAGCATCTTTGGGATGTGGTGGAACAGGAGCTTCGTGCCCCGGATGTGCATCCCTCAAATCTCCATCAACTGCAAGATGCTATCCTATCAATATGGGCCAACATTTCTAAAGAATGCTATCGGCACCTTGTTGAATCAATGCCACGTAGAATGAAGGCAGTTCTGAAGGCAAAAGGGGGTCAAGCACCGTATTAGTATGGTGTTCCTAATAATTCTTTAGGTGAGTGTATATACAGTATATAAAAAAAAAAGCTGTGTCACATCTAGGTAAATTGAAAAAAGTGGCGTCCTTTAGTGATGTTTCAGTTCTCTTACTGGAATATAATCTGCTTAGTACCAGTAAGAGAACTGAAATATCGCTACTTGGGTGAATAAAGGACGCCACTTTTTTCACTTTATCTGGATGTGACACTGATTTTTCTTTTTTTCTTTCTTTTTTTATACAGCAGATAATTGGCAAGGCACACAATTTATTCCTACACTGAGAGTGCTGCCCTAATTTTATGGAGGGGTCTGAAATCATGGAGGGGTCTGAAATTCACATTGTAGGTGCATTCCCAGTCTGAGAGACAGAATAAAATAAAATAAAAATCAGGAAATCACATTGTATGATTTTTAAATAATGTATTTGTCTTGCTCTGCTGAACATAAGTATTTAAACACCTGAGAAAATAAGTCTTAATATTTGTTACAGAAGCCTTTTGTTTGCAATTACAGAGGTCAAACGTTTCCTGTAGTTCTTGACCAGGTTTGCACACACTGCAACAGGGATTTAGGTCCCACTCCTCCACACAGATCTCCTCTAGATTTGTCAGGTTTCGGGGCTGTCACTGAGCAACACAGAGTTTCAGCTCCCTCCAAAGATGTTCTATTGGATTTAGGTCTGTAGACTGGCTAGGCCACTCCAGAACCTTGATATGCTTCTTACGGAGCCACTCCTTGGTTATCCTGGCTGTGTGCTTCGGGTCGTTGTCATGTTAGAAGACCCAGCCACGACCCATATTCAATGCTCTGACTGAGGGAAGGAGGTTGTTGCTCAAAATCTCACAATAAATGGCCCCATTCATCCTCTCCTTAATACAATGCAGTCGTCCTGTCCCCTTTGCAGAAAAGCACCCCCAAAGCATGATGTCGCCACCCCCATGCTTCACAGTAGGGATGGTGTTCTTGTAATGCAACTCATCCTTCTTTTTCCTCCAAACATGACGAGTGAAGTTTAGACCAAAAGGTTTTCCCTTGGTCTCATCTGACCACATGACTTTCTCCTATGCCTCCTCTGTATCATCCGGGTGGTCAATGGCAAACTTCAGACGGGCCAGGAAATCCGATGAGTTGAGCAGGGGAACCTTCCGTGCAATGCATGATTTGAAACCAGGACGGCGTAGTGTTCTACTGACAGTGACCTTTGAAACTGTGGTCCCAGCTCTCTTCAGGTCATTGACCAGCTCCTCCCTTGTAGTTCTGGACTGATTCCTCACCTTTCTGATCATCAGGGATACCCCACGAGGTGAGATCTTGCATGGAGCCCCAGTCCAAGGGAGCCTGACAGTCATCTTTAGCCTCTTTCATTTTCTAACTATTGCACCAACAGTTGATCTATTTTCACCAAGCTGCTTGGCAATTGCCCCGTAGCCCTTTCCAGCCTTGTGGAGGTCCACAATTTTGTCTCTGGTGTCTTTTGACAGCTCTTTGGTCTTGCCCGTGGTAGTACTTGGCGTCTGACTGACTCTGGGGTGGACAGGGTGCTACTAAGTTAGATTAATAAGTGGAGTACAGGTGGACTTTTAAAGGCACAGTAACAGGTCTTTGAGAGTCAGAATTCTTGCTGTTTCTCAGGTGTTCAAATACTTATGTGCAGCAGTGCAAGACAAATACGTTTTTTAAAAATCTTACAATGTGATTTCCTGAATTTTTTATTTTTTTATTCTGTCTGAGTGGGAGTGCACCTACAATGTGAATTTCAGACCCTCCATGATTTCCAAGTGGGAGAATTTGCAAAATCGCAGGGTGTTCAAATACTTGTTTCCCACTGTATACAGGAGACCTGCAGATATTTGGGTCAGAAAACTCCTGCTGTCCGGTCATTTTTGGTCATCTTTTTAGGTCATATAAAACCTTCTACACGACTTCTCCAACAGTCTGATGACTTTTACAATATTTGTTTCACAGCTTGTGTATCCGGGTGAAGATCTGAACAATATTTATCCTACAGAGACATATGTGAGGGGTGGTGAGCAGAGTACAGAGGACATTCCTACAGATAACCGCCCAGGTGAGTAGTGACCACTAAGTAAAGCAGAGAAGACTCACAGATTCTACTCCTTCACTGGATGATACAATTTTATGTTGCATTTTTAGGTTCTCTCTTCTGTCAGTTTTTTCAGCGTTATATTCACAGATTCAGCTAAAATTCTGATTAAATATGGATGGAAATGTGACCGCGTTATAGGTGATATACAGTATGTATATCATACATATAGTCCATCCTCAGGAGAGGTCATTAATATCAGATTGGAGGTGGATTCAACTCCCGGTAGCCTTGTCGGTCAGATGTATGGAGAGGACACAGTGCTCTTAGGCCTCTTCCTGGCCATGCAATGTGACATTCATCGGTCATATGGCCTAGGCACAGATTAGTCCCATTCGAGTGAATGGGTCTGAGCTGCAATGCCAAGCACAGCTACTATTAAACAGACGGCGCTGTGCTTGGTAAGCTGTGAGGAGGCTTTGTATTAACTGGAGCTTCGGTGAGCACTGAGGCTTCCTCAGACAGCTGATTGGTGGGGGTGCAGGGACCAGACCCACGCTGATATTGATGACCTGTGCTGAGGAAAATCTTGGAGAACCCCTTTAATCATCTGCAAATGATAAAAAACTGAAACAAAATATGCAAAATATCTTGCTTTATTCAGTATTGAGTATGAGAGCCACGTGCATAAATACATTCACTTACACGCCTTGGCATCCTACCAATGAGGTTACTAATTGTCTGAGGAATGTTCTGCCATGCTTAATGCATTTGGGCAAGCAAATCATCAAGATCTGCTGCTGGTACCTACAGTATCTCACAAATGTCAGTCCACCCCTCACACTTTTGTAAATATTTTATTCTATCTTTTCATGGGACAACCCTGAACATCTGAGACTTTGATACAATGTAAAGGAGTCAGTGTACGGCTTGTAGAACTGTTTAAATTTGGTGTGCCCTCAAAATAACTCAACACACTGCCATTAATGTCTAAACTGCAGGCAACAAACGAGAGTACAAAAGTGAGAATGGCCAAATTGTGCCCAAAGTGTCATTATTTAGTGTGGCCACCATTATTTTCCAACACTGCCTTAACTCTCTTGGGCATGGAGTTCACTAGAGCGTCACAGGTTGCCACTTGAATCCTCTTCCACTCCTCCATGATGACATACGTCTATTTTGAAAAGACAACCTCTGGATATGGAGCTGAGCATGTGCACTCAACTTCTTTGGTCGACCATGATGAGGCCTATTCTGAGTGGAACCTGTCTTCTTAAACCAGTGTATGGTCTTGGCCACCATGCTGCAGCTTGCAATTGCTGATTATCTGATACCCTACAACAGGTGCTTATCCACGTCCTTCTCAATGGACATCCTCCTGTCCCCAACAAAAACAGAGCACATTGTTGCTTCCACTTCTACTCCCTCCTTTTATATGTGCAAACCTAAGCATTGCCATGTTGTCTTAAAGAGGATCTTTCATGTGTTTTTTTATTTTTTTATTTAGATAAATACCTTCCCTTGTGGGGTACCCCTCACTGAGGCTGCCACCCTGCCTGTTTTCTTTATTTATTTATTTTCAAATGTCGCTTCTACGCCCTGCTGTGGCCCCTGTAGTTTTTCCCTCAGTATGTTAATACTCTGTATCGGTACAGGGAGGAGGAGACACCAGGGTTTCTCAATAGGCCTCTCCTTCTTCCTGGCCATGCCAAGATCCAATCACAGCAGAGAGCATCACAGCCAGGTAGAAGGAGACGCCCATTGAGAAACCCTGGCATCTCCTCCTCCCTGTACCGATGCTGAGTATTAACATACTGAGCGGAAGAACTGCAGGGGGGCACAGTGGGGCGTGCGACATTTGAAAAAAACAGGCAGGGTGGCAGCATCAGCAGGGGGTACCCCGCAAGGAAAGAGATTTATCTAAACAAAAAAAAAAAAAACATGAAAGGTCCTCTTTAACCCCATAGGGACACAGCCTTATTTCACCTTAAGGACCAGGCCATTTTTTGCAAATCTGACCACTGTCACTTTAAGTGCTGATAACTTTAAAACGCTTTGACTTATCCAGGCCGTTCTGAGATAGTTTTTTCGTCACATATTGTACTTCATGACAGTGGTAAAATGAAGTCAAAAAAATTATTTTTTTTGCACAAAATAATACCTAATTTACCCCAAAATTGCAAAAATTTGCAAATTTCAAAGTTTCAGTTTCTCTACTTCTGTAATACATAGTAATACCCCCAAAAATTGTGATGACTTTACATTCCCCATATGTCTACTTCATGTTTGTAGCATTTTGGGAATGATATTTTATTTTTTGGGGATGTTACAAGGCTTAGAAGTTTAGAAGCAAGCTTCAAAATCCCACTTTTTATGGACCAGTTCAGGTTTGAAGTCATATTGTGAGGCTTAGATAATAGAAACCTCCCAAAAAAAAAACCTTTAGGTGTTGCGCAAGAGTTATTGGCAAATGGGGATGAAATTTGAGAATTTTATTTTTTTGTCTAATTTTCCATTTTAACCCATTTTTTCCACTAACAAAGCAAGGGTTAACAGCCAAACAAGACTGTATCTTTATTGCCCTGACTCTGCCGTTTACAGAAACACCCAATATGTGGCCGTAAACTACTGTACGGCCACACAGCGGGGCGTAGAGTGAAAGGTGCGCCGTTTGGTTTTTGGAGGGCTGATTTTTATGGACCGGTTTATTTACACCGTGTCCTGTTTCAACCCCCCTGATGCACCCATGGAGTAGAAACTCCCTAAATGTGACCCCATCTAAGAAAGTACACCCCTCAAGGTATTCAAAACTGATTTTACATACATCGTTAACCCTTTAGGTGTTGCGCAAGAGTTATTGACAAATGGGGATGAAATTTGAGAATTTAATTTTTTTGTCTAATTTTCCATTTTAACCCATTTTTTCCACTAACAAAGCAAGGGTTAACAGCCAAACAAGACTGTATCTTTATTGCCCTGACTCTGCCGTTTACAGAAACACCCAATATGTGGCCGTAAACTACTGTACGGCCACACAGCGGGGCGTAGAGTGAAAGGTGCGCCGTTTGGTTTTTGGAGGGCTGATTTTTATGGACCGGTTTATTTACACCGTGTCCTGTTTCAACCCCCCTGATGCACCCCTGGAGTAGAAACTCCCTAAAAGTGACCCCATTTTGGAAACTATGGGATAAGGTGGCATTATTTGGGGGACTATTTTTAGGGTACATATGATTTTTGGTTGCTCTATATTACATTTTTGTGAGGCAAGGTTACCAAAAATTGAGATTCTGAAATTTCATCTCCATTTGCCATTAACTGTTGAGGAACACCTAAAGGGTTAATAAAGTTTGTATAATCAGTTTTGAATACCTTGAGGGGTGTAGTTTCTTAGGGGTCACTTTTAGGGAGTTTTTACTCTAGGGGTGCATCAGGGGGGCTTCAAAAGGGACATGGTGTCAATAAAAAAGGCCATCAAAATCGGCCTTCCAGAAACCATGTCGGTCCTTTCCTTTTGCGGCCTCCCTTTTACTGATACAGTAGTTTACGACCACAAATATGGCATTTCTGTAAACTGCAGTATCAGGGTAATAAATATTAACTTTTGTTTGGTTGTTAACCCTTGTTTTGTTACCGGAAAAAACAGGATTGAAATGAAAAAGTGCCAAAAATTGCGTTTTTGGCACCGTTTTCATTAATTTTTTTTAACCGTGTTAATCTGGGGGGTTAGGTCATGGGATATTTTTATAGAGGAGATTCTTACGGACGCGGCGATACCTAATAAGTCTCTTTTTTTTTACAATTATTTAGGTTTTTGACTATATTATCCTTTTTGATACCCAAACATTTTTTTGGTATCTCTAAAGTCTAGGTGTCATTTTTTTATTTATTTTTTATCCGATTATCTTATGTGGGGGCTCATTTTTTGCGGGACGAGCAGACTGTTTTTCTGGCACTATTTTGGGGGCTATATGACTTTTTGATAGCTTGCTATTAAATTTTTTGTTATGTTTGGTGACAAAAAAAATCTTTTTTTGCGCCTTTTTTTTTGGACCGTGTTAATCTGGGGGGTTGGATCATGGGGTATTTTTATAGAGGAGATTCTTACGGACGCGGCGATACCTAATAAGTCTTTTTTTTACATTTATTTGGGTTTTAGACTATATTATCTTTTTTGATACAAAAAAAATAATTTTGTATCTCTAAAGTCTAAGTGTCATTTTTTTTTTTCTTATCCGATTATCTTATGTGGGGGCTCATTTTTTGCAGGACGAGTGGATGGTTTTATTGGCACTATTTTGGGGGCTATATGACTTCTTGATCGCTTGCTATTAAACTTTTTGTTATGTAAGGTGACAAAAAAAAAACCTTTTTTTTTTCTTTTTCCTTGACCGTGTTAATCTGGGGGGTTAGGTCATGGGGTATTTTTATAGAGGAGATTATTACCGACATGGCAATACCTAATATGTATACTTTTAATAAATTATTTTAGTTTTTTTGGGTGTCTCAAGTCTGAGAACCAGTTTTTTTTTATCCGATGTCAGTCCTAAATTGGGATATAAATTTAGTACTCCATGGAAGTGTGATACTCCCTGAAGCAACCAATAATGCAGAGGCCCGGATGATCGGGGCACGTGTCACATTGAGTTGTGGTGTCCTTCCGTATCCCCCTCCTGTGACACACTCTGCACCTTTTTTGGGTTCGTCCCTTCTTTCCAGTATGGGGGACCACACCTGGAAAGTGTTGGCCAGGGACGATCCGGGCGCCTCCAGTTCCCGAGGTACTCCGGCCTGCTCTTTCCCGGTCCGAAAAGATCAGGGCCTTGAGGACTGCCTCATAGAACTGGAGGAATGTCCCTGTGCTGCCAGCGCTTCGGGATAGTACAAAAGAGTTGTACATGGCAACCTACACCAAGTAGACCGCAACTTTTTTGTACCATGCCCGGGTTTTGCGCATGGCGTTATATGGCTTGAGGACTTGATCAGAGAGATCAACTCCTCCCATATACCGATTGTAGGCGACGATACAATCGGGCTTGAGGACCGTTGCCGCGGTACCTCGCACAGGGACAGGGGTGATGCCGTTACCATGAATTGTGGACAGCATAAGGACATCCCTCTTGTCCTTATAACTGACCAGCAACAGGTTTCCAGTGGTAAGGGCACGGGTCTCACCCCTGGGGATAGGTACCTGGAGGGGGAGGGCAGGGAGGCCGCGTTGATTTTTCCGCACGGTCCCACAAGCGAACGTGGATCTGGCGGCAAGGGACTGGAACAAGGGGATACTGGTATAAAAGTTATCCACGTACAGGTGGTAACCCTTATCCAGCAGTGGGTACATAAGGTCCCACACAAGTTTCCCGGTAACACCCAGAGTGGGGGGACATTCTGGGGGTTGAATCCGGGAATCTCGCCCCTCGTATATACGAAATTTGTAAGTGTACCCTGAGGTACTCTCACAAATTTTGTATAGCTTCACGCCATACCTCGCCCGCTTGGAGGGCACATACTGGCGGAAAATGAGTCTCCCCTTGAACGCAATGAGAGACTCATCAACCGCGACCTCTCTTCCAGGTACATAGGCCTCCATGAATTTTGCCCCAAAGTGATCGATGACCGGCCGTATCTTGTACAGACTGTCATGGGCAGGATCACCTCGGGGGGGACATGCTGCATTATCGGAATAATGCAGACATTTCCGGATGGCCTCAAACCGGGAGCGTGTCATGGCCGTACTGTAAAGTGGGGTCTGGTATAGGATGTCCCCACTCCAGTACAGCCTGACACTGGGTTTCTTGACCAGGCCCATATGCAGCACGAGGCCCCAAAATGTCCTCATTTCGGCTGCACTGACCGGCGTCCAGCCACCGGGCCTGGCCAAAAAGGAGCCCGGGTGTTGAGCGACGAACTGTTGGGCGTACAGATTCGTCTGCTCCACCATAAGCTTTACCAGTGGGTCACTGAAAAAATGACAAAAAAAGTCATATTCAGTGTAATACACTGTGGAAATCTGGATTCCTGATTGGCCTACAAAATCAGGAATCACGGGCTCGTATCGCTCTGGGCTACACCAGACAAATTCACCGGCAGGGTGCTCCGGTGGATTTAACTGGTGGACCGGGAAACCAGTACGAGCCCCAGAGCTGCTCGTACTAGGCTGGGCCACAGGGTCCCTAACATGGCGGTCCCCTTGCTCCGCCTGGCGGCGTCTCCGCCGCCTTGGGGGCTCATCATCATCGCTAGATGATGAGGATGATGCGGATGACAACAGGAATGTGGGGTCATCCTCATCCTCACTAGGACTCTCGGAGTCGGAGGCAAGCTGGGCGTATGCCTCCTCGGCCGAGAACGTCCGGCGGGCCATAGGGGAGTGTGTGTCTGCGTGTGTATGTGCGTGTGTGGAAATCTTTATTTTGTGTGTGTGTGTGTGGGTGGGGGCACGGGTGTTCACGAACTCTAAAACTAACAAAAAAAATCAAAATAAACTGACTAAAAAAAAGGCCAAAAAATGTGAAAAAAAAATAATCAAAACCGCTGATCAACCGTCCGAAGTTGATCAGCGGTGGGGTGTGCGATGCGCTAACAGTGGCCGGACGCTAAGAGTGCCGGCCACAGTCAGCGTACACAAAAAAATAAAATAAAAATCCTGCACCCCAAAAAAGTGGGGGAGGGGGGGCAGGGGGGGGCAAGTGGCAGCACCCCTGGGGGGTCTAGGGTCACACAGCTGTGCTGTGGACCCCAGACACCCTAACTAGGGTGATGCAATGAAAAGTAAAAAAAAAAACGAACTTTCCCTTTTTTTTCTCTGCCTAACCCAAACTTTCCCTAGCTGTCCCTATGTACCTGATGGGGGGGTGCTGGTGGCAGAGATCGGGTCCTGGGGGCACAGATCGGGTGCAGGCAGCGGTGGCAGCAGACACGTGCAGGCAGCTCCTCTCTCCTCCGGCTCCGGAACACAAAAGGAGGAGGAGAGGAGCGCCTGCCTCTTTTGAATCTGCCGCCGGACCGCCCACTTACCAATCAGAAAGCGATCCTGAGTGGTGATGTCACCATCACCACTCAGGATCGCTGGATGGTGATTGGTGGAGTTAAATCACACCACCATCACCATCCTGTTCCGGGTTATCGGGTCTTCAGAGACCCGAATAACCCGGAAACGCAGAAAACTGCAGGTCTGAATTGACCTGCGGTTTTCTGCGATCGCCGACATGGGGGGGTCACAGGACCACCCGGCGCATTTGCCCCAGGTGCCTGCTCAATGATTTGAGCAGGCACCGGGTTCCGATCACCGCCCGCCGAGCGGCGGTGATCGGAACCATTCATGACGTACTGGTACGTCATGTGTCCTTAAGTACCAGGACATCATGACGTACCGGTACGTCATGTGTCCTTAAGAGGTTAAAGCTGATGAGCTTGGGCGAGAGAAGCTACATAGATCAGTTGGTAATCTGCATCAAGCAGCAAGTTTCCTGCTGGATTTCTCTCCTCCGTCTACAATTGGACAATGTGGTTGGTGACAATGGCAGGAACATTGTGTCTGCTCTTCATTTGGGGGAAATAACACATGTTCCCTGCATGGCACACATCATGCATTTAACGTTCAATAGATTTTTATTATATTTTCCAAACATATCAAAATAGAGCATCAACAAAGTGATCTTATTGCATCCGCAAGTATTGAAATCACATGAGGTAGATATACATGGTGTAAACCAACATGATGTAATATTACACGTTGCATAACCATCAGTGGAAACAAACATGGTTAGTAGCATAAACCGTCAGATGGTGATAGAAGGTTTACATATTTGTGTCATCCAGCAATAAAATCGGAAAGAGAAAAGAAAGCATAGATATGAATAACATCAATTAAAATATAATAGAATAACCAACAATGAATAGTAGAGAGAAACCATATCAAATCGTGGCTTTTTGCATCTAGCTGTGTTTGTCACTTACAGTGTTTAATATTGACTCGCTTTGAGTCTCAACACCCTCATTTCCGTCTCCTAACCGGGCTGATACCGTCTGATACAAGCCGGCCCAAAAGTAGCGCTCTTTTGGATGCAATGTATTGTATCCAGCTTAGTCGTCCCTTGTAGGCCATCAAACTTTCATCTACTATGACGTCCCTATTTCCATTTTCTAGTGAAAAATCTTTTTGGGCGATCATTCGTTCGTATGACCTTGTTGTTTCTACAGCTCGTAATACATCCTGGTAAGTGGGGATGTTTGAGCTTTTCCAGTTTTTGGTAATTGTTAATTTCGTGGCTAGGAACATATGCATTGCGATTATCCTGTGGCTACGATGAATCTGCGTAAGGTCAATTAGTAGTAGGGCTAGAGCCGGATCTGGGGCCAGCCTGCGTCCAACCACACCAGCCAAAGCCCGGAAGACACTGGACCACAAGTCATTCAGTTTGGGGCAATCCTACAGTATATGGAGGAGTGTAACCTTTCCTCCACATCCTCTCCAGCACACCTGTGCCAAACCTAGGAACATTTGGCTAAGTCTCATAGGAGTGAAATACCATCTGAGCGTCGTCTTCATTTAGGATTCAAAGTGTGAGGTGCATTTTAAATGTCTTGCTGCAAATCTGTTAGCTGTGGACCATTGGGCAGGAGAGATGGTGATTTTTAGTTCCGTTTCCCATGACAAGAGGGGAGCCAATTTTACAAAGGAGTCCTTATTACCTAGATATGAGTATATTTGCCGTAAACCTGTACATTTAGAATTCACGCGGGACCATTGTTTCAGAAGCACTAGGTTTACTTTGCTTACAAGTGTGGGATTGTCGTTCAGCAAGTGTCTAATTCTGAGGTATTAATAGAAATCCTTCTGCGGTATATTATAGAATTGTTGTAAATCCGCATAGGACCTTAACCCCTTAAGGACCGGGCTTATTTTCACCTTAAGGCCTCATGCACACGACCGTTGTGTTCCGTTCCGCAAAATAGGGTTCCGTTGTTCCGTGATCCATTTCCGTGTGTCTTCCTTTATTTTTGGAGGATCACCAGACATGAAGGAAAGTAAAAAAAAAAATCTAAGTCAAGTTTGTCATCCGCGTCCGTTTTTTTCCTATCATTTGCATGGCAATCTTGTGTGCCTCCACGTTTTTTCACGGTCCCATTGACTTGAATGGGTCCGCGAACCGTTTTCCGTGAAAAAAATAGGACAGGTTATATTTTTTTTGACGGACTGGAACTACGGATCACGGACGCGGATGCCAAACGGTGCATTAGTTGAGTTTTCAACAGACCCATTGAAAGTCAATGGGTCCGCAGAAAATTGCGAAAAACGGAACAACTGACACGGAATAAAACAGCAGTCGTGTGGACCAGGCCATTTTTTGCAAATCTGACCAGTGTCACTTTATGAATGAATAACTTTAAAACGCTTTTACTTACCCAGGCCATTTTGAGACTGTTGTTTTTTGTTTTTTTTTTGTCACATGTTGTACTTCACTGGTAAAATGGCGTAAAAAAAATAATTTTTATTTATAAAAAAAAATTCAAAATTTGCTAAAAGTTTTGAAAAATTTGCTAAGTTTTAATTTCTCAACTTCTATAATACATGGTAATACCTCCAAAAATAGTTATTTATTTACATTCCCCGTGTCTACTTCATGTTTGGATCATTTTGGGAATGCCTTTTTATTTTTGGGGGGACGTTATAAGGCTTAGAAGTTTAGAAGCAAATCTTGACATTTTTCAGAAATTTTCCAAAACCCACTTTTTCAGGACCAGTTCAGGTCTGAAGTCACTTTGTGAGGTTTACATAATAGAAACTACCAAAAATTTTGGAAACTACACCCCTCAAGGTATTCAAAACTGATTTTACAAACTTTGTTAACCCTTTAGGTGTTCCACAAGAGTTATTGGTAAATGGAGATAAAATTTCAGAATTTAAATTTTTGGGCAAATTTTCCATTTTAACCTCCCTGGCGGTATTCCCGAGCGTGACTCAGGGTTAAATTTTGCTGCCAGGAGCGGTAACCCCGAGTCACGCTCGGGGTAACATTGCAGAGTCCCTTCACCTTCTGACGGCGATCCGGCGATGTCCTCTGCTGAGAGCCTCTGCTGAGAGCACCGCCCGGCATCTGACTTCCTGGTTCCGTTCCCTGCGAGCAGCAGCTGCACATGGGAGTGGAACTGGGTGAGAAATTCAAAAAGTGACACACACACATAAGAGGTTATACATTGTAATCTGAGAGGATTACACTGTATAACCTCAGATCTGACATTTGATGACTGTACAGTGCCACTTGCCTGCCATTTTACTGTCATTTGTGCCCATAAAATATTTATAACATGGCATCAAAAAAGCGCAACTTTACTACAAAAACGGTTTTGGACCAGTTGAGTGACAGCGACAGTGACACGGAGGTGCTCGCAGAACTGAGCGATAGTGAGTTGTGGGGAGATTTGTCGTCTGACACTGATCTGGCAAGTGACAACGGCGATGATCCTGCACCTGACCTCAGCCATGTGCGCACTTGGTGCCCTATTGACTGTGATACAGACCAGGTAGCGCCCCCAAGATTCCTGTTCACTGGATCACCTAGGATGAAGGTTGATGTTGAGCGTGACAACCCTCTGGCATACCTGCATTTATTTCTCACTGAGGAGGTAATTGAAAAAATGGTCATGAAGACAAATCGCTACCAAGAGCAGCAATCCGCTATGCTGCATGCCACGTTTTCTAGAAGCAGAAAGTGGGAACCGGTGACCAAAGAGGACATGTGGCAGTTTCTGGGACTCATCATTCTTCAGGGGGTGATGGGGAAACCGCTCCAGAAATGGTACTGGACCACCAATAAGTTACTGGCCACCATTTTTTGACACTGATTACGTGCCAGAAAGGTCCGATGGAAATAAGGACGTCATAGTAGATGAAAGTTTGATGGCCTACAAGGGACGACTAAGCTGGATACAATACATTGCATCCAAAAGAGCGTGGTTTGGCATCAAATCCTACATGCTGTGCGAGTCATCCACTGGGTACATCTGGAATTCAGTCATTTACACCGGTAAAGGCACGAAGTTCAACCCCAGGTACAGCGGCTATGGGATGGCCACATCATCTGTCCTTACACTGCTGGAGCCATTGCTGAACCAGGGATATTGTGTGACCACGGACAATTTCTACACGTCTCCGGAACTGTATGAGGTTTTGCTACAAAACAAGACTGATGCATATGGTACCGTTAGGCCTAACCGACGTGACATGCCATCTATGTTTGCCAAGAAAAATCTCAAAACCGGAGAAATGGTTGCCTGGCAGAAGGGTAAGATGATGGTAATGCGATGGCGAGACAAGGACGTGTGTCTCATGAGTACTGTGCATAATACCTCTACTGCCTTGGTCCACACAAAAGGTGGGAAAGATGTGCTGAAGCCGCAAGTCGTGATGGACTATAATAATACCATGGGAGGTGTCGACAGAGCCGATCAGGCAATGACATTTTATCCGGCTATGCGCAAACAGCAAAAAAATATTATAAGAAGATCTTCAGGCATCTTCTGGAACAATGCCTTTGGAATGCATATATCCTGCACAGAGCAAAGAGTGACAAGCCTCCTGTTCATTCTGAGTTTATATGGAAGGTGGTTGAGCGGATTTTTGTCAACCACCAGACTCCATCAGTAGCTGTGAACAGACCTGGACGTTGTGCTGTTGATGTTGTCAACCCAGAACGCCTGACTGGTCGTCACTTTATGGACTACATCCCACCAACCGCAAAAAGAAAAGGCAGCACCTACCAGGATGTGCGTGGTTTGCTGCTCAAAGAGAGATGGCAATGGAAAGAAAGTCCAAAAAGAAACCAGGTTCCATTGTCCTGATTGTGACTGTCGGACTTTGTGCAGCCCCATGTTTCAAAATTTATCACACTGTTTATTAGAATTTTCTGTGTTTGACAATTTCCTTATTTTTATTACATTATTAAATAAAATTATATTATTTATTAGATTATAATTCATGATTTTGTGTTTGAAACTTTATCACATCTGGGATGTCCACTAAAGTCTTGTTTGGTCAGGTTTAAGTAAGTAATTACTAAGAATTGCAAGCCTACAATACATACAAATTTCATGCAAAAAATTGTGCCACTTTTGGTACAAAATTCCTGACATAATCAAACCGCCAGGGAGGTTAATCCATTTTTTTCCTGTAACAAAGCAAGGGTTAACAGCCAAACTAAACTCTATTTATTGCCCCGATTCTGTAGTTTATAGAAACACCCCATATGTGGTCGGAAACCACTATACGGGCACATGGCAGGGCGCAGAAGGAAAGGAACACCATATGGTTTCTGGAAGGCAGCTTTTGCTGGACTGGTTTATTTACACCATGTCCCATTTGAAGCCCCCAGATGCACCCCTAGAATAGAAACTCCACAAAAGTGACCCCATTTTGGAAACTACGGGATAAGGTGGCAATATAGTTGGGACTATTTTTAGGGTACATAGGATTTTTGGTTGCTCTATATTACATTTTGTGAGGCAAGGTTACAAAATACCTTGAGGGGTGAAGTTTCTTAAATGGGGTCACTTTTATGGAGTTTCTACTCTAGGGGTGCATCAGGGAGGCTTCAAATGGGACATGGTGTAAAAAAAAAAACAGTCCAGCAAAATCTGCAGTTCCAAAAACCATATGGTGCTCCTTTCCTTCTGCGCCTTGCCGTTTGGCCTTACAGCATTTTACGACCACATATGGGGTGTTTCTGAAAACTACAGAATCAGGGCAATAAATATTGAGTTTTGTTTGACTGTTAACCCTTGCTTTGTTAATGGTACCTCACACAGGGACAGGGGTGATGCCGTTACTGTGAATTGTGGACAGTACAAGGACATCCCTCTTGTCCTTATATCTGACCAGCAACAGGTTTCCACTAGTAAGGGCAAGGGTCTGGAGGGGGTGGGTAGGGAAGCCGCTTTGATTTTTCTGCACGGTCCCACAAGCGGACGTGGATCTGGCGGCGAGGGGATACTAGGGGAAGGGGATACTAGTATAAAAGTTATCGACGTACAGGTGGTAACCCTTATCTAGCAGTGAGTGCATAAGGTCCCACACAAGTTTCCCGCTAACACCCAGAGTGGGGGGACATTCTGGGGGTTCAATACGGGAATCTCGCCCCACGTACACACAAAAACTTGTAAGTGTCTCCCCTTGAAAGCAAAGAGGAGACTTATCAACAGCGACCTCCCTTCCAATCATGAGAGCCATAGTTGTTATTTTTTTTCTGGGCGATTGTCAGTGGCTAAATAGAATTAAATTTGGAGAAGAGGATTATAAATTTAGTACTCCATGGAAGTGGGGTACTCCCTGAAGCAACCGTTAATGCAGAGGCCCGGATGATCGGGGCACGTGTCACACTGAGTGGTGGTGTCCTTCCGTATCCCCCTCCTGTGACACACTCTGCACTTTTTTTGGGACCGTCCCTTCTTTCCAGTATGGGGGACCTCCAGTTCCCGAGGTACTCCGGCCTGCTCTTTCCCGGTCCGAAAAGATCAGGGCCTTGAGGACTGCCTCATAGAACTGAAGGAATTTCCCTGTGTTGCCAGCACAAAAGAGTTTTACAAGGCAACCTGTACCAAGTAGACCGCAACTTTTTTGGACCATTGCGCATGGCATTATATGGCTTGAGGACTTGATTAGAGAGATCAACTCCTCCCATATACCGATTGTAGTCGACGATACAATCGGGCTTGAGGACCGTTGCCGCGGTACCTCACACAGGGACAGGGGTGATGCCGTTACTGTGAATTGTGGACAGTACAAGGACATCCCTCTTGTCCTTATATCTGACCAGCAACAGGTTTCCACTAGTAAGGGCAAGGGTCTCACCCCTGGGGATAGGTACCTGGAGGGGGTGGGTAGGGAGGCCGCTTTGATTTTTCTGCACGGTCCCACAAGCGGACGTGGATCTGGCGGCGAGGGGATACTAGGGGAAGGGGATACTAGTATAAAAGTTATCGACGTACAGGTGGTAACCCTTATCTAGCAGTGAGTGCATAAGGTCCCACACAAGTTTCCCGCTAACACCCAGAGTGGGGGGACATTCTGGGGGTTCAATACGGGAATCTCGCCCCTCGTACACACGAAACTTGTAAGTGTACCCTGAGGTACTCTCACAAAGTTTGTACAGCTTCACGCCATACCTCGCCCGCTTAGAGGGAACATACTGGCGGAAAATGAGTCTCCCCTTGAAAGCAAAGAGGAGACTTATCAACAGCGACCTCCCTTCCAAAAATTTGCCCCCGAAGTGATCGATGAACGGTCTGATTTTGTACAGGCGGTCATAGGCAGGATCACCATAACCATCTCAGGACTGCCGTACGCAGGATCGCGTCCTGGCGGCGACCCTGTTATTCCTCCTGGACGCGCCGGCGCGTCCTCTCGCGAGATGCAAGATTTCCTGTGAACGCGCGCACACAGGCGTGTGCGTTCACAAGATTGGCAGGTAGACGAGTGGATCTACAGCCTGCCAGCGGCGATCGTTCACTGGCAGGCTGTAGATACAATTTTTTTTTTTTAACCCCTAAAGGGTATATTAGACGCTGTTTTGATAACAGCATCTAATATACCTGCTACCTGGTCCTCTGGTGGTCCCTTTTGCTTGGATCGACCACCAAAGGACACAGGCAGCTCTGTAAAGTAGCACCAAGCACCACTACACTACAACACCCCCCCCCCCCCCCCGTCACTTATTAACCCCTGATCACCCCATATAAACTTTCTAATCACCCCCCTGTCATTGATCACTCCCCTGTCATTGATCACCCCCCTTTAAGGCTCCATTCAGACGTCCGTATGTATTTTGCGGATCCGAGGATCCGCAAAACACGGACACCGCGGATCCGCAAAACACGGACACCGGCAATGTGCTTTCCGCATTTTGCGGATCCGCACATTGCCAGAACTATATAGAAAATGCCTTTTCTTGTCTGCAATTGCAGACAAGAATAGGACATGTTCTATAGGCACACTTGCGTTCAATCCGCCCCGCCGCAGTGACAGAATTTTTTTCTTTTCTGATCACTGCAAAAACACCGTAAAATCGCTGCGGCGCTATAAAAAAATCACTTTTGAGGGGCATGGCGAGTTCATAGAAGAATAATTTTTTTTGTCACAAGTTAGCAGAAATATTTTTTTTGTTTTTTTTCTTACAAAGTCTCCTATTCCACTAACTTGTGACAAAAAATAAAATCTCACATGAACTCACCATACCCCTCACGGAATCCAAATGCGTAAAATTTTTTAGACCTTTTTATTCCAGACTTCTTCTCACGCTTTAGGGCCCCTAAAATGCCAGGGCAGTATAAATACCCCACATGTGACCCCATTTCGGAAAGAAGACACCCCAAGGTATTCGCTGAGGGGCATATTGAGTCCATGAAAGATTGAACTTTTTGTCACAAGTTAGCGGAAAGGGAGACTTTGTGAGAAAAAACAAAAAAAAACAATTTACACTAACTTGTGCCAAAAAAAAAAACCCTTTATGAACTCGCCATGCCCCTCGCAAAATACCTTGGGGTGTCTTCTTTCCAAAATGGGGTCACATGCGGGGTATTTATACTGTCCTGGCATTTTAGGGGCCCTAAAGCACGAGAAGAAGTCTGGAATCTAAATGTCTAAAAATGCCCTCCTAAAAGGAATTTGGGCCCCTTTGCGCACCTAGGCTGCAAAAAGTGTCACACATGTGGTATCGCCGTACTCAGGAGAAGTAGGGCAATGTGTTTTGGGGTGTCTGTTTAAATATACCCATACTGGGTGAGAGAAATATCTCTCTATAGTGACAACTTTGTATAAAAAAAAAAATGGGAAAAGTTTACTTTTAGAGAGCATTTCTCTCACCCAGCATGGGTATATGTAAAAAGACACCCCAAAACACATTGCCTTACTTCTCCTGAGTATGGCGATACTACATGTGTGACACCCCAAGGTATTTCGTGATGGGTATAGTGAGTTCATGGAAGTTTTTATTTTTTGTCACAAGTTAGTGGAATATGAGACTTTGTAAGAAAAAAAAAAATCATCATTTTCCGCTAACTTGTGACAAAAAATAAAAACTTCTATGAACTCACTATGCCCATCAGCGAATACCTTAGGGTGTACCTTCTACTGTCTGGGCATTGTAGAACCTCAGGAAATATGACAGGTGCTCAGAAAGTCAGAGCTGCTTCAAAATGCGGAAATTCAAATTTTTGTACCACAGTTTGTAAACGCTATAACTTTTGCGCAAACCAATAAATATACACTTATTGCATTTTTTTTATCAAAGACATGTAGAACAATAAATTTAGAGAAAAATGTATATAGAAATGTAGTTTTATTTGAAAAATTTTACAACTGAAAGTGAAAAATGTAATTTTTTAGCAAAAATTTCGGTCAATTATGATTAATAACAAAAAAAGTAAAAATGTCAGCGGCAATGAAATACCACCAAAAAAAGGCTCTATTAGTGAGAAGAAAAGGAGGTAAAATTCCTTTGGGTGGTAAGTTGTATGACCGAGCAATAAACCGTGAAAATAGTGTAGTGCAGAATTGTAAAAAGTGGTCTGGTCATTAAGGGGGTTTAAGCTAGGGGGCTGAAGTGGTTAATACTGACTATTGCTCCAAATTTTCCAGCATCTTTGAGGTCAGTTTTCTGGCACGTGATGAACCTCTTAGTTCATCTGCTTGGGCTATATTTGTTTGAGGCAAGACTAATGCTGCATCAAACTCTTCTACCTCAGACAGGTCCCCTTGCTCTTAAACTTCTACTCCATCTATCTTTGTATCCTCTAACAGTGGCATGGTAATACTAGGCTCAGATATTTTACCTTAAATGTAATACTGACAAATGCAGAAATAAATTACTGTCACTTTAAATACAACAGCGATAAATGCAGGCAATAAATTACTTTCACTTTTAATGCAATAGAGTCCGTGTAATACAAACTGTCCTTTTTGTTTTACTTTTAAAGTCTTTATCTGAACACAAAAATGTCTCTTTATGCCAAAGCCTATATGCAATAATAAGTAATAAAAGGAAAGCTCTGACCTTATTCTGAAGAGCAGGATACTGTAATCTGAAGGTTGCTGGAACAAATGTGTGTCTTAAAGGAGACTTGTCTTCTCTTGATGTGATGCAATGCTCTGTGCAGACTTGCGATGCTCTGTGCAGACTTGCGATGCTCTGTGCAGACTTGCGATGCTCTGTGCAGACCTGCGATGCTCTGCGCAGACTTGTGATAATCTGTAATGACTTGCGTTGCGCTGGCTTCGATACGATGCTGCAGGCTTTGGGCCTAGTGGCGGGAAACTAGCTGACTGCAGTACGTGGTCTCTCCGTGGATAGCGGTGCAGGCACTCTAGCTCTGGACTTTGGCCTCCCACCATGCGTCTCTTTCTGTCTCTCTAGGGATCGCAGAAGGGTTGGCGCTCTTTCTTTGACTATCTTGCCTTTGCCGTTCTGCCACTTTAAGAGTCGGCTGCAGTTTGACTAATGCACAAGTTCTATGGCCTTTATGGTAGCTCCGCTAAGATGTCTTTGATTGTTCACTCAGGGAACAGTTGCTGCGCGGCGGTATATGCTGGTGCTCCGCTGCTCTAATGCACTCTTTAATGTGCAAGTTGAGGAGCGCTATCGCTTCGCCCTCTGAGGGCAATAGTTCCACTGTGACAGGGGCAGCACTATGAAGTGCCTTTTGCGCTGTGGCATTAGAAGAATTTTGATATCTCTGACTTTTAGTCTAACCAGACTATTACTCTGTAGTTCATGGATGTGAAACTCATGGCCCTCCAGATGTTGCAAAACTACAACTCCCATCATTCCCTGATAGCTGTAGTATGCCCAGGCATGATGGGAGTTGTAGTTTTGCAACAGCTGGAGGGCCACGAGTTTGACATCCCTGCGTGTAATTCCTCTAGCGCCGTTCTATGGAAACAGTAGGTTTAAAGAGCAAACCAAATGCTTCAAATAACTTCTTTATTAACTTCAACTTTTCTTCATATATAACACTGCCGCCTCTGCAGCAGATAGTCCATGTACAAAACACATGTTGAAAAGATATCACAAAATGGCGGTATGCATAAGATGGTGGTTCAACTGTTTAATCTTGTCATGCAACATAAATTGATGGATATATTTCTCTCTTCAGGATCGGTACTCACTATAAGTTATTTAAGCACTTTTTATGATCTCTCTGAGAGGTATATCTGAGATTTGACCGATAGTTCTACTGATTTGTATGGATTGCTTTTTGATTGCTATTTGTAGTTTGCAATTTGTAGCTTGCAATTTGTTGCTTGCAATTTGTATTTGTAGTTTGTATTTGCAATTTGTATGGAATCTGGTTTATATGCTTGCAATTTAAATTTACAATTTGGTGGAACTGTCAGTAAACGCACATATAACTGGTTCAGTATACAGTTCTAATCACCATATTAACAGTAGGAACTGTTATCTGTTTTAACCTCTTCCGGACACAGGGCATACAGGTACGCTGACAGGCCCAACAAGCATATTTAGGTATCTATATGACAGTACAGGTCTTATAAGGGGTATTAAAATCATCTAAGTATCCCCCCTGTCCACATTCTAAATACAGTAAACTGAAGTTTTATAACTTGCTTGAACCGTCTTCAATCTGCCCAAGGGGCGGCGTTTCATCTCCACTTGCGCCCAGCCAGCCGCTCCCAACTGCCGTTTTGAAGCGTCGCCCAGCTCATCGATATTCACTTTGCTGGGCGGCTTCTGCTGTCCCCGCTCTGAAGCGCTGCACTGAACAGTGCCCGGCGCATGCGCCGGATCTTGTGAAGTCGGGGACAGTAGTAGCCGCCCAGCGAAGTGAATATTGATGAGCTGGGCGGCGCTTACTGTACCGGACTTCACAAGATTCGGCGCATGTGCCGGGCACTGTTCAGCGCAGCGCTTCAGAGCGGGGACAGCAGAAGCCGCCCAGCAAAGTGAATATCGATGAGCTGGGCGGCGCTTCGAAACGGCAGTTGGGAGCGGCTGGCTGGGCGCAAGTGGAGGTGAAACGCCGCCCCTTGGGCAGATTGAAGACGGTTCAAGCAAGTTATAAAACTTCAGTTTACTGTATTTAGAATGTGGACAGGGGGGATACTTAGATGATTTTAATACCCCTTATAAGACCTGTACTGTCATATAGATACCTAAATATGCTTGTTGGGCCTGTCAGTGTCCCTTTAAGGATACAGGAACCTTGGCTAAATCCCCGTGTCGGCGATCACTGCAAACCGCAGGTCAATTCAGACCTGCGGTTTGCAGCTTTATATGGAGCGGCGGGCGGTGATGCCATCGGGTCCCCCTGAGACATCGGCGCTGCCTTTCTGTGACGAGCCAGTGAGATCCAGCCCCCTGGATCTCATAGGCTGGCAGCTGTATGAGTAATACTCACTGTATTACTCATACAGCCAATGCATTCCAATACAGAAGTAATCTTACATCACAAAAAGTACAACAGCAAGCGATCGAAAAGGCGTATGCCCACCAAAATAGTACCAATCTAACCGTCACCTCACCTCGCAAAAAATGAGCCCCTACCTGAGACAATCGCCCCAAAAAAAAAAAAAAAATATGGCTCAGAATATGGAGACACTAAAATATAATTTCTTTTGTTTAAAAAAGCAGTTATTTTGTAAAACTTACATAAATAAAAAAAGTATGCATATTAGGTATCGTCGCATCCGTTTTGACCAGCTCTATAAAAATATCACATGACCTAACCCCTCAGATGAACACCGTAAAAAATAAAAACTGTGCAAAATAAACAATTTTTTGTGACCTTACATCACAAAAAGTGTAATAGCAAGCGATCAAAAAGTCATATGCACCCCAAAATAGTGCCAATCAAATCGTCATCTCGTCTTGCAAAAAATTAGACCCTACCTAAGATAATTGCCCCAAAACTGAAAAAACTTGGGCTCTCAGACTAAGGAAACACTAAAACATTATTTTTTTTGTTTCAAAAATGAAATCATTGTGTAAAACTTAAATAAAAAAAGTATACATATTAGTTATCGCCGCGTCCGTAACAAACTGGTCTATAGAAATACCACATGATCTAACCTGTCAGATGAATGTTGTAAATAACAAAAAATAAAAACTGTGCCAAAACAGCAATTTCTTGTTACTTTGCCTCACAAAAAGTGTAATATAGAGCAACCAAAAATCATATGTACCAGAAACAGTATATTGGCAGAACCAAGAGACCCCTGAGAGTGAGAATTGCGGAACATCTAAACAACATCAGAAAAGGATATAAAAATCACTCTCTATCCAAACACTTTAAAGTGTCCCATAATAGCGACCCAAGGGGTTTCTCTTTTGTGGCCCTGGAAAAGGTGGACATACACTGGAGAGGTGGCAATCACAGAATGTCACGGGCTAAATCCAGAAGAATCTATGATTTTGGCAGCCTTCTCCCCGCGGGGCTAAATTCGGATTTGGAAATTTTTGGTTTCATTTGAAAAATATAGGAATAGAAAAGCATAAGACCCAAAGATAATATTGGAGGGAAATACAATCATAAAAAGTGGTTTATATGGCAAATTGACATTTGAGAAAGGAAGCACTGATTTATATATAGAAAAATGGAAAAATATAAAATCTTTGATCAGATACAATATATTGAAGTAAACTGAAAAAAAATTAAAAAATACATTAAATAGTAAGTAGATAAGACCATTCTATACACATTCTTGCAAAATGTAACAATATACAAATATAAAATATAAAAAATAGGAAAAGAAAAAAAACGCAATGAAAAAAACGCTGAGAAAAAAAACGCAACAAAGAGCTTAATAGTAAAAAGAAACCGCAGGATATATGTCGATATAAATAATACTGAAATTGAGGAATAATGATCACCCATAGAAGATTACTTATATAAGAAAGAGAGAAGGATGAAGAGAAAAAATAATGATTATTATTATTATTAAAAAACCTTTCGATAATAAAAAGATTTACTTTTGAAAAAATAAAATTGAAAAAATAAAATAATAATAGAAAATAAAAATGTTTTTGTCATCCCCCCAAAAAATGTTTGTTATTATCCTAACATTGAGTCAATCTGTCCTCAAGAGGATTGTGATCGATATGTATCTTTCAGGGCCGGTATATATAAAAAATCAATGATTATTGAAAATCATACCTTAAAACAAGGAATGGGTATTTTTATCAGAACATATGGGTGGACAAACACTTTTAAAATAGTTTGGAAAATTTGAGCAAAATAGAGTCGGATAATGCCGATATATAAGTATGTGATAAATAGAAACATTTCCCTTCATTGTAAGATAGCAAATATCTGACAGCATTGTCTTTATATTTTAAACCACAAGAGAGCAATGGCTTTCTTTGTATATTTTTATTCTATTTTGAAATATACTTATATTTTATCTGCTTATATAGTCTATATATGTATATATATGTGGAGCTATTACTATAAATGCATTACTTAAAGAAGATGCCGATGTAGAAAGAATATGGTATTATATGGAAAAGAAAAGACCAATGAAAAGTCAAGGTTCCATCCCACTACAGAATTTCTGGAACAGGTGAAATGAATTAGCCAATTAAGATGAGAATATAAAAAAAGAGAGACTAGAGTTCACAGGTTACCCACTGAGGAAGAGATAAGATATCTCGAAACGCGTCTGGGCGTATTACCTGTGAAACAACCATCTCAGTGGTGCATGGCCATGTACTAACGGACGAAAAATCCATCCACTTTCAACTCACGTAAGACCAAGACTTGATGTAGGACTCACGAAAGTGAAATATCCGACATAGGTCTCCCGCGAGAATACAGACGGGATCTAAGCTACAACTTGACCTGATACAAACACAGCGGAGAAAGGCTGAAGCGTGGGACGCCACGGTAGTAACCCTTCCGCGGAATCAACCTAGTGAGCCTACATGGTACACAGTGAGTAAAGTTACAATATAAACTTAAGTGAAATTATACCGAATCGCTGAAAGAGTACGGAGGCGATATATTTGCTGGACAATTGACTTATCATATACAGCGCACCCAGCCCTTTGAGACGACTCTAGCAGACGGACAATCCACACAGCGTGTGAATCATTGATTATCTCTGAATACCTATACTCCATGTCCTATAAGGTGGCATAGAAATTTTATTGTTATGTATTGTATGAAATCTGGATGAAAGCTGCACGCAATTGAATATATCTAGAGCACTCCTGTTTTGCTCTGCCACAAACGGCTACGTTCCAATAGCCATACCCAATTGGGGGGACACGGATGTATCCCTCTGTGTCGAAGTTTACAGCTTTTTGTGCTCTGGCTATATACAGTCATCGGTTATAATACATATGATTTTATATGCTTTTTTATATGTTTTTTTAGATTAATATCAACCTGGTGCACACAGGATACATTGTTTACTGTTTAATAAATATTTTAAATACTTCAATTCAATCTCCACGTGAATTCCTATTGTTTTGAGTGCCGGTTCCATCCAATCTATATTTACTAATCAGAACCAGGGGGTGTTTCTTTGAACCTGTGCACCTATCGTGATAAATCAGAGTGAGCCACCTGCTTACTACTTTTTGTAAAAAATCATATGTACCCTAAAATAGTACCAACAAAACTGCCACCCTATCCCGTAGTTTCTAAAATGGGGTCACTTTTTTGAGTTTCTACTCTAGGGGTGCATCAGGGGGTTTCAAATGGGACAGTTATATGACATCGAAAAGATGATGTCACAGTAAATAACTCTGCTTTTATCTTTTACACATAAACATAGGAACTGTATTAAGGCTATTGGCAGGTCTAGCTGTATACACATATAGGGCATATAAGGCATATTAGCAAACTAGGACAGGTCTTACCTGGCCAGCTACAAGTCCGCCTCCATCAATATTCGCAATGTATTCACGAGTCTATAGATTCCATCTGACAATATGGGGGATAGGACAGTTTTCTCTTTAGAGGCAGCGAAGGCATTTTACAGCGTGGAATGGCAGTATCTGTGGTGTACGCTTCAATATATGGGGTTTGGGCAAAGATTCATATCTTGGGTCAAAGTACTCTATTCTAGTCCCAAAGCAAGAATTAGGGCAAACGGGTATGTGATTTCAATTGCAGTGTGGTACAAGACACTGGCAATAGAACCATTGGCTGCTGCAGTGCGTAAGTCTCCTGCGATACGTGGATTTTGCTATGAAGCAGTGTAAAATAGAGTGGTGATGTATGCAGATGACACACTGCTGTTCTTAGGAGATACATCCACATCTTTTCTGGCTGTAATGTCTCTCATTGACAGATTTGCCCAACTATCAGGCTTAACAATTAATTGGCATAACTCTGCACTAATGCTTATAGATGGTCAGCCAAGATCACAGGTGATACTAGATAAAAAATATCCCATGTGTGGAAGAGTTAAAATATCTGGGTATTAAAATATCCCCTAGAATTAAAGATTTTGGGGAATTAAATCTTACCCCACTGTTATCGAACTTTCATAATAAAGGCAAGGCTTGGTGCAAATTATATCTATCAGTAGTGGGTAGAACAAACCTACTCAAGATGGTTTTGATGCTGCAGCTTTTGTACATTCTACACAATGCCCCGCTCTGGCTGCCAATAGACAGGTTCAAAAGGATTGACTCGATATTTAGAGACCTAATATGGCGTAGGGGACAGGCTAGAATTAAGCTCGAGATACTATAAAACCGAGGGAGGCCTAGCAGTTCCTAATCCCTGGGTGTACTACCTTGCAGCTCAAGGCCAGCACTTCAAAGGATGGCTAGAATTAGAAACCTCAGACATGACTGGTCAGATATATAGAAACCACCTGAAAGGTAGAGACCTAATGATGCTACTGGAGGGACTGGACGAGAAAACAGTGCAATCAGAAATTCCTATAAGACACACCATGTATTCAGTATAGCAAAAGATTAAACATTTGAGAGGAATCGCGGAATATACCTCAATATGGTCAAATCTAGTATTGTCTAAATTCAAATCATTGTCATGATTTGATGAGTGGAAGGACAGAGGGGTGATAAGAATGGGTCACCTCCTGGAGGGTGAAGTGTTCAGATCCTTCACCAGTATTCAAGGAATATATGGCATGCCTCACAGGTGCTTTTATCAATATCTGCAATTGCGTCATGCATATAATAGAAACATAGAAACCTAGAATGTGTCGGCAGATAAGAACCATTTGGCCCATCTAGTCTGCCCAATATATCTGAATCCTATGAATAGTCCCTGGCCCTATCTTATATGAAGGATAGCCTTATGCCTATCCCATGCATGCTTAAACTCCTTCACTGTATTTGCAGCTACCACTTCTGCAGGAAGGCTATTCCATGCATCCACTACTCTCTCAGTAAAGTAATACTTCCTTATATTACTTTTAAACCTTTGCCCCTCTAATTTAAAACTGTGTCCTCTTGTGGTAGTTTTTCTTCTTTTAAATATGCTCTCCTCTGTTATCGAGTTGATTCCCTTTATGTATTTAAAAGTTTCTATCATATCCCCTCTGTCTCTTCTTTCTTCCAAGCTATACATATTAAGGTCTTTTAACCTTTCCTGGTAAGTTTTATCCTGTAATCCATGTACTAGTTTAGTAGCTCTTCTCTGAACTCTCTCTAGAGTATCTATATCCTTCTGGAGATATGGCCTCCAGTACTGCGCACAATACTCCAAGTGAGGTCTCACCAGTGCTCTGTACAGCGGCATAAGCACTTCACTCTTTCTACTGCTTATACCTCTCCCTATACATCCTAGCATTCTGCTGGCATTTCGTGCTGCTCTATTACATTGTCTTCCCACCTTTAAGTCTTCTGAAATAATTACTCCTAAATCCCTTTGCTCAGATACTGAGGTCAGGACTGTGTCAAATATTCTATATTCTGCCCTTGGGTTTTTACGCCCCAGGTGCATTATCTTGCACTTATCCACATTAAATTTCAGTTGCCAGAGTTCTGACCATTCTTCTAGTTTTCCTAAATCCTTTTCCATTTGGCGTTTCCCTCCAGGAACATCAACCCTGTTACATATCTTTGTGTCATCAGCAAAAAGACAAACCTTACCATCGAGGCCTTTTGCAATATCACTTATGAAGATATTAAACAAAATTGGTCCCAGTACAGATCCCTGTGGAACCCCACTGGTAACATGACCTTGTTTGAATGTTCTCCATTGACTACAACCCTCTGTTGTCTGTCACTCAGCCACTGCCTAATCCACTCAACAATATGGGAGTCCATGCTCAATGACTGCAGTTTATTGATAAGTCTTCTATGTGGGACAGTGTCAAAAGCCTTACTAAAATCTAGATATGCGATGTCTACTGCACCTCCACCGTCTATTATTTTAGTCACCCAGTCAAAAAAATCTCTAAGATTTGTTTGACATGATCTCCCTGAAGTAAACCCATGTTGTTTTTCATCTTGCAATCCATGGGATTTTAGATGTTCCACAATCCTATCCTTTAATAGGGTTTCCATTAATTTGCCTACTATTGATGTCAGACTCACTGGTCTATAGTTGCTCGATTCCTCCCTACTACCTTTCTTGTGGATGGGCACGACATTTGCCAATTTCCAATCTTCCGGGACGACTCCTGTTACTAATGATTGGTTAAATAAATCTGTTAACGGTTTTGCCAGCTCACCACTAAGCTCTTTTAATAATTTTGGGTGTATCTCATCAGGCCCCTGTGACTTATTTGTCTTCACTTTAGACAGCAAACTTAGAACATCTTCCTCTGTAAAGACACATGCATCAAACGATTTATTAGTCATCCTTTCTAGTGGAGGTCCTTCTCCTTCTTTTTCTTTTGTAAAAACTGAACTGAAGTATTCATTAAGGCAGTCGGCTAGCCCTTTATTCTCTTCTACATACCTTCCGTCCTTTGTTTTTAATTTAGTTATTCCTTGTTTTAATTTCCTTTTTTCATTTATATATCTGAAGAATGTCTTATCCCCTTTTTTCATAGACTGAGCTAGTTTTTCTTCTGCCTGAGCTTTAGAAGTTCTTATAACTTGCTTGGCCTCTTTCTGCCTAATCTTGTAGATTTCCTTATCTTCATTGCTCTGTTTTTTTTTTATAATTACAAAATGCTAGCTTTTTATTTTTAATGATTTGGGACACTTCTGCTGAGTACCACAGTGGTCTCTTCCTTTTTTTGCTTTTACTGACAAGTCTAATGCAATTTTCTGTTGCCTTCAATAATGCACCTTTTAAGTAGTCCCATTTCTCCTGGACTCCATGTAATCCATTCCAGTCTGATAAGGACTCATTTATGACTAATTTCATTTTTGAAAAGTCTGTTTTTCTAAAATCTAAAACTTTTGTTTTTGTGTGGTGGGACTCTTTCACAGTTCTTATATTAAACCACACTGACTGGTGATCACTAGATCCAAAGGTTTCGCCTACAATGACATCATATACCGAATCCCCATTTGTGAATACCAAATCCAAAATGGCCTCCTTCCGGGTTGGCTCCTCAACCATTTGTTGTAGGGATAACCCCAGTAGGGAATTTAGAATATCTGTACTCCTGGTAGAACTTGCTATTTTGGTTTTACCAGTTTATATCTGGAAGATTGAAATCTCCCATAATGATAACTTCTCCTTTCATTGTCATTTTAGCTATTTCTTCAACTAGTAGATCATCTAGTTCTTTAACTTGACCAGGTGGTCTATATATCACACCTACACGAGTTACTGCATGATTAGCAAACTGCAACGTAACCCAAACTGACTCTATGTTGGCCTCACCAACTTGTATTAGGTTAGATTTAATGCTATCTTTCACATACAGGGTCACTCCTCCTCCTTTCTTGCCTTCTCTGTCTCTTCTGTATAAAGAGTACCCTGGTATGGTTATGTCCCAGTCATTTCTTTCATTAAACCATGTCTCCGTAACAGCCACTAAATCTACATTCTCAGATGCCATTATTGACCCAAGTTCATTGATTTTTTTACCTAAACTGCGAGCATTTGTAGACAGGACTCTGAGCTTATCATTTCTTAACCTCTGTGCTTCTGACCTGTTCTGGCATTGTTTCGGGGGGGCAATTGGACTTTTTTATTTTCACTCTTTTGCCCCCCCTTCCTAGTTTAAATACTCTTTCGCAAATTCTTGGAGTTGTTCACTAAGTACATTTGTTCCTTTGAGAGAAAGATGCAAACCATCTTTTTTGTACAGTTCCTTTCTATTCCAAGTAGAGCTATTATGAGAAACAAAGCCAAATCCTTGCTCTTGACACCATTTACCAAGCCATATGTTGAACTCCTTTATGCGCCTCTGCCTATCATTCTGAACATTATGCACAGGCAGAACTTCAGAAAATGAAATGGTGGATGCAAAATCCTGTACGTCATTACCAAGTGTGATAAAAGATTTTTTCACCTCTGACACTTCATTGCAAGCCAGGTCATTTGTCCCTAGATGGACAAGAACATCCACGTCCCCTTCCTGCTTTGCTTGCTTAACAATATTAATAATACGTCTTCTATCTCTTCTAGCAGTAGCCCCAGGGAGACATCTCACAAAACCATTTTCTTTAAGCTCCACACTTCTTATGATTGAATCTCCCAGCAACAGCTGCTTTCTTTGAGACTTCACTTTGTCTTTTTTGTCCTTGGCTGCAGTCTTGCATACATTAGACATAGGAGTCGATGGTTTCTCATCCTCTGTGCTTGAGTCCATATCCATGTTGTCCTTACATTCTGAGAGTGCTGCAAATGAATTATGGAGAACCACCGACTGTGGGACATGTCTTCTATCCACCACTCTAAGTCTTCCAGAACCTACAGTAACCCATCTGCCATTTCTGGGGGTCCTCTGTGGCAGTGGCATTGCAGCAGTCCTAGCTGGAGTTTGTTTAACAGATAATTTAAATATCTCAGATTTCAAAAATGCAATTTCCTGCTGCAGTAAGGAGAACTATCTACAGATCTGACAGCATCCGAATCTCCAAAGAGTGGAACATGAAATAAATGCATAACAGTTCCTGCATTGAACCAAGTCTGCCATTTTAAAGAGGAGAAAAAAAAAATGTGAAAATTTAAATCAAACAAATCTTACCTTTTTTTGTATTGTTTCCACCTTCCAGCCTACATCCTGACTATCTCCTGCAATATCTCTTCACTGTACTTAATGTAGTACTTGAAGCTAGTAGTTGCAGCTAATGAATTAGGCCAGCTAATGAGTCTGTCTCTATATATACACACACTCCTTCACAAGCTCCTCCCCCAGCAACAAATGTAACACCTCAATGAGCTAGGCTCATTAGCAAACGCACAATAGCAAACACCTGACCAAATTCCTTACCTCTTCTCAATAATAATACAATGATTAAGAATGGTAGCGTAATGGCGCAAAGAGACGCAGCGTTGCATCTGATTGTTTCGGAAGGGGAAAGAAAGGGGATGTTATCTCTAACATATCAATTGATGCTAGATAAGTACCTAGAATCTCACTCACTGACTAGAATGCAGAAAAGGGAGACAGAGGTGGGTGAACTCACGAAAGAGCAATGAGCTGATATATTAGAGGCGGTGCCTGTGTCATTGAGTGAAAGTGGAAAGCTTTCGCAATTATTTATTATCCATAGAGTGTACAAGACGCCAGTATTTTTAAACCGAATTGGTCATAGATTAGATAAAGGGAAGAAGACTTCTAGATATTCAGATATTGGTTCACCAAAAGTTCTATCAAAAATATATGGGATTAGCTGCACTAGGGCACAACAGGGCCAAGTAGTGTAAGGGTAAGGTTCCAGACAGGGTCGTTCTTTTTAGGACGAGTGCTCCGTGGTTAGGAGACTAGGGACAAATCAGTATCCCTATCCTAGGGTGAATTAGGGACCTAGATCCCTCTGTCATCCATGTCCGGTTCCTACCACTAAGATTTTTTTTCAGTACGACGAATATCTTCTGAACATCCACAACGACCGGATGACACCTGGGTTACGGTAGGACAACCGGTTATATTTTCAGGTGCCGCCGCGTACCAATTTTTTTATGTGTCATTTTTGCACTTATTTGTTATTTTGCTTAGGGACTTTTTTTCTATCCTGATATCAATTAAAAGTTATGTTTTAATAAGATCACCATTTCAACCTTCAGCTATTTTGTCATAGATTAGATGCTAAGTGTCCTCGGTGTGATATGGAACCTGCAGACTTGATACACAAGCTATGGAAATGCGCGGTAATGCCTGTATACAAAAAGCATACTCCGTAAATATTCCACAAGACCCGAAAGTGTATATCTTAGGCTATGTATCGGAATTGGGTACTGAACACGTGTTCAAACTTGCTATAGGCAGACTACTGTATGTGGCTAGGAAGCTGATAGCTCAGCACTGGATACCGGCTGAGCCTCCCACAATTAGGGATTCTAGGTGCAAAGTCAACACTATGATTGTATATGAAAAGGCCATTTTCCAGAATAGAGGCTGTCCCAGCAAATTAAAAAAAATTATGGGGACCATGGCAGGCACAAATGTGCATGGGTGCTAACTCAGGTATAAGAAGCAACTGATGCCGGAATGGAGTGTTGGGCGGTGGGGGGGGGGGTAGTTAAGAGTTTAAATAATAAGTATACATGACGGTTACTAACTAAGTAATAATAAGTACATTTGTTTTGTACTCTCTCTGACTGATTCTTCAGAATTACACCTGAAATGTATTTTAAGAAATTGGTTCCTCTCTAGTGATATACTTTTCATAATCATCGGAGACAATAGGGGCATATCACTTGGATATGCCCCCATTGTCTAATAGGTGCGGGTCCAACCGCTGGGACCCACACCTATATTGAGAACAGATCTGGCAAAAGTGGTTGACTCTGGTCCGGCCACCACCAAGTGCTCTCCCCATAGAAGTGAATGCGAGTGCACTGTGCATGAACGGCCACTGTTTCCAGGGTCTGACGGAAATAGCCAAGCCAGTGCCGAGCCAGTGCTGCGCATGCACAGTGCACACTCCACCACTTTCGGGGTTCTGTTTAGGAGATAGGTGTGGATCTCAGCGGTGGGACCCGCACCTACCAGACAATAGGGGCATAGCCTAGCAAATTGCCCCTATTGTCTCAGATGACACAAACCCTTTAATGTAAATGCGTGAAAAAAGGAAGATGTTATGGTGTGGGCCATGCAGTTTGTTTACTTGAGAGTGACAGGACTGAGATTAGGAGAGACCTCGGTGTGCACAGTGTCCTAGCTGCAGTGATGATGTTCGGGTCACAGGATTATTCTTTGGCGCTAAATGTAGTTTGTGTGATCGGGAAAGGCTGCAGGATAAGGCTACATTCACACAACAGTGAAAAATGGCGCACAGCCGTTTTTAGAATTGAAGTCAATGGCGCGGACTGAATAGTGGTTGTGAAAAATAGGACATGTCCTATTTGTGGCCGTTTTCACTGCCAGATGGACCCCATGTAAATCAATGAGACTATTTTTAATGGCCATTTAAACAGGAGTGCATCCATGTAATGGCTGTTTATTATGGGTACACTAGTGGAAAATGGCCTTTTAGGGTTTAAAATAAAAATAAATTGCCTTATCCGCTTGCACACATAAGGCAGTCTCTCTTGGTGCGGAAGGACCTGTGGTACCAACGTGATGACATCACCATGCTCTCCCAGCATTATTGCTTAGGAGCGCATGGTGACATCGTCCCACTGAGAGTGTAGGTCCTTTAGCACCAAATGAAGAGCGACTTTTCTCTACGCGTGCAAGTGGATGAGAGGAGTGTTTTTTTATATTTTTTCCCATAAAAACAAAACCCTGCAAATTATTAACATTATTAATTATATTACTGATGGGGGGCCACCCTGGGGGACATTATTACTAACTGGGGTCACTATTGGAGACATTATGTATACTGCAGGGATTGGTAATTTAAATACAAAAAAGCTAATGAAAATCATTCTCAAATAATGGCCGTTAAAAAATAAATGCAAAACGTCCAGACTGACTAAAAAAGAGTGGCAAAAAAATGGTTGAAAAATGGCCATGAAAAACTGTGTCTGTTTTTTATGGCCTTTTTTTCACGTGTGAATGTAGCCTTAAGAGCTCGTACAAAAAGGTCTCGCCACTGAACACCAGATATTTCCTACCTGCATGTGAATAAAGACCCCAACATCCTGACCCAGGTGACTAACGCTTCATATTATCAATAGTAATTCTATCTAAAGAAAAAAAAACATGTTGAGGAGCTCCCCAATGGTCAGTAACAGCTTACTGTGTTTCCTACTGTCCATTCTACTCTCCTCCCTCCCTCCCTCCGAGTCCAGCTGCTGTATCTGTCATCCATTATAGCCCAGGTCTCATTCCCTGGCCTGCACTCTCCCCCAGCAGCAGGTGTGATACAGTGATGTAATTGTACCTGCTGGGCTGAGTAGGAGAGCAAACAGACCAGAGATAATCCCCCGGCCTGTGCACCTTCCCTGAACTCCCAGCGCTGTTGGGGGTCACATAGCATTATATTGATTTTATGATGCTATTGTCACCGCCAGATCTCTGAGAAGTACTGACAGACGTTCTTCAGTACCTCCTACATGTTGTTCTTTTGTTTTGGTTTCGCTTTGACATCTCTTCTCCCTATCCCAGCTGTCATCTATTAGCAGTGATTGTCTCCCTTTATATCCCCTCCCATACTGCCTCACTTTGAGGTTTATACTACTTCCTGGATTCTATTCACTGCTTGAAGTTGCTTCTGCTGGTTCCTCAGTCTATTTCTGTATTTGTGTTTTCCTGTTGGCTTGATTTCTAGATGACCCAGACTCCCTCGGTATTAAGTGCAGGGAGCTGGTGGTCGTGTCCCCTCACTATTATAGGGTTTTCAGGTGTCACTCAGTCTAGGTACGTGGACATGCAACTTTATATCATTGAGATCTTTGCATGGGCTGAGCAGTCAGGGAGAGCTCTAGGGCTTTAATAGGGCTCACCCTTTTGTTCCTTAGTTTGGGATCAAGTCAGACGGATCTTTATTTGTTACTTCTTGTTTTCTGCAACACCATCCGTGACAGCTATGTAACCCTTACAGTTCTGGAATGTATTGGATAACAGTGGCATAATGCTGCCAGTGTTATCCAATACATTCCAGAACTGTAAGGGTTACATAGCATCATAAATCAATATAATGCTATGCAACCCCGTCAGTGTGGGGAGGTCAGGCCAGGAGCTGAGCTGTGGACTTGCACCATGACCAACGCTCGAATGCAAGGGCCCTTAGGAAGAGGGAAATAATGGGGAATTCCGCTGTGAAAAGGGACACTGAGGGGAGATAACTATTGTATGTGGCACTAAGAGGGCATTCAGCGCTAGGAAATGTTTTATTTATAAATGAATGATTGGGTGGGGGTTGCATGGAAGTTGATCAAAGTGGAGGCCAACCTGGTCTAGTTAAGCTCCTTGGTCGACTATTAGATTGTGGTCTGTTTGGCCACCACAGTTTTAGTCAATTCATAATTCAATTTTATGCCATGTCTTGTTCTTTATGTGGATTTTTTTATATGGAAAAGTTATAAAATTTCAATGCAATTTTATGGTATATTATTCATCAAAAATAAAATGTGTTTTATTCTTGGCAGATGACTGTACCAGGAACTCAGAGAAACATCTGATATCTTTAGATTTTGAAGTAGATGATTGTGGTATCACACAAGATACATTTGAAGAGCATGCCAATATCCAAGATATACCTTCATCCAATCACAGCAACAATGCATCATTTGATCCTTTTAAACAGGTCCGATCTTCTGATTCATCACAGATTGAAACACAGAATAAAAGTCACAGAAAAGGTGTTAAACATCAAACAGCTCTCGTAAGCTGGAAGCCATTTTCATGTTCAGAATGTGAAAAATATTTTATCCAGAAATCAGATCTTGTTGTACATCAGAGAATTCACACAGGAGAGAAGCCATTTTCATGTTCAGAATGTGGGAAATGTTTTAATCATAAGTCACATCTTAATATACATCAGAAAATTCACACAGGAGAGAAGCCATTTTCATGTTCAGAATGTGGGAAATGTTTTAACCGTAAATCACATTTTGTTATACATCAGAGAATTCACACAGGAGAGAAGCCATTTTCCTGTTCAGAATGTGGGAAATGTTTTAACTATAAATCAGATCTTGTTGTACATCAGAGAATTCACACAGGAGAGAAGCCATTTTCATGTTCAGAATGTGGGAAATGTTTTAACAATAAATCAACTCTTGTTAAACATCAGAGAATTCACACAGGGGAGAAGCCATTTTCATGTTCAGAATGTGGGAAATGTTTTAACCATAAATCAGATCTTGTTGTACATCAGAGAATTCACACAGGGGAGAAGCCATTTTCATGTTCAGAATGTGGGAAATGTTTTAACTATAAATCAGATCTTGTTGTACATCAGAGAATTCACACAGGGGAGAAGCCATTTTCATGTTCAGAATGTAGGAAATGTTTTAAGAGTAAATCAGATCTTGTTGTACATCAGAGAATTCACACAGGGCAGAAGCCATTTTCATGTTCAGAATGTGGGAACTGTTTTAACCATAAATCAGATCTTGTTGTACATCAGAGAATTCACACAGGGGAGAAGCCATTTTCATGTTCAGAATGTGGGAAACGTTTTAACAATAAATCAACTCTTGTTAAACATCAAAAAACCCACATATAAGAGAAGCCATCTTCATGCTTAGCCCATTATTGACCTCCCTTATATGTTTTATGGTGGTCACTAACTGGCTTTATTCCGTCAGATACTCCTTTTTACAGGGAGATAAACAGCGCCTTGCTTTCAGTTACTAGAGGTAGCCGAGGGCTTGGAGCGATGATTGGGACCGATGTGAGAGCTCCCCAAACAAACATAGTCTCCTGTATTGAATGAATATTGGTAATCAAATGATAGATCGAGTTAAAAGTGAAACTAAGGTTTTTTTATATATACAGTACAGACCAAAAGTTTGGACACACCTTCTCATTCAAAGAGTTTTCTTTATTTTCATGACTATGAAAATTGTAGGTTAACACTGAAGGCATCAAAACTATGAATTAACACATGTGGAATTATATACATAACAAAAAAGTGTGAAATAACTGAAAATATGTCATATTCTAGGTTCTTCAAAGTAGCCACCTTTTGCTTTGATTACTGCTTTGCACACTCTTGGCATTCTCTTGATGAGCTTCAAGAGATAGTCACCTGAAATGGTCTTCCAACAGTCTTGAAGGAGTTCCCAGAGATGCTTAGCACTTGTTGGCCCTTTTGCCTTCACTCTGCGGTCCAGCTCACCCCAAACCATCTCAATTAGGTTCAGGTCCGGTGACTGTGGAGGCCAGGTCATCTGGTGCAGCACCCCATCACTCTTCTTCATGGTCAAGTAGCCCTTACACAGCCTGGGGAATTTACTTTTACTTCTCTGTATCTAAAACTGAACCTCTCAAAAGCTGAACTACTTGTCTTTCCCCATCTACTAACTCACCTAAACTTGATATTTCTATTTCGGTCTGCAGCACTATCATAACTCCTGTGCAACATGCCCGCTGTCTTGGGGCCACATTTGACTCCAATCACTCCTTTGTTCCCTATATTCAATCACTTACATGCTCTTGTCATCTGCACCTCAAGAATTAAACTTCTTACCCTTACCCACAAAGCTCTCCACAGTGCTGCACCTCTATACATCTCATCCCTCATCTCCATCTACCACCCTACTTGTGCTCTCCGTTCTGTTAGCAACCTAAGATATGGAGATAACCTCCATAATTCGTACCTCTCACTCCCGTCTTCAAGACTTTTCTCGAGCTGCACCTACTCTCTGGAATACTAGGTCAATCCACAACTTCTCCACCTTCAAATGTGCCTTAAAAACACATCTTTTCAGGCAGGCTTATCAAGCTACCTAAACTGACTATTCCCCGACTAAACCTCCCCCCACCAACTCCTCTGACCTAAACTCGATCCTCTAGTAGTCCCAAACCCGAAGCAGATCAACCACTCCTGTCAGTTCAATAATGGCTCGAATCCTACTTATCACAATCAACTACCTTATGTGTCACCCCCAATTCCTCATAGATTGTAAGCTCTTGCGAGCAGGGCCCTGACTCATAGTGTTTCAGTTGCATATTATCCAGTTATTTTTGTTTTGTATATGAACCCTATGAACTTGTAATGCGCTGCGGAATATTGTGGCGCTATATAAATATACATTTTATTATTATTTTACATTCTGCATTTTATCTGACAGTTTATTTTCTTCAGTGAATACAGTGGAGAAGAAAATATTTAATAGCTTTGCTTTTTCCTCATCGCTCTCTGCAACTCCCCCCTCATTACTCTGTAAAGGGCCGACACCTTCAGATTTATACTTTTTACCATTTATATAATTGAAGAAAATTTTAGGGTTACTTTTACTCTCTTTGTCAATAAATCTCTCTGTCTCTAGTTTGGCTGCTTTTCTTTTTCGTTTACATATTAAATTTATTTTCCTTGTAGTTTTTTAATGCTCCCTCGCTACCCTCCTGTTTTAGTGATTTAAATGCTTTCTTTTTTTTATTTATTGCTTTGTTTAGATTTCTATTTATCCCATAAGGTATGTACCTTTCACAGATTTTAGAATGCTTTAAAAAAGATCCCATTTTGTGGCTGTATTTTTATTGTTGAGGACTTTGTCCTAGTTAATTAGGCCTATGGCCGCTCTTCGTTGGCTAAATTTTTGCTTTTTGAAGTTTGGTATTTTTGTTCCTTCCTGAAGAAACACTATTTCTCAGTTGTCCCCCCAACCTGCACATCTGTTGTTCTGTCAGGTCTATTAGTTAATACTAAGTCCAGGGGGGGGGTCCGGACACCGCTGGAGATGGCCGCTTGAAAGACCAGTTCCTGCCCGCACCGCAACTATCTAGCCTGCAGCGCTCCAGTACCGGCCCATATGGGGGAAAAAATCGGCACCCAGGAGAACCCTTCTCCCTCCTCGGTCCCCCTCACCTGCCAGGACCCTTGAGCAGTGCTGGGATCGAGCATCTGGGGCGGCGCTCCCGCCCACAACAACAGGGCACCAAGGGCCTCCCGCCGTTCCTCTCTTCCCCCACCGCGCTCCGGACAGTGAGTGCAGATCGGCGCAGAGAACATCTGCTGGCTCTCCCCAGGGGATCGGAGCCTCACCAGTGGCCCCTCCGTGTAGAGTATCTGCTCTGGAACTTTCCCCTGCTGCCTTGGAGTATCTGCCAGCCGCTGCTAGAAGCATGGACCCTGTTATGGCGGCTCCTGGATTCATCCCTCATGGAGAGGTAGTGCACACAGGTACCGGGACTCCTATTAGGGTTCGGGATACTACCCCTGTGGCCCCCACACCTAGCCTTACTGGGGCCCCTATGCAAGAACCCTGGCCTGGCAAGTCTCCTCCATCCCCCCCCCCCCTGTACTGGATCAGGGGGATAGCAGCTCTCCTCTGCCCTTTGACATATGGGCCAGGTCATTAAGCCCTCTGCCACTCGCTGTTATGGGCCCACCAGCCCCATCTGAACCCCCACAACCTTGGGCGAGTTACTTTAGCCATTTGCCTACAAAGGAGGACTTAAGGGCTCTTATCTCCTGAAGTTACAGAAGCCTGCAGGGCTGAGATTGCAGCGGTTCGCACTTATATCAAACACGTGGTGGACAGGGTGGACTCTCTAGAAAATGCCCATGATGACACCAGGCAGTACGTTTCTGCTCTTCATGAATCCATCACTGCCCAAACAGCTGTCCTTAGGGGCATGGGACGGCATCTGGAGGACCTGGATAACCGTGATCGTCAAAATAATATCCGGGTATGCGGCCTTCCGTAAGCATCTTGAGAAGAAGGCCTCTTTGCCACACTGGAAGCCATATTTAATATGATCTTGGGGCACCCACCCTCGCATAAGATCAAGCTGGACAGGGGGCACAGGGCACTCAAGCCCAAGGGCTCTGCGGCTCATCCCAGGGACGTAATCTGTTGTGTCCATGACTTCGCCTTTAAAGAAACCATCATGACTAAAGCGCGATCCCTGCGCAATTTTGATTTTAACGGCGCTCCTGTACAGTTGTTTCCTGACCTATCCTGGTTTACGCTCCAGAAAAGGAGACCCCTTCAACCTCTCCTTGAGTCACTCAGGAACCGCCAGATTGCCTATCGCTGGGGATTCCCATTTGCCCTGGTAGCCCGTTATCAGGGAAGAACAGAGACTCTCCGTTCTTTCATGGATCTCCACCCTTTTTGCAAATCGCTGGGAATTCCTGTACCTGACATCCCTGATTTGGAATTTGAGTCCCCAGCGCCTCCGCCACCACACACTTGGTCATCTGTAACCAGGAAAAGAAGGCCCGGCTCAAATGCATCCTTTTCTCCGCGGTCTCCTCTGTCACCGGGGCAACGTCCGCCTGCCTGACCGCTCCTGGCCTGGAGGAATTGGCCATCCTGAGCCTGGTTCTTAACCCCTTCAGGTTCACAGGGACGTTGGACTCTGATGGATCATCATATGGGTCGTCTATTAGTATTGTTTAGCCAGTTGCTGACTACTTTTTGCTCCCTTACGGTGCGGGCTCTCCGTAGGGCTCTTATAGTTGCTCATTTATTTTATACGTTTTCTGTGATTTGCTCTTTGGCCGGCCTCGACTCGCTGGTCTCCGACACTCTTACCCCTTGAGGGGATTTTTTGTTTTCTCCTGGCATGGATTTCATCCCTGGGAATAGTTATTTACTGTTACTTATTTGTCTGACTTTGTGTTGTCTCGTCCTGTCTCCTTCCCCCTCCTTCTTGTGTTTTTCTCCTATTGTAGGTGCCTGAACCTCCTCGTCTGTGGGGATCGTATACCCCAGTCTTGCCTGTGGTCCGTAGCTCCGTTAGTGTGACACTACTGACGCAAACTGAGTCCCTTGGTGAGCTGTATCTTGCATATAATATATACCATCACATACCCTCATGGTGCGGTGCGTAACTTTCAATGTCAAGGGGCTCAACTCCAATGCCAAGAGAAAACTCTTGCTCCTGGAACTGAAATCCCTTAAAGCGGATGTTGTGTTCCTACAGGAAACACACTTTGATGGCGACTCCTCCTTCCATTTTAAAAAAAGGGGGTTAGTCAGCACCTGCCAGTGCGCAGGTGCACGCCGCCATGGCAAAGACCTAGAGGAAAAAAACAGACAATGCAGTAGCACCCTGCAAATCAGATAAAGTACAATAATGCCAAAAATTATAGTGCTAATGCTACGCTTATTTATAAAGTGAGATGCTTGGCCAATGCATTTTGTACAAAACCATCTGAGCCCATCTGCCGTACGTCAAGGCGATCTCTGTTAGATGGGTCCTAACACTAAATACTACCTGTAATGCGCCATAATGGCCGCCATAAAGTTCAGGGAGTATTTAGTGTTAGGACCCGTCTAACAGAGATCGCCTTGAAGTGCGGCAGACGGGCTCAGATGGTTTTGTACAAAATGCATTGGCCAAGCATCTCACTTTATAAATAAGCGTAGCATTAGCACTGTATTTTTTTGGCATTATTGTACTTTATCTGATTTGCAGGGTGCTGCTGCATTGTCTCTTTTTTTCCTCCTCCTTCTGTTTTGCCTCTCATTTGTACCCTATTGCTTACTTGGCTACTCATTGCCGTTGGAGGGCGAGGGTTGCCATCTTGATATCTGCGAAGTGTCCCCTCAGAATTGAATCCTATATATTATAGTTATATTGTTCTCTGTGGTCACTTGGCAGATAAACCCATTACTTTATGTAACATTTATGCCCCAAATACTTCACAGATCCGCTTTCTCGGCGGAATCTTCCACAAGGTTTTTGTTGAGGGAGCGGACTCTCCGGAACCTTTGGTGCTTCTGAGCGGAGATTTTAATGCCGTTTTTTCTGAATCCATGGATCGCTTCGCTCTACCGGGCAGGCCGGTGCACGCGACACAGCAGCGCTTAGCTTAGGGACTTTCATAAATTGGTGCGGAAATATTCCCTGTATGACCATTGGCATCTCACCTACCCCACTGACAGGTCCTTCTCCTTTTACTCTGCCCCACACAGCTTCCACACCCGTATCGATTATTTCTTTGGTACAATCTCGACCCTCAGGTTACTGGAGGGGGCAGACATGGGCCAAATCACCTAGTCTGATCATGCTCGAGAGCTGGTCGACATTAGTAGTGGGTCGCCAATGCCACTGGACACTTAATGACTCCCTTCTGAAGCAGCCCATCACTAAGGAGGAACTTTGCGAACATCTGAAGTCCTACTTCGATCTGAATAAGGGGTCAGTAGGGGATGTCCGTCCCCTGTGGGAGGCCCATAAGGCGGTCATGAGGGGGCATTGTATTGCAATAAGCTTTAAACTAAAGAAGGACTCGGTTGCTCTGGTCAGGACCCTTACCTCCCGTTTGCGAACCCTAGAGGACAAAATGGCTGCTTATCCCTCGCGCTGCACACTGAGACAAATCGTCGACACTAGAGCCCAACTGAAGAGTCTAGCTTTAGGTTGTGTCAACAAGCTACTGCTTTACACACAACAGCGTTACTATGCCTGGGGGAACAAACCACACACTTTACTGGCCAGACAACTTAGGAACCGCACTCCCCAAGCGGATCCGAGTGCTATTAAGGGGGCGGATGGAACGATTCACTATGACCCCAGAGTGATAGCAGAGAGGTTCTCTGCCTACTACACTGCCCTATACAACCTACCCTCTGACCTCCCCTCCGATGAGTGCACTCCAGTCTTACTTAACCTCCTGTCACCTACCTACCCTGCCAGCCTCCGATCTCTCCACCCTTAACAGTCCAGTTACTCCTGAAGAGATAGGGGAAGTGGTTGACCGCCTGCCTGAAGGTAAATCACCAGGACCTGATGACTTTTCGTATAAATATTATAAGACTTTCAAGACCAAACTAACCCCTCATTTAGTGACCCTTTTTAATCATTTCCTAGCTGGCAACGCAGTACCTACGCCGATGTCTCACTCTTACCTCGCAATGATTCAGAAACCCGGGAAAGACCCCCACGACGGCCAAAATTACAGGCCCATTGCCCTGCTTAACTCAGACCTTAAGATCTATACCAAGGTACTGGCCTCCCAACTAAACGTTTTTCTCCCCTCTCTAATCCATAAAGACCAGGTAGGATTTGTGCCAGGCCGCCAGGGAGCTGATAACACACGTAGAAGCATTGACTTGATAGATGTTGTCTCGGTCGGGGGAGGAGGCGCTACTTCTTAGTTTAGACGCCGAAAAGGCTTTTGACCGTTTAAGCTGGCCATTACTCTGCAAGCATACGGTCTTTCTGGCCCCTTTGTTCACATCATACGTAGCCTATACTCCTCCCCCACAGCAACAATCAAACTCTCCCATGCTCAGTCTCGACCCATACACATTGCCAACGGGACGCGACAAGGGTGCCTCTTGTCTTCTCTATTATTTTCTATGTGTATCGAACCCCTGGCGGCGAAAACCAGAGCCTGCCCGGACATCAGAGGTGTTCAAGTTAGGGACAAGGAGTTCAAGCTATCTCTATACACGGATGACATCCTTCTTACCCTTACCAAACTTCATGTTTCCCTACCAAACCTCCACTCCATTCTACAGAAATTTGGTCGGCTCTCGGGGTATAGGGTCAACACCCATAAAACTGAGGCCCTCCCTCTTAATGTTCCTTAGGCGGCCCTGAGCTCTCTTAAGATGAACTTCCCTTTCCAATGGAAGAGGGATTCCTTGAGATACTTGGGTGTTGATCTTACGCCCCGATATGGAGACTTCTATAAAGCCACGCATATATGCGGAAATCAGGGGTCTTCTGGATAAGTGGCACGCTCTCCCGCTGTCTCTCCTGGGACGCATTGCCGCGACTAAAATGACGATCTTGCCCAAACTTCTTTACCTCTTTGAGACTCTTCCGATTGCAGTTCCCCTAAAGCAGTGGTTCTCAACCTTTCTAAAGCCGTGACCCCTTAATACAGTTCCTCATGTTGTGGTGACCCCCAACCATTACATTAACCAAATGTTAATTCAAATACACAAGTATTCATTCATAACCACAGAACTTTAGCATAAATACAAAATATTTGTAAACCAAATAAATAACTTTAAAATAAATAATAAACAACAAATACCCCCTAAAAAATAAATCAGTGGTGCGCACAGTACCCCTCAAATACCTCAAATAAATAACTCAATGGTGCTCACAGTACCCCCCCCCCCCCCCCAAAAAAAAAATGAAATAAATCAGTGGTGCTCAGGGTACCCCTCAAATAAATAAATCAGTGGTGCTTCAAGTCCCCCCTAAATAAATAAATCAGAAGTGCTCAGGGTCCCCCAAATAAATAAATCAGCGGTGCTTCATGTCCCCCCAAATAAATTAAGCCTTGCTCAGCCAAATAATTAAAATAAAATTAGCCTGGCTCAGCCAGGCTCAATTAAATCATTGGTGGCAATGGTGCTCAGCGGCGGTGTCATTAACGAAAAAACTCGGACCTCAGCAGACAGGCGGCCCGACTTACCCGTCCATACGTCAGGCTCCTTCAAGCACAGGCAGTGATAGGACATCACTTCCTGTGCACGAGGATAAGGGGCCGCTGCCGTTGTACGGGCGACCCACAATAGGAAGCCTCAGGCGACCCCCCGGAAAGGGCCAATCGACCCCCAAAGGGTCACGACCCCTAGGTTGAGAACCGCTGCCCTAAAGGATCTGAGATCCACCCAATCCCAGCTCCTTAGATTCATATGGGCGGGGAGACGTCATAAGATTCCAAGGTCAGTCCTCCTATCGAGTAAGCACCAAGGTGGGCTAGGAGTACCGGACCTGTCCAAATATTATTGGGCAGCCCAACTACGCTACGTCACGACCTGAGCTTATCTGCACCCATACTCTGTCTGGATGCAGATAGAAAGACTCTGGCTGGCTCCGATACATCCCAACTCTATGCTATGGTCAGGATCCCATGGCGCCCTGCCAGTTAGGAATCTTTTAGGGCCTATGGCCTGCACTAGATCCATATGGCAGTTATGTAGCGGTCAGTTCCCTCTGGTTTCTACCCACTCCGCTATAACCTCCTTTCTGCATCATCCCTAAGCTCCCCACTAATCTTACCGCGTCCACGACGAGACCATGGTTTCAGCGAGGGGTTTTCAGGTTTGTAGACATTGTGGACTCCTTCACTAGGGACCTTTTGCCGTTTCCAACCCTCCAGACCAAATATGATCTCCCCTCCTCCTCCAATTACTTTTATATCCAGATTAATCACTTTGCCCAGTCCATTTTTTCGGGGGTTACAGTCTCCCTCCCGACTGCCTTTGAATGCCTTTGTAGGGAAGGGTTACCTGCGAAGGGTCTAATTTCTGAGATCTACTCCATATTGCTGACCTACTTTCCTGAGCGGGTCCAGAGACACTCATTACATGGTATGGTGGAAGGAATACTTGGGGAAGACCTTACCGGACACACTTTGGCGCCTTATATGGAGGAGGGCAGCGAAATCCTCAATGTTGGTGCTACACCAGGAGAACCAATATAAAATTTTGATGTACTGGTATCACACTCCTGACCTCCTCCATAGAATGAACGCAGCAGTTCCGAGAGTGCTGGAGGTGTGGGTTACATAGGGGTACATTGCCCCATATCTTCTGGGACTGTCCCAAGATAGGCTCCTACTAGACTGGAGTAGGCACGCTTCTGAGTGATATTTTTGCTGTGGAAATCCAGCCTGACCCTCTGTTCTTCCTGCTTAATGTGGTTCCTCATCAGGTTAAAAAACACTCACTTAAGTTATTACTAATGATACTTACGGCAGCCCGTTGTCTAATACCCCGATGTTGGAAAAGCCTTGCACCACCAAAGGTCTCCGATTCGTATGCTAGGGTGACGGAGGTCTGAACACTGGAATACTCCACAGCTATGTTTCAGGACAAAATTGCACTCTTCAATGCCATATGGGATCCCTGGGACAATTACTGGGCTATGAAATATCCTTAGAGATCTTGCAAGAATGATGTGTCTCCCCTCCTCCCCAATGTGTCTTTGTTGTTTGTCTTGTCTCTTTGTTATTAGTTTGACGAAGCATGTCTTCCTGAGAGGCATTGGGTCCTTGGAGTGCCCTCCCTACTGCCTGGGGCCTTCCTGTTCTGAGATATACTGCTCAATGGTCCTATACTGGACTGATTATAGACAGACATAGTTTATTCTTTTTCTGTGCACTTTATTGACAAATTATTGCTTGACATTTCTCTTTCTATCATTGAATGCTATTAGTGCTCAGTTACTGTGAATACAATTTACATGTTTTACCTCTTACTTTGTACTAATGTGCATGAATCTGTTGTGGATATGCTTTGTCATTTCTTTACTCTTTAATAAATATACAATTATAAAAAAATATATATACTAAGTCCAGTATGTCCGTCCCTCTAGTAAGGTCCTGAACCAGTTGTGAAAGGTAACTGTCTTTGGTTATTGCCAATAACCTGTTTCCTTTATGAGATGTACAGGTTTCAGTTTCCCAGTCTATATCTGGGTAGTCGAAGTCCCCCATAATAACCTCATTAAGATTTTCTGCCTCGTCTATCTCGTTTAGTAGTAGATTTTTAGGTGGTTTATAATAAACTCCTATTAGTATTTTATTACTGGGTTTTTTCTCCATGTATTTTTACCCACAGTGACTTCACATATTCCCTCACTTATATCTTCTCGGACTGTAGCTTTAGAAAGGACTTTACATACAGGCAGACCCCTCCCCCTCTCCGGTTTTGGCGATCCTTTCTTTCTTTCTTTTTTTTTTTGGGGGGGGGGGGGCAAAAATCTTTAATTGCGGCCTAGTCTATCTTGCATCTGTTGTAAAATTATTTTTATTGTTTTATGTCATAGACAAAACGGTTAAGTCAGAAAATGCATATACATTATGCTTTTTTGACAATAAAGTGAAAACATTGCTTTTGGAAATAATACAGTGAAGCATCCAGTTGCATCAGCAAAATAGTTTTTCACAGGACTGTATAAAATTGTGCAACAGACCAAAAGTGAAATACAATTGCACAAAACATTGACAAACAAAATAATGGAATTTTAAGGGAGCAGGGGGGATGGAGGTGAGGAAGGGGGGGAGGGATTGAGAAAACAGGTCTTCTGGAAATCTGGATGGTCTTAGGGTAAATATCAGTTATAGGCAGAATATTGTGACAGCGTTTAGTGGCAAGTATGACATCATATGAAACCATTCTCATGGGTTAGGGGGCTTGAGTAAATATAATGTAGTAAGTCAAGTGTACCTCGCAAGATATTGTAGTTATATGCCAGGGAGGGATCTATTTCGTAGATGTATCAGACCACAGACCTTTGGTCAAGATTCAGCCATGTACTTACATCTAAAAGAAACAGGTCACACCTTTGAAGACAGTCAAGTACGTGTTTTGGATAAGGAATCTGATTGGTACAAGCAAGGTGTGAAGGAGGCCATCTACGTAAAAATGGAGAAGCCAAGCTTGAATAGAGGTGGCGGGGTTAGACATCTATTGTCTGCCACATACAATGCTGTCTTGACACTTTTTTCTGGTAGGTCATTATCACCTACTGACTCCAATTAGGATAATGGAATCGACACCTTTGACCCCATGCTGGGTATAATGACCTCTGACCCCACGCTGGGTATAATTACCAGATGTTGATTCAGTTACATATTTATTCCCAGAGAATTCTTGTACAGTCACTCAGAATTGAGAAAGCTCGTTAGAAGAACGAGTGAAACGTTTTCAAGAAATCTACAGTAAGTCCAGTTGCCTTGATTTATTCTTTACAGATATATAATGACCTGGATAAATGAGAACCTTCACAGACACAGACCTGAGACCTTCATCACTAGAAAACTCCCTGCCACTTTAGGCGACAGAGAATTTCCTGTATTTACTCCAAGGTCCCCAAATCTCTTCAAATCTACCAATGGTTCTAGAATCACAATGGGCTATCTGTTCAAGTCAGTATAGTTGATCACACTTCTGTATCCAATGTGGTTTTGTAGAAGGATCAATAGATTTCCAATTAACCACAATCAATAATCTAGCAGCCGCAATCAGAGTATTACAAAGAGAACGAGTGTGTCTTGAGCACTGGATATCACTGAATATCCCGAAGAGGCACAGTTTTGGGGATGCTATAATTGAAGACCCACTAAGGTCTGAAATAGTTTTACATATAAGTTCCCAATAGTGTTTTATTTACGAGCAGGACCACCATATATGATCATGAGTGCCCACTTCTACTCGACACCTCCAACACTCTAGATTACACCCTGGGAACATGCGGCTGAGACGGAATGGTGTGTAGTACCACTGCGCTAGTACCTTGTAGCTGTTTTCCTGTAGTTTAGCACACCTGGACACCCTGGATGGATTCAATAAAGCCCTTTTGACTTCATTGATGGAAAAAGTTATATTTAGGTATTTTTCCCATTCCCTTGTCAGAGATAATCGAAGGTTGTATAGCTTTGATATTTTACCTTTTGGTTCCTTGACTTGTAAAGCTAGTTTTTCAAAGGGAGAGTGTTCTGGGGAGTCGGGAATGCCTACGAGTAGTTGTTTCATAAACTGAGTAAAATACATCAGATGACAGGTTGACAGGCTAGCCAGTAGAGGTTGTACTTTTAGTGTCTCAAGTGTCGGGACATCATTGTCCAGCATAGGTCAAGGACTGGAGAAGAGATAGTTTTGACCCTATTCGGGAGAGTTTCCTGAAAGTGTATTGTGGAATTAAATAAAACATATTTTATTTGCAACAACGTTTGATAGTTCGGAGTTAGTTGTGTCAACTAATCAGAATCCCTCCAGACACGTAATGTGATGGGGCTTTGGGAACGTAATGCTTTAGTTATATGATGACGGTCTAGAAAAAGCAGGGATCGGATTGGCAGAGGAGATATGCTGTTCTCAACTACTATGTCCAGTCTATTGCCGACTGGTCTCAGCCAGTCCAAACATCTAGAACACATTATAGCCTTGTGGTACATATAGAGATCCGGGACTCCCAGACCACCTGTTGCAGGGCCCTGGATTATTTGTTTGTACGGCAGTCTAGCTTTCTTTCCTCCCCAAAGGAATCTCGAGATTTTTTTTTGCAGTTTTGTAAAATACTCTCTAGGTATTGGTATAGGTAGAGCTTGGAGCTAATAAAGGATAGGGGGCATAAGGATGAACTTAAGTAACACTCTACGGCCAAACCAAGAGATAAAGGGAATATCCCATGAGCTTATCACGTCCTCAAGTCATTTAGGGAGTGGAAGGAAGTTCTCTTTAAATAGCTGGGAGAATTCAGGTGTGAGTTTAATTCCTAAGAAAGTTACTGAGTGTATTGTCCACTGAAAGGATGAGAGATTTTTAATCTCGTTTAAATCCATTGTTGGGATAGATACATTTAAAACTGTAGATTTGGAGATATTTACCGAGAAATTGGAGAGTGTATGGAATGTCTGAAGGGTTGACACAATGGCTGGAACGCAGTCCTGGGGTAGGTGATCAGCAGCAAAACCATCAGCAAACGCAGCTGTTTTATGAGTTGTGTAACCGACCGACATACCCACAATGTCTAAATTTTGTCTAAATGACTGCCATAGAGTTTCAATCACCAGTACAAACAGCAGTGGAGAGAGAGGGCATTCTTGTCTCGTTCCGTTTGTTATGGGGAATCTTGGAGAAAGGGTACCATTCACTAGGATGCGCACTGTGGGTTTTTGATACATAGCCATAACACCTGCAATAAAAGTGTCCGGAATGCCAAATTTGGTCATTGCCTGAGCCATGAATATCCAGTCTACTCTATCGAAAGCCTTTTCGGCGTCCATACTGAGTATGGCCAGCGGTGTTCTTTTTTTGTTTGCAAGCTGCATAAGTTGTTTAATTCTGATTATGTTTTTTTTCCCTTCTCTGCCAGGTATGAATCCCACTTGCTCTGGGGAGATAAGTTCCGGTAAATATACCTTTAACCTATTAGCTAATAGTTTGGCATATAATTTTAGGTCATTGTTTAAGAGTGAGATTGGTCTATAGTTCGAGCAAAGTGTATGGTCTTTGTTAGGTTTAGGGATAACGGTGATCTGATCCGAGAGCATATCATTGGAGAAGGCTGTCCCATCTCTCTTGCTTTATTACAGACTAGCAATAGTCTAGGTAATAATATTTATTTAAAGGTGGAATAATAAATAATCGGTAGACCATCAGGGCCTGGCCTCCTATTTAAAGGGGAATCTTTTAAAGCTGTTTGCAGTTCTGCTAACGTGAATGGGGACTTTAGTTTAGCAATTTGGGCTTTAGACAGGGAAGGCATATCCAGCCATGATTGTATGTGTTGCTTTCTCGCGTCTATCTGTTCAGGATTTACATCGCATCGAAGATTATATAGCTGTGTATAGTATTTGCAGAATTGTTCTGCTATAAGCTCGGTTTTGTGGACTAGCTTCGCTTCCTGTGACTTAATACAAGATATGTAGGATGCAGCTTTTCTTTTTTTAAGTTGAAAGAACATTAGCTTTCAGGCTTTATTGCCTTGTGCGTAGTATTTATATTGAGTTGAGAGGAAGAGTTTGACTGTATTTGCATTTAGTATGTTTTTTTAATTCTGACCTCAGGGTGTCCAAATACACCAAATCTCCGGTGTTCAATGATCTCTTATGTTGCTTTTCCATCCTGGAAATTTCTACATTAAGTTCTGTAATTTTTTTTCTGTTTTGGTTCTTTAACATAAGCGCCTAAAGCTATCAAATGACCTCTAATTACAGTTTATTGGGTGTTCCAAAGCGTCATTGGTGACATGTCTGCAGATTTGTTCAGTCGGAAGTACTCTTCTATCAGGTCAGTTAATTTTGCAATGTGAGGGCTACTCAAGAGTCTCATTGAGTCTCCATCTAAATTCTGCTTTAGACATATTCGGTATAGTGAAGGAGATAATTACTGGAGCATGGTCCGAGAGGAGAATACTTCCGATTTTTGAAGAGACACAATTGTTAAGATATTGTAATGGGAGGAATACATAGTCCAATCTATGATGAGACTGGTGGGCTGCTGAGTAAAATGTATAATCCTTTTCAGTAGAGTGCATAGCCCTCCAGGTATTTATTAATCCGAATTGAGACAGGGCGGATTTTATTTTGTTTAAATCTACCCTTGATAATGCCGATGTACCTGATGATGAGTCTAGCTGGGGCACCAAAGTAATATTAAAGTCGCCGCCAAGGAAGACAAGGCCTTCTGCAAACTCACCAAATTTATTGATGACATCCAAGAGCTATGTAGTTTGCCCAGTGTTGGGTGCATAAACTTTGCCAAAAGTGAACAGTTGTGAGCCTACTGTCCCTTTCACAAAAATGAATCTGCCAGTGTCATCCCTTAACGTATCATGATGTGAAAATAAGATATTCTTGTGAAAGGCAATACTAACTCCCTTAGGAGGCCGTCGTGGGGGAAGGGTTGTGGAACCATTGGTTATAAAGTAAATGAGACAACCTAGGAATGTGGTTAGTGCGAAAATAAGTCTCTTGTAAAAGAGCTACCTGAACTTTTGACTTATGTAAGTGTGGACATATTTGACTTCTTTTGATAGGGGCGTTCATCCCCTTAACATTGAATGTGCACACATTATAGAACATATGATCTGCATCATATATGTGGATGATGCAGATCATATCTGTTCTATCTGTCTCCAGAGTAGACCAACCTGAGATTGCATGGGGGGGAGGGAGTTGGGAGGGAAAGGACCCTACAACAAAGGGTGGAGGGAATATAAAAACAATCATAACGAATAAACATATCACAATTCTTAACAGTAAAGAATGTACCCTTAATAGGCACGTGTTTGGGGGAGGTGTCCATCTTAGGTGACCACGAGCCCCCATGAGCTCCCTAACGTGGGAAAATAAGCATTTACATAAGGAACCCTATAAAGAGAAACATCTAAGGAAACTCTAAAATATGCTTGAGTCAGGTGGTAAAAGGAGTAGACAGGAGAAAATATAGTCACAGGATCTTAAGATAAAGGAACAGAACGCATTCTAGATATAGACGCTAGGTGGAGCTCTTTGACCACTGTCAACACTCTCATTGAGCATTACCTATGAGTGAATGCTGTACACTACCATCTTGATCTTTGGTGACCCAATAGTCGCAGTGGCAGAAAAGAGAGATGTATTAAGAAGATGGCACATGCCGAGGAAAGATGATACATAGCTAGTAGCAATGGAGAGACAATATATACTTATAAATATATAGATAGAAAAAGAGAGGGAAGAAAGAGGAGCAAGACAGAGTATAAGGTCTCAAATGCTTATCTCACATGGTTAACGGAGCAACATAGTAAGGTATCAATAAGGCACAGTGTCCTCGTACATCAGGTGAGGGATAGAACCCATGAGTTCCCTTTTTCATGTGGCATCTTGGCAAGGGATCCTCCTGGATCTACGTTGTTTGGTAGTAACGACCTGCCAGGTGTCTTTATCAGGTAATGGTGTAAAGTCGGACACATTTTGCTCCGGGCACCAGTCTGAAATGTCCAGTTCTTGTATATCCAGGACAAAACATACTCTCAATAAGTCCGCATTGGCTTCTAACCACTTGTTTGCAGAGTGGCGTATTAATAAGAAGGCCAAACGGGTGCAGCCAGCGGTATGTTAGCTTCTTCTGGTGTAGTATATCTAGTAGCGAATTGAGGTGTCTTCTTTTCTTCAGGGTCATAGGTGACAAGTTCTGAAACAGCGCTACCGCAGACCCCTCAATCTCTGCTGTCTTGTTCGTCCTTGCTGCGGACTTGATCTTTTCCTTCACCGCAAAGTTGGACATGCAGCAAATGACGTCCCTAGGTGGATCTTGTGGCCTTGGTGGCGGACGGAGGGCCCTATGGATCCAATCCATTTCAAAGAGATCTGATTGGCTCTCCGGTAATAGGCGAATGAATAGCTGGACGACCTCATGTTGCAGGGATTCCCCCAAAACAGCTGGCCCTTCCCCATTGAGGCGCAGCCCATACCTACAATAGAGCCTGTAGCCAACAGACAAGTCTGCCCAGTTCTCCAGGAAATCAAACCCCTCCTTCCTACACCAGTTCTTGAGCCACTTGTTAACCTCACTAATCTCCTGGCTACCACTGATAAGAGTAACTCTGTCTGCGTGACACATCATAAATCTATGGGAGAAGTGTATCTTTCAATTATACATTGTGAAGCACAAAACCAGGGCCTGACATAAAAGGATAACAATCTGCCTATTCCAGGCCCGGTCTGTTCTACCCCTATAAGTATTTGTAACGTTAAAAAAAACTGTCAGCTCTGGTCTTACTGGGCACATTTCATCAGTAATGTGCAAGTTCTCCCAAAAAGTGACCCAGGCTAGGATTGCCTAATTACATAGATGCCATTACTTGTCTTCCTAGAAAAATATCTTCTTAATCTGCACACCCTGACCAAAATGTACCTGTAGATAAATCTGGTCCCATCAGCTCTGGATTTTTTAGTTTTATAATTGAAGATGATATGATATAAAATATATTCATTGGATATTTTACATTTGTGACCATTTTGAGTTAAGAAATTTGAGTTCAGAGTTTGTGTGTTAACCTTCGCTACATCTGTACTTCTAGAAGTAATGATGATAGCTCGGATGGGGGGATGGTACTGATCCTTTACTGTTCTTATAGATGGTTTTAGACGCTGCCCCTTAATATATTCTGTTGGTGATTGCTTGTTTTGTGCACATAGTGGTTTCTACCTTGCCAGGCAGGGCCGTTATGCCGCACAAGCTTCACTTGCCACATATGGATACCCCAGTTATAAAGAAAATTGCAGAATAAAAAAAAAAAAGTGGAAATGTCCCACCGGCCAATATATATTTTAAATCTATCAAAATATATCATAAAATACAAATTAGAATAAAATAGAAAAATAGTCTACACCTATGAAAACCATGAGCATAGTCTGCCTTTTCACATGAAACAAAAAAAAACAACTATTAATATTTATTTTGGTGTCAATTGCATATTTAAAGAAAAAGCAGTTGGAGTTTGAAATAAAATGACATTTTCCCCCAAATGAAACTAAATAAAGATAAAAAAAATCTCTAAAAATAAATAATAGATAGATAAATAGATAAATTAAGAACCACTATGTGAAATGTAAAAACAATAGCAAAAATTTGGTGGGTTTCACATGAAGTAAAAACCGCCCCATGCTCTAAATGACAATAATGTGTATGTAATCAAAGGGGTTTTCCAGTAATGTGATCTCGATGGCCTGTTGTCAGGATAGGCCATAAGTATCAGATAGGGGGGGGGGGGGGGGTCAGACACCTGGCACCCCCACCAATCAGCTGGTCTACAGTAGCTCTGGCACCAGAACTCCACAGATCCATACATTGTGCCTTAGACAGAGGTGGTGACCAATCTCTTCACTCCGACATAGCCGGATGCATCCACTACACCATGTTGGAAAAGTTTTTGAAATTCATATAATTTTAAGGGATAACAAAGTAATTTCTGTAAGACTGTTGACTTGGGTAAAAGAGCACAACTGCAGAGAACATCTGGGTCAACAGTTTATATAACATCCTGCCTCATCATCCTGTCATATTCTATTGAAACCTCCTGTTATATGTTCTATGCAAAGTATCTACTAACCTGCCTAGTTATAGTGATTATTATTATATAGCATATTTCTTTATTGCTTACATAAGGAACTGTCACCACCAGACATCTGAGAAGCTCTGACAGATGCCTTTCAGAACCTCCTCCTTGAGCTTCCTTTGTTTTGCTTTCAGTTCCTCATCTCGTTAGCCTCTCTCAGCTGTCATGTAGTTGTACTGATTGCATTCCTTTAAATTCCTCCCCATAGTCCATCAGTGTGCGGTTTATATTTGTTCCTGGAGTGTGTGTGCATGCTGATCCTACTTCCCTGTCTTCTACAAGATAAGTGTTGTGCATTCTTTCGTGTTTTTCTGTTTGCTGAATCCCAGGTGACCCTGACTCCCTCCGTATCTAGTGTAGGGAGCCGGTGGTCGTGTCCCCTCACTATTATAGGGTGTTCAGGTGTTATACAGTCGAGGTACGAGGATATGCGATCATCTACCATTGGGATTTTTGCATAGGCTGAGCAGTCAGGGAGAGTGCCAGGTCTGATGCAGGGGTCTCCCTTTTTGTTCCTTAGTTTTGGATCCAGTGAGTTGTATATTCATTTTGTGTTGTCTTGTTTCCTGTACACCTTCCGTGACATTATAAACCGCCAAAACCGTCTCAAGCATGGATCCGGTTTCACTTTTGACTGAACGCTTCCAGGGTCTTTCATTGGAGGTAGCTGATCTCCGTAAGACTCTTTCTCAGTTTCAAGTGACCGGTTCAGCTTGCGTTCATGGAGTTTGTTCTGAGCCTAAGATCTCGCTCCCGGATATGTTCTCCGGGGGTAGTGAGAATTTTGTGCGTTTTAGAGAGGCTTGCAAACTCCATTTTCGCCTTCTTCCCCATTCCTCTGGTGATGAGGATTGGAGGGTGGGGATCATTATATTGCTGCTCAGGGGTAACGCTCAGTCGTGGGCCTTTTCGCTGCCGGTGGGGGCACGGCCCCTCCGTTCAGTGGATGAATTATTTTTAGCCCTCGGTCAGATATATGATGATCCGGATCGTATTGCTTTGGCTGAGTCTAGACTACATCTGTTATGCCAGAGTAAACAATCCGCAGAGATACACTGCTCAGAATTTCGGAGATGGGCAGCTGATACTGGTTGGAATGATGCTGCACTCCGAAGTCAATTTTGCCATGGTCTTTCAGAGGGATTGAAAGATGCATTTGCCTTTCATGAGAGGCCTACTTCCTTGGACTCTGCTATGTCTCGGGCCGTTCGTATTGACAGGCGTCTTAGAGAGAGAGGAGAGATCACTCCTTCCTGTCATACTCAATCCCAGGACAGTGCAGCGGTCTCTTTCTGTCAGGGGTCTCAGTCGCTGTCAACCCCTTCTGAGCAGGAGCCCATGCAGCTGGGGTTGATTGCCTCTGACAATAGAAGATTTAGCCCGCATGGGAAGGTTTGTTTTTGTTGTGGAGGTATAAATCATTTGGCAAATGTTTGTCCCTCTAGGAGATTCAGGCAGTTTTTTGGGAGTAATAAAGAAACAAAAAGGAAAAAATCCTTTAAAAATGTTCCATCTGTTACCATTGGCAGGGTTGAGGCGGAAATTGAAGGTTTTCCATTTGCTTGTAGTTCCCGTTTTGTCCTGCCTGCCAGGGTGGTGCTAGAGAGCAAGAACATTTTTTGTGAGATTTTTGTAGATAGTGGAGCAGCTGTCAATTTGCGATAATCATGGTTTCCAGGTATGCACTTTGGGAAAGGATATTCCTGTTTTTGCTATTGATTCCGCTCCACTTTCTCAGAAATCATTAAAGGGCATAGTTCACAATATCCGTTTAATTGTGAGTGATGCTCATGTTGAGGATGTGTCATGTTTCGTCCTTAGCGAATTGCCTACTCCTTTAGTGTTGGGGCTACCCTGGCTCACTAAACATAACCCCACCATTGATTGGCAAGCGAGGCAAATAAATGGTTGGAGTGACTTTTGCAGAGAGAATTGCCTCACGACATCTGTTTCTGAGGTTTCTACTAAGACTGTACAATCCTTTCTCTCTGAATTTTCGGATGTCTTCTCTGAGAGTGGAGTTCAGGATTTGCCCCCGCACAGGGAGTACGATTGCCCTATTAATCTCATCCCAGGCGCCAAGCTGCCTAAATCTCGTTTATACAATCTCTCCCAACCTGAAAGGGTCGCTATGCGTGCTTATATCTCTGAGAGTCTGAGAAAAGGACACATACGACCCTCGAAGTCACCTGTTGCCGCTGTTTTTTTCTTTATTAAGAAAAAAGATGGTTCTTTAAGACCTTGTCTGGATTTCAGGGAGCTGAACAGTATCACAATTCGTGACCCTTATCCGCTTCCTCTTATCCCGGACCTGTTTAACCAGATTGTTGGGGCTAAAGTTTTTTCCAAATTAGATCTAAGAGGGGCATACAACCTGGTCAGGGTCAGAGAAGGAGACGAATGGAAGATGGCCTTCAATACCCCTGAGGGCCATTTTGAGAATTTGGTTATGCCTTTTGGTTTGATGAATGCTCCAGCCGTTTTTCAGCATTTTGTGAACAGCATTTTTTATCATTTAATGGGGAAATTAGTATTAGTGTATTTGGATGACATTTAGATTTTTTCTCCTGATTTCAAAACTCATAAGGAACACTTAAGTCAGGTCTTGCTCATCCTGCGGGAGAATAAATTATACGCGAAACTGAAAAATGTGTGTTTGTGGTTCCAGAAATTCAATTTCTGGGGTTTCTTCTCTCCGCTTCTGGTTTTCGCATGGACCCCGAGAAGGTCCGCGCTGTGCTTGAGTGGGAGCTTCCTGAGAATCAGAAGGCGCTGATGCGTTTTTTGGGCTTTGCCAATTATTACAGGAAGTTTATTTTGAATTATTCCTCTGTTGTTAAACCACTCACTGATATGACCAGAAAGGGGGTAGATTTTTCTTCCTGGTCGGTAGAGGTGCGTAAGGCCTTTTCTAATATCAAGGAGAGTTTTGCTTCCGCTCTCATCTTGGTACAACCTGATATTTCTCTACCCTTCATAGTTGAGGTTGATGCTTCTGAGGTGGGTGTGGGTGCGGTATTGTCTCAGGGTTCCTCTCCTGCCAAATGGCGACCATGTGCCTTTTTCTCGAAGAAACTCTCCTCCGCAGAGAGAAATTACGATGTGGAAGATAGGGAGTTGTTGGCCATCAAGTTGGCTTTTGAGGAATGGCGCCATTGGTTAGAGGGAGCCAGACACCCTATTACCATGTTTACTGACCATAAAAATCTAGCCTACTTGGAGTCAGCCAAGCGTCTGAACCAGAGACAGGCCAGATGGTCTTTGTTCTTTTCAAGGTTTTAATTTTGTTGTCACGTTCCGCCCTGGGGTTAAGAATGTGAAGGCAGATGCCCTGTCACGTTGTTTTCCGGGAGGTGGGAATTTTGAAGACCCGGGTCCCATTTTGGCTGAAGGTGTGGTGGTCTCTGCTCTTTATCCTGAATTGGAGGCAGAGGTGCAGGTAGCCCAGTCAGAGGCTCCTGATCTTTGTCCTCCTGGGAGGTTGTTTGTGCCTCTCGCTTTAAGACACACGATTTTTAAGGAACACCACGATACGGTCCTTGCTGGGCACCCGGGGGCAAGAGCCACAGTGGATCTCATCGCTCGGAGATTCTGGTGGCCGGCGCTTCGTAAGTCGGTTGAGGGTTTTGTGGCAGCCTGCGAGACCTGCGCTCGTGCCAAAGTCCCTCATTCACGGCCCCATCAGGTCCTCTCCTTCCCTTACCCATTCCTTCCCGTCTTTGGACATATCTGTCCATGGACTTCATTACGGACCTGCCTCGTTCCTCGGGGAAGACTGTGATTCTGGTGGTGGTGGACTGTTTTGGCAAAATGGTGCATTTTATCCCTTTTCCTGGCTTGCCCAATGCTAAGACAGCTGTCACGGCCATGGCCATGACCGTTACTCCTGAACCGCATGCGGTTGTCAGCGGTTTACTTTGGTTGTCAATCACAGGTGAGGGATGTGGTACTTGCCTCACCTGTGGTTGCCGCTGGCAACGGTTTTTATGTGGCAGCCTTGCAGCCTGAGCTGAGTCGTGGCTGCTTGCTGTGTTGTGCGTGCGGTTGCACTTGGCAACTTGTGTGTTTGGTGTGCACTTCCCTTGTCTGGTGTGCACGGGGTTTATTTGTCTGTATTCCCCTTTAAGTTGCTGTCATCCCTTCCCTTGTAGTGGAAGGGTTAACTCCCTTTCTGTGTTGTGTGAGACACTGGGTGTGTCTTTGTGGGTGTGGCCACTTAGGCCTATATAGCCTTAGTGTTTGGCATGGCTCAGTAGGTTGCTTCAGCCATGCTTGGCTGGAGCAGCCTCCTGTGCATTCTACCTGCCAGTGAGAGCCACCCCTGTGGTCATAAACAATCTGTGATTCTCTAGTTTATGTTATGTCCACTTGATGTTTTCTCTGTTATGTTTTGCACCTATGGATCTGGGTTCCTGTGTGTTTGTGTGTGTGCTGTGTCCACTGGTGCTTGGGTGTGGACACTTGCTGTATCGCACGGGATCCAGTCTGTGTGTCTGTGGCAGGTAGGTGTGGAAGTACTTTTCAGCCTCCTGCCATATCCATAGGCGGTTTATGTTCGTTTCCCAGCAGCTTGGCCAGTGAGTCCCCTGTCCGTCCGTATCCAGGAGGAACAGGGTGTCTACTCAGCTCCTAGCTCAGGGATCTGCGGAGGGTAAGTCAGGGCTCCGAGGTTCCTGAGTATGGGTCCTCCTACCATCAAGGTCGGCCCATGCAGGTAGGAGTTAGGGTCAGATTAGGGACGCTGTAGGAGGTGACCTGCTCCCTAATCCTGTTCTCCTGGCCTAGCAGCCTAGCATCATTTGGCATCACACGGCTGAGGGTTTCCCCCATCCTCAGCCGTGACAGACGCTGGCGCAGGCATTTATTGATCACATTGTCAAATTACATGGTATTCCTTCAGACATAGTCTCTGATAGGGGCACGCAGTTTGTTTACAGATTCTGGAAGGCTTTCTGTTCTCGCTTGGGGGTTCGGTTGTCATTCTCTTCTGCTTTCCACCCGCAGTCGAATGGCCAGACAGAGTGCGTCAATCAGAATCTGGAGACATATCTGCGCTGTTTTGTGGTGGAGAATCAGGAGGATTGGTGTTCTTTTTTGTCCCTTGCTGAGTTTGCTTTAAATAACCGTCGTCAGGAGTCCTCTGATAAGTCACCATTTTTTGGTGCATATGGGTTTCATCCGCAGTTTGGGACATTCTCAGGAGAGGGGTCTTCTGGTTAACCTGATGAGGACAGATTCTCCTTGTCTTTGTCATCTATTTGGCAAAAGATTCAGGATAATCTAAAGAGCATGAGTGAGAGATATAAGCGTGTGGCGGATAAGAGACGTGTGCCTGGTCCGAACCTGAATGTTGGTGATCTGGTGTGGTTGTCTACTAAGAATATCAAATTGAATGTCCCCTCCTGGAAGTTGGGTCCTAAGTTTATTGGGCCTTACAAAATCTTGTCTGTCATCAATCCTGTTGCCTACCGTCTTGATCTTCCTCAGACTTGGAAGATCCATAATGTTTTTCATAAGTCCTTATTAAAACCTTATGTCCAACCCATTGTACCCTCGTCTTTGCCTCCTCCTCCGATTATGGTTGATGGTAATCTTGAATTTCAGGTCTCTAGGATTGTGGATTCTCGTGTTGTCCGCGGTTCTCTCCAGTACCTCATTCATTGGGAGGGTTATGGTTCTGAGGAGAGGATGTGGGTCCCAGTGACGGACATTAAGGCCACTCGTCTCATCAGGGCTTTCCATAGGTCTCATCCTGAGAAGGTGGGCTCTGAGTGTCCGGAGTCCACTCGTAGAAGGAGGGGTACTGTTACCACCAGACATCTGAGAAGCTCTGACAGATGCCTTTCAGAACCTCCTCCTTGAGCTTCCTATGTTTTGCTTTCAGTTCCTCATCTCGTTAGACTCTCTCAGCTGTCATGTAGTTGTACTGATTGCATCCCTTTAAATTCCTCCCCATAGTCCATCAGTGTGCGGTTTATATTTCTTCCTGGAGTGTGTGTTCATGCTGATCCTACTTCCCTGTCTTCTACAAGATAAGTGTTGTGCATTCTTTTGTGTTTTTCTGTTTGCTGGATCCCAGGTGACCCTGACTCCCTCCGTATCTAGTGTAGGGAGCCGGTGGTCGTGTCCCCTCACTATTATAGGGTGTTCAGATGTTATACAGTCGAGGTACGAGGATATGCGATCATCTACCATTGGGATTTTTGCATAGGCTGAGCAGTCAGGGAGAGTGCCAGGTCTGATGCAGGGGTCTCCCTTTTTGTTCCTTAGTTTTGGATCCAGTGAGTTGTATATTCATTTTGTGTTGTCTTGTTTCCTGTACACCTTCCGTGACAGGAACCTTATATAAAGCCTGGACTCCTAGTATAATCAGACAGCTGCTTAGCAGAGCTTGTCACCATTGTATCGTGTGTTATCTGGTTGTCTCACTGTCGACAGGAAATAAAGATCGCCTACCTTCTGATTCAGATGAATTTGTTCTTCAATTGATAGATACTTAGAATAAAACTAAGCGGACTACAAGAGTCTGAAAGGTGTGGTCCGTGATCAGAGCTGAAACCGGACTGATTTGGAATTTCAACAAGACGGCCCCTAAGAGATTAGCAGCTGAGCATTTAAATGTAATGACAACCCTGGGGATCAGAATACATGAAGTGGGGGGACACTTTGAGATGCTACTTAATGCAAAACGGATCCACTAAACGGAAACGAACGCGACAAACGGATCCGCATTATAGACGGATCCGTTTGTACGGATCCGTCTGAATGGCTTCCGTTCATCTCCATTTAGTCATTTTATTGACTGATCCGTTTTAAATGCGTTTCAAATGGATCCGTGAAACACCAGTGTGAGACACAATCATGCATTGTATTTTCACCAATCATGTCTATAATTTTTTGTTTTTGGCAGAACAATCATGTGATTCTGGACTTTTTATATTTTTTTGTTTGACATGTACTATACACAAAGTGTTAATTTTGCGGAATCTGTTGATCATGTGACACTATGATGTAATCACGTTTGGGTATATAGTCTTCACATTGTCCCTGTTATTATTGCTTGAGAAAGGCTCTTGGATAGAGCCGAAACTGTCGCTACACCATTGGGTGAACAAAACAACTTCACTTTGTATTTTGTACAAGGTGTATATGTGTGTATATATATATATATATATATATATATATATATAGAATATGTGGAGTTAGGATTTAATGCCTGCCCATTTGCTCAGGTGAAGGGAATTGGCAGAGGAAACAAGCTCCAAAGGTGGCCCTGCTTCAAAGCAGACCCTGTGGTTACATGTCAAGCTGGCAGCTCAGCTCCACTGATGGGGGCTGAGTTGGTCAACAACTATAAATAAACTCCCCAGACATCATGGAACCGGGAGTTCATAAGAAATAATGAACTGCCCGCACATCTCATAAATACATCGTTAATGTCTTTGAGACCCTTGGACCAAGACGGACGTTCTCCCGGTCTTCGTTTGCCTGTGGGACATAGGGAAGGGGAGATATGGAGAACTCCTTCCGGTGAGGAGCTAGGATCCATAATGGGTCTTTGGATCTCTGGTTGCCAAGCCAAAAGGAGAGGGATCCTCGCGGAGGCCGGATGACCGCCTAAAGTTTAATTGCCTATGCAGGGCAGAGGTGATTGTCTCTCAATGAAGGGAGGTCACGGGGTGTCATGTTTGACGAGACCTAGAAACTCGCTGTCCTCACTGCCTCCCATGTGACTACAGCTAAGGATTCTACAAGATTACAACTTCACTGGACCACATATGTATCTGGTAACTGACTTTTATCTGTTAACTCTTACTGTACCATCACCTGTATTTGCATGGCTGACCATTGTATATAATCTGTGTATATAGTGTTATGTCTAGAGCGCCCTTAAATATTTTTTTTCTATGATCCGAATATTGGATACATTCGAAAATTGAATCGATTTACTGCCAAAGTGATTGCACTTACTGAACGAAAGTCTCACTCATCACATCGCGATACTTTGTGCGATCGTCAGAGCACACGAGGAGTGAGGCGGGGGGGGGGGGGGGGCGCTGTGGCGTCTCCAGCTCACCACCTGGATTACTACAAGGAAAGTATTTCCGAATAAGATCAACAGGAGGTAAAAGCGATCCCTCTTAACCATCTGAGACTACTTGAAATACTTAAAGGAAAGTGCTGTACCGATGACATAACCCTTTCATGTAAGTGCGTCATCAAACAAGAGGTCATAGACCATTTGCATATCCTACCAGTGTTATAATCGATCACTGTGAGATCCATTATTTTGACGATTTTTTACAAGCGGTTATTTCCAATAGACACTGAAGGGAATAAAACTACCCCAGCATTTCTCAATGTGCAGCTAGCCATCAGGTGTCCTATTGCACACAACCTCATCACTATTTTTGAAGCACTATATCTTTCAAGTGTTCTATTCACTAAATGACCAAGAGGTCTCACAGCTGTACACCAGGTTTTGTTGGACATTTGTAATACAAATCTTAAAGGGACTTTATTATTGATTGCACTTTGCACTATTATATGTCACTAGTCTGCAGATCACCACTTGAAGGCACTTTGAGAATTATTGTTTGCTGCTATTACCATCATTGCTGAGATTGTTATACACCCACATTGTGGTTTTTGTATACTTGCCGTCATTCAGGGTCGGCCGACCAATTGCAAGGAATTTTATGTGCTACTATATTTTATGTGATAATGTAATTTTATGCTATATTGAATTTTATATGTGGGATTAAATTTTTATGAGATATTGGATTTTATCCGTACCAATAAATACATTTATTTGATGCCATAGTGTGAGTGCTCGCTTACACTGTTTACCATTCACCCTCTCTCAATCCCTGCGCCAGTGTGGACAGAGGGTGTGTGTAAAACTGTGCCAAGCTGACCTTAAATACTCCCAGGGAGGGCGTAACAAGTCTTGGTAACCCGTGCCAGAACCGTATATATATATTTTTTTTGTTTACTATTTATTTAACCTCCTCCAGTCCGCCCATAGGATATAAACGTCCTATGGGTGGACCTCTATTTCTGAACGGACGTTTCTGAACGTCCGTTCAGAAACAGCAGCTGCACGCTAATCGTGCAGCTGCTGATCGGGTTGCCCGCTGTCAGTGACAGCAGGGCAACCCAGAGAGAAGGCAGGGACAGTGCCCAGGTGTCCCTGCCTTCTGGATCGCTGCATACACAGCGCTCACCGAGCGCTGTGTATGCAGAGCAGGAAGCGCTATGCGCTTCCTGTTCCGGCCTGGCGGTCATGTGACCGCCGGGACCGGAGAGTGCAGGAGCTGTGTGAGGTCTCTCACAGACCTCGATCAGCCCTGCACTGAGGCTGTACAGTGCAGAATCATGCTGTACAGCCTCTCTGGGGGGTGCATTTCCACTGTAACTGGGGCTACTATGTCAGCCCCAGTTACAGGAGAAATCAACAGTGAAAAAAAATAGAAAAAGTGAAGTAAATGTCCCCCAGAGGTCTTGTATGACCTTATGGGGGACGAAAAGTGTAAAATAAAAAAATAAAGTGTTGAAAAAAAAAAAAAAAAAAGGTTTCACATGTAAAAAAAATAAATTCCCCAAGTAAGGAATAAAAAAATGTTAAAAATAGAAAAAATAAAATAGACATATTTGGTATTGCCGCGTCCGTAAAAACCAGCTCTATAAAAATATCACATGACCTAACCCCTCGGGTGAACACCGTAAAAAAAAAACAAAAAAAAAAACTGTCAAAACAAGCAATTTTTGTCACTTTACATCACAAAAAGTGCAACACCAAGTGATCAAAAAAGCGTATGTCCCACTAAATGGTACCAATAAAACCGTCACCTCATCCCGCAAAAAATGAGCCCCTACATAAGAAAATCTCTCAAAAAATAAAAAAAATATAGCTCTCGGAACATGGACAGATTAAAACATAATTTTTTTGTTTCAAAAATGTTATTATTGTGTAAAACTTTAATAAATAAGAAAAAGTATACATATTAGGTATCGCCACGTCCGTAACAATCTGCTCTATAAAAATGTCACTTGACTGAACCCCTCAGGTGAATGCTGTAAAAATAAATAAATAAATAGAAACTGTGCTAAAACAACCCATTTTTTGGTCACCTTGCCCCATAAAGTGTTATAATGAATGATCAAAAAATCATATGTACCCCAAAATAGTAGCAATTAAACTGGCACCTTATCCCCTAGTTTCCAAAATGGGATCACTTCTTGGGAGTTTCTACTGTAAGGGTGCATCAGGGGGCTTCAAATGGGACATGGCATCTAAAAACCATGTGGAGTTCCTTTTCTTCTGCGCCCTGCCGTGTGCCCATACAGCAGTTTATGACCACATGTGGGGTGTTTCTGTAAACCACGGAATCTGGGTAATAAATATTGAGTTTTGTTTGGCTGTTAACCATCGATGTGTTAAAGAAAAAATTGGATTAAAATGGAAAATCTGCCAAAAAAGTGAAATTAAAAAATTTGATCTCCATTTTCCTTTAATTCTTATGGAACGCCTAAAGGGTTAACAAAGTTTGTAAAATCGGTTTTAAGTAACATGAGGGGTGTAGTTTCTACAATGGGGTCATTTATGGGGGTAACTACTATGTAAGCCCCACAAAGTGACTTCAGACCTTAAAAAGTGGGTTTTGGCAATTTTCTTAAAAATTTGAAGAATTGCTTCTAAACTTCTAAGCCTTCTAACGTCCTAAAAAAATAAAATGACATTTCCAAAATGATGCCAACATAAAGTAGACATATGGGGTATGTTAAGTAATAAATATTTTATGAGGTATCACTTTCTGTTTTAAAAGCAGAGAAATTGAAATTTAGAAAATTGCAAATTTTTCAAAATTTTTGGTAAATTTGGGATTTTTTCATAAATAAAGGTGAAATATATTGACTCAAATTTATGACTATCATGAAATACAATGTGTCACGAGAAAACAATCTCTGAATGACTTGGATAAGTAAAGGCGTTCCAAAGTTATTACCACATAAAGTGAGATATGTCAGTTTGGCAAAATTAGGCCTGGTCAGGAAGGGGGCAAATGGCCCAGATGGCAAGTGGTTAATAACTATTTCCCCCCTTAGGGGCCAGAACCTGGGATCTTTCATCCCTTCACCTATTCACCCTAATAGATCTCTATGAGAGTAAATAGGACTTCACACTGTCCCTGTGCTCTGTGCACACAGCAGTAGCTAGCTGACCATGGAAGGCTTCAGTAGCGTCCTGGCTGCCATGGTAACCGATCGGAGCCCTAGCATCACACTGCTAGGGCTCCGATCGCAACTCCCACTGCACCACCAATGAAGAGGAGGGGAGGGGACCCTGTGGCCACTGCCACCAATGATTTTAATACTGGGGGGAGGTTGGTAGGGGGCGCACTGCGTCTCCAATTACTTTAATACTGGGGGGGGGGGGGGGGATAAGGGCGCACTGCGCCACCAATGATAATTACCATTTATACAGGAGGCAGGTGCTGGTGGCAGAATCACATAGCCGGCACCCTGCCTCTGAGGAGCTGCGATCAGCGGCAGTTAACCCATCAGGTGCAACACCTGAGGGGTTAACTGCTGCTGATCGCAGCGCCCTGTCATAGAGTTTGGGTGCAGGCTATGTGATTCTGCCGCCGCACCCACCTCCTGTATTTGTATTAAACGTTAATTTTCATTGGTGGCGAAGTGCACCCTTCCCTCCTCCGCCCCTCTCTCTCCTCATTGACAGCAGTGGCACAGGGGAAGGGGGAGAGAGAGAGACTCCTTCTTCCCTGTGCTGCTGAGGGAACATGGCGCGTGCTGACAGCAGCGTGCTCCGTGTTCTCTGATACTGGACTGCGCAGTAGCCCAGCCTAGGCAAATCCCAGTACCGAACCAATACCAGGACAAAAGTATCAATATTTCCATACCCAAAACAACCTGACCGCCCCCCCCTCCCCGTGGAAATCCTACATCTGCCCCGACATAAGGTACCGCTGACATCATTTCTAATAACTGATATGGAGAAAAGGGACAGAGTTACCCCTAAATATCTCCTGAGCACAGAGCCCCGATACCAGCAGATTACATCGCCGGCTCTGCTACATGGACATGACAAAGACTCAGCTGTAGTAACTGAACATTACACATACACAGCTCTGCTACATGGACAAGACAAAGACTCAGCTGTAGTAACTGAACATTACACATACACAGCTCTGCTACATGGACATGACAGAGACTCCGCTGTAGTAACTGAACATCACACATACACAGCTCTGCTACATGGACATGACAAAGACTCCGCTGTAGTAACTGAACATCACACATACACAGCTCTGCTACATGGACATGACAGAGACTCCGCTGTAGTAACTGAACATTACACATACACAGCTCTGCTACATGGACATGACAGAGACTCAGCTGTAGTAACTGAACATCACACATACACAGCTCTGCTACATGGACATGACAGAGACTCCGCTGTAGTAACTGAACATTACACATACACAGCTCTGCTGCATGGACATGACAAAGACTCAGCTGTAGTAACTGAACATTACACATACACAGCACTGCTACATGGACATGACAAAGACTCCGCTGTAGTAACTGAACATTACACATACACAGCTCTGCTACATGGACATGACAGAGACTCAGCTGTAGTAACTGAACATTACACATACACAAGCTCTGCTACATGGACATTGACCGAGACTCAGCTTGTAGTACCTGAACATTACACATAAACAGCTTGCTACATGGACCTGACAGAACTCCGCTGTAGTAACGGAACATTAACATACAAAGCCTTGGCTACAGGACTGACAAAGACTCGGTTGCCTGTAGTAACTGATAAATTAAAATACACAGCTCTGCTACAGGACCTGACAAAGACTCAGCTGCTATCACTGAAACATTCACTACACAGCTCGAGCGAAATGGACCATGACAGAGATCCGCTGTAGTAACCTGAACATTACACATACACTAGCTCTGCTACATTGGACATGCCAAATGACTCCGCTGTAGTAACTGCACATTACACCTCCCCAGCTCTGGCCTACATGGGCCATGACAAGACCCTCAGCTTGTATGTAACTGAACATGACACATACACAGCTCTTGCTATCTGGACCATGACAAAGACTCTGCTGTAGTAACTGAACATTACACATACACAGCTCTGCTACATGGACATGACAAAGACTCCGCTGTAGTAACTGAACATCACACATACACAGCTCTGCTACATGGACATGACAAAGACTCCGCTGTAGTCACTGAACATTACACATACACAGCTCTGCTATATGGACGTGACAAAGACTCCGCTGTAGTAACTGAACATTACACATACACAGCTCTGCTACATGGACGTGACAGAGACTCAGCTGTAGTAACTGAACATCACACATACACAGCTCTGCTACATGGACATGACAGAGACTCCGCTGTAGTAACTGAACATCACACATACACAGCACTGCTACATGGACATGACAAAGACTCCGCTGTAGTAACTGAACATTACACATACACAGCACTGCTACATGGACGTGACAGAGACTCAGCTGTAGTAACTGAACATCACACATACACAGCTCTGCTACATGGACATGACAAAGACTCCGCTGTAGTAACTGAACATTACACATACACAGCTCTACTGCACACACTGATAGAAGTCTTTAGAGGCATATTACACATAAACAGCTTGGTTGTATGCACATACAGCTCATCTATGCAAACATTACAGGCTTACAGCTCTGCTACATACAGACTGGAATTCCACACAGCACAGCAGAGTCTGAAACACAGAGCAGCTAACCCTGGTCATGTGATCTCCATGACTCCTCCCACACCTGATCACATGGTCATAACATCATCACAGGTCCTGTACCTTCTCCTGCAGCGCAGCCTGACTCCGCCCACACCTGAACACATGGTCATGACATCATCACAGGTCCTGCACCTTCTCCTGCAGCCCAGCCTGACTCCTCCCACACCTGATCACATGGTCATGATCTCACAGGTCCTGTACCTTCTCCTGCAGCACAGCCTGACTCCTCCCACACCTGATCACATGGTCATGAGATCTCACAGGTCCTGTACCTTGTCCTGCAGCCTGACTCCTCCCACACATGGTCATCACATCATCACAGATCCTGTACCTTCTCCTGTAGCACAACGTGGAGTCTGACTCCTCCCACATCTGATCACATGGCAATGACATCATCACAGGTCCTGTACTTTCTCCTGTAGCACAGCCTGGAGCCTGACTCGTCCTGTAAATGTAGGAAGAAATAGAAGCACAGGACTCTCCACGGTGAAGGACACGCCCCGCCCAGGTAACTGGAACACTCACCAGCTCCACACATATAAGGGCTTTTCACACTTGCGTATTTCTTTTCCGGCATAAAGTTCTGTCGTCGGGGCTCTATGCCGGAAGAATCCTGATCAGGTTTATCCTAATGCTTCTGAATGGAGGGAAATCCGTTCAGGATGCATCAGGATATCTTCAGTTCCAGACCGGAACGTTTTTTGGCCGGAGAAGATACCGCAGCATGCTGCGCTTTTTGCTCCGGCCAAAAATCCCGAACACTTGCCGCAAGGCTGGATCCGGAATTAATGCCCATTGAAAGGCATTGATACGGATCCGGCCTTAAGCTAAACGTCGTTTTGTTTTGCATGGATGACGTGATCTATGCGCATGGGGCGCTCTGACGTCATTCTGGAGCGCCCCGGGAGCCGCACGGATGGTAAGTATGCCGCTCCCCACTACTACTATGGCAACCAGGACTTTAATAGCGTCCTGGCAGCCATAGTAACACTGAACGCATTTTGAAGACGGATCCGTCTTCAAATGTTTTCAGTTCACTTGCGTTTTTCCGGATCCGGCGTGTAATTCCGGCAAGTGGAGTACACGCCGGATCCGGACAACGCAAGTGTGAAAGAGGCCTTAGAATCCGCAGCTCATGAACAGATTCCCAAGAGCTTGAACCAGGAAGTAAGCACGCAGGCTTCTGGGGCAGGACACCAGCGGGAAGATATTAACCCCTTAGTGACCACCCATACACTGCTGCTTTTTTACGGCAGCCCAGTCTAAGCGCTGCACAAATCCCCCATCACACGAGAGCCGCGGCCCTGCTCTAACAGCCCGGACTGGCAGGAGTCCCGATCCGGGCTGTTTAACACTTCACATGCTGCAGGCAATGGCGCCTGCCACATGGAAAGTGCTGACAGGGGGAGTCCGCTCCCATCGGCACCCCGTAAATGCGATTGCGGAGTGCTGATGTGTGTGAAGGCAGGCTGGGGTCTCGTGTAGGTCCAGACCAGCCTTGAGTAATTTTCAGCAGGCTGCGCCTCTCCAGTGCTGCCTGCTGGTCAATGTCAGCATAGCATTGCCATTAAAATGCAATGCACTATAGCGATAATTCATTGCATTTTAAAGGGGTCTTCTGGGTTCAGAGCTGAACCCGGACATACCCTTACTTTCACCCCTGGCACCCCCCCTGATGTTGGCATCGGAGCATCTCATCTGATGCGCTCCTTTGCCCAGCACTAGATTGCACAGGGCACGGGCTCTTTTGTTTACCATAACACACTGCCTGGCGGAAGCTTCCGCTCAGCAATGTGTTTGGTGACATCACCGCCTCTGATGGGTGAGCTTTAGCTCTGCCCTAGCCGTTTAACTGGCTAGGGCAGCGCTAAAGCCCGCCCATCAGTGCCGGTGACGTCACTGGGCTTCCTGGCAGCCCTATGGAGAGCCCGGTAAGTCACCGGGAGCCCAGAAAATGCCTTTGTCCTTTGCAATTTAGCGCAGGGCAAAGGAGAGCATCGAAGCATGAACTCAGGGGGGCTGCCTGGGTGAAAATGGAGGTATGTCCAGCTCTGAACCCAGACAACCCCTTTAAAAGCAATCAAAATACTGTCTGTTATAGTCCCCTTGTAGGACTATTATATGGAAAAAAAAACACTTATTAAAATATAGAATTCCATTAAAAAAACACCTTTTTTCCATTTAAAATACACTATTTAAAGGGGTTGTCCGAGTTATGAAAAAAAAAAAATATAGCACTGAAAATCTGATATATAACTGAGCTAAGCAAGTTTTATGCAAAAATATATATTTCCTCGTTTCCCTGGTTCTTTTCTGGCCGTTTGTTTACATGCAATAGAAACAATCTCTGCCCCTCCCCCTGCACGGCTAAGGGAGTGAATACAAGAGCTGCCCTGAGTGACATGTCTGCCTGCTGGGAGACTCTGCAGCATGTTGTATGTGTAGGACTACAAGTCCCAGCTGTATAATGACACTGCTAAGGGAGTGGATACAAGAGCTGCCCTGAGTGACCTGTCTGCCTGCTGGGAGACTCTGCAGCATGTTGTATGTGTAGGACTACAAGTCCCAGCTGTATAATGACACTGCTAATACACACAGTATCTTCCCCCTACCTTCTTGTGCAATGCTCTCTCTAGTATGTCAGCTCCAGTACCCAGCATTGTCTCCTCACTGCCTGCAGAGCTGTGCAGCTGAAGGGGTTAAAAATCCTAGCAGAGAGTAGACGGCAGTGAAGGGGGCGTGGCCAGCACAGTGACATCTCGTTTACAGGTTTGTAAACGACCTTTATCAGAGCAGGGAGAGAAGCTGACATCACAGGTCATGTGACCCTCAGTGAAATCTGAGAAACCAGGCACCGGAGATAAAGTGAGTGAATTGGAAAGCTGTTACATTTGCTTAGTTAGGAACATAGAGAGAGAAAAAAATAACTCGGACAACCCCTTTAATGAAATAAATTGCAAAAAAAATAATCCCCCCCCCATATGTTTGGTATTGCCGTGTCAGCAATGACCCAGATTATATACATATCACATAAATTATCCCCCCTATGGTAAACGCCATAAAAACAAAAGACAGAATTGCAAATTTATTAGTTGCCACTGAAAAACCGTAATTGCAAGCGATTTACTCCAAAATGATACCAATGAAAAATGCAAGTTGTCCCTCAAAAATCAAGCACTCACACTCCATAGAAATAAAATTAAAAACAATTATGGGTCTTGGGAAGCGTCAATGCAAATAAAAGGGGGTTTTATTGCAAAAAAAGTAGTAAAGTGTCGACAATAAAAGAGAGAATGTGGCCCTCCTGTTGGAAATCTATGTATAAAACAGCACTTGCTCACTGTAGCTGGCACTCTGAATCTAGATGGGTATTAAAAACTACACTTGGCATATTCCTGCAATAAAACGACAATAAAAAGGTACATCACAAATTATTCACACAATAAAAACGCATACATATCGCAGATGCTGAATGTTCACTGGGAAAACTACAAATGCGAGTTATTCCTCAACTCACTGACAAAGTTCTGAAGCTCCAAGGTAACAGTTAGAGGCACCGTGGCGTGATAGTCCCACAACAAACAGGTATAGCGGCGTCCCGCTCTATATTCAACCAGTAGGGTCCCACTGGGCTAATAGCATTTAAGTCTTGTTAAATCTCCTGTCAGCAAATATTCGATGAAAAAGATAGTCTTACCGGAAAGGTTTTCCTCACCACTTCGTTGCCCACCGTCGCTCTGCTGGGTCGTGTTTTTAATTACCTCCAGACTTTTTTGAGCGGTCAGGTTGTTGAAATCCCACGTAGGTAAAAGTTTGGCATGTGCAGCCCGGTCTCTGCTGTAGGCTGTCACGGATTCCTTAGGCCTCTTTCACACGGGCGTTGCAGGAAAATGTGCGGGTGCATTGCAGAAACACCTGCGATCTTTCCGCGCGAGTGCAAAACATTGTCATGCGTTTTGCACTCGCATGAGAAAAATCGCGCGTGTTTGGTACCCAAACCCGAACTTCTTCACAGAAGTTCGGGTCTGGGATCGATGTTCTGTAGATTGTATTATTTTCCCTTATAACATGGTTATAAGGGAAAATAATAGAATTCTGAATACAGAATGCATAGTAAAATTGCGCTGGAAGCACAGGTCTCCAGTGTGAGGCGCTGACGAGACAGAAATCATAGAACCGCGAAAGGAAATTCACAAGTAAAGTGACTGAAATAAACAATAGTAAAATCACCAACCGATATGACAGACATCTGTAGGGGATGGTCCTCCCCGACACGCGTTTCAGCTGCTGCCTTCATCTTGGGGTTGGTGTTGCTGTGTGTGAGAAGCCTTTTATACAGTCCTGATAAAAAGTTTAAGACCACTTGAAAAATGGCAAAAAATCATATTTTACATTGTTGGATCTTAACAAGGTTCCAAGTAGAGCTTCAACATGCAACAAGAAGAAATGAGAGGAGACAAAACATTTTTGGAGCATTCAATGTAATGAAAACAACGAATAAACAGAAAAAGGCTGTTTTTCAGATGATCAAAAGTTTAGGACCACATGCCTTTTAAAAGACCAAATATGTGCAAAGATGTGGATTAATTGTCATTTTCTGTCAGGTAGTCACACGTTGTGATGGCAAAGGCATCCCTTTTTGAACGTGGTCGGGTTGTTGAACTGCATAAGCAGGGTCTCACAGTGCGCCATCGCTGCTGAGGTGGGACGCAGTAAGACAGTAATTTGGAATTTCTTAAATTCTTAAATGATCCTGAGGGTTATGGAACAAAAAAGTCAAGACCCAAAAAAATGTAATCAGCACTGACCCGGAGGATCCAATTGGCTGTCTGTTAAGACACTGGATGATCCTCGACCCAAATTAAGGCCCTTACTAGTGCTGACTGCAGCCCCATAACCATCAGACGGCATCTGAGACTGAAGGGGTTCAAAAACAAAAAACGTCTTCAAAGACCTCGTCTCCTTGAACGCCACAGAACTGCTTGTTTGGACTTTGCAAGAGAGCACCAAACATGGGACATTCAAAGGCCATAATGGTCTGGGGTGCTTTTTCCTTCAGTGGAACAATGGAGCTTCAGGAAGTGCAGGGGCGTCAAATGGCCGCTGGCTATGTCCAGATGTTGCAGAGAGCATTCCTGATGACTGAGGGCCCTCGTCTGTGTGGTAACGACTGGGTTTTTCAACAGGACAATGCTACAGTACACAATGCCCGCAGGACAAGGGACTTCTTTCAGGAGAACAACATCACACTTTTGGCCCATCCTGTGTGTTCCCCTGATCAAAATCCAATTGAGAACCTTTGGGATGGATGGCAAGGGAAGATTACAAAAATGGACAACAGTTCCAGACAGTAGATGGCCTTCGTGCGGCCGTCTTCACCACTTGGAGAAATCTTCCCACTCACCTCATGGAAACGCTTGCATCAAGCATGCCGAAACGAATTTTGGATGTGATAAACAATAACGGCGGAGCTACTCATTACTGAGTTCATGTTTGGAAGTTGGATTTCTGTTTTGGGTTTTTTTGTTTTTTTTTTGGGAGGTGTGGTCCTAAACTTTTGATCAGCTGAAAAACAGCCTGTTTCAGTTTATTCGTTGTTTTCATTAAATTAAATGTTTTGTCTCACTACCATTTCTTCTTGTTGCATGTTGAAGCTCTACTTGGAACCTTGTTAAGATCCAGCCATGCTAAATATGATTTTTTGCCATTTTTTTAAGTGGTCTTAAACTTTTGATCAGGACTATATCAGTGTATAATATACAGTGCTTTGCAAATGTATTCACCCCCTTGACTTTTTTCGTATTTTGTTACATTACAGCCTAAGTTCAATGTTTTGTTAATCTGAATTTTATGTGATGGATCAGAACACAATAGTCTAAGTTGGTGAAGTGAAAGGAGAAAAATGTATAAAAACTATTGTTTAGAAGTAGATAATTGTCATGTGCATATGTATTCACCCCCTTGGTTAGGAAGCCCATAAAAAGCTCTGGTGCAACCAATTACCTTCAGAAGTCACATAATTAGTGAGATGGTGTCCACCTGTGTGCAATCTAAGTGTCACATGATCTGTCATTACATATACACACCAGAGGATGCAACACCTAAGCAAGAGGCATCACTGACCAAACACTGTCATAAAGACCAAGGAACTCTCCAAACAAGTAAGGTACAATGTTGTTGAGAAGTACAAGTCAGGGTTAGGTTCGAAAAAAAATCAAATCTATCATAACAAAATGGAAAGAACATGGCACAACGGCAAACCTGCCAAGAGATGGCCGCCCACCAAAACTCACAGAGCGGGCAAGGAGGGCATTAATCAGAGAGGCAGCATAGAGACCTAAGGTAACCTTGGAGGAGCTGCAGAGTTCCACAGCAGAGACTGGAGTATCTGTACATAGGACGACAATAAGCCGCACGCTTCTTAGAGTTCGGCTTTTTGGCAGAGTGGCCAGAAGAAAGCCATTACTTTCAGCTAAAAACAGAAAGGCACGTTGTGAGTTTGTGAAAAGGCATGTAGGAGACTCCCAAAATGTATGGAGGAAGGTGCTCTGATATGATGAGACCAAAGAAAACGCTATGTCTGGCGCAAACCCAACACATCACATCACCCAAAAAACACCATCCCCACAGTGAGACCTGGTGGTGGCAGTATCATGCTGGGGAGACTGGGAAACTGGTCCGAGTGGAGGGAAAGATGGATGATGCTAAATACAGAGATATTCTTGAGCAGAACCTGTCCCACTCTGTGCGCGATCTGAGGCTAGGACGGGGGTTCACCTTCCAGCAGGACAAGGACCCCAAACACACTGCTAAAGCCACACTGAGTGGTTTAAGGGGAAACATGGAAATGTGTTAAAATGGCCGAGTCACAGCCCAGATCTCAATCCAATAGAAAATCTGTGGTCAGACTTAAATATTGCTGTTCACAAGCGCAAACATCCAACGTGAAGGAGCTGGAGCAGTTTTGCAAGGAGGAATGGGCAAAAATCCCAGTGGTAAGATGTGGCAAGCTCATAGAGACTTGGAGCTGTGATTGCCGCAAGTGGCTCTACAAAGTATTGACTTTAGGGGGGGGGGGTGAATAGTTATGCACAATGACTTTTTCTGTTATTTTGTCCTATTTATTTTTGCTTCACAATAAAAAATATAAAAAAACCTTCAAAGTTGTGGGCATGTTTTGTATATAACATGATGCAAATCCTCAAACGATCCATGTTAATTCCAGGTTGTGAGGCAACAAAATACCAAAAAACTAAAGGGGGATTAATACTTCTGCAATGCGCTGTAATAATCTCCACTTATTTATGTGGAGCATGCACGTACACTCGGGAAGGAAACCCTGTCCCCGGCGACAAGAGGACACGCAGGGCATGCGCACGCGCACATGAGGAGGAGTATTGATGCTCCATATTGGAGAAGGGCAGACTGACCCAGGGAAACAGGGAGAGATTCTGGAATTCTTTGTATTTCTTCATTCAATCCCTGTGGTGTCCAAAAAAAATTGGAAAAATGCAGTTTTCAAAATGTTAATTTCTCAGCATTTTTCAGCAGATAGAGATACCTTGTAAACTAGTTATTACGTTACATCCCCCACATGTCTACTTTATGTTCCTCATTCTGTAAATGTCATTTTATTTTTTTAGAACAGGCTTAGAAGTTTAGAAACAATTCTTAAAATTTTTAGGCAAATTTGCCAAACCTGCTTTTTAAAGTGGTTCTCCGGGCTTTTAATATTGATGACCTATCCTCAAAATACAGTCAGGTCCATAAATATTGGAACATCTACACAATTCTAACATTTTGGGCTCTATACACCACCACAATGGATTTGAAATGAAACGAGATGTGCTTTAACTGCAGACTGTCAGCTGTAATTTGAGGGGATTTACATCCAAATCAGGTGAACGGCGTAGGAATTACAACAGTTTACATATGAGCCGCCCACTTGTTAAGGGACCAAAAGTAATGGGACAGAATAATAATCATAAATCACACTTTCACTTTTTAATACTTGGTTGCAAATCCTTTGCATTCAATTACAGCCTGAAGTCTGGAACGCATAGACATCACCAGATGCTGGGTTTCATCCTTGGTGATGCTCTGCCAGGCCTTTGCTGCAACTGTCTTCAGTTCCTGCTTGTTCTTGGGACATTTTCCCTTCAGTTTTGTCTTCAGCAAGTGAAATGCATGCTCAATCGGATTCAGGTCAGGTGATTGACTTGGCCATTGCATAACATTCTACTTCTTTCACTTAAAAAAACTCTTTGGTTGCTTTTGCATTATGCTTTGGGTCATTGTCCATCTGCACTGTGAAGCGCCGTCCAATGAGTTCTGAAGCATTTGGCTGAATATGAGCAGATAATATTGCCCGAAACACTTCAGAATTCATCCTGCTGCTTTTGTCAGCAGTCACATCATCAATAAATACAAGAGAACCAGTTCCATTGGCAGCCATACATGCCCACGCCATGACACTACAACCACCATGCTTCACTGATGAGGTGGTATGCTTAGGATCATGAGCAGTTCTTTTCCTTCTCCATACTCTTCTCTTCCCATCACTCTGGTACAAGTTGATCTTGGTCTCATCTGTCCATAGGATGTTGTTCCAGAACTGTCTAGGCTTTTTTAGATGTCGTTTGACAAACTCTAATCTGGCCTTCCTGTTTTTGAGGCTCACCAATGGTTTACATCTTGTGGTGAACCCTCTGTATTCACTCTGGTGAAGTCATCTCTTGATTGTTGACTTTGACAGACATACACCTACCTCCCTGGAGTGTGTTCTTGATCTGGCCAACTGTTGTGAAGTGTGTTTTCTTCACCAAGGAAAGAATTCTTCGGTCATCCACCACAGTTGTTTTCCGTGGTCTTCCAGGTCTTTCGGTGTTGCTGAGCTCACCGGTGCGTTCCAGTTGTTTTGGCCACCTAATGTTTTTGCTATCTCTCTGATGGGTGTGCTTTGTTTTTTTCAGCCTAATAATGGCTTGCTTCACTTATAGTGACAGCTCTTTGGATCTCATCTTGAAAGTTGACAGCAACAGATTCCAAATGCAAATAGCAGACTTGAAATGAACTCTGGACCTTTTATCTGCTCACTGTAATTGAGATAATGAGGGAATAACACACACCTGGCCATTAACAGATGAGAAGTCAATTGTCCGATTACTTTTGGTCCCTTAAGTGGGAGGCACATATGCAAACTGTTGTAATTCCTACATCGTTCACCTGATTTGGATGTAAATACTCTCAAATTAAATCTGACAGTCTGCAGTTAAAGCACATCTTGTTTGTTTTTATTTCAAATCCATTGTGGTGGTGTATAGAGCCAAAAATGTTAGACTTGTGTCAATGTCCCAGTATTTATGGACCTGACTGTAGGTCATCAGTATCGGATTGGCGGGGATTCGACATCAGGCACCTCCGAGGTCAGCTGTATGAGGAGAAGGCGCGCGCCGTCTCCTATCCTGCTCACCGCTGCCAGGTCTATGGCAAACACAAAGGGAAACGGCAGGTGCACACAGCATGTGCCTTCTCTTTATATAGCTGATCGGCTGGATGTCGGGACCCCCTTCCGCCCCCCCCCCCCCGATCTGATATTGATGACCTCCGCTCCCCTATGATCTCGATGCGCTGCTGGATCCTATAGTTCTCTCGTGTGTCGACACACTTACTTGCGCGTGTTTATTAGGGATACGGGAACGCCGACTTCTGCTGCTTCAGTGTCCGGAATGGTATGAAGGATAAGTTTATTCCTCTCAATAGGTTGGTGCCGGAATTACACTCGATGGATTAATACTGCAGTTACACAAGACGCATTTCCAAACTGTACGTTTTCTTCCTCAGTGGTTGCAATAGTATAAAAATGTGGGACCAATCGCTCCTTATACTGTCACGGCTGAGGATGGGGGAAACCCTCAGCCGTGTGATGCCAGATGATGTTGTGGCTACTCGGCCATGAGAACAGGATAGGGAGCAGGTCACCTCCTCAAGCATCCCTAACCTGACCCTAACTCCTAACCTGCATGGGCCGACCTTAAAGGTAGGAGGACCCATGCGCAGGAACCTCGGAGCCCTGACTTACCCTCCGCAGATCCCTGAGCTAGGAGCTGGGTAAGACGACCTACTCCTCCTAGGCACGGAGGAGCAGGAGTCTCAATGGCCAAGCTGTTGGGAAACGGGGAACTCATACAGCCTTACGGGTATGGCAGGCGAACTAGTAGTTCCACCAACCTGCCACAGCCTTGCTGACTGGATCCCTGCGCAAACAAGAATCCAGAACCGTAAGCTGCACCAAAAGACATAGGAAGGTCCCAACAGAACATAACATACAACATCACACACAGAAGACATAAACATAAGGACAATATCTTTTATGACCACAGGGGTGGCTCTCACGGGCAGGTAATATGCACAGGAGGCTGCTCCAGCCAAGCTTGACTGAAGCAACCTACTGAGCCATGCCAAACACCAAGGCTATATAGGCCAAGAAGCCACACCCCACAGTCGGACACACCCAGTGACATCACACACACACTGGGAAGAGAGTTAACCCTTCCAGCACCACAGAAGGGAAACACACATAAAGGGGAAGTGACCAAACTAAGATTACACTGTGGCTGTTGCCGCAGGCAACGACATGGGTGGCAGCCGTCCTGGGAGACAGACCGAAGGCCGGGACACTGCCACCACATGTACAACATACCAAACGTTGCCACGGGCAGCCACAGTGAAGGGAAAGTGTCAAAGTGCACACCAGACACACAAACGTGCATACACACACGCACACAACTCCCAGGGAACCGCACACATCACTGTTGTCCACGGCAACCGCACTTGAGGCAAACAACATGCCTCAAGCTGCGGTTGAAACAACCACCCAAACCGCAGGCAACTGTATGCGGCTCCCAAGGAGTCACGGCCATAACCGTGGCTGTGACATATACGGAGCTGTGCTGATATCAGAACCTGGGCCGGACCGTGTCAGGCTGTTTTTGTAGTATTCTAGTCATTCACAATGCACACCCTGCGGTTTATTCAGTTGTTCTATATACCATGTAGGGATTTTCTCTGGTAGGCCGGTGTAAGCGGACGCAATACAGGGCAAAAACCACGGTTGAAAAGCAAAAGTCAGTGTTTATTCACAATAAAAGGCAGAAAAAGAAGCACAATACATGGCAGGGCCCAGGTGTTAATTCACACCGCAGGAATCCTCGTGTTAATTCACACAGCAAAAGTCCACAGAACTCAAAAACACATTACCTGGCAGTCCACAGCAGGCTTTAGGGTGCCTGGCTTCCAGCTGGAAGCTCTCATGCAGCTCTCAGCCTTGCAGTATGGCAGAACTCCTCAGCTCTGAAAATGCAAAGCTCACCTGGAGGTTCATTCCACACCCTGCCGAGCTGCTGGCTGGGTTTTTAAACCCCAGCCCAAAATCTGGCCTGGCCATGGGGAACAGCCACTAGCACTAGCTGCCGCTGGCACAAAATTCCCGGTTCTTATGTCACCGATGCCAGGAACCTCGGTGACACGTACCTTCTGTCAGTGACAGACCCTTGCGCCTTCCTACATACCTTCCCCCTTTATTCAACCCTGAGGGGGGTCAACACACGCCAGACAGTGTACTCGGGATAGGGCATCCGCCTTTCCCTGTAACCGGCCTGCCCTGTGTTGAAAGTTTTGTAGAGACAAGAACCACCTGGTGACCCGAGCATTCCTCTCTTTGGCCTGGCTCATCCACTTGAGAGAGTAGTGATCGGTCACCAGACGGAACTTCCTCCCCAACAGATAATAGCGGAGAGACTCGAGTGCCCACTTAATGGCCAGGCACTCTCTCTCCACTATACTGTACCGGGTCTCCGGTGGAGTGAGCTTACGGCTGAGGAAGACAACGGGGTGCTCCTCCCCATTGACTTCCTGAGACAGTACCCCACAGAGGCCTACTTCGGAGGCATCAGTCTGTACCACAAATTCCCTCTTGAAGTCGGGTGTCACCAAAACCGGGGACCCACACAGGGCCGACTTGAAAGCGGAGAAAGCCTCCTCCGCCTGGTCATTCCAGCGGACTATCACGGACCTCGCTCCCTTTAAGAGCCCTGTCAACAGAGCCGCTAAAGTGGCAAAATGGGGGACAAACTTCCGTGTTCCGACTAACTAACTCCCTGGTTTCCTGAGCCTGTTTAGAGGAGAGGCTGTCAGCAATTTTTATTGTGGCAACCGCTTCCCTTGCATCAGTCATAGGAGCCGGAATCTCTTGTCCAAGAAAGCCCGGCTGTGGGCTGTCTTCCGTACAGGTTTCCCTATCCTTCTAAGGTTTTAGTAAATTAACATGGTAAACTTGCTCCGGCTATCGCCTCCCCGGCTGGTGTACCTTGTAATTTACCTCTGCAATTTTTTCACGTACCTCGTAGGGACCCTGCCACCTAGCTAGGAACTTACTGTCCACGGTCGGCACCAGAACCAAAACCCAATCACCTGGCTTAAAGTTCTGGACCCGAGCCTGCAGACTATAGATCTGACTCTGGGCTTGCTGAGCGGCCTCCATATGTTCCCTGACAAGAGGCAAAACAGTCTCTATCTGCTGTTGCATCTTGGTAATTTATTCAAGGACGCTTTTATGCAGAGTGGGTTGTTGTTCCCACGCCTCTTTGGCTACATCCAAAAAGCCATGAGGATGTCTGCCATATAGCAATTCGAAGGGTGAGAACCCAGTAGAGGCCTGAGGCACCTCTCGCACTGCGAACATGAGATAGGGCCAAAGAAGGTCCCAATCCTTTCCATCTTTGGTCACCACCAGTGATGGCCAGTTCGCAGTGTTCGCTAATGAACACATGCGACCTGCCATCTTTATTCTCAAGTCCGGTGAAGAAGAGGTAAGTTCCTACCTGTGCCTGCTCCCGGTGACCGCATGTGTTTCAGAGTGGCTCACAGCACAGGCACAGGTAAGGACCTCTGCATCGCCGGATTTGGGAATAAAGATTGCAGATCGCATGTGTTCGTCGGCGATCACTGCAAACTGGCCAACGCTGGTCACCACCCTTTTTAACATAGTTTTTAGAGTTTTGTTAAACCTTTCAACCAGTCCGTTTGTTTGTAGATGGTACACAGACATCCGTAACTGTTTAATACGCAGCAACTTGCAGAGTTCCCTTATGACCTTGGACATAAAAGGGGTCCCCTTGTCAGTCAGGACCTCTTTAGGTAGCCCCACTCGGGAGAACATCTCCATTAGCTCTTTAGCTATAAGTTTTGCCGATGTATGTCGCAGTGGCACTGCCTCCGGGTACCGAGTAGCGTAATCAAGGAGAACCAAAATGTGTTGGTGTCCCCTAGCGGACTTCGGTACAGGACCTACCAGGTCCATAGCGATTCGCTCAAACAGTACCTCGATGATCGGAAGGGGTACAAAGGGACTGCAAAAAAGGTGCTGTGGGCTAGTTGCCTGGCAGGTCGGGCAAGACTTACAGAACTCGTCCACCTCTTTAAACACGCTGGGCCAGTAAAACCTTTGTAGTATCCGGTCCTGTGTTTTCTGCATTCCCAGATAACATGCTGGTGGCCTAACTCTAACACGAGTTTCGATAAGCCTGGGGCACCACCAACTGTTCAACGGATTCACCTTGCAGCTGATTTACCCAATACAACATATCCTGATGGACCACAAAACGGGGGAACACCGACTCTGCCCCTGGTTGTTGTGATTCACCATGTATTATTAGTACATTTTCCCATGCTCGGGATAAGGTTGGATCCCGGTGTTGCGCGGTACAAAAATTATCCCCGGAGACATTGAGGTCTGCCAGCTCAGGCTCCGGTGGCAAATCCTCCATGTCTCCCACCATTACACTCAGCGGGGATGTCTCCTCCTCTTCCACCGAAGTGGTGGTCACCCCTACTGCTGGCCCTTCGGACTCAGGTTTCCAAGGTTCTGGTCTTCCCCCTGAGTGGGGCCACTCTGCTAGGGATACATCTGTCACTCTTGGAACAGTCCACAGTGCTGTGAAACCCGGGAAGTCTCTCCCTAATAATAATAATAAGTTCATAATGTAGGTTGGTTGCGACAGCCACCTTGTGGATCCACCTGCCGGAAACCGTAGATAGAGACACCATAGCAGTAGAATAGTCTTTTAAGTCCCCATGTATACACATGACTCCAACCTTACGGCCGGTGTACTCAGCGGAGCGTACCAGGGAAGCCCTTACCAAGGTCACCAGACTTCCTGAGTCCAACAGAGCCTCCACTGGAGTGTCTCCCACCTCAACCTGGCACAGGTGGTTCAGAGACTCCGGAGCACCTACTGCACACAGTTTCCTGGCATATAATGATTGACGGAAGCCATAGTTCGTCTCCATGGGTTCCCCCTGATGTGGACAGTCTGCTTTGGTAGGCAGGGTAAGCGGACGCAATACAGAGGCAAAAACCACGGTTGAAAAGCAAAAGTCCGTTTTTATTCACACAAAAAGGCAGAAACGAAGCACAATACTTGGCAGGGCCCTGGTGTTAATTCACACCGCAGGAATCCTCGTGTTAATTCACACAGCAAAAGTCCACAGAACTCAAAAACACGTCACCTGGCAGACCACAGCAGGCTTTAGGACGCCTGGCTTCCAGCTGGCAGCTCTCATGCAGATCTCAGCCTTGCAGTATGGCGGATCTCCTCAGCTTCCAAAACACAGAGCTCCACTATCACCTGGAGGTTCATTCCACACCCCGCTCAGCTGCTAGCTGGGCGTGGGGAACAGCCACCCACCCTGCCCTTTGGCTGCTTTTAATAAGAACCGACCCGTAGTGTTGATCGCGAATATTCGCACTGCAAATTTTTATCGCCAATATAGGTACTTCGAAAATTTGCAAATATTTAGAATATAGTGATATATATTCGTAATTTCGAATATTAAAGATTTATTTTTTTTTTTATCAGTACACATGATCCTTCCCTGCTTCTAGCTTGTGGGCAAATGAGAAGGCTGCAGCATCTTTGACTTTAGGAGTAGTGTTGATTGTGAATTTTCTAAATGTGAATTTTTATCGCAAATTTTTCAGTAGCCGAGTAAAAACATGATTCCTCCCTGCTTCTTGCTTGTAGGCCAATGACTCAGGGAGGAATCATGACTTTAGATGGAAAAAATTAAGAATATTCTAAAAAACCAATATATAGCACTATATCAAATATATTCGGTTTTTCGAATATTCGTAATATTCTAAAACAAGAATATATAGCAATATAGCGAATATTCGAAAACTAATATAGAGCAATTCAGCTAATATAGTGTTATAATCTTCTTTGTCTAATAGTTGTAATTTTTTTTCTCATCTGAAGTTCAGATTGTAAAAAAATTACAACTATAAAAAAAAAGATTATAGCACTATATTAGCTAAATTGCTCTACATTTGTTTTTTCGAATATTCTCTATATTGCTATATATTCTTGTTTTTAGAATATTACGAATATTTGAAAAAACAAATATATTCGATATAGTGCTATGACTCATTGGCCCACAAGCAAGAAGCGGGGAGGAATCATGTTTTTACTCGTCATTTTACTCGCGATAAAAATTTGCATTACGGAAAATTTGCATATTACGCGATTTTTTGAGTAAAAAAATCGTAGAATATAACGAATATTCGACGAATATTCTACAAAATATTAGCAAACTATAGTGAATTTGAATATGACCCCTGCTGCTCATCACTACCGGCCCATATTGGCTTTACAGCCACACTAAGTAAAACAGTGTCAGCGAGCACTAGCTGCCGCTGATACACAAAATTCCTGGTTCTTATCTCACCAAGGCTAGGAACCTCGGTGACACAAATTAAACATACAAATGATGTAGATTATAAAATATTATAAATATAAAATACAAAACATAAGTAGATCAACAAGTCATAAAACTAGGAATAAAAAAAAATTGAGAATAAAATAGACACATGTAGTGTAAAAGGGCTAATGTGATCTTCATTCCGGGGTGTTAGTTCGCTCTGCAGGTCTGTCTGCATTTTATTCTATATATTTATTTATTTTATTCTCAGTTTTATGACTTGTTGATCAACTTATGTTTTGTATTTTCTATATATTGGATTTTATGACATATCATGAAACTGCCTTGACCTCACACACGTTTCGATCCATATAAAAAGAGAGAACATAACATCTACACTTTATTATCTCCTCCCATGTCTCCTCTTATCTCCAGTTATTGTATTTTACATGGGATTTTGTAGGATTTTCCATCATCTCATCTTCTTTCCATTCACGTTACTACAATATAGGATCCGCTCAGTGGATATCTGGTATACAAGATCCTTCTCCTGATTGACGCTTCAAGGCTGGCAGGCAAAAGATGGCGGAGAGTATAATAAATCTCACCCTAGAGATCCTCTTCTGGCTTACTGGAGAGGTGAGAGATTCTGATGATGTCACATTACATCATCTTATCTATGTTACTAACAGATGGACATGACTGGAGAGGTGAGGGACTCTGGAGATGTATGGAGTGATAGTTATTACTGTGTCTATCCATAACCAGGACTACACAGTAGTGAAGAAGACCTCTAGTGAGCGCTGTCACTACCCTGTGTCTGAAGATTGGGGAAGAACCCTGAGCCCAATCATGGGGCCTCCACCTCACCCCCTGATACATGAGGAAGTCAATAGAGAGAAGATCCTAGAACTCACCAACAAGATGATTGAGCTGCTGACTGGGGAGGTGACACTTCTGGGAATGCTGGGACATTATACAGGAACGCTATGAAGGGATCTGGGTAATGAATGTATCATTGTGTTGTCAGGTTCCTATAAGGTGTCAGGATGTCACCGTCTATTTCTCCTTGGGGGAGTGGGAGTATTTAGAAGAACACAAAGATCTGTACAAGGACATCATGATGGAGGATCACCGGCCCCTCACATCACCAGGTAATAGACATGACTAAATGCACATGTCCTCTCATTATCTGTATGTAAGGAATAATTTCAGTCACTGGATGTGTTTCCTACTGTTGGAAATTGGCCACAACAACACAAAACTTCTTGAAGCAACTTATTCTTCAGAAGATTCTTTTGTTTAAGCCTCATTCACTCATCAGTGTTTGGTCAGTGATTTCCATCAGTGATTGTGAGCCAAACCAGGATTTGAGCCTCCACAGACATAAGGTATAGTGGAAAATCTGTACCTGTTCTGTATTTAAAGTTTCACCTGGTTTTGGCTTACAATCTCTGATGGAAATCTGAAGAGCAGCAAGACATCATTGAAGTCCATGTAAAATGTAGGCAGATTATGGCATAAGAGGTAAATGGAAGTGAATTACAGCCGTGGTAAAAGGCAGCGCTCTGTTATTAATCCTGGACACAGTCCTTTACACCTTAGAGAACAAAGGAATAATAATAAATTGAATTCCATTTTTCCGCAGTCTGTCGCTGTACGTAGACTTCAGTGTTTTACACACAGATTCCATCATTATCATACGTAACCATAGATCTACACAAGTTACACCGACAACAACTGCTAATTGGATAAAAGTTCCTTATCACGATCTCTTGTTTCATAAATAATTTGTTCCTGGGGCCTTCCATTAATCCTCTCCAATTCAAGTACAAATCTCGATTGTTCTTTCCAAAAGAGCCCCATGGTCCATAAAGCCAAGATCGTCTCTTTCATTTATCACCGGTCCAACACCAAGGATCGTTCATGATCAGAAACATGCAAATGGTTAGTTTTAATAGACAAATACATTTATCTTGGCCAAGACTTCCACTTCTAGTACAAATATTATCTACTTTCTAAAGGTCACCATTCTAACTATTTAGCTAAGCTCCTTTTTGAGGTGTAAACACAAGGGGGTCCTTTACTATTCTGAAATAAGCCTCAATTAGACGTATTTCAGGCGCAGATGCCGGTGCAATGGGGGGCGGCAGCTCTACAATTGTCAGCGTGGAGTGGGCGGGGAAGGGAACGGACCGGCAGGCCTGTCTCATCTACCATTTTCTGCAAATGTTTCAGGCGTAGGAAAGGGTCTAAATGTAGGACAGCTTGGAAGCTGTCTTACATTTAGAACTGGTGCTGGAAGCCCTGAAGTTATGGAGAGGCCTGCACCTCTTCATAACTTCGGCTGAACCAGCGCCAGCTTAGGGCTTGGTTAAAACCTACGCCTAAAACACAGGTCATAATAAATGTGCCCCAAGATGTATACCTAAGACAACATGGCTGACCATCCGATCTAATCCTGATTCTGCAACACCTACAGTTAAGAAAGAGAGAACAACACCCGAGAGATCTCCTAGTCCTCTTCTTCCACAGGATAATTCAGAAGAACATCACTATGTCCCACAGGATGATCAGGTAGATGGATATAAGGACATCATGATGGAGGATCACCGGCCCCTCACATCACCAGGTAATAGACATGACTAAATACACACGTCCTCTCATTATCTGTATGTAAAGAATGAATTCAGTCACTGGATGTGTTTTCTACAGTTAAGGAAGAGATAACAACACCGGAGAGATGTCCCAGTCCTCTTCTTCTACAGGATGTGTCAGAAGAACATTGCAATGTCCCACAGGATGATCAGGTAGATAGAGATAAGGTCTCATGAAAGGCTGTGAAGATCTTGTCTTCAGTCTTGTTTTATCCATGTCATGCCCTGCCCTGTAAGTGATCTGAGAAGATCTGTCAGACTTGCTGCATGTGAATCTATCTGACAGATTGCTTTGTTGTGTCTTTGGGCAGGATCCCACCTCCTCACAGGTTCTGCTCATTAGTTAGTGATGCTATTTATACCTGCCTTTCACTATAGCCCTTGCGGTTTATAGTTTATCCTGGAGTTCTCTGCTGGTGTTTGGTGGATCTCCTGCTCCCAGTTTGTCTTCAGTTAAGTCCAGCTGACCATAGACGTTACATGTTGTCTGGATCTGCTCACTATTTTCTGCCTGTATAGACTTTTAAGATGGCCTTCTCTGTCAACTGCTGCAGATCTTTTCTGGTTGCACAAGAGTGGCACAACAGTTTTCTTAGAGGTCTTAGGCCGGGACCATACAAAAATACAAATGGTCAAAGTTGTGCCCGGATTGTCAGCTTGAACATGAACATCAGGAGATAAATGCGTCATTATCTTCAAAGTTTTTGTATTCTAGGGTGCAGTCTCCTGGTGTCTCCTTAATGTCAGAATGGCAGTACCTAGATCATATCACGGATTCTATTCTAGCACATGTAGATGTAAGTCATCCTTCTTACTTGCATAGAGTATAATATAATATTTAGGGGCGTAGCTAAAGGCTCATGTGCCCTGGTGCAAGAGTTCAGCCTGGTCCCCCTTCCCTCAGTGCTTTGTGGCCAGGGGCAGGGAAGCACATAGCCTTCATGCTGCCTGAGGTGAAAATTGAAACTGCATCCCCTGCCCCAAGCCAAATTCTTGACCTTACCCATTCCCTCCAGCCAGAGATGTAACGGGTGATGACGTAGACAGAGTACGTCACGCTCTCCGCTCTCCCCGTGGCCCGGCTGCCTGCTGTTCTGAATCTCCTGGCGTCTTCATGGTGATCTTCGGCCGTGTCCTCTTTATGGTCGTGGGGCATGTGTTGCTGCCCCGATTGCTGAACGTGTGTGGAGTTTGTCCTCAGCTACTGCCGATCCTCTTTCCGCCTCTCCGTGCCGTTGTGGTTAGTCCTGTGTTGCCCTGATCGCTGAATGTGTGTGGAGTTCGTCTTCAGTCTTTGCCGATCCTCCCTCCTCCTCCCTGTGTCGTTTGTGTTTAGCCCTGCTGTGCTTCTCTCGGCTGACGGACCGCAGGACGGGTTGCTGGAACTCATTTGGGACTTCTGCTGATCGTCCGACATATACCTGACCTCTCCCTCGTGTCTCCAGTTCTACCGATCCGTTTCCCCTCCTCCCTGCTACTGTTGTGATTAACCTCCCTGTGACTGTGACTAATCCTGTGTGGAGATTGACGGGCTGCTGGAGGATTTTTTAGGGGGCTCTGTATGATCTCCTTGTTATATTCGAACCCCTCCTCGTGCCTCTAGATTTCGTTGACCACCCTCCCCTCTTCCTTTGCATCGCTGGGATCAACCTTACAAATCTTATTTTGACAGGCGGTTGGAGATTGTGATTTCTTCTTTTTTGCTGCCGGTGCGTTTCATCATTTTACAATCCTGGGATGGTCGGGGAAGGTTGAAAACCGGTGAGATTGTTCCTTTTTTTGTCCTTCCTCTGTTGTTTCCCATATGTCCTCTCCCGCGGATGATATTTATTAACTAAAATTATTTTTACTTTACCATCTTAAAACATATTTAAGGCTTATTGTTACCCATCCTCACTTCTGAAGAACAAAGCGAGGTGGCTACAATATATAAAAGGAATAAATTATAAAGTATAAGGTGGAAAGTGAAAAAAAAGAGAGAAAAAAGGGGAGAAAGAGCATAATGGAAAAAAAAAAAAAAAAGAGGGGGAAAGGAACACAAAATTAAATAAAGAAAAAAAAAAAAAGGAAGGGGGGAAAGAGGGATAAGGAGCAAAGAAAGGGAAAAGAAAAGGAGAAGAAAAGAGGAAGAAGAAAGAAGAAGAGGAAAAGAGAGAAAAAAAAAAGGGAGGGGGAAAGGATAGGAAAAAAAATAAAGAAAAAGAAGAGATATAAATATAAAAGGAGAGAAAGAGGCGAAAAAAAAGGGAGGAAAAGGAGAAGAAAAAGAAGGGAAGAGGAAAGGAAAAAAAGAAAGAGGGAAAAAAAAAAAAAAAAAAAAAGGATATACAGGAACAGGGTATGGCTCCCAAAGCTAGTAGGCGCTCGGTTGACCTCTCCAGTCAGAAATTGGGGTCTAAAACTTTTGAAACATCAAAAATAGACCAGTTTCTGAGGTCTCCGAGGGTTAATACGAGGGGCGGACAAAAGGAACTTGTCACTAAAAAAAATGACGACTCAGAGGTGACTGAGATAGAACCACAAAAAGCCTCTAGATACCCCGAAGAGGAAGACGGTATAATGGGGGAAGTTATCCCTAACGACAACTCCTCTCCGTTAGAAGAAATATTACTAGCGGTCAAACAAAATGGGGATCTAATACAGGCTGTTACAACCCAACTTGGGTTTATCCAAGTTGATGTGGGACTAATAAAAGATGATCTGTCAAAAATGCGAGACACAACCTTGAGAGCTCCGTTGCCCTGACACAGAATGAATCCAAAAAAATAAACACTGAAGTCTCCACACTTAAACTAGAGTGTAACCTTCTGAAGAAAAAGGTGGTGGACCTTGAGGATAAGTCACGAAGATATAACGTGAGAATAATAGGGATTCCAGAGGGTGCGGAAGAGAAGAACTCAACTCAATTCATACAGAAGTTAATTTTTGAGAATTTTGGGAAAGATTTGTTTTCCCCTTTTTTTATGATAGAAAGAGCTCATCGGGTCCCAGGGGGTAAACCAATCCCAGGGAGACAACCTCGGACATTTCTCGTTAAGTTATTGGCCACAGGGGATAAAGATATTCTTTTGAGAAGGGCGAGGGAATGTTCACCGGTTGTATATAATGGTAACAGATTGGCCTTTTTTCCAGATTTCTCAAAAGATATACAAGAAAAGAGACGCACATTTATGACTGTCAAAAAGAGGCTAAGAGAAAGGGATATTAAATATTCTCTTATGTTCCCAGCAAAATTACGGATTATTTTCAATGACAAAATTCTATTTTTTGACACCTCGGAAGAAGCCGTGGATTGGCTTGAACGAAATAATCTATGATTTAATTTCTTTAGGACGTGGTGGGAACATTTCTAAATTTCTCTTTCTCCGCTTCCTAATAGGGGTGGCCGAGTGGGTCATGTAAGTGCCGGTAAGGTGGCTCATATATCCCCTTTTATGCAGTGTATTGCAGCTAACGGACTCTCTCTCTTCCTATATAAGGAGAGAGAGACTCTACAGTTAAAAATCTGGGAGAACGAAAACAGAAAGCCAGAAGATGTGCTTCATGTTCAAAAAAAATGCCAGAGTCATATAAGAAAGCTTTATGTAGTGACTGTCTGGCGAAGATTTTCAGAGGGGAGCAATCGTCTCTCCTGTCGGACTTAAGAGTGATTGTGAAAGAGGAGATCCAGGCGGCCAGTTCCAGTATGGTTCAGAAACAGTGCGCTGGTTCGCCTCCCGCAAAATGACCCAGAGTACTAATGGAGTCAGAGTCTGAAGAATAGGGATTGTATCTTTCAGAGATGGAAAAAGATCAGGGCTCGGCATATTTTGCGGCGGATCAAAAAAGATATATTTTTTCACAAGAAGACTTAGACCCCCTTCTGTCGGCGATAAGACAGACAATGGATATTGAGGAAGAAGAGCAGACTTGCTTGGTTCAGGATGAAATGTTCGGGGGGGGGGGGGTTAAAAGCAAAGAAAAAGAAGTTGTTCCCTGTAAACGAAAACTTAAGGAACTTAGTGATCGACGAGTGGGCCGATGCTGATGAGATAAGAAGTTATATATACCTCGTGAATTTAAAAATAGGTTACTTTTCAACCCTGAGGATACCAAGCTGTGGGACGTGGTCCCTAAGGTGGATATCCAGGTAGCTAAAGTGGTTAAGAGAACCACACTACCATTCAAAGATTCGGCCCAATTAAAAGACCCAATGGATAGAAAGATTGACGGATTACTCAAGAGAGCGTAGGAGGTATCAGCGAATACAATCAATACTAACATTGCTGCTACCTCTGTAGCCATGTCTTTGTCTTTATGGGTGAATCAGCTTGAGGAGCATCTCAAACAAGACACCTCTAGTGAAGAGATCCTGGGTTCGCTACCTCTATTTAAATTAGCCACATCTTTTATGGCAGATGCTTCAGCTGAGTCCATAAGATTTGCAGCAAAAGCAGATTCCTTAACAAATACAGCTAGGAGAGCATTGTGGCTAAAATCCTGGTCAGGGGATATAGCCTCTAAAAATAAGCTTTGCGCTATACCTCTTAAAGGTTCCCACCTCTTTGGCCCGGTACTAGATGAAATCCTGGAAAAGACAGCGGACAAAAAGAAAGGGTTCCCGGAGGAGAAAAGCAAGAAACCTTTGCCCTTTGTAAGCTGGCCAGTAGTTTCCAAAACTCCTAGGAGTAAAGGTGGAGCTACCCGAAAGGAGGAAAAGGCAGAGGGTTTCTCTTTAATCCCAATGCCAAAACAGAGAGACAGTGACGCCAGGCCAGTAGGGGGCAGACTCCAGTTCTTTTGGGAAAATTGGATCCAAATAACCAAGAATCAGTATATCCTGGAGTCCATCCATAGAGGGTTTAGAATAGAGTTTCGCTCCCCTCCACCACGGCTGTTTCAGACTAGAGATTTTCAGTCTGCCTCACTTCAGGATCAACTTTACGCGGATGTCCAGAAGTTATAGAAATTGGGGGCAATAGTGCAGGTCCCTCTGACAGAGGAATTCAAGGGTCACTATTCAAAACTTTTTTTCATAACAAAACCAGACGGATCCAAAAGGACCATCATCAACTTAAAATTCTTAAACAGATGGATAGCACATTACCATTTCAAGATGGAGTCAATAAAATCCACGATTTCACTGATAGGTCCAGGGGCTTTTCTGTGCACCCTGGATCTAAAGGATGCCTATTACCACATCCCCATTCACCATCAGTTTCAGCAGTACTTGAGATTTGTGATCAAGAAAGGAGGGAAGATATTGAATTACCAATTTCGGTGCCTTCCGTTTGGAATATCGTCGGGCCCAGCGTATCTTCACAAAGGTAGTGGCAGAGATAGTAGCCTATTTAAGACAGAGACAGGTGACTATAATCCCATACCTAGATGACTTTCTACTGGTTTTAGAGTCAGAACAGGAGTTAGAGCTTCACATAAGAAGGACTCTATCTTTGCTCACAAATCTGGGATGGAAGATAAACCAGGAAAAATTGGATTTACAGCCGGCAACAAAGAAGAAGTTCCTGGGAACTCTCTTAGATTCGGTAGCTCAGCATTCTTTCCTTCCTCAGGACAAGCAGACCAACATAAGGGAAATAATAAGCTCCTTCAAATTAAAGGAGAAGCTGACACTACGAGAGGCCGTGCAGATCATGGGTCTAATAACATTGTGCATCACGACAGTACCTTGGGACCAGTTCCATTCAAGAACTCTCCAAGGGGAGGTCCTCTCTACCTGGGACCACCGATCATTAAACTCCAGGATAGTTCTCTCGGACAGAGCAGTAGACTTCCTCTCCTGGTGGTTGATAACAGAGAACCTGTCAAGGGGGGGTTCCTGGAACATGATACCTCTCAGGATAATTACCACGGACGCAAGCAGCCGGGGTTGGGGTGCTCACGTAGAGGATCAGTTTTTTCACGGCAGTTGGTCCAGTACAGACGCCCTAGGTTCCTCAAACTTCAAAGAGCTGAAAGCTGTTTGGGAGTCTCTGAAGGCCGCAGAACATCTCCTCACAGGTCATCATGTCAGAGTCTTGTCGGACAATATGACAACAGTCTGTTACATAAAAAGACAGGGAGGGACAAAGAACCCTCATCTTCAGGGGTTAGCGGATCTCATCTTCAAATGGGCAGAAAAGAAGGTCTTGTCCATTACAGCCACGCACCTGAAGGGGACTCTCAACTCCACAGTGTTCCTCAGTCGGAACAGAGTAGAACCAGGGGAGTGGAAATTAAACAAGGAAGTATTCCAGATAATTTGTCAGGAATGGGGAAGACCTCAGGTGGATTTATTTGCGTCAAGCAGAAATACTCAGCTAGACTATTTTTTCTCGCTAGACCCAAGAGGGAGACCGTTGGCGGTAGATGCTCTTTCCCAAAGGTGGGACATGAGTCTAGCTTTTCCTCCACTTCCCCTCATACCATTAATCCTGAAGAAGTTGAGAGTGAGTTCAACTACTCCGATTTTGGTGGCACCAGTTTGGCCCAAGAGAGCCTGGTTTTCAGTTCTAAAAATCATGTCTATCAGAGAACCGATGACCCTTCCAAAAAGACAGGATCTCCTGTCACAAGGACCACTGTTACATCTTAATCTGGACAAACTGAATCTCACAGCCTGGATCCTAAAAGGCAGATCTTAAGAGACAGGGGACTTTCAGATAAGGTAATCTCAACTCTACAAGGCTGCCGTCACGAGAGCTATTTATAATAAGATATGAAAGAAATGTTCAACCTGGTTGTCGCAAAATCTGACGATTACCAAATCTCCTTCGGTGGGTTGCATATTAGAGTTCCTTCAGGAGGGATTTGATGCAGGACTAAAGCCCAGCACGCTTAAAGTACAGATCTCGGCACTCAGCTGTTGTCTAGATACACCCCTTGCAGAACATAGATGGATTAGAAGTTTCCTAAGGGCAGCTTCTAGGTTGAGACCGACCTTGAGACAGTCTATTCTGCCATGGAGTCTAAATATAGTCTTAGAAGGTTTATGTGACCCCCTTTTGAGCCAATCGATCTTATATCTGAAACATTTCTCTCTCTCAAGGCGGTATTTCTCCTGGCCATAACCACAGCTCACAGATTAGGAGAAATTCAGGCATTATCTATTAATGAACCATACTTAAGGATTCTGGATGATCGCATAATCCTGAAGCTAGATCCAGCCTTTTTACCTAAGGTGGTCTCAACCTTTCATAGAGAGCAAGTGCTAACACTTCCTTCATTTTGTTCCTCTCCCAAGAATATACAGGAGAAGAGATTCCAGTGCCTGGATGTTAGAAGAACGATTCTAGCCTATCTTGACAGAACAAGTTCTTGGAGTAGATCAAGTAATTTATCCATCGAATTCGGTCAGAAGAATAGAGGCCTGAAAGCTTTAAAAGTGTTAGCAAGTGCTAACACTTCCTTCATTTTGTTCCTCTCCCAAGAATATACAGGAGAAGAGATTCCAGTGCCTGGATGTTAGAAGAACGATTCCAGCCTATCTTGACAGAACAAGTTCTTGGAGAAGATCAAGTAATTTATCCATCGAATTCGATGGGAAGAATAGAGGCCTGAAAGCTTTAAAACAGACGTTGGCACGGTGGATTCAAGACACTATTAAAGAAACATACAGACTTCAGGAGAAGACCTGTCCTTTAAATTTGAAGGCGCATTCTACTAGAGCCATGGCAACTTCCTGGGCAGAGAAGGCAGATTCTACTATTGATCAGATTTGCAGGGCGTCAACCTGGTCTAACTTCCTAACTTCCTAACTTTTGCCAGACATTACAGACTAGATGTGTTGGCCAGCCAGGACTTGGCTTTCGGGCAGAAAGTCCTGCAGGCAGTAGTCCCCCCCTAGGAGATTAAGTTGTTAGTTCTCCTTGGGAGCTGTCATGGAGGGATGTCCTGGAAATACTGGTTTAGTTTACCGGTAAATCCTTTTCCAGGAGTCCGACATGACAGCACCCCATATTACCCTCCCTGGTATATTGGTTCCAACCAGGCAGTGTGAATGTAACATTGTTATTAATAAAAGGAGTTGGATCCTATCCGGTGTAGTAATTTGGAAAAACACTGGAGAGCGGGGGGGGGGGGGGGGGTGCCTTTTAATCTCTCTTGCTTCCTGTCCCTACAGAGATCAATAGGACAAACTCCATGGGTGCTGTCATGTCGGACTCCTGGAAGAGGATTTACCGGTTAAACTAAACCAGTATTTTTTGCAGTGAGGCAACACTGTAGCAAGAAGGCCAGGTCCTATTGACACCTCCACGTTTGTTCCGACACAAGCCACTTATCGGCCTCCTCCATGGATATCCTCCTGTCCCAAACCGAAGCAGAGCAAAACATCGCTCCCCCTTCTTCCTATCATGTGAAGCCGTTGCCATGTCCTTTTAGAGCTTATCTCCCTGGGTGATAGTAGCCACATAGCCAAATACTTTCTAAAGGGCATCAAGCAGCAAACAACCGCGCTGGCTGTCTCCTCACCTAACTCCAACTGGGCAAGGTGGTCAGAGACCATTGCAGGAACATTGTGGCTGCTTTGTGTTTGGGAGAAATAACACATGCTCCCTGAATGATGCATGCGATAAGTCTAGTCGTGCAGCGTTTGTTAAAAAAAAAGTACAGTGGCTTTTGGAAGGTACTAATAATAGTAATAATAGTCATAATATATTCAAGATCAGTTCTCACCTCTCCTGTCCTTTTACTATAAACAGTGGTAGCAGGGTGTTCTAGTGGTGATAGATAATCAGTTCTCACCTCTCCTGTGTTCTCTCCTGTCCTTATACTATATACAGTGATAGGCAGAGTATTCTAGTGGTGATAGATAATCAGTTCTCACCTCTCCTGTGTTCTCCCCTGTGCCTTATACTAGGTACAGTATCTTCATGCCTGCAGTAATCCCAAAACTGGTAGACAGAACAGGAAGACAGCATGAAACGGTTTGTTCAGGAATAAGTAACTTCTCACATGTGTCCGCATGGAAAGATTCATATGTACCTGCTACCCTTAGCTCTGGTTATGTGTGCTAGCTCCTGTGTGTCCATCTTCCAATAAATGTTGTTTGCTTCCTCGCTGGCACAGGCATGGTCACCTGCTTTACTGCAGCCAATGACTGGCTTTAGTGGTGATGTGTTTCTTGTGGACATGTTACCCCTGAATCCAGTCATTCAGCAGAGCAGATGATTATGCACATTCCTAGGAGGTAAATAAGCCACGGATCGAAAGAACTTTGGCTTACCAGCTTCACAGTCCTTGGGCGGCCAGCAAGGGAAACAAGTGCACAAACAAGGTAATGTTATATACACACAATGTAATGTTAGGGATGGAATATAAGGGCTACTGTCCCTGCATTGCAAACTGGTTGGAATAATGAAGCAATCAGATTGGATTTATACAGGAGACCTGCAGATATTTGGGTCAGATAACTCCTGCTGTCCGGTCATTATTGGTCCTCTTTTCAGGTCATATAAAACCTTCCACATGACTTCTCCAACCGTCTGATGACTTCTACAATATTTCTTTCACAGCTTGTGAATCCGGGTGATGATCTGAACAATATTAATCCTACAGAGACAGATGTGAGGGGTGATGAGCAGAGTACAGAGGACATTCCTACAGATAACCGCCCAGGTGAGTAGTGACCACTAAGTAAAGCAGAGAGGTCTCTAAGATTTTGCTTATACAAATAAATAAATAAATAAATAAATAGATATATTGTGCAATGTGGGAAAAATTATATTACAATTATTATTATTATTGATGAGTATATATGAAAGTATAAAGGAACAAAAATAAATATCACATACGGAGAGACTTGTACACAATAACAATTACTAATAATTACTACTAATAATAAAGTTTCTCCCAAGAGCATTTGGTTATTAAACCACAAATTCCTATCCCTCTACAGTACAGTGTAGTTACTATACAGAGGTCTTCTCATGTCTCTCCAGTCCCTGTCTCTGGCCCCTCCAGGTTTCCTCTTCTGTAGCACTTTTATTTTCTCTTCTCCTTCTCTCTTCTGCCTTAACAGCCAGTCCTAGCATTGTCTAGAATATGGCTTGGACACATCTTTTTGTTAGTTCCTTATGGTTTTCTAGCAATTTTCAGTGGACTCTTGAAGACTGATAGAAGCAGCTGGAATGTTGGGATTTTCCAGCATTTTCCTGCCCCACTAGCCATGTACCACCTACTGGACAATTGTCAGCCATTCTTTAGATAATTGACAACTACAGAACCTTTGATATGCTAATGGATCATTGTCCACATGAGAGCTTCTGCCCTGCTCTTAGAGCCCGGACTGGTAGAAGTTCTGTTTGGGGCTGTTTAACACTTTACATGCGGTGGGCAATGGCGCCTGCCGCATGTAAACTGCTGACAGAGGTAGTGGACTCCCTCTGTCTCCCATCGGCACGCCGTAAATGCGATCGCGGAGTGCCGACGTGTGTGAAGGCTGGCTGGGGTCTCGTGTAGGCCCCAAACCAGCCTTAAAGGGGTTGTCCAAGTTATATTTATTGATGACCTATCCTCAGGATAGGTCATCAATATCAGATCGGTGGGGGTCCGACACCCGGCACCCCCTCCGATCAGCTGTTTGAAGAGAAGGCGTGCGCAGTGTCAGAGCTGCCTCCTCTTCACTGTTTACCTTCTAGCCGTTGCATCTGCAGTGGTGAGCAGGTGTAATTACACCCAAGCCTTCCTATTGAAATTAATGGGACGGCTTGGGTGTAATTACACCTGCTCACCATTGCAGATGCAACGGCTAGAAGGTAAGCAGTGAAGAGGAGGCAGCTCTGACACTGCGCACGCCTTCTCTTCAAACAGCTGATCGGAGGGGGTGCCGGGTGACGGACCCCATCCGATCTGATATTAATGACCTATACTGAGGATAGGTCATCAATAAATATAACTTGGACAACCCCTTTAAGTAACTTCCAGCAGGCTGCACCTCTCTGGCGCAGCCTGCTGGTCAATGTCAGAATAGCACTGACATTAAAATGCTATGCACTATAGAGATAATGCTAATCAATCAAAAAGCTGTCTGTTATAGTCCCTTTGTGGGACTATTAAGTGAGAGGAAAAAATGTAAAAAAACAAAAACAATTTTTTTCAATAAAAAGAATCCCATAAATAAAATTACGCTTGTTTGCCATTGAAAATACGCTTTTCAATGAAAAAATTGCAAAGAAAATATATCTCCCCCATATGTTTGGTATTGCTGCATCCGTAACGACTCGGACTACATACATATTACGTAAATTATCCCCTACAGCAGGAATGGCCAACCTGCGACTCTCCAGCTGTTGTAAAACTACAACTCCCAGCATGCTCAGACTGCCTACAGCTACCAGCCTACAGCAGGGCATGGTGGGAGTTGTAGTTTTACAGCAGCTGGAGAGCTGCAGGTTGGCCATTCCTGCCCTACAGTGAACGCCGTAAAAAATAAATAAAAAAAGGACAGATTTGCTAATTTATTCTTAGTTGCCACTAAAAAAAGTGATAACAAGCTATCAAAAAGCGCCATTTGCTCCAAAATAATACCAATACAAAATCCAAGTCATCCCGCAAAAATCAAGCCCCCGCACAACTCCATAGAAAGAAAAATAAAAAAAGTTATAGCTCTTGGAATGCGACGATGAAAAAAGGAAGGAAAAAGTCAGTGAGGCCCAAAACAGACTGGTCACTAAGGAGTTAATGATTGTCCGAGGAATGTTCTGCCATGCTGAATGCATTTACACCAACAGATTATCTGACAGATTTTATGACCAATCATTGGTCAGATGGCCGTTGGTATCTGTTGGGACCTTCCATCGCCCTTTTGTATTAGTATAAATGGTGTCAGTGTGCAGTATAATAAATCTTTTACATTAAATACCAAGTAATACTGGATCACATATTATTTAACATTCCCTAATTGACTCTTCTGATTGATTCATCAGAATTACACCCAGGGTGGATTTGATTTAAATCAAACGGATTTAAATCACGATTTAAATCACTAGTCAGTAAGGCTTGATTTAAATCATAGTTTTCTACATAAAGACTAATTCTTGCTGGTATAACTTATAATATGCAAGTAGATGACGATTTTTAGAATAACAACTTTTCATATTAGTTTGATTAGGTTCATTCTGTATTCATAGGTTTGTAGAAGTTAGGATTAAGGTCTTTTTCTCAACTCTGTTCATGTTATAACATTTTTGCTGTGAAGAAGAGGCATGTGATCTCTGCTGAGTCAAATTCAGTTTTGTGAACTGCAAAAGTAAATCAAGCATCTGTGATACTATCTAGTAGGTAGAGAAACTGCCCAATATTCTTACAAAAAACCTCTGGAAGAGCATGACTTTGTGAATGGATTAATGGAATTTATTTACTAAAAAAAATAAACATATACAGCATTATTCTACATAATTAAAAAAAAAAATCTTTATTTCATGATGGAATAACCTTTGGATGGTAATATATTTTCCTCAAAAAGCATTTTATATAAAAAAAAATACGATAAATACGAAATAAAAAAATAAAATATATATATATATATATATATATATATATATATTTTTTTTTTAAATCATTGATTTTTATCCACCCTGATAACACATGAGATTAATTCCAAGAAATAGTTCATCTGTAGTGATAGAATTTTCATTATCATTGGGTGGTGTTTATATATGAATCGCAGGCCCTTAATATTAATCCATGAAAAAAGGAAGATTTTATGGAGCGTGCCTTCCAGCTTGTTTGAGAGTGACAGGGCTGTTCTTCCTACTGTCCATTCTACTCTTCTCCCTCCGAGTCCAGCTGCTGTATCTGTCATCCATTATAGCCCAGGTCTGATTCCCCGGCCTGAACTCTCCCCAGCAGCAGGTGTGATACAGTGATGTCATTGTACCTGCTGGGCTGAGAGGGAGAGCGCACAGACCAGAGATAATCCCCAGCCTGTGCACTCTCCTCAGCTCAGCAGGAGAGACAACGTCATCACATCATGTCTGCTGCTGGGAGGAGCATGATGTGTTTTGTAGTACTTTATTAATTTTATTCATAGTACAGGAGCCCTACTACTATAAGGGGGACACTGAGGGGGCATAACTACTGTAGAAGGGGACACAAAGGGGGCATAACTATTGTGGGGAGGCACTAAGGGGAAACGTTATAGTAAGGGGGCATTCTCCTGAGGGCACTAAACGGGAATTCTACTGTGAAAAGGACTCTTAGGGGAGATAACTGTGGTGTGGGGAACTAAGGGGACATTCAGCGCCTCTTGTCCAGCGCTAGGAAATGTTTTATTTATATGTATTTAAAATTACTAATTGGGTGGAGGTTGCAGGGAAGTTGCTGAAGGTGGGGGCCAACCTGGCCTAGTTATGCCCCTCGGGCTACTATTAGATCGTGATCTTTTTGGACACCACTGTTTTAGTCAGTTAATTCTTGTATTTTGTGCCATACCTTTCTGTGATTTTATTTTATACTGAAATGTAATATAATTTCAATAGAATATTTTGGTAGATTATCCATCAATAATAAAATGTAGTATATTATTCTTGGCAGATGACTGTACCAGGAACTTAGAGAACCAGCCGGTATCTTCAGATTTTGAAGCAGATCGTGGTATCATACAATATGTATATGAAGAGCATGCCAATATCCAAGATATACCTTCATCCAATCACAGCAAAAATGTATTATTTGATCATTTTAAACAGGTCCGATTTTCTAAATCATCACAGACTGCAACACAGAATAAAAGTCACAGAATAGGTGCTAAACATCAAACAGCTCATGTAAGAGGGAAGCCATTTTCATGCTCAGAATGTGGGAAATGTTTTAGATTTAAATCTAAGTTTGTTACACATCAGATAAGTCACACAGGAGAGAAGCCATTTTCATGTTTGGAATGTGGGAAATGTTTTAACCTTAAATCAAATCTTGTTACACATCAGAGTAGTCACACAGGGGAGAAGCCATTTTCATGCTCAGAATGTGGGAAATGTTTTAGGCATAAATCAAATCTTGTTACACATCAGAGAATTCACACAGGGGAAAAGCCATTTTCATGTTCAGAATGCGGTGAATGTTTTACCCGTAAATCACATCTTGTTGTACATCAGAGAATTCACACAGGAGAGAAGCCATTTTCATGCTCAGAATGTGGAAAATGTTTTTATCAGAAATGGGCTCTTGTTGTACATCAGAGAATTCACACAGGGGAGAAACCATTTTCATGTTCAGAATGTGGGAAATGTTTTAATCGGGAATCACATCTTATTATACATCAGAGAATTCACACCGGGGAGAAGCCATTTTCATGTTCAGAATGTGGGAAATGTTTTAACCAGAAATCAGCTCTTGTTACACATCATAAAACTCACAGAGAGAAGCCATCTCCATGCTTAGCCCTTTAGCGACCTCCCTTATGTGTTTTTATGGTAGTCAGTGTCGCTAACTGAATTTATTCCATCAGACACTCCTTTTTACAAAGAGATAAAACAGAACCTTGCTTTGAGTTACCAGAGGTGGCGGAGGGCCTGGAGTGATGATTGGGACCGCTGTGAGACCTCCCCAAACACCTATTGTCTCCTGTAATGAATGAATACCAGTCATCAAAGGAAAGATCCAGTTAAAAGTGAAAGTTTATACTGTATATACAAAGATGCGGACAGTATATAGTGTACTGTCCGCATCCGCATTTCCGGTCCGCAGCTCCGTAAAAAAATAGAACATGTCCTAGTCTTGTCCGCAATAGCAGACAAGAATAGGCATTTCTATTGGGGTGCCGGCAGTGTTTTGCAGATCCGCAAATAATATATGTGATAATATGAAAGAACACTGACAGCCCTGACAAGGGCTCCACTATACTTATTTATTTTACCTAACTGCCAAGCACAGCTCAAAAACTGCTGCTAAAGACAGAAGTAGATGCAGAGAGGTGGCCGGGAGCTACTGCGCATGATCCTACCAGGCACACTCCTGAGAATCTAGCCAGGTTTATCACTAAAGCGCAAGCCCGGCCATCACTGCTGGATGGCAGAGGTGGCCGTATCCCATGGAAACCAATTATAAACAAGCCAGGGAACAATGGAGGAAAATAAGGAAAATGGTGCAAAAAAGAAAACTAAGGGTATTTGCATTTTTTATCAACTTTACATAAGGGACAGTGTGAGATATGATTGTTAGGATAGGAATACCCCTTTAATATATTCTGTAGGCGATTGCTTGTTTTGTGCACATAGTGGTCTCTACCTTGCCAGGCAGGGCCGTTATGGTGCAGAAGCATCACTCGTCACATTTGGATGCCCCAGTTACAGTGATGTGTAAATGTCCCACATGCCAAAATATATTTTAATAATATCAAAATCTAATATATAAAGCTATGTGTATGTGTGTGTCTATGTCCGCTAAAGGAATCCACACCATCGCATATACAATCACGAAATTTAGCACACAGCTACATCAGCTGTCCGGGAAGGTTTTAGACCAGGTCTCGGCTCTCTAGTACGTATTGTTCCTGAGATATTCCGAAAAAATGCATTAGCCAATAGAAGCTTGGTCACATGACCCTTATCAGCCAATAGAAGCTTGCAGGTCCTTGAGCCTCCACATACAGTTTTAATCCAGGTTTCCATAACAACCCACCAGGATAATTGCTATTGAAGTAAAGCCATGGCCTAATAGCACTTAGTACCTGGTATGCAAATGAGCCAGTAAGAAGGAGCCCAGACATGCCCCCTGCCACAATGTGTCCACCCTCAAAAGACAAACTTAAAACCCTGCCCCCAGATCCTGCTAAGCCACGCCCTGACTCTTTTAGGCCACGCCCCCTCCTTAGCCGACAGCTGATTAAAAAGATGAAGTTAAAAATAAACTTCTGTCGGCTGCAGAGATGAGAGGGACGGTGACTTTCTTCCTGCAGATCACACTTAGACAGCACAGTGCTGATTTCTGAGAGTGAGCTGTTCAAAAGGAGGACAGGGAGTCTGAAAGTCGGACTGTCCAGCCTAAAACTGAACCTCTGGCCACCCTAGGGGCAGACTGCTGTGGAGGTCACAGTTAAGGGGATGGTCCGCTATGGAGGTCAGTGTTAACCACTTCAGCCCCCCTAGCTTAAACCCCCTTAATGATCAGACCACTTTTTACAATTCTGCAGTACACTACTTTCACGGTTTATTGCTCGGTCATACAACTTACCACCCAAATGAATTTTACCTCCTTTTCTTCTCACTAATAGAGCTTTCATTTGGTGGTATTTCATTGCTGCTGCCATTTTTACTTTTTTTGTTATTAATCGAAATTGACAGAAATTTTTGCCAAAAAATACAATTTTTCACTTTCAGTTGTAAAATTTTTCAAATAAAACTACATTTCTATATAAATTTTTCTCTAAATTTATTGTTCTACATGTCTTTGATAAAAAAAAATGCAATAAGTGTATATTTATTGGTTTGCGCAAAAGTTATAGCGTTTACAAACTATGGTCCAAAAATGTGAATTTCCGCATTTTGAAGCAGCTCTGACTTTCTGAGCACCTGTCATGTTTCCTGAGGTTGTACAATGCCCAGACAGTACAAACACCCCACAAATGACCCCATTTCGGAAAGTATACACCCTAAGGTATTCGCTGATGGGCATAGTGAGTTCATGGAAGTTTTTATTTTTTGTCACAAGTTAGCAGAAAATGATTTTTTTTTTATTTTTTTTTTCTTTCAAAGTCTCATATTCCACTAACTTGTGACAAAAAATAAAATTTTACATGAACTCACCATACCCCTCACGGAATACCTTGGGGTGTCTTCTTTCCAAAATGGGGTCACTTGTGGGGTATTTATACTGCCCTGGCATTTTACGGGACCTAAAGTGTAAGAAGTAGTTTGGAATCCAAATGCATAAAAAATGCCCTGTTAAATCGTAAAGATACTCTTTAGAATTTGGGCCCTTTTGTGCACCTAGGCTGCAAAAATATATCTGTAAAAGTCAACTTTTCCCATTTTTTTTATACAAAGTTGTTATTTTAGAGAGATATTTCTCTCACCCAGCATGGGCATATGTAAAAAGACACCCCAAAACACATTGCCCTACTTCTCCTGAGTACGGCAATACCACATGTGTGTCACTTTTTTGCAGCCTAGGTGCGCAAAGGGGTTAAAATTCCTTTTAGGAGGGCATTTTTAGACATTTGGATTCCAGACTTCTTCTCACGCTTTAGGGCCCCTCAAATGCCAGGGCAGTATAAATACCCCACATGTGACCCCATTTTGGAAATAAGAAGCCCCAAGGTATTCCGTGAGGGGCATGGTGAGTTCATAGAATTATTTTTTTTTTTTTGGCACAAGTTATCGGAAATTGTTTTTTTTTTTTTTTTTTTTCTCACAAAGTCTCCCTTTCCGCTAACTTGTGACAAAAAGTTCAATCTTTCATGGACTCAATATGCCCCTCAGCGATTACCTTGGGGTGTCTTCTTTCCGAAATGGGGTCATTTGTGGGGTGTTTTTTTTCTGCCCTGGCATTTTAGGGGCCCTAAAGCGTGAGGAGGGGCCCAGGAGGAATAACACCCAGGAGGAAGAACACTGCGTTTTTTGTAGAGCCTATAGAACATGTCCTATTCTTGTCCGAAATTGCGGACAAGAAAAGGCATTTTCTATATAGTTCTGGCAATGTGCGGATCCGTAAAATGCGGAAAGCACATTGCTCGTGTCCGTGTTTTGCGGATCCGCGGTGTCCGTGTTTTGTGGATCCGCAAAACGCATACGGACGTCTGAATGGAGCCTTACAGGGGGGTGATCAATGACAGGGGGGTGAGCAGGGAGTCTATATGGGGTGATCACCCCCCTGTAAGGCTCCATTCAGATGTCCGTATGTGTTTTGCGGATCCGTAAAACACATACCGACGTCTGAATGGAGCCTTACAGGGGGGTGATCAATGACAGGAGGGTGATCAGGGAGTCTATATGGGGTGATCACCCCCCTGTCATTGATCACCCCCCTGTAAGGCTCCATTCAGATGTCCGTATGTGTTTTGCGGATCCGCAAAACACATACGGACGTCTGAATGGAGCCTTACAGGGGGGTGATCAATGACAGGGGGGTGATCAGGGAGTCTATATGGGGTCATCAGGGGTTAATAAGTGACAGGGGGGGCTGTAGTGTAGTAGTGTTTGGTGCTACTTACAGAGCTGCCTGTGTCCTCTGGTGGTCGATCCAAGCAAAAGGGACCACCAGAGGACCAGGTAGCAGGTATATTAGACGCTGTTATCAAAACAGCGTCTAATAAACCTTTTTGGGGTTAAAAAAATCACATCTACAGCCTGCTAGCGAATGATCGCCACTGCCAGGCTGTAGATCCACTCGTTTACATCCCGTTCCTGTGAACGCGCGCTCCTGTGTGCGCGCGTTCACAGGAAATTCGCCTCTCGCGAGATGACGCATCGGCGCGCCCAGGAGGAATAACACCGCCGCCGCCAGGACGCAATCCTGCGTTAGGCGGTCCTGGGGTGGTTAAGGTGCAGATTGCTGTAAATGCCACTGTTAAGGGGACGGGCCCCTGTGGAGGTCACTGTCAAGGTGGTGGTATGCTGTGACCGTTAAAGGGGAAGGCTGCTGTAAAGGTCAAAGTTAAGGGGGTGGGCTGCTGTGGGGGTCCAATTTTAAAGGGAAGGGGCACTGGGGGGGTCAGTGTTAAGGGGTAGGGGGCTGTGGAGGTCACTGTTAAGGGGGCGGGTGCTGTAGAAGTCACTGTTATAGTGGATAGTGTTGATATCTTTTAACGACACACACAAACATTAAAGGGGTTGTCCGGGTTCAGAGCTGAACCCGGACATACCCTTATTTTCACCCCGGCAGCCCTCCTGAGCCTGGCATCGGAGCATCTCATGCTCCTATGCGCTCCCGTGCCCTGCGCTAGATCGCGCAGGGCACAGGCTCTTGTGTTTTCAATAACACACTGCCGGGCGGTAACTTCCGCCCAGCAGTGTGTTCGGTGACGTCACCGGCTCTGAGGGACGGGCTTTAGCTCTGCCCTAGCCGTTTTACTGGCTAGGGCAGAGCCAAATCCCGCCCATCAGTGCCGGTGACGTCACCGGGCTGCCTGTCAGCCCCATGGTGAGCCCGGTTCGTCACCGGAACTCAGAAAAATGCCTTTGCCCTGCGCGATTTAGCGCAGGGCAAAGGAGAGCATCGGAGCATGAACTGCTCCGATGCTCATGTCAGGGGGGCTGCTGGGGTGAAAATGGAGGTATGTCCAGGTTCAGCTCTGAACCTGGACAACCCCTTTAAATTAAATTAAATATACCCGTGCGAAGCCGGGTCCTTCAGCTAGTATATAATAAAATACAAGTGAGAATAAAATAGAAAAAAATATCTGCATAGTTCCTCTTTTCACATGAAACAAAAAAATCAATATGACCAAAACAGGGAACCAATTTTAACCATTAATTTTGGTGTTAATCTGCTTATTTAAATAATAAGAAGCTTGAGTTTCAATTAAAAAGAAAATAAATCAATGAAAAACATTAATAAAAAGACCCATGAGTCATGTAAAAAAAGTTGCAAAAATTAGGTAGGCAGCACAATAAAAATTAAAGGGGTTGTCCGAGGTCAGAGCTGAATTCGGATATATGTCTTTTTTCACCCAGGCAGCCATTCTGAGATGAGCATCAGAGCATTTCATGTTTTGTTTTTTGCTTTTTTGTTTACATTTTTACACTGCTGGGCGGAGGCTTCTCAGTTATTTTATTTACTATATAATTACTAAGAGGTTTCCTCTATGCATTTTGTTATCTTCTGTACCCCTAGGAAGACTGCAGTCCCTCTCCTTATAGCAGGGTGCGTGGAGGCTCAATACCTGAAAGGGAATCTGGCCTCCAGCTGGCAGTTGGACCTATCCCACCTGAAGTACCTCTGGGTTAAGATGTCAGTTCCAAGATATCTCAAAATGGGGGAATTGTGAGGGATGAGAATCTATTTTGTATAAACATGTCCTCCATCTTGTATATACACTCACCTAAAGAATTATTAGGAACACCATACTAATGCGGTGTTGGACCCCCTTTTGCCTTCAGAACTGCCTTAATTCTACGTGGCATTGATTCAACAAGGTGCTGATAGCATTCTTTAGAAATGTTGGCCCATATTAATAGGATAGCATCTTGCAGTTGATGGAGATTTGAGGGATGCACATCCAGGGCACGAAGCTCCCGTTCCACCACATCTGAAAGATGCTCTATTGGGTTGAGATCTGGTGACTGTGGGGGCCATTTTAGTACAGTGAACTCATTGTCATGTTCAAGAAACCAATTTGAAATGATTCGAGCTTTGTGACATGGTGCATTATCCTGCTGGAACTAGCCATCGAAGGATGGGTACATGGTGGTCATGAAGGGATGGACATGGTCAGAAACAATGCTCAGGTAGCCCGTGGCATTTAAACGATGGCCAATTGGCACTAAGGGGCCTAAAGTGTGCCCAGAAAACATCCCCCACACCATTACACCACCACCACCAGCCTGCACAGTGGTAACAAGGCATGATGGATACATGTTGTCATTCTGTTTACGCCAAATTCAGACTCTACCATTTGAATGTCTCAACAGAAATCGAGACTCATCAGACCAGGCAACATTTTTCCAGTCTTCAACAGTCCATTTTTGGTGAGCTTGTGCAAATTGTAGCCTCTTTTTCCTATTTGTAGTGGAGATGAGTGGTACCCGGTGGGGTCTTCTGCTGTTGTAGCCCACCTTTCTTTCCCATTCTGACATTCAGTTTGTAGTTCAGGAGATTGTCTTGACCAGGACCACAACCCTACATGCATTGAAGCAACTGCCATGTGATTGGTTGGCTAGATAATCGCATTAATGAGAACTAGAACAGGTGTTCCTAATAATTCTTTAGGTGAGTGAATGTGGAAAAAATTAATTTGGCCAGATGGAAGGATGTAGGGAGTTTCTGTGTATATAGATCAAATGCTCCTAGCTGGAAGGCCAAGGTAGTAGCACCCTTGCTTCCTCATCAGAGTCTGACATACAAGAGAGAGTTATGTTCTTTCTGAATTCGGGATGCGCTGCTAATGAATACTAACTTTGAGATAAGGTGCTGCAGAAGCTTTTTAGTTATTAGAAAGTTTTTAACCATTAAAGACTAGTTCTGTTAGTATGGTGTGGAAGTATTGCCTTATATGAATAACAAATCAAATCATTAGTTTCGCTTTCCACCCCTTTGGTGGTGTGCTAGATTTGTCTGTGATTTATCTGTGTGTTATAAAGATGTATGCTTTTATGGAATAAAGGCGAGATAATCTGATTCCGCAGCGTGTCTGTGTCAGCTATCTGAGCGCTCATAAAACTTAATTTAGAATCCCAACAATCATAGAGGTAGGGGGTTTTGCCCCAACACTCCAGTCCACGTCTCTGAGATCTCCTGGATATGTCTTCTATATAACGCCCCCTGCTCCAGTCCATGTCTCTGAGATCTCCTGGATATGTCTTCTATATAACTCCCCCTGCTCCAGTCCACGTCTCTGAGATCTCCTGGATATGTCTTCTATATACCGCCCCCTGCTCCAGTCCACGTCTCTGAGATCTCGTGAACTCCTATAAATATACTAAACACACAAAATAATCAACAAGAACTTTATTGGTGAACAAACATCTGTCACGGCCTATGATGTGCACTGTGACACTGTTGCCACACTTGCTGTTTCCTACAGCAATCTGTTGCCTTTTGCTTGTGTTTTCAATTCCCCTTTTGGTTGTTTCCCTTCCCTGCCTGGTGTGCGTGGGGTTAATTCACTGGAGCAAAGTGGTCAGTTGGGTGTGGTCTGAGGTCTCTTTATATACTTTGGCTTGGAGACAGATCAGTTTGGTTTGTCTGCCTTGCGTGTGAAATGCTTGCTCTGTGCATGGATGAGATCTGAGGGCCATCCAAGTTTGACATCGATGTTCTTTGCAATGTCATCTGTGATGTTGTACTGTGTGTTTCCTCCTTGTCTTCCTTCTCCTCCTGGTGTGTTGTTTATGGTGTGGGTTTGAGTTAAAGGTTTGTGATACGTCTGGGTGTTGGTTTCATGTAGGTGTGTACTGGCCTGCATGGACGTTTGAGGTTTTCCCCTTTTGTGTGTGTTACCTCCGAAAGGGGGCTGGTTTCCTGGAGGGGTGAACCATAAGCCTGTATGCAGTGCTGCCTGGAGCTTCCGTGCATCAGGAGTTCGCATGGAGGTTCGGGTAGATGTTTGGTGCCATCTTTACATCTCTGCTGCGGCAGGTAAGTGTTGGTTGTTTCTAGTGTTCTGTTGTTACACTGTGTACTTACCTGCCATGCAGTTGCTGCATTCAGTCATTCTCCCTGTCAGCTACTGGGCCTCTGGAGACGCCTTTCATCCGTGGTGTTGGTTGAACAGGTGGTCTCTGCCCTGTCACGATGTTGAGGGCGATGCAGGGATTCCCAGACTTTTAGGTTCGTTGGTATACGACCCCTTACCATTGAAGGCGGCTCATACAGCCAGGAGACTGGATATGTCTTCTATATAATGCCCCCTCCTCCAGTCCACGTCTCTGAGATCTCCTGGATAGTGATGAGCGGGAGGTGCCATATTCGATTTCGCGAATATTCGATTGAATATTCGTGTTATATTCGTCGAAATCGAATATTCGTAATTATTCCAATTATCACGAATAATATGCGATTTAATTAATCGCGTATTGCGATTTTCTTTTTTCTTAGGCAACGTTCCTATGACTAATTGACTATGGCTAGGCTATATGTGTATTTTACGAATATTCTTAATATTGCTCTAACTTCATCTTTTAGAATATTCGTAATATTGCTCTAACTTCATCTTTTAGAATATTCGTTATATTGCTATAACTTCGTCTTTTAGAATATTACGAATATTCTAAAAGACGAAGTTAGAGCAATATTAAGAATATACGTAAAAAGTTGAAATCGCAATTCGATTATTATAACTTGAATTAATTGAATTGCGATTTCAAATTGGACCTGGTTTACTATGGTTGCTGCACTGCTATATTCCATATTCGTTATCGTTAATTCTAGCCTATTATGGAATATAGCAGTGCTAAGTTGAAATCGTAATTCGATTAATTCAAGTTATAATAATCGAATTGCGATTTCAACTTGGACCTGCTATATTCCATAATAGGCTAGAATTAACGAATATGGAATATAAGTTACAATCGCATTACGCGATAATGACAACTACGTAATTATCGAGTAGTGCGATTTATCTTTGTATGTATAATGCTCCACAAAAGTTAGCTTAACACCATATTAAAGTTACAATTGCATTACACGATAATGACAGCTACGTACGCGAATACAACAGTCTGATTTACTAGTGTTTGGCTCATGTGGAGTCACTGTGGGTAGAGATACATGGAGCTAAAAACAACAATAAATTACTAATAGGAGTTTACTATAAACCACCTAATATACCAGAGTCCACAGAAAATCTACTACTAAACGAGATAGACGAGGTGGCAAATCATAATGAGGTGGTTATTATGGGGGACTTCAACTACCCAGATATAGACTGGGAAACTGAAACTTGTATATCTCATAAAGGAAACAGGTTCTTGGCAATAACTAAAGACAATTACCTCTCCCAACTGGTTCAGGACCCGACTAGAGGGACGGCCATATTGGACTTAGTATTAACCAATAGGCCTGACAGAACAACAGACGTGCAGGTTGGGGGACACCTTGGAAATAGTGACCACAAAGTAATAACCTTCCAATTATCATTCAAAAGAGTGTTTCTACAGGGAGGAACAAAAATACCAAACTTCAAAAAAGCTAAATTTAGCCAACTAAGAGAGGCCATAGGCCTAACTAAATGGGATAAAGTCCTCGCAAATAAAAATACAGCCACAAAATGGGATATCTTTAAGAGCATCCTAAAATCTCATTGTGAGAGGTACATACCGTATGGGAATAAAAGGTTAAGGAACAAAAAGAAACCAATGTGGATAAACAGAACTGTAAAGAAAGCAATAAATGACAAAAAGAAAGCATATAAAACACTAAAACAGGAGGGTAGCACGGAAGCACTGAAAAACTATAAGGAAAAAAATAGAACATGCAAAAAACAAATAAAAGCGGCCAAACTAGAGACTGAGAGATTAATTGCCAAAGAGAGTAAAACTAACCCTAAAATGTTCTTCAATTATATAAATGTTAAAAAGTATAAATCTGAAGGTGTCGGCCCGTTAAAGAGTAATGAGGGGGGAGTCGCAGAGAGCGACGAGGAGAAAGCAAAGCTGTTAAATATTTTTTTCTCCAATGTATTCACTGAGGAAAATAAACTGTCAGATGACATGCCGAATGTTGAAATAAATTCCCCATTAAAAGTGTCCTGTCTGACCCAGGAAGAAGTACAACAGCGACTTAGAAAGATTAAAATAGACAAATCGCCAGGACCGGATGGCATACACCCCCGTATCCTAAGGGAATTAAGTAATTTCATAGCCAGACCCTTATTTCTGATATTTGCAGATTCTATACTGACAGGGAATGTCCCACAGGATTGGCGCATGGCAAATGTGGTGCCAATATTCAAAAAGGGTCCAAAAACAGAGCCTGGAAACTATAGGCCGGTAAGTTTGACATCTGTTGTGGGTAAACTGTTTGAAGGTTTTCTGAGAGATGCTATGTTAGAGCATCTTAACGGAAATAAGCAAATAACGCCATATCAGCATGGCTTTGTGAGGGATCGGTCATGTCAAACAAATTTAATCAGTTTCTATGAGGAGGTAAGTTCTAGACTTGACAGCGGCGAATCAATGGATGTGGTGTATCTGGACTTCTCCAAGGCATTTGACACTGTACCACATAAAAGGTTAGTATATAAAATGAGAATGCTCGGACTGGGAGAAAACGTCTGTAAGTGGGTAAGTAACTGGCTCAATGATAGAAAACAGAGGGTGGTTATTAATGGTAAATACTCCGATTGGGTCACTGTCACTAGTGGGGTACCTCAGGGATCAGTATTAGGCCCTATTCTCTTCAATATATTTATTAATGATCTTGTAGAAGGCTTGCATAGTAAAATATCAATTTTTGCAGATGACACTAAACTGTGTAAAGTAATTAACACTGAAGAGGACAGTATACTATTACAGAGGGATCTGGATAGATTGGAGGCTTGGGCAGATAAGTGGCAGATGAGGTTTAACACTGACAAATGTAAAGTTATGCACATGGGAAGGAATAATGCAAGTCACCCGTACTTATTAAATGCTAAAACACTCGGTAACACTGACATGGAAAAAGATCTAGGAATTTTAATAAACAGCAAACTAAGCTGTAAAAAACAGTGTCAGGCAGCTGCTGCCAAGGCCAATAAGATAATGGGTTGCATCAAAAGGGGCATAGATGCCCGTGATGAGAACATAGTCCTACCACTTTACAAATCATTAGTCAGACCACACATGGAGTACTGTGTACAGTTCTGGGCTCCAGTGAACAAAGCAGACATAGCAGAGCTGGAGAGGGTCCAGAGGAGGGCAACTAAAGTAATAACTGGAATGGGGCAACTACAGTACCCTGAAAGATTATCAAAATTAGGGTTATTCACTTTAGAAAAAAGACGACTGAGAGGAGATCTAATTAATATGTATAAATATATCAGGGGTCAGTACAGAGATCTATCCCGTCATCTATTTATTCCCAGGACGGTGACTGTGACGAGGGGACATCCTCTGCGTCTGGAGGAAAGAAGGTTTGTACACAAACATAGAAAAGGATTCTTTACGGTAAGAGCAGTGAGATTATGGAACTCTCTGCCTGAGGAGGTGGTGATGGTGAGTACAATAAAGGAATTCAAAAGGGGCCTGGATGTATTTCTGGAGTGTAATAATATTATAGGCTATAGCTACTAGAGAGATATCGTTGATCCAGGGAGTTATTCTGATTGCCTGATTGGAGTCGGGAAGGAATTTTTATTCCCCTAAAGTGAGGAAAATTGGCTTCTACCTCACAGGGGTTTTTTGCCTTCCTCTGGATCAACTTGCAGGATGACAGGCCGAACTGGATGGACAAATGTCTTTTTTCGGCCTTATGTACTATGTTACTATGTTACTATGTAATATCAATATGTTTCATTCGTACGCGAATACAACTTAGAGCAAGGTACCAATATGAAATTTGCCTGCCTATACAATCTACTATGTTTGGTTCATTATCTCGATAAAACATAATTTAAATAATCTGAGATCTGTGTGTGCGTGCGTGCGTGCGTGCGTCTGTAGGGGCGTGACTGGGATCGCATAGAGAGTGGAGAGAGACTGATTCGAACGACAGACAGAAGAAAGAAAATGGCAAGAAGCAATTTCGATGAGGAAGAGCTGGAATATTTGATCACTGTAAGTAATTCTACCGGAAAAAGTATGTCACTGTGCTGTTGTCCAAGTCCAAGGTGCGGCCACTGTTCCAAGTCACTCTTAAAGGGGCAGCCCCTGTTCTAGTCACTGTTATAGGTGCGGCCACTGTTCCAAGTCACTCTTAAAGGGGCGGCCACTGTTCTAGTCACTGTTATAGGTGCGGCCACTGTTCCAAGTCACTCTTAAATGGGCGGCCCCTTTTCTAGTCACTGTTATAGGTGCGGCCACAGTTCCAAGTCACTCTTAAAGGGGCGGCCCCTGTTCCAAGTCACTCTTAAAGGGGCAGCCACTGTTCTAGTCACTGTTATAGGGGCGGCCACTGTTCCAAGTCACTCTTAAAGGGGCGGCCACTGTTCCAAGTCACTCTTAAAGGGGCGGCCACTGTTCCAAGTCACTCTTAAATGGGCGGTCACTGTTCTAGTCACTGTTATAGGTGCGGCCACTGTTCCAAGTCACTCTTAAAGGGGCGGCCACTGTTCTAGTCACTGTTATAGGTGCGGCCACTGTTCCAAGTCACTCTTAAAGGGGCGGCCACTGTTCTAGTCACTGTTATAGGTGGGGCCACTGTTCCAAGTTAATCTTAAAGGGGCGGCCCCTGTTCTAGTCACTGTTATAGGTGCGGCCACTGTTCCAAGTCACTCTTAAAGGGGCGGCCACTGTTCTAGTCACTGCTATAGGTGCGGCCACTGTTCTAAGTCACTCTTAACCTCTGAAGGACACAGCCTTATTTCACCTTAAGGACCAGGCTATTTTTTGCAAATCTGACCAGTGTCACTTTAAGTGGTGATAACTTTAAAACACTTTGACTTATCCAGGCCATTGTACGGACCGCTGTATGGAAAAGGTTAACAGTTTGTTTTTTTTGTAAATAATATAGTTTTTTCGTCACATATTGAACTTCATGAAAATGCAAAAATTGGGTCAAAAAAGTTAATTTTTTTGCATACAAAATACCTATTTTACCAAAAAATGGGATAAATTAGCAATACCCCCAAAAATTGTGATGACTTAACATTCCCCATATGTCTACTTCATGTTTGAATTATTTTGGGAATGATATTTTATTTTTTGGGGATGTTACAAGGCTTAGAAGCAAATCTTGAAATTTTTCAGAAATTTTCAAAAACCAAATTTTAGGGACCACTACAGGTCTGAAGTCACTTTGCGAGGCTTACATAATAGAAACCGCCCAAAAATGACCCCATTCTATAAACTACACCCCTCAAGGTATTCAAAACTGATTTTACAAACTTCGTTAACCCTTTAGGTGTTGCACAAGAGTTATTGGCAAATGGGGATGAAATTTGAGAATTTCATTTTTTTGCCTATTTTTTTTTTAACCCATTTTTTCCACTAACAAAGCAAGGGTTAACAGGCAAACAAGACTGTATCTTTATTGCCCTGACTCTGCCGTTTACAGAAACACCCCATATGTGGCTGTAAACTACTGTACGGCCACACAGCGGGGCGTAGAGTGAAAGGTGCGCCGTATGGTTTTTGGAAGCCAGATTTTGCTGGACTGTTTTTTTGACACCATGTCCCATTTGAAGCCCCCTGATGCATCCCTAGAGTAGAAACTCCATAAAAGTGACCCCATCTAAGAAACTACACCCCTCAAGGTATTCAAAACTGATTTTACAAACTTTGTTAACCCTTTAGGTGTTGCACAAGATTTAATGGAAAATAGAGATACAATTTCAAAATTTCACTTTTTTGGCAGATTTTCCATTTTAATATTTTTTTTCCAGTTACAAAGCAAGGGTTAACAGCCAAACTAAACTCATTATTTATGGCCCTGATTCTGTAGTTTACAGAAACACCCCATATGTGGTCGTAAACCGCTGTATGGGAACACGGCAGGGCGCAGAAGGAAAGGAATGCCATACGGTTTTTGGAAGGCAGATTTTGCTGGACTGGTTTTTTGACACCATGTCCCATTTGAAGCCCCCCTGATGCACCCCTGGAGTAGAAACTCCAAAAAAGTGACCCCATTTTAGAAACTACAGGATAGGGTGGCAGTTTTGTTAGTACTAGTTTAGGGTACATATGATTTTTGGTTGCTCTATATTACACTTTTTGTGCGGCAAGGTAACAAGAAATAGCTTTTTTGGCACGTTTTTTATTTTAGTTACAACATTCATCTGACAGGTTAGATCATGTGGTAATTTTATAGAGCAGGTTGTCACGGATGCGGCGATACCTAATATGTATACAATTTTTTTTATTTATGTAAGTTTTATACAATAACTTTTAAAACCCCAAAAATGTTTTAGTGTCTCCATAGTTTAAGAGCTATAGTTTTTTTTAGTTTGTGGGCGATTATCTTGAGTAGGGTCTCATTTTTTGCGGGGCGAGATGATGGTTTGATTGGCACTATTTTGGGGTGCATATGACTTTTTGATCGCTTGCTATTACACTTTTTGTGACGTAAGATGGCAAAAAATGGCTTTTTTTACACCGTTTTTTTTTTTTTACGGTGGTCATCTGAGGGGTTAGGTCATGTGATATTTTTATAGAGCCGGTTGATACGGACGCGGCGATACCTAATATGTATACTTTATTTTTATTTATGTAAGTTTTACACAATGATTTCATTTTTGAAACAAAAAAAATCATGTTTTAGTGTTTCCATAGTCTAAGAGCCATAGTTTTTTTTAGTTTTTAGGCGATTATCTTGAGTAGGGTCTCATTTTTTGCGGGATGAGATGACGGTTTGATTGGTACTATTTTGGCGTACATGCGACTTTTTTATCACTTTTATTACCTTTTTTGGGAAGTAAGGTGGGCAAAATTTCAATTTTCTCATAGTTTTTATTTTTTTATTTTTATGGCGTTCACCATGCGGGGAAAGTAACATGACCATTTTATAGATCAGGTCGTTACGGACACGGCGATACCTAATATGTGTAGTGTATTTAATTTTTTTAATTTTTATTCAGTGATAACTTTTTTTACATTTTTTTGACCCAGACCCACTTGGTTCTTGAAGATCCAGTGGGTCTGATGTCTGCATAATACAGTACAGAACCCTATATAGGGTTCTGTACTGTATTTTACTTACACTGAACAGATCTATGCTTTTAGCATAGATCTGTTCAGCACCATGGACAGCAGGACGCCTGAGCAGGCATCCTGTTGCCATGGGAACCTTCCCCGTCTACCACAACTTCGCAGACGGGGAAGGGTGAGTACGGGGCTGCGGGGGACTGTCGGGGGGCTCTCTCCCTCTCCATCGGGGGGCTTCAAAGGCACAGCAGCCCCCCGATGGAGAGGGAGGGAGCTCCCTGACTGATGACAGTTAACCTTTTCCATACAGCGGTCCGTACGGACCGCGGTATGGAAAGGGTTAAACGGCTGACATCTGCGCAGATGTCAGCCGTTTATACCAGGGTGTCAGCAATGTGCTGGCACCCTGGTATAACCCACTAGAAGCCAGCAAATTTTCAAGGGGAGGCGGGCGGGGGATCGCCTGCGACACCCCCCCCCCCCTGCACCACCCGCCGGCATCAAATCATGCAGGGGTGCAGGGGGGGGGGGGGTGAAAAATTGATTTTAGGCACTCTAAAGTTTCTGATCAGAAACTGCAAAAAGCGCAGCATTCCGCAGGTCTCAATTGACCTGCGGTTTGCTGCGATCGCCGACACGGGGGGGGGGGGGGGCTGGACAGGAACAGCCGGCATCCTGTTCAGATTAACCCCTGGGGCGTCGGAATGCCTATTTAAAGTTAGGACGTCCTTAAGGACTCGGGAAATAGGGCGTACCGGTACAGGGGTGTTATATATCAATAATATAGTTTCTATATAGTGCATTTGGGTAGTACAGCATTTGTTAGCGGTTTTGCTACATTACCTCAGCTCACAGAGTGACAAACGCTATTGGAACAAATAATTTCTACTGGTGTGATATACCAAAACCTACAAAAGAAACGGAGCTGACCACGTACTTTTACTAAATATTATAAATACTTTATTAATTACAAGACATGATATATATCAAAGACATAGTCATTAAAAAACCAGGTGGACAGAGAAAGACACCACCCTGATGGGACATAGGCTACACATAATGTTGTCATGAGACAATATATTGTATAATGGATAATAAATAGATAAATAAAAAACACAAATGTAGGTCTCATATGGTTATGCAATGCATGTATGGGGGACAGCAGGTCTACAAAGTTGTAACCAATGGTCCTAAGAAGACACAGAAATCACCACTGCACTTCCACCCATATAACCTGATGTACATATAAAAATAGAAGGAGACCTACCAAGCCAAGTGCAGTATGTCTGAAAACAGGATGGCGCTGTCACGGCTGTTTGAGAGTAACAAGAGCATACACAGTAAAAGAGCTACTGACCGGACCCAAACTAGGGAAGATAAAGGGTGACCCCTGTCAGACCCTCAAAGCTCTCCCTATGCTGCTAAAGCACATGCCCGGATCCAAATGATGGAACGAGGCATGCCCACGTACCTAAGACTGATGACCACTGTAACCCCTACAATAGTGGAAGGGGCACGGCCACCGGTGCCCTGCTCAGTATATGGAGGGAACCGTGGCCACCTTAGATCCAGTCAGAAAATAACCAGGTACACAACAATGTCTGCACACTTAGCTGCAGCCGCAGAGAAGATGGATCCAAGGACAGCTGGCACTATCCGGAGTGCTTGCTGCAGCAGAACACAGGTCCAGTGAACTGATAGCTTACAAGTGAAGATACTCAAGCCAGAGCTACAACTGAAATGAGAAATATAATCCACGCCCTGCAATAGGAGAAGGGGTGATTTAAAGGCAGGGAAATCAAACGCAGGAGGAACAGCTGGGAGTAAAGACCTCATCACAGGGGCGGAGAAACAGAACAGTGAGAACACCTCCAAGCTCTAAGTGACATCATCACAGGGGTGGAGACAAAGAGCTGTGAGAACGTCTCAAAGCTCTGGTAGTGACAGGCGCTACACCGACGCACGTTTCGGCGTGCCTTCGTCAGGGGGTGATTTACCAGTTGCCCCCCCAAAAAACTGATTGAAGCAGGGGTGTGATTTACCTTCTTCCACAAATACTGCTCTTCTTTAGGTACTTTTGTCACAGGGCCATTTGGAAAATGACAGGCAGAGAAAGAGGCAGGCCATTCCGAATGGGTAGTAGGGGTCGGGCAGGTGCACCAGGCCTGAACCTAAGTGGGAAGTTGCAGAAAGTGCGTATGATTACGTCAAAGGATGCACCAGACTTGGTTGAGTGACTCACTCAGCCTTCTGCTTCTGCACCCTCCTCATCCTCTCTATCTGAACCCTGTTCACTCTCTGCTGTGTGCACCCCCAAAGACACCACCACCACCACCACCATATCCCCTCTGCTCGAGTCAGAGGAATTATTTTCCCATCCATTACAAGACCTTACTGATGCGCAGCCATGGCATCGAATCAGACAGAGGAGGTAACAAGGGTCGCCACCCAGCATTCTGACGACAGTACCCAGATCAGCCCAAGGAGGGTGGTCCCCGCTTTTTCTGCCTACTCCGAGTGGTGGTGAAGGGGACGGTGATGATGTGTCTATGGACGTCACGTGGGTGCCCACATAAGAGAGGAAGAGGAGGGGAGTTCAGAGGGAGAGACGGAGCAGCAGATAGGGAGGAGAAGCAGGCAGAGATTACAGTGCACAGAAGGCAAAAACCTGCTAATGTATCTGGAAAGAGCCATCCACCATGCACGGTCACATCTGGCGCTCCCAGGACGCCGGTACATGGCTCCGCAGTGTGGGCTTTTTTTTAACATGTCCGCAGCTGACAATAGTGTTGCCATCTGCAGCATGTGCTGTCAACGCATAAGTCGCAGTAAGCCCAACACTCACCTAGGTGCCTTAAGAAGGCATCTGGCCTCCCATCACCAAGCCCAGTGGGAGCAACACCATCAGAACCCATAAAGACACACTCCTGGTGCTCCACGTCCTGCCTCTTCTCCTTCCCCTTCTCCTCTCTCCTCCCATTTGTCCTCCACTCCACCTTCCACCATGCCATCGTCGCGTTTATCTGGCAAAAGGCAGGCTTCCGTGGCCCAAATGTTCGAGCGAAAAAAGATGATGACGCCGGATAACCCTCTTGCCCAACGGCTGACCGCTGGCTTGTCGGAACTGCTAGCCCGCCAACTACTGCAATAAAAACTGTTGGACTCGGAGGCCTTTAGAAAATTTGTGGCCATTGGCACACCACAATGGAAGGTACCTGGAATGAAATATTTCTCCCAGAAGGGCATCCCGGAGCTATATGGCCGCGTTCAGCGGCAAGTGAATGTGTCTCTGGCACACAGTGTCAGTGCCAAGATACATCTGACCACAGACACGTGGTCTAGCAACACATGGGCAGGGAAGGTACATAACTTTTACTGCACACTGGGTGAACCTTCTGACGGCCGTCAAGCATGCAACCCATGGCACCCCGTGTGGATTTGCTGTTACCACAATGGATTGCATGCAGACCTGTCTCTTCTTCTCCTCCTACTCCATCCTCCGTCTCCTCCCCCGCTGACTCCTCCTTTTCCACTGCTACCGCCTCTTCCTCTGCGCCCCCCAAGCTCTCCAGAGACGTTGCCATGCTGTGCTGGGGCTGTTGTGCCTGGAAGCCAAGAGCCACACTGGTCCTGCACTCATTTCAGCTTTGCGGTCACAGACCAATCAGTGGCTAACACCGCTCAATTTGACAGTTGGTAAAGTGGTGTGCAACAACAGTGCCAATCTGCTTAGAGTGCTGAAACAGGGCAAAATGACATACATGCCATGCATGGCACACGTCCTGAACTTAGTCGTGCAGCGATTCGTTGCCAAATAGCCCGGGTCCAGTACATCTTGCGGCAGGCCAGGAAAATCTGGCCATTTTAGAAAATCTTACACGGCCATGGCTCGCCTTGTTGATGTTCAGCGGCGACACCACCAGCCCGTCAGACATCTGATTTGTGACAGCCCGACGCGATGGAACTGTACCTTGTATATGCTGCTCCAGCAGAAACTTGCAGTTAATGACTACCTGTACGAACTCTGCATCAGGACAGGTTCTGGGGAGCTTGTTTTTTTTTCACTGCGCAATTCGCTGCTCATACGCAATGCATGCAGACTTCTGCGGCCATTTCACAAGATCACCAAACTGGTTAGTCGCAGCTAGGGCACCATCAGTGACATCGTACCTTACGCCTTCTTTCTGGAGCGTGCATTGCGTTGTGTCATTGATCAAGCCGTCGAGGAGTAGAGATGTCCAGAACTATTCGCCGGCGAACAGTTCCCGGCGAACATCGCTTGTTTGCGTTTGCCGCGGTGGGCGAACATATGCGATGTTCGGTCTGCCCCCTTTACGTCATCATTGAGCAAACTTTGACCCTGTACCTCACAGTCAGCAGACACATTCCAGCCAATCAGCATACTCTCCCTCCCAGACCCTCCCACCTCCTATCAAAAAGCAAGGACAGCATCCATCTTAGATTCATTCTGAAGCTGCAGTGTTAGTGAGAGCAGGGAGAGTGCTGCTACTGAATTAATAGGGAAATTGTTAGCTAGGCCAGTGTTCTGTGTCCACTCCAGTCCTCAAAGACTCATCTGATCTGCTGTAAGGACAGCGTCCTGACAGCACCCCAAAAAGCCCTTTTTAGGGCTAGTACATCAGTCTGCTTTTTTTTTTTTTGCTTTATATATATATATATATATATATATATATTGCAGTTGCCTGCCAGTGTGTGTCAGGCCCACTGACTGTACTGTGCCCACTGCCAGTGCCCACCACTCATATCGAGTAGCACAGTACCTTGCAGATAAAAGAGTAATTTAATTTTTTTCTCTGTAATATAATTGCAGTTGCCTGCCAGACTGTACTGTGCCCACTGCCAGTGCACACCACTCATATCTGGTGGCACAGTACCTTGCAGATAAAAAAGTAATTACATTTTTTTCTCTGTAATATAATTGCAAATGCCTGCCAGTGTGTGTCAGGCCCACAGAGTGCACTGTGCCCACTGCCAGTGCCCACTACTCATATCGGGTAGCACAGTACCTTGCAGATAATAAAGTAATTACATTTTTTTCTCTGTAATATAATTGCAGTTGCCTGCCAGTGAGTGTCAGGCCCACAGACTGTACTGTGCCCACTGCCAGTGCCCACCACTCATATCTGGTGGCACAGTAACTTGCAGATAAAAAAGTAATACAATTTTCTCTCTGTAATATAATTGCAGTTGCCTGCCAGTGTGTGGCAGGCCCACAGAGTGTACTGTGCCCACTGCCAGTGCCCACCATTCATATCTGGTGGCACAGTACCTTGCAGTTTAAAAAAGTAATACATTTTTTCTCTGTAATATAATTGCAGGTGCCTGCCAGTGTGTGTCAGGCCCACAGACTGTACTGTGCCCACTGCCAGTGCCCACCACTCATATCTGGTGGCACAGTACCTTGCAGATAAAAAAGTAATACAATTTTTTTCTCTGTAATATAAATGCAGTTGCCTTCCAGTGTGTGTCAGGCCCACAGACTGTACTGTGCCCACTGCCCACCACTCATATCGGGTGGCACAATACCTTGCACGCATAGTACCACTAATCAAAAAAAAAATGACAGGAAGAGGCAGGCCACCCCGCAGAGGCCGTCGTGGTCGTGGTGCTGTGATTTCCTTTGGCCCTAGACAACTCGCCCACCTGCCGCCACCACCAGTACTAGCACCACAGCCGCTTCACTTGATCTGTCAGAGGAGTTATTTACACATCAGTTGGAAGAAATAAGTGATGCGCAACCATTATTGCCAGAGGATGTAGATAACAGGGATATGTCTCAGTCAGGCAGCATTACACACATAGACGTACGGTGTGATGATGATGATGTTGTACCCGCTGCTGCTTCCTTTGCTGAGTTGTCAGATACAAGTGAAGCGGTTGATGATGACGATGTGTCCATGGATGTCACGTGGGTGCCCGCTCGAAGAGAAGAAGAACAGGGGGGTTCAAGCCGCAATGTTTTAGTGCACTTTCTGCCTGGAAAACATCAGCGGCTGCAACAATACCTAATTTTTCAGGCATGTGTACATGCCTGATATTTCTGGCCTCTGGTGCTGCACTGTGGCTGCAAAAACAAAACAAAAAAAAGGCACATACATGTGTCAATTCCCCTTCGTGATCGTTACCTTGTTGTGGTGAAGGGGCTTGCGTATCACAATGAAGTGATCATGCTAGTGCCCTGCACTGATTGTAGTTACAGGAGGCTAGATTGTTGTTAAAGATCTGACTGTTGCCTAAGAAAACAATGGGGCGACCAATTTGTCGGTGTTGGTGTGCCTTTGTGGTGTGGAGAATTGACTGCAGGTGCTGCAAGCTGGAGCTTTCAAACCGGCAAAATGCTGGCAGAAAAGTTCCATATCCAAACACGCCCAGTTGGTAACCCGATGGAACTGAGCTAGCGCTGCAGCTGCTTTGGAGCGGTGGTACTCGTAGAAGGCAAAGCCACCGTACTTATACCCCAGATCAGTGACTCTGTACATGTATAAATCCAACTCCTCTCTTCTTTCTGGGTGAGCGGAGCAGACTATGTCCCTGAAGAGAGACTAAAAGCCAGGACGAACTCGGGAACTGTTTGTTTTTTGTTCAATCCAGCATCCCTGGATTTTAGGACGATGGAGATGTTTTCACAAGCTATCGTCTTGTTTTCTACGGTGTCGTGGGTAGCTATCAAGATGGCGGCTAAATTTACATCTTTGCCCTCCAGAATGTCTTTCTTGATGCTATCTGTGATGAAATGGGCGGGGCTATCTCGGAGGAGTTGAACACCCTACCTGGGGAGGTTGGCTGAGATGAGGGAGCTGAAACGGAAGGAAGCGCGGGTACGCCAGATGCCGAGGGCCTGGATTCTACCGCCGACAACCTGTTTTGAATGGACAGCACTGATGAAGACAGGCTGTTGATGGTGGCATGCAACTGGGTCAATGACAATTGTATGGTAGACATTGACACATGATCCCTAGGTGGGGAGGAAGAGTCACACATTAACAGTCTGAATAATTCTGCCTTCCGGGAGGAAGCCGGACAGGGTATCCCTCTTCTATTGAGCTTCATAATCAGCTTAGGCACAGTCCAACTCCTAAGGGAAGTAGCGCTGGCGTGCTCTGAGGCTAGGGTCTCCTGAACTGAAGAGGTCTCCCCCATGTCGTCCAGATGAGACATGCTAGAATTGGAAGGAGTGACAGTTAAAACCGGATTAAAGATTCTGCCCATGAACCCTGCTAGTGCTGCAGAGCTATTAATTGTGGAGAGGAAAACCGCCTGGAAAGAGAAGAAGGCGTAATGGAGCTATATGACCACTTGTGCCTAGAGATTTGAGAGACTAACGTACCTGATGGTTTTGATGCGCCTGGGATTTGCGAACCGACTCAGAAAATTCCTGTTCTGTAGGAATGGACCGCAACCAAGCTTGAGATGCGGGTACAACTGCAGAGACCTTACCACATGACCGGAGTGCCGCTTGAAGGAACGCTGCTACCCGGCCAGCAGCAGCGCCATGCTGACAAATCTTCCCTGCTGCTGGCCTCCCGGATATGTAAGAGAACCCCTGGAAGGTAAGAAAGTGTGCAGCGGCGCCTGTGTTTGCAAAGGGGAGCTCGGTGACTTGCGGCTAGGGCAGAAGATGCACGGAAAGAACCCAGGCAGACCCGGAAGTGATGCGGAGGAACGATCCTACCAGCACAGCAAGCGCCCGCAATGGATGGGGGAGGCTTGTGAGAATTTATGAGCCTCCGCCCCTCCCACAATTACAGGCTGTGAACAGCCTTAACATTTATAATACTGTGTTATAATGTTACTTGTGTATTACTGTGTGCGACTATAGGTATATATATTTATATGCCCATAGAGATATAAATATATATATATGTATAGCAATAATTAGACTGTAGTCTGGTATTGTTTTAATAAATATCTTTATTATTCATTAAGTGCAGAGTATAGTCTTTTATTGTAGTCGCCGCCATTGTAATAGTAGTAGTGTGTCGCAGATAGATCAGTAAATAGAGTGAGGCAATCAGAAATTTCTATTTATAGGGTATAAAGAGGTGGAGTCATGAAGATGGCTAAGCATGAAGATGGCTTCTCTTATATGTGTTTTTTTTTATGTTTAACAAGAGATGATTTATGGGTGAAACATTTACCACATCCTGAACATGAATATGGCTTCTCTCCTATGTGAATTCTCTTATGCTTAACAAGTTCTGATTTCATCTTAAAACATTTCCCGCATTCTGAACATTAAAATGGCTTCTCCCCTGTGTGATTTCTCTGATGTCTATCAAGATTTGATTTATTGTTAAAACATTTCCCACATTCTGAACATGAAAATGGCTTCTCCCCTGTGTGAATTCTCTGATGTTTAAATAGAGATGATTTATTGGTAAAACATTTCTCACATTCTGAACATGAAAATGGCTTCTCCCCTGTGTGAATTTTCTGATGTGTATCAAGATTTGATTTTTGGTTAAAGCATTTCCCACATTCTGAACATGAAAATGGCTTCTCTCCTGTGTGAATTCTCTGATGTTTAAATAGAGATGATTTATTAATAAAACATTTCTCACATTCTGAACATGAAAATGGCTTCTCCCCTGTGTGATTTCTTTGATGTTCAACAAGATGTGATTTACGGTTAAAACATTTTCCACATTGTGAACATGAAAATGGCCTCTCCCCTGTGTGACTTCTCTGATGTGTATCAAGATCTGATTTAAATCTAAAACATTTTCCACATTCTAAGCATGAAAATGGCTTCTCTTTTACGTGAGCGGTTTGATGTTTTGCACCTCTTCTGTGACTTTTATTCTGTGTTACAGTCTGTGATGAATCAGAAGATCGGACCTGTTTGAAAGAATCAAATGATGCATTGTTGCTGTGATTGGATGAGGGTATATCTTGCATATTGGCATGCTCTTCAAATGTATCTTGTGTGATGCCCCAATCATCTACTTCAAAATCTGAAGATACCAGATGTTTCTCTATGTTCCTCGTACAGTTATCTGCCAAAAATAAAACACATTTTATGATTGATGAATAACATTAAAATTGTATTAAAGTTTTACAAAACTTTTCCAATAAAAAAAATCCACAGAAATTACAAGGCATGGCGCAAAATTCAAGTATCAATTGACTAAAACAGTGATGGCCAAACAGACCACAATCTAATAGTAGACCGAGGGGCATAACTAGAAAAAGCTGGCTCCCACCTTGAAGGGAACCTGTCATCAACTTTATGCTGACCTTACAGAGGGCAGCATAAACTATTGACATAAATGCTGATTTCAGCAGTGTAACTCATGAGCTAAAAGTAAGTGGTTGCTGTCTCATAATCATTGCAGCACAGGCCTCGAAAAGAGTCAAATCTACTTGCGAAGAGTCTTAGTTATTGTCACCACCAGACATCTGAGAAGCTCTGACAGATGCCTTTCAGAACCTCCTCCTTGAGCTTCCTTTGTTTTGGTTTTCAGTTCCTCATCTCGTTAGCCTGTCTCAGCTGTCATGTAGTTGGACTGATTGCATCCCTTTAAATTCCTCCCCATAATGCATTAGTGTGCTGTTTATACAACTTCCTGGAGTGTGTGTGCATGCTGACCCTATTTCCCAGTCTTCTACAAGATAAGTGTTGTACATTCATTTGTGATTTTCTGTTTGCTGGATCCCAGGTGACCCTGACTCCCTCCGTGTCTAGTGTAGGGAGCCGGTGGTCGTGTCCCCTCACTATTATAGGGTGTTCAGGTGTTATACAGTCGAGGTACGAGGATATGCGATCATCTACCATTGGGATGTTCGCATAGGCTGAGCAGTCAGGGAGAGTGCCAGGTCTTATGCAGGGGTCTCCCTTTTTGTTCCTTAGTTTTGGATCCAGTGAGTCATATATTCATTTTCTATTGTCCTGTTTCCTGTACACCTTCCGTGACATTATAAACCGCCAAAACCATCTCAAGCATGGATCCGGTTTCACTTTTGACTGAACGCTTGCAGGGTCTTTCATTGGAGGTAGCAGATCTCCGTAAGACTCTTTCTCAGTTTCAAGTGACCGGTTCAGCTTGCGTTCATGGAGTTTGTTCTGAGCCTAAGATCTCGCTCCCGGATATGTTCTCTGGGGGTAGTGAGAATTTTGTGTGTTTTAGAGAGGCTTGCAAACTCCATTTTCGCCTTCTTCCCCATTCCTCTGGTGATGAGGAACGGAGGGTGGGGATCATTATATCGCTGCTAAGGGGTAACGCTCAGTCGTGGGCCTTTTCGCTGCCGGTGGGGGCACGGCCCCTCCGTTCAGTGGATGAATTCTTTTTAGCCCTGGGTCAGATATATGATGATCCGGATCGTATTGCTTTGGCTGAGTCTAGACTACATCTGTTATGCCAGGGTAAACAATCCGCAGAGATATACTGCTCAGAATTTCGGAGATGGGCAGCTGATACTGGTTGGAATGATGCTGCACTCCAAAGTCAATTTTGCTATGGTCTTTCAGAGGGATTGAAAGATGCATTTGCCTTTCATGAGAGGCCTATCTCCTTGGACTCTGCTATGTCTCAGGCCGTTCGTATTGACAGGCGTCTTAGAGAGAGAGAAGAGATCACTCCTTCCTGTCATACTCAATCCCAGGACAGTGCAGCGGTCTCATTCTGTGCGCAGGGGTCTCAGTCGCTGTCAGCCCCTTCTGAGCAGGAGCCCATGCAGCTGGGGTTGATTGCCTCTGACAATAGAAGATTCAGCCCGCATGGGAAGGTTTGTTTTTGTTGTGGAGGTATAAATCATTTGGCAAATGTTTGTCCCTATAGGAGATTCAGGCAGTTTTTTGGGAGTAATAAAAAAACAAAAAAGGAAAAAATCTTTTAAAAAAATGTTCCATCGGTTACTATTTGCAGGGTTGAGGCGGAAATTGAAGGTTTTCCGTTTGCTTGTAGTTCCCGTTTTGTCCTGCCTGCCAGGGTGGCGCTAGAGAGCAAGAACATTTTTTGTGAGATTTTTGTAGATAGTGGAGCAGCTGTCAATCTCATTGATAATCAATTTGCGATAACTCATGGTTTCCAGGTATGCACTTTGGGAAAGGATATTCCTGTTTTTGCTATTGATTCCGCTCCACTTTCTCAGAAATCATTAAAGGGCATAGTTCACAATATCCGTTTAATTGTGAGTGATGCTCATGTTGAGGATGTGTCATGTTTCGTCCTTAGCGGATTGCCTACTCCTGTGTTGGGGCTACCCTGGCTCACTAAACATAACCCCACCATTGATTGGCAAGCGAGGCAAATAAATGGTTGGAGTGACTTTTGCAGAGAGAATTGCCTCACGACATCTGTTTCTGAGGTTTCTACTAAGACTGTACCATCTTTTCTCTCTGAATTTTCGGATGTCTTCTCTGAGAGTGGTGTTCAGGATTTGCCCCCGCACAGGGAGTATGATTGCCCTATTAATCTCATCCCAGGCGCCAAGCTGCCTAAATCTCGTTTATACAATCTTTCCCAACCTGAAAGGGTCGCCATGCGTGCTTATATCTCTGAGAGTCTGAGAAAAGGACATACGACCCTCGAAGTCACCTGTTGCCGCAGTTTTTTTCTTTGTTAAGAAAAAAGATGGTTAAGACCTTGTCTGGATTTCAGGGAGCTGAACAGTATCACTATTCGTGACCCTGATCCGCTTCCTCTGATCCCGGACCTGTTTAACCAGATTGTTGGGGCTAAAGTATTTTCCAAATTAGATCTAAGAGGGGCATACAACCTGGTCAGGGTCAGAGAAGGAGACGAATGGAAGACGGACTTCAATACCCCTGAGGGCCATTTTGAGAATTTGGTTATGCCTTTTGGTTTGATGAATGCCCCAGCCGTTTTTCAGCATTTTGTGAACAGCATTTTTTATCATTTAATGGGAAAATTTGTATTGCCGTTTTTCAGCATTTTGTGAACAGCATTTTTTATCATTTAATGGGAAAATTTGTATTAGTGTATTTGGATGACATTTAGATTTTTTCTCCTGATTTCAAAACTCATAAGGAACACTTACGTCAGGTCTTGCTCATCCTGCGGGAGAATAAATTATACGCGAAACTGGAAAAATGTGTGTTTGCGGTTCCAGAAATTCAATTTCTGGGGTTTCTTCTCTCCGCTTCTGGTTTTCGCATGGACCCCGAGAAGGTCCACGCTGTGCTTGAGTGGGAGCTTCCTGAGAATCAGGAGGCACTGATGCGTTTTTTGGGCTTTGCCAATTATTACAGGAAGTTTATTTTGAATTATTCCTCTGTTGTTAAACCACTCACTGATATGACCAGAAAGGGGGTAGATTTTTCTTCCTGGTCGGTAGAGGCGCGTAAGGCCTTTTCTAATATCAAGGAGAGTTTTGCTTCCGCTCCCATCTTGGTACAACCTGATATTTCTCTACCCTTCATAGTTGAGGTTGATGCTTCTGAGGTGGGTGTGGGTGCGGTCTTGTCTCAGGGTTCCTCTCCTGCCAAATGGCGACCGTGTGCCTTTTTCTCGAAGAAACTCTCCTCCGCAGAGAGAAATTACGATGTGGGAGATAGGGAGTTGTTGGCCATCAAGTTGGCTTTTGAGGAATGGCGCCATTGGCTAGAGGGAGCCAGACACCCTATTACCGTGTTTACTGACCATAAAAATCTGGCCTACTTGGAGTCAGCCAAGCGTCTGAACCAGAGACAGGCCAGATGGTCTTTGTTCTTTTCAAGGTTTAATTTTGTTGTCACGTTCCGCCCTGGGGTTAAGAATGTGAAGGTAGATACCCTGTCACGTTGTTTTCCGGGAGGTGGGAATTTTGAAGACCCGGGTCCCATTTTGGCTGAAGGTGTGGTGGTCTCTGCTCTTTTTCCTGAATTGGAGGCAGAGGTGCAGGTAGCCCAGTCAGAGGCTCCTGATTTTTGTCCTCCTGGGAGGTTGTTTGTGCCTCTCGCTTTAAGACACAAGATTTTTAAGGAACACCACGATACTGTCCTTGCGGGGCACCCGGGGGCAAGAGCCACAGTGGATCTCATCGCTCGGAGATTCTGGTGGCCTGCCCTTCGTAAGTCGGTTGAGGGTTTTGTGGCAGCCTGCGAGACTTGCGCTCGTGCCAAAGTCCCTCATTCACGGCCATCAGGTCCTCTCCTTCCCTTACCCATTCCTTCCCGTCCTTCCCGTTCCTCGGGGAAGACTGTGATTCTGGTGGTGGTGGACCGTTTTAGCAAAATGGTGCATTTCATCCCTTTTCCTGGCTTGCCCAATGCTAAGACGCTGGCGCAGGCATTTATTGATCACATTGTCAAATTGCATGGTATTCCTTCAGACATAGTCTCTGATAGGGGCACGCAGTTTGTTTCCAGATTCTGGAAGGCTTTCTGTTCTCGCTTGAGGGTTCGGTTGTCATTCTCTTCTGCTTTCCACCCGCAGTCGAATGGCCAGACGGAGCGCGTCAATCAGAATCTGGAGACATATCTGCGCTGTTTTGTGGCGGAGAATCAGGAGGATTGGTGTTCTTTTTTGTCCCTTGCTGAGTTTGCTTTAAATAACCGACATCAGGAGTCCTCTGATAAGTCACCATTTTTTGGTGCATATGGGTTTCATCCGCAGTTTGGGACATTCTCGGGAGAGGGGTCTCCTGGTTTACCTGATGAGGACAGATTCTCCTCGTCTTTGTCATCTATTTGGCAGTGAGAGATATAAGCGTGTGGCAGATAAGAGACGTGTGCCTGGTCCGGACCTGAATGTTGGTGATCTGGTGTGGTTGTCTACCAAGAATATCAAATTGAAGGTTCCCTCCTGGAAGTTGGGTCCTAAATTTATTGGGCCTTACAAAATCCTGTTTGTCATCAATCCTGTTGCCTACCGTCTTGATCTTCCTCAGACTTGGAAGATCCATAATGTTTTTCATAACTCCTTATTAAAACCTTATGTTCAACCCATTGTACCCTCGCCTTTGCCTCCTCCTCCGATTAAGGTTGATGGTAATCTTGAATTTCAGGTCTCTAGGATTGTGGATTCTCGTGTTGTCCGCGGTTCTCTCCAGTACCTCGTTTATTGGGAGGGTTATGGTCCTGAGGAGAGGATGTGGGTCCCAGTGACGGACATTAAGGCCACTCGTCTCATCAGGGCTTTCCATAGGTCCCATCCTGAGAAGGTGGGCTCTGAGTGTCCGGAGTCCACTCGTAGAGGGAGGGGTACTGTCACTACCAGACATCTGAGAAGCTCTGACAGATGCCTTTCAGAACCTCCTCCTTGAGATTCCTTTGTTTTGGTTTTCATTTCCTCATCTCGTTAGCCTCTCTCAGCTGTCATGTAGTTGGACTGATTGCATCCCTTTAAATTCCTCCCCATAATGCATTAGTGTGCTGTTTATACAACTTCCTGGAGTGTGTGTGCATGCTGACCCTATTTCCCAGTCTTCTACAAGATAAGTGTTGTACATTTATTTGTGATTTTCTGTTTCCTGGATCCCAGGTGACCCTGACTCCCTCCGTGTCTAGTATAGGGAGCCGGTGGTCGTGTCTCCTCACTATTATAGGGTGTTCAGGTGTTATACAGTCGAGGTACGAGGATATGCGATCATCTACCATTGGGATGTTCGCATAGGCTGAGCAGTCAGGGAGAGTGCCAGGTCTTATGCAGGGGTCTCCCTTTTTGTTCCTTAGTTTTGGATCCAGTGAGTCATATATTCATTTTGTATTGTCTTGTTTCCTGTACACCTTCCGTGACAGTTATTCATAATCTCCTGCTCTCTCGCCCATCTGCTGATGATTGACAGTTCTCTCCTAGACAGAAAGGGAGAAAACTAGGTAGAAGACTGTCAATCATCAGCAGGTAGAGCAGGAATTCATGAATAACCATGACTCTTCTCAGGTGGCCGTGACTCTTTTCCAGGCCCAGTCTGCAATGATAGTGATGTTGGCTCTCGGCAACCACTTACTTTTAACTTTTAAATGACAGACCGCTAAAATCAACTCACCTGTCTATACTTTATACTGCCGTTAGTATGGGCAGCATAAAGTTGATGACAGGTTCCCTTTAAGCAACTTCCCTGCAACCCCCACCCAATCAGTCATTTAAAAGATATATAAATAAAACATTTACTAGCGCTGGACAAGGGGCGACAAATCCTCTCTTAGTGCCCCACACAATATTTATCTCCCGTTAGTGTCCCTTTCACAGTGGAAGTCCCCCTTTAGTGCCCTCTTCACAGTACTGATGCTCCCTAAGTGCCCCCACTCAGTAGAATGTCCTCTTGATGTCTCCACACAGTAGTTATGCCCCCTAAGTGCCCCCACACAGTAGTTATGCCCCCTAAGTGCCCCCACACAATAGCTATGCCCCCTTTGTTCGCCCCCTGCAGTAGTGATGTCCCTTAGTGTTCCCTTTACATCAGTGAAGCTCTTGTACTGTGAATAAAGTTAAAAAAGTAATACCGAGCACATCATGCTCCTTCCAGCAGCAGACAAATATATTGTGTTCAGTGGTGAGACTTTTTTTTATATGAGCTCTTGAGGCTACATTCACACGTGAAAAAAAGGCCATAAAAAACAGATACACAGTTTTTCATGCCACTTTTTCAACCATTTTTTGCGTCCCTTTCTTGGTTGTCTGGACGTTTTGCATTCATTTTTAATGGCCACTATTTGAGTATTATTTCGATAATTTAATTTAATCGATTTTTTATTTCCTTTTTATTTAATTACCAACCCCTGCAGTATACAAAATGTCCCCCATAGTGGCCCCAGTTAGTAATAATGTTCCCCAGGGTGGCCCCCATCAGTAATAATTAATCATCCACTTGCACGCGTAGAGAAAAGTCGCTCTTCATTTGGTGCTAAAGGACCTAAACTCTCAGTGGGATGATGTCACCATGCGCTCCTAAGCAATAATGCTGGGAGAGCATGGTGATGTCATCACGTTGGTAGCACAGGTCCTTCAGCACCAAGAGAGACTGCCTTGGGCGTGCAAGCGGATAAGGCAATTTTTTTTTTTAATTTTAAACCCTAAAAGGCCATTTTCCACTAGTGTACCCATAGTAAACGGCCATTACATGGATGCACTCCTGTCTAAATGGCCATTAAAAATAGTCCCATTGATTTACATGAAGTCCATCTGGCAGTGAAAATAGCCACAAATAGGACATGTCCCATTTTTCACAAACACTATTCATTCGCCTTAAAAAAAAAATGGCCACATGAATAGCGCCATTGAGTTAAATTCATTCTAAAAACAGCTGTGTGCCATTTTTCACTGTTGTGTGAATGTAGCCTTATCCTGCAGCCTTTCCCGATTACACAAACTACATATAGCTATATGGTAATGGTGGTGGCTACTCTGAGGAAGGGAGAGTCACAATTCCCGAAACGCATCTGGTTTAAACGCCATACACCTGTCGATATTTCTGTAGTCGCATAGCTATGCAGACAGGACTTTAAAATTCGAAAAATTTAATATTCGAAAAATCGAAGTTTCAAACCATCGAATCGAATATAAGAAAGACGTCACTACCGGACCACACAGGAAGTTACGTAAGTGTAATCCCGCGAGCACTGAACGCGGCCATTGAACAGAGCAACGTGAGATGCCGGTCTCATACATCACCCGGTGTTTCTTACCTGCTCCGTTTGAACAAACCGCAGGACTCAAGTGGACTATCTCTACAAAGGGGAGGTAAGCGGCAGAATAGCCGAGAACTTCTTTTTCTTCTGTCCAAAATATCACCAAATATTATAGGACTGATGTCCGATATATAAAAAGTACCAGTCGATTGTTAGAATCCTTCTAGCGTTAGAATCCTTCTAGCATAGGTATTCTCAACATCTATTACCTATCATTGGGGGCATATTGGACTTCCACTGGAGACTTAGGCCATACCAGAAGGCCCCACAAAGAACCTCAAATATAATCCACGCCAGAGGATCTATTTAAAATTTTTGGACATTGATCTTATTCATCCACCCCATTGTGGTTATATTGATGTATTTTATTTATGTTTTTTTACTTGTTTTATATTGCTAGTTATTTGTTTTATATCAAACTATTTTACCTGCAATAAATGTGTACTTTATGGTAGAGTGCTCGCCCATACACATCTCTTTAAACTACATATAGCGCCAAAGACTAATCCTGTGACCCGAACTTCATCACTGCAGCTAGGACACTGTGCACACCGAGGTCTCTCCAAATCTCAGTCCTGTCACTGTCAAGTAAACAAACTGCATGGCCCACACCATAACATCTTACTTTTTGTGTGCATTTATATTAAAGGGGTTGTCTCATCTGAGACAATGGGGGCAATTTGCTAGCATATGCTCCTATTGTCTGGTAGGTGTGGATCCCACCGCTGGGACCCGCACCTATCTCCTAAACGGAGCCCCGAAAGTGGTGGAGGGTGCACTGTGCACGCGCAGCACTGGCTTGGCTATTTCCTTCAGGCCCATAGAAATGAATGGAAACAGTGGCTGGTCATGCACAGTGCGCTTGGTGGTGGCTGGACCACCACTTTGGCTCGTTACGTAGTCGATATAGGTGTGGGTCCCATTGATTGGACCCGCACCTATCAGACAATGGGGGCATATCCTAGATATGCCCCCATTGTCTCAAATGATACAACCTCTTTAAGTGCTTGCAACTCATATATACTGTACACACCATCCAAAGATTATGAAAAGTATATCACTAGAGAGGAACCAATTTCTTGAAATACATTTCAGGTGTAATTCTGAAGAATTTGTCAAAAGAGGGAACAAATAAATTTGACCAGAATCAAATCTGCTCCGATAGGCCTGATAATCTGTGTATGACTCTCAGGCAGATCTACTCCTTGGCATCAGCTGGAGGTGTGTGACGATGCCACCTGCCACACTAAATACCCTGCACTGGAGGCTGGACAAGACAGTACACATATCAAACTGGGCCAGTTCCAACCACTGTTCCTATCTCCTTCCCAGAAGTCCATGGAGTCAGGGGACAGGCTATGTGCAGAACAAAGGGCACAGTTCAGGTACGACTGAACCCGGTTGTTCAAGCAATGCTTGTCCTTTTGCAGATATGCGTCAGGTTGGCACAGCTTTAAAAAAAAACTTCCATCACATTAAGAAAACTAAATTGGTTGCTGCTCTGCCTATTGAGACTTATTGTAGGGGTAGCACTACCAGAGAGGGCGTGACGTTTGCTTTGATTGCAGTGATCTGAAAACTATGGCTATCCAGTAATCATTTTCATTGATGCTAACCACATGCTTGCCAGCATGTAGGCAACCAAGCATGCAGTTTGTCATGCTCAACAGCATGCCTGAGGACCCAGTTCTTTAAGACCCCACAGCAATGGTTGGTCATGGCCAATGTCATCGTCGTCATCATCATCAGCATATCTATCATACCGAGCGCCAACCTCCTTCCCTAGCAATGCCTAGGAAAACACCAAGTCTCCCTGCACCACAAACTTCTCCTCCTCCACTTCCTCTTTTATGCGACTTCGTCCATCTAGGTTCCTATCAGCTACAGGGTCTCCAGAAAGCTGTGGAGGTTGTTGTTCTTCCACTAGTCCTTGTTGCATCAGCGTGAGCATTAGTACAAACATAAATATCAGGGTTGTAACAGAAGCCCTCGGTTTGTCTGTTGGAATATTGTGTATTTTGGGGTACTTTTTAATGTATAAAATGAAAATGTGGTTTTACTGTCTAGAGACGATTAGAATTATCTCCCAGTTCAGGGGGAGACATTGTACGTCCTGTATGGGGGTCTTTATACACAGTGTGGTTTTCCTGTCTGGAGATAATTAGGTTACCTACAGTGTCTAACCTGATTATCTCCCAGGCAGAGGGGAGACATTGTGTGGGACTGCCCCGGATTGTGTGATTATCTCCATTGGTCTGTGTGGTTGTCACTCAGGTCTTAATCAGGTCCACAGGGGAGGGCCCCTTCCATGGAGACTTGTATATAAGGTCAAGGGTGGCACCAATAAATGTTGTTCTTCTTACCCTCAACTCGCAGCCTCTGGGAACAGCTATATCACTACTAGCTCTTGTAAGAGCTGCACAGCTACTGGAAATCGCAACTCAGCTTGGAAGTCTCTGGAGCAGCTCTACAGCGCCACGCTGACCAAGGGAGAAGGACGTTGCCAACGGTTGATACTGTTACAAGGATGATGCCATGTTAATGCTTGTCCCTACTCAGGTGGCCTCTTCGAAGGGGTTGAATATGCTACACATGGCCCTGATGAGCTGCCAGTGCCTGCGCTCAAAATAACATATGCTCTGCTGTGGTGGTCTCATGCATCATGTAAATCATTAATCTCTTTACGCTGCTCATAGCAACGCTTCAGCATATGTAAGGTGGAATTCAAATGGTACAAAAGCAGACCATTTTGTGACTTCCTCTTCAGAAGGGACTTTTTAGCCACATAAGAATGGCTGGACAGTCCCCTGGACATGACCAACACCATCTTTCAAAACTTCATGCACCTCTAAATGTATGATGTGTGCCATTGCTGGGAACATGTGTTATTTCCCCCAAATGAAGTGCAGCCACAATGTTCCTGCCATTGTCACCAACCACGTTGTCCAGCTGTAGATAGAGGAGAGAAATCCAGCAGGAAGCTGCTTCATGCAGATTACCAATTGATCTATGTAGCTTCTCTCGCCCAAGCTCATCAGCACATATAAAAGATGGTAGAAAAAGTGTAAGCAACAATCTGCTCTGTTTTTGTTAGGGACAGGAGGATGTCCATTGAGGAGGACATGGATAAGCACCTGGTGTAGGGTACCAGATAATCAGCAATTGCAAGCTGCAGCCTGGTGGCCAAGACCGTACATCGGTTTAGGAAGACAGGTTCCACTCTCACACTTGCTCACACTCTCTCATTCTGGTCACTGGAAATTCAACATGGCACCTCATGGCAAAGAAATCTGAGGATCTGAAAACAAAGAATTTTTGCTGTACATAAAGATGGCCTAGGCTATAAAAAGATTGCCAACACCCTGAAACTGAGCTGCAGCACGTTGTCCAAGGCCACACAGTGGTTTAACAAGGCAGGTTCCACTCAGACCAGGCCTCGCCTTGGTCAACCAAAGAAGTTGAGCGCACATGCTCAGCTCCATATCCAGAGGTTGTCTTTTCAAAATAGACGCATGTCGTCATGGAGGAGTGGAAGAGGAATCAAGTGGCAATCTGTGAAGCTCTAGTAAACTCCATGCCGAAGAGAGTTTAGGCACTGCAGGAAAATAATGGTGGCCACACAAAATATTGACACTTTGGGAACAATTTGGCCATTCTCACTTAGGGGTGTAATCACTTTTGTTGCCAGTGGTTTAGACATTAGTGGCTGTGTGTTGAGTTATTTTGAGGCACACCAAATTTACACCATTATACAAGCTGTACACTGACTACTTTACATTGTATTAAGGTGTCAGATCTTCAGGGTTGTCCCATGAAAAGAAAGAATACAATTTTAACAAAAATGTGAGGGGTGGACTGACTTTTGTGAGATACTGTAGGTACCAGCAGCAGATCTTTGCTTACCCAAATGCATTCAGCATGGCAGAACATTTCTCAGACAACCATTAGTAACCTCATTGGTAGGATGAATAAAGCAAGATGTTTTGCATATTTATTTCCGTCTTTTATCATTTGCAAAATCTTTCTCAGCATAGTTCTTCAATATGAGATCAGCAGAGGTCCGGTCCCTGCACCCCCACCAATCAGCTGTCTGAGGAAGCCTCAGTGCTCACCGGAGCTCCAGTTAATACAAAGCCTCCTCACAGCTTACCGAGCACAATGCTGTCTGTTGAATAGTAGCTATGCTTGGCATTGCAGCTCAGACCCATTCACTAGAATGGGACTAATCTGTGCCTAGGCCATATGACCTATGAACGTCACATTGCATGGCCAGGAAGAGGCCTAAGAGCGCGCAGAGCACTGTGTCCTCTCCTTACATTTGACCTCCGATCTGATATTAATGACCTCTCCTGAGGATGGACTATATGTATCATATACATACTGTATATCACCTATAACGCTGTCACATTTCCATCCATATTTAACTTGAATTTTAGCTGAATCGGTGAATGTAACGCTGAAAAAACGGACAGAAGACAGAGCCTAAAAATGTAACATAAAATTGTATCATCCAGTGAAGGAGAAGAATCCGTGAGTCTTCTCTGCTTTAGGGTCCATTCACACATCGGTAAGTGTTTTGCGGATCTGCAAATTGCGGATACGCAAAACACTGACACAGGTAATGTGCACTCCGCAATTTGCGGACCGCACATCGCCGGCACTATAATAGAAAATGCCTTTTCTTGTCTGCAATTGCGGACAAGAATAGGACATGTTCTATTTTTTTCGGGAACGGAATTGCGAATCCGGAAGTGCAAATTCAGAAATGCAGATAGCACATAGTGTGCTGTACGCATCCATTCCGTCCCCATTGAAAATAAATGGGTACGCACCCATTCCGCAATATTGCGGAACGGATGCGGACTCAACTTTCGGACGTGTGAATGGACCCTTACTTAGTGGTCACTACTCACCTGGGCGGTTATCTTTAGGAATGTCCTCTGTACTCTGCTCATCACCCCTCACATATGTCTCTGTAGGATTAATATTGTTCAGATCTTCACCCGGATTCACAAGCTGTGAGAGAAATATTGTAGAAGTCATCAGACGGTTGGAGAAGTCGTGTGGAAGGTTTTATATGACCTGAAAAGATTAGTAATTAGAATGATGACCAAAAACGACCGGACAGCAGGAGTTTTCTGACCCAAATATCTGCAGGTCTCCTGTATAAATCCAATCTGATTGCTTTGTTGATCCAACCAGTTTGCAATGCAGGGAGAGTAGCCCTTATATTCCATCCCTAACATTACATTGTGTGTATATAACAATACGTTGTTTGTGCACCTGTTACCCTTGCTGGCCGTCCCAGGGCTGTGAAGTCGGGAAGCCAAAGTGTTTTCAGTCCACGGCTTATTTACTTCCTCGGAATAGACATAATCATCTGCTCTGCTGCAGCCAATGACTGGATTCAGGGGTAACATGTCCACAAGAAACACATTACAACTAAAGCCAGTCATTAGCTGCAGTAAAGTAGGTGACCATGCCTGTGCCGGTGAGGGAGCAAACAACATTTACTGGAAGATGGACACACGGGAGCTGGCACATATAACCAGAGCTAAGGGTAGCAGGTACAAATGACTCTTTCCATACTAGAGGCTGCGGACACATGTGAAAAGTTACTTATTCCTGAACAAACCCTTTACTAATGTCTTCCTGTTCTGTCCACCAGTTTTGGGAGGACTGCAGGCATGAAGATACTGTACCTAGTATAAGAGACAGGAGAGATGCGAACTGATTATCTATCACCACTAGAACACCCTGCTTATCACTGATTATAGTATAAGGACACAGTGGCTTAACTAGAGTTCTAAGGGTCCCAAGGCAAACTGTTGTGCCACTCTTGTGCAACCACATAAGATCTGCAGCAGTTCACAGAGGAGGCCATCTCAAATGTCTATATAGGCAGAAAATAGTGAGAAGAACCAGACAACATGTAATGTGTATGGTCAGCTGTAATCCTGCCACCTCCACCTTTCTCAATATACAAGGATAAAACATATGATACTGGTGGATAAAACAAGACTGAACACAAGATCTTCACAGTCTTCTACAGATCATAGGGAACATTTCATGAGACCTTATCTCCATCTACCTGATCATCCTGCTGGACATTGTGATGTTCTTCTGAACCATCCTGTGGAAGAAGAGGACTGGGACATCTCTCCGGTGTTCTTCTCTCTTCCTTAACTGTAGGAAACACATCCAGTGACTGAATTCATCCCTTACATACAGATAATGAGAGGAGGTGTGTATTTGGTCATGTCTATTACCTGGTGATGTGAGGGGCAGTTGATCCTCCAACATGACATCCTTGTACAGATCTTTGTGTTCTTCTAAATACGCCCTCTCCTCCATGGAAAAATAGATGGCGACATCCTGACACCTTATAGGAACCTGACAACACAATGATACAGTCATCACCCAGATCCCTTCATAGCGTTCCTGTAAAATGTCCCAGCATTCCCAGCAGTGTCACCTCTCCATTCAGCAGCTCAATCATCTTGTTGGCGAGTTCTAGGATCATCTCTCTATTGATTTCCTCATGTATCAGGAGGTGAGGTGGAGGCCCCATGATTGGGCTCAGGGTTCTTCCCCATCCTTCAGACACAGGGGCCTGACAGCGCTCACTAGAGGTCTTCTTCACTACTGTGTAGTCCTGGTTATGGAGGGACACAGTAATAAATATCACTCCATACATCTCCAGAGTCCCTCACCTCTCCAGTCATGTCCATCTGTTAGTAACATAGATAAGATGATGTAATGTGACATCAGAATCTCTCACCTCTCCAGTAAGCCGGAAGAGGATCTCTAGGGTAAGATTTATTATACTCTCCGCCATCTTGTCCCTGTCCATCTTTCAAGGGTCAATCAGCAGAAGGGTCTTATATAGAAGATATCCACTGAGCGGATCCTATATTGTAGCAACCTGAATGGAGAGAAGATGAGAAGATGTAAACTGAAAATACCATGTACAATACCATTACTGGAGATAATAAGAGGAGACATCGGAGGAGACAATAAAGTGTAGATGTGTTCTCTCTTTTTATAGTGATTGAAACATGTGTGAGGACAAGCAGTTTTATGGTATGTAACACCTTCACATGACCCTATAGCCAATAGAAGGCGTCATCAGTGATGCCAGGATGAACAGCACGTGACCGCAATAGACCATCCTAGGCCTTAATGGTCAGGTGATATACATACCGCCATCGGAGCTCCAACTAATATTGTCGCTGTAGTGATGTAAACAGACTGAAGAAGACCACAGGAGCCTCAGTGCTGGAGCAGTGGACGATTCTACAAGTCCTATGTTATCAGGGCAATTGTAAAATGCTGCGGAACATGTTGGCGACACATAAAGTACAATTTAGACTTACCAGTAAATAGTTTTCCAGGAGTCTGACATGACAGCACACATTTAGGATGTCCATATATACCTCTAAAGGGACAGGAAGAACAGAGAGGTTAAAAGCCCCTCCCTCCCCTCCAACACCAGTGTTTTTAAATCATCACACCGCTCAAGCAACATATATACATATATCTACACAAATTCCCAAGTAATAAACCATATATATTTAGGTAAGGATAAGTAGGGTGCTGTTATGTCAGATTTCTGGAAAACTATTTACCGGTAAGTCTAAATTCTACTTTCCAGGAAGTCCATCATGACAGCACACATGGAGCAATACCAGATAAACTAGGGAGGGACCACAGCCTGTAGGACTTTACGTTTAAAGGCTAGGTCTCTATTAGCAGATAGGTCTAGTCTGTAGAAGGTTTGAAAACTAGACCAGGTAGCTGCCATGCAGATTTGTTCCAGTGAGGCATTAGCTCTTTCTGCCCAAGAAGCAGCCACTGCTTGAGTAGTATGGGCTGTGACTTTGAATAGGCAGTCTTTATTCTGGGAAGTATAAGCTTGCTGGATTGTTGATTTAATCCATCTTGCAATAGTGGATTTTGAAGCTTGTTTTCCCTTATTCTTCCCTGTGAATTGTACAAATAAAGCTTTCCTGAAGGGGTGAGTGACTTCTAAATCTTGTATTACTAAACGACGAACATCTAGAAAACGTTATTTTACATTCTTCAGATCTGTACAAAAGCGACTTTTGGATAAAGGCTGGGTCTAATTTTAAGATTACTCTGTCATCCAGAACCCTCATATATGGTTCTCTTGAAGAAAAAGACTGTATCTCTCCTACTCTCCTTGCCGATGTTATCGCCACTAGAAATACTCCTTTGAAAGAGAGCATTTTTATTTTACAGTTTTCTAAAGCTTCAAAAGGAGGATTGCATAGGTGCTCCAATACTAGTGAAAAGTCCCAAGGAGGGACTGACTTTCTTACCAGAGGCCGGATTCTGGAGATGGCACGAGAAAATGTTTTTATCCATTTATGCTCTGCTAGAGGGAAGTAAAGAAACCAACTCAAAGCTGAAATCTGTACTTTTATAGTACTGGGCCTGAGACCCATGTCAAAACCTTTCTGCAGAAATTCTACAATGTCCTGAATAAAAGGGGAAACAAACCAGGAACAGAATTCCTTTCAAATCTTACCGTAGATGGCAGAAGTAACCATCTTGTAAATTTGTAGCATGGTTGTTATAATTCTTTCTGACAGCCCCTGGCTCTTAGTATCTGCTCTTCAGAATCGAAGCTGCTAGCTTCAACCTGTGCACTTGTGGATGCCAAAGAGGCTCCTGAGACAATAGGTCGTCGTCTGGGGGAAGAATAAAGGGTTCCTCCAATGCCAAGTTCTTTAGAATTTGGAACCAGCTTTGTTTCGGCCAATATGGAGCTATTAGGACCAAAGTTACTGACCTCAGCTTTTTCAAGATTGGCCCGATTAGAGGAAAAGACGGGAAGGCATAGGCCAGATCTAGATCCCAACTCTGAGACAATACTTCTTTTTTGAGACATCACTCCCCTAGACGTCTAGAATGTCTGCTTAAGAAATCTGCGGTCACATTTTTCTCTACTTTCAGGTGGATTGCTGAGACTGACAGTACATTTTTCTCTGCCCAGCTGATTATCCGGTCTGATAAATATTGAAGGACGGTGGAAATCTTGACCCCCCCTTGATGTTCAGGAATGATACTGTTGCAATGTTGTCTGAGAGAACCAGTACATGTAGGCCCTTTAGAAGATTCTCCGCTTTTAGAAAAGTTTCCAAGACTGCTCTTAACTCCCTGAAGTTTGAGGACCTGTGAGAGAGATTGTGACCCCAGGGAACCCTGAAAGTATAAGTCATGCACCTGGGCTCCCCAGACCAACTTGCAGGCATCCGTTGTTACTAGAATCTGAGGTTCTAAAGTCCATGGAATTCCCAATGGTAAGATCTTTGGATCTATCCACCATGAAAGACTCCGTCTTACCGACTTTGGAATGCGGATCTATGAGATCTAAATTCTTTGGATCAGGTTTAAACAAGTCAGAACTGTTTTCTGTAAAGGTTGTGAATGAAATGGAGTCCGGGGGACTGTGGTGATGCAAGGCATCATTAACCCCAGGATTTTCATGGCTGTTCTTATAGACCTTGGAATAAGGAAATCTCCTGAGGCATCTTTGCCTGTTTCTCTACCGATAGGAATGAACATTGTTTTTCCGAGTCCAATAGGGTGCCTAAGAAAATCTTCCTCGTTTCTGGAATAAAGTTAGATTTTTCTAGGTTTATGATCCATCCCAAGTGGGAGAGACTTGTCAAGGTGAATTCCAGCTGTCTCATTAGAATGGTGGCAGATGGAGCTGTCAATAGGAAGTCGTCCAGATAAGGTATAATTATTGTACCCTCTTCTTTCCTCAACCAGAACACGACTTCTGCTACTATTTTTGAAAAGATTCTTCGTGCTGAGGATAGGCTGAAGGGTAGACACTGGAACTGGAAATTTTGAATGGATGAATACTTCAGAACCGCACATCTCAAATATATTTGATGCTCTGGAAAACAACATTGCTTACTGGTAATCGTTTTTCTCGATACCCATGACGGCACCCTGTGCGACTCAGGACCTCCCATCAGGACAGGAAACCTGAGAAGATAAAAAGGACACACCTCCACCCAACACCAGTGGAAGAAATAAATTGTTCTCCGGAGAGAAGTGGCAAAGAGTTAAAGACCCTTTTTTTTTTTGCTGCTTATATCTATATTACTTCTAGAAGGGTGGAAACAACTTTGCTAGAAAGCCCTCTCTTCAACCAGATGTCCCTGTCAATCTCCATACTGCCAATTGAAGAATCCCCGGATTGGGATGCCATACGGGCCCCTGGGAGAGTAGATCCTCCCTTGGAGGAATCACCCAGGGAGGGCTTCTGGCTAGGCTTAAAAGGGTGGAGTACCAGACTCTCTTGGGCCACTTGAGGGCTACCATGATTATGGTGGCTCCCTCCCTCCGCACTTTCTTCAGAACCTGCGGAATTAGGGAAATAGGTGGGAAGGCATAGCCGAGTTCCTGGCTCCAGTCCTGAGCCAGACTGTCTACCGCTGTAGGATTCTCTGTATAATTTAGGGAGAAGAATCTCTTTGTCTTCCTGTTTTTCCGGGTGGCAAAGAGGTCTATAGATGGGGTCCCAAACTTTGTTACAATCTGGGAAAAAATCTCCTCGTTCAGACTCTACTCTGCCTGACTGAGCTGTACTCTGCTTAGAAAGTCGGCCACCGTATTCTCTTTCCCTTTCAAATGTATTGCGGATAAGGTCAGGTTCCTGTCTTCCGCTATTTTGAAAATTTCCTGGCAGAGGAAGATTAGGGATGGTACTTTTGTTCCGCCCTGATGATTTACATAGGCCACTGTCGTTGAATTGTCTGAGTAAAAGACCAACTTCCTGTTGGAGACCTCTGGAACTGCCACCTTTAGTACTCTTTCTACCGCCTTGAGCTCCTTGTAAATTGACGTGCAGTCTCGGGTTCTTAAGTCCCATCTTCCCTGCCAGTATTTTCCCCCCGAATGAGCTCCCCAACCCCACGGACTGGCATCTGTCGTTATCAGCATGGGTTCTATGAAGGACCAAGGCATTCCTACCGAGAGGTTCTTCTCGGACGTCCACCACAGAAGGGAGTACCTTGCTCTGGAGGAGAGATGAAATATTTCCTCTAGTGTTTGAGGAAGACCATTCCAATTCTTCAAGATCCGACTGTAACAAGTCCGACTGTAACGGTCTTGTGTGGATCTGCGCAAATGGTACGGCTGGAATTGTAGCCGTCAGGTGCCCCAGTACTGCCATCGCCTCTCTGATGGAACATCGGAAGGACCGGAAAAGGAACCACACATGCTCTATTGTTGAGGACACTTTCTTCGGAGGGAGGAATGTCTTCTGAGCCGTGGAATCTAGGTGCATTCCTAAAAAGGTGCAAATTTGAGAAGGGGTTAGACAGGATTTCTCCTGATCCATCTTCCATCCCAGATCCTTCAACAGAGAGCACACCAGGACGAGCTCTGTTTGTAACTGCTCCCTTGTTTGGGCCACGAACAAAAAATCGTTCAGATAAGGTACAACTACTATCCCAGACGATCGAAGGAATGCCACCATCTCCGCCACGACCTTCGTGAAAATTCTCGGGGCTTGAGAGACCCCAAACTGAAGTGCCCTGTATTGCAGGTGTAGAAGTTGGCCCTTTACTTGAACAGCTGTCCTTAAATACTTTTGGGAGGAAGAGTGAATTGGGATGTGATAATAGGCATCCTCCAAGTCTATACTTGCCATCCAGCAACCTTAGTATAACAGGTCTAAAGTCGACTTTATAGTTTCCATTCGGAACTTCTTGTATCTCAGGAATTTGTTTAGGCGTTTTAGGTTCAGAATCATCCGAAAAGAACCGTTGGGTTTCTTTATTAAAAAGAGTGGGGAGTAGAACCCCCTGCCCTCCTCCCTTTTTGGGACTTGGCAAACAACCCCTTTGTCCAACAATAACTGAACCTCTCTTTCCAGAACCGTGGACTTTAGAGGATCCTTTGGAGTTGGAGTATGGGTGAAAAAGACTTGGGGATAAGAGCAGAACTCCAACCTGAATCCCTCCGCTATCCCCCCCAAAACCCACTTGTTCTGGGTGACGTTCGCCCAAGCCGCGAGAAAGGCAGAGAGTCTTCCCCCAACCTGGAGTCTGGCGTCATTGCTTGTCCTTTGGTTTGCTATCCTGGGTTTTAAAAAGGAAGCCGCTAGTTTTTCTTGGAAATCTATCCCTTTCCTTCCTATCGTATGGCTTACCCCTCTGTTTTCTAAAGCCCTGCTGGGGTCTACGAAAAAAGGGAGTCTTCTGAGGGACCGGAAAACCTTTTTTCTTGTCGGATGCCTTCTCCAAGATGTCATCCAGGGAGGACCCAAATAATCTATCGCCCTCACACGGAAGGGCACAGAGTCTGGCCTTAGACCCCTGGTCACCCTTCCATGATCTAAGCCAAATAGCTCTTCTTGCCGCATTCGTCATAGCTGAGGATTTGGCGGCAAAGCGCATAACATCCGTAGAAGCATCTGTTAGAAAATCCGCCGCTTTAGCAAAGGTGGGAAGAGAAGCTAAGATTTCCTCCCTAGGCTTCTTCTCTTTAAGATGTGCTTCTAGCTGTTCAATCCACAATCTTAAGGACCGGGATACCCAAGTGGCTGCAACCACGGGTCTAAGACAAGTAGCGGAAGTCTCCCACGCCCGTTTTAGGTAAATATCTGCTTTCTTATCTAATGGGTCCGAAAGGCAACCCAGATCATCAAAGGGGAGGGCAGATCTCTTAGCTATCTTAGCGACTGGAGCATCTACCGTGGGGGCCCTATCCCAGCTGGAGGACACTTTTTCTTCATAAGGGTATTTCCTTTTCACCGAGGAGGGTAAGAAAAAATTTCTATCAGGATTTTTCCATTCCCTATTAATGATCGCTTGCATGTTTTCATGAATAGGGAAGACCCTATGTTTTTTAGGGCCTAATGCCTGAAAGGCCTGGTCCGCAACTGATCTAGTCTGCTTAACGTCTTCCAATTGCATAGTTGCTCTGACCGCTTTTAGTAATAGTTGCGTATCCTCAGGGGAAAAGAAGGATCTCCCTGAATAATCTTCATCCGAAGAGTCCGATAGTTGTCCGGATTCTTCGCCATCGTCGGATGAATCCAATTCAATACTATCATACTCCGTATCCCTCCCTGGTCTATCTGGGGACCTGGCACGGCTTTTACTGAATGCTTTAAAGGATGCTTTGATAATAGACTTCATGGACTTAGTGAGGGTCTGGGATTGTTCTGCTACCAGTTTATCTATACATGTTGAGCATAACGCCTTCTGATAAGATGCCGATAGGGACGTTTTACATTCCGCACATTCCCTGTGCTTTGTCTTGGAAGACGATTTTTTAGGTGGCTTAGGGATCTAAAGGGAGCAATCATATGAAACACCACATTAGAAAATAAAAAGGAACGCTCTCACCCATTGAAGCTTTTTCCTTTTCCCCATCCTCAGACCAATACCGGACTTGGAGGCCTCAAGGGTTCCTGGGGTTCAGCGCGTCCTTCTGTAGGCTCCGACATGATGCAAACCCGGATCGCTACGCGGCACGTCTAAATTGTGCCCAGCTGGCTGCCTGAACCTGCCGCCGTGATTTATATTTTAAAAGACGCGCTCCGGCCTCTACTTCCAGGTCCTGCAGGGCTGAAGCTCCGCCCCCCCGCCGACGTCATCCTCAGGAGACGGCCCCGCGCATGCGCATAGGCACACTGATGCGCGGGCACCATCTTGGACCGGGGAGAGCAAGGAACAGCATGGGGAGCCGCCTGAACACGGCCACAGCGGCTCCCCGCAGGGCCGGAGAGAGGGCAGGCGCAGGCAGACTTATGGGGAGCGGCTTCCGGCACGGCCACAGAACTACCCCTCCCCAGGGATAGGCCTTCCCACGGCATACAGCCACAGACCTTCCCCAGCTCCGGTGTCTTGGAGGTACGTCTTCATCATCAGCTGCTTCTCAGGATCTCCCATCCGGAGGACAGGAAACCTGAACTGGTGTTGGGTGGAGGTGTGTCCTTTTTATCTTCTCAGGTTTCCTGTCCTGATGGGAGGACCTGAGACGCACAGGGTGCCGTCATGGGTGAGGGGAAATATTGGGACATGATAATAAGCATCTTTTAAGTCCACTGTGCACATTACTGCTCCTTGACAAAATCAACTGAATCGCAGATTTTATTGAATCCATTTTGAATCTTCGATATTTCACCCACTATTTCAGTATTTTTAGGTTTAGATTGGATCCATATGTCCCATTTGGCTTTTTAAAAAAAATAAACTCTCGAGCAATGTCCCAGACCGATTTGTTCTGGTGGTACTGGCTTGATGGCTTGTAGACTCAATAGTTTTTCAAAATCTGACATTATTTCCATGGGGGGGGGGGGGGATATAAAAATTCTATTCTGTATCCTTCCTCTATTATTTTTAAAATCCAAGTTTCGTGAGTAATTTCTTCCCACTGTAGAAGGAAGGTTTTAAGTCTTCCTCCAACCAGAAGAATGTCATTGATTTTGTTGTGTAGTATTGGGATTAAGGAGGAACTCTCTACCCTTACCTCCCTTTGGGTAACTCCACCTTTCTGATTTACCCTTGTCTCTGTAAGACTGAGACGTATATCGGGGTCCTGGGTTCTGAAATGACAGGAACTTTTTATTTTTGTCCTCTGGAAACCCTTTCTTTTTGCCTGTAGCCTTTTCCAGAATGGAACTGGAACAGGGCCAAAAACATAAGTACCAGAAAATGGGATAGTACAAAGCTTATTTTTTTTACGGAATGTCCCCAGGCCAACTTTTAAGCCACAACGCTAGTCTGGAGGCATTTGAAAGGGAACTGCCTCTGGCAGCGAATCTAATAGATTCTTCCGAAGTTTCAGAGACAAACGCATTTGCCATTTTTAAGAGTGGAATGGACTCCAGAATTTCTTCTCTGGAGGTTTTCATCTTTTGATGGTTCTCTAGTTGGGAGAGCCATAAAAATAACGATCGAGAAGGTGAAATAGCAGCAATATTTGTATTGATCAATGCAGAAGATACCTCCCAGGATTTTTTTAAAAGACCATCTATTTTTCTATCCATAGCATCCTTAAGTTGCGAGGAATTCTCAAAGGGCAAGGAGGTTTTTTATTTTAATTACTTTTTCAATGAGTATATCAATTATCCACCCACAATTTTGTATCTTCTGCATTAAAGGCTAGACGATTCTTAAACTCACGAGATATGTAAAGTCTCTTTTCCGCTACCTCCCATTCCTCCAATATAAATAATTTTAGATTTTCATTTACCGGAAAGAGTTTTCTTTTTTGCTTTTAATCCACCAAACATCTCGTCCTGTATAGAACGAGGTTGGGCGACTTCCTCTACGTCCATTTTCTGACGGACAGCAGAAATGAGAACGTCTAAATCCTCGGATGAAAAAAAAAAAAAAAACTTTTTCCCTCTTCCGCAGGACAAGAAGCAATTTCATCTTCATCATCCATTTCTCCCTCTGATCTAATGTTACTAGTGGATTCTTCCTCTGAATCTGAGCCCATATCAGCTCTAGGTCTTCTAACATGAGACTGCGGAACAGCTTTTGGCATTAATTTGACCACTGAGGAGTGTACTTCCTCCTTTATAATCTTCGTAATTTCAGCTGATAAAGATGTCTGTTCTTCTTTTATCAATTTATCAATGCATGAGCTGTAAAGTTGTTTAAAGTAAGACTCTGCCGGCTTCTTAGCACAAATAGCGCATCTTTTCACTTTCTTTTTAGGTTCAGAAGGATTTTTATGCACCACATCTTTATCATCCTGAAATTACAAAACAAACTGCTAGCTAGTCAGAAATCCAAAAGTATTATTACAGGTCTATACAGCATACCTGACTTACATGACCCTGGGCAGGAGTTTCTGAACCCGGCAAAGACTGACAAGACACTGGACCTTTCATGGTGGAGTACACAAACATTTGATTTCCCACCATACCTTAATAGTCCTGCCCCCTTCTGCCGCCAGTCTGCTCCTCCCTCTTCTGGGATTCCATCCTACAGGAGAATCCCGATATGGATAATGCAAGTCCATTCCTAATGGGGACTTCTGCATTGATAGGCCATCCACACCGCACCAGGCATTCCAGCGTGCCCTCTCGCCGGATATTTCACCAAAGGACGTCACTTGGCTTGCAGAGGTGCGCCAAAGCCGCCGGAAGTGATGCTCCTGGGACTGCGCCCAATATGGCTGCACCCTGCAAGTGAAACGCAGACGGAGAAGGAAGATGCAGTACGGAGCAGAGAGCCTCTCCAGAGAGGAAGCGGACACCACAACCAGACCCCCGCAGCCTCAATAGGTACTGGTAAAGCCAGAGGACCCTGCTAAAAGGGAGCTAGCCGAGCCCTCCAGTTCAGGGATGGAAGTAGAAAGTTTAAAAGGCTCCTCCCCACCTCCCTAGCCAGTGTCGTATAAATCACTACACTGGAATTTCCCCCCAAAGTTATATACTTAGTGTTTCTAATTTCACAATGTTAACAGCACATTGTTATTATATAAGTATATGTGGAAAAGAAATATACAATTTTTTTTTATTTTTTTTTGGGGGGGGGGGGGGGGGTGGGAGCGATATATTGGTGTTGTCATGTTGGACTCCTGGAAAAACAATTACCGGTAAAAATAATTACCGATTTCCAGGACGTCCCCCATGATAGCACATGGGAGAAATACCCAATCACTTTAACTTATTTAGGGAGGGACCACTGCTTGAAGGACCTTCCGTCCAAACACTAAATTCTGATTAGTGAGGAGGTCCAAACGATAATGTTTGCAAAAAGTATTATAATTTGTCCATGTAGCTGCTCTACATATTTGGTCTATCGTGGCATTAGCTTTCTCTGCCCACAATGTTGCCATAGCCCTGGTCGAATGGGCTTTAATGGTGATTGGACAGTCCTTCTTTTGTAAAGAGGATGCCTTTCAAATTGTATGTTTTACTAAACAAACCTTGGCAAGATGGATCACTTTCTGGCCTTTATTTTTACCTCCATGCTGAATGAATAAATTTGAATCGAGTCTCCAAGATTCTGTTGACTGGAGAAATTTCACTATTGTTCTCCGCACATCCAAGCAATGGAAACGCTCCTCTTTGGCATTTCTAGAAGAATTACTATGAATTATTTCTTGCTCTTTATGGAAGGAGGAGACTACTTTGGGTAAAGAAGCTGGGTCTAATTTTAAGATTACTCTATCATCAAGCATTTTTAGATAGGGTTCTTTCATAGAGATAGTTTGAATCTCCCCTATCCTACAGCAAGAGGTAAAGGATACCAGGAAGGCAGCTTTCATGGTCAAATATTTTGAAATATCATCTAATGGTTCAAACTGAGGTTCACAAAGGGAGTTTAGGACTAAGGTTAAATTCCATGTTTGGATCATTTGTCTTATTGTGGGTCTTAATCTGGAAACAGCTTTGAAAAACCTCTTAACCCATCTATGTTCAACTAATGGGAAATCTAGGAAAGCCAAAATAGCCGATACTTGGACTTATAAGGTACTCAGTCTCAAACCTAAATCAAAACTTATCTGAAGAAAGTCTAGGCTGTGTGAAATGGTAGGCGATGAACCGTCTGGGTGTTCCATGGACAACCAGGAACATTTTTTCAAAATTTTCCTGTGTATAGCGAAAGTAACTGGCTTGCGGCTATTTTGTAACGTTGCAATTACTTTTTCCAAAAGACCTTGCCTTTTAAGCATTTCCCTTTCAGGATCCAGGTCACCAAATTCAAGGTTTTCAGATCTGGGTGTTTCAGAGGGCCCTGAACCAGAAGATCCTGTCTCCTTGGGAGCATTAATGGCTCTTCTAGGCACATTGCTCTGAGGAGTGAGTACAAGCTCCTTTTGGGTCAGGCCAGAGTAATCAATAGCACCTTTGTCGTGCTCTTGGCGATCTTCCTCAATACTGCAGGAACAAGAGGAATTGGTGGGAAGGCATAGGCGAAATCCATGTTCCAGGTTTGTGACATTGCGTCCACTGCTAGAGAATTTTCCCCTAGATTTAGAGAGTAAAACCAGATTGTTTGTGTGTTTACTCTGGTCGCAAATAGGTCTATCTGAGGCTGACCGCATTTGTGACATAACTCCTGGAAAACTACTTTGTTTAGCATCCACTCTCCAGGATCAACTTTTTTCCTGCTCAGAAAATCTGCCGTTGTGTTTTCTCTGCCCCTTAGTTGTAAGGCTGAGATTGATAACACGTTTGATTGGGCCCAGTGAAAAATCTGATTTGACACCCTCTGCAGCAAGGTGTTTCTGGTTCCCCCTGGTATTTGAGATGATGTTGTCTGAAAAGATCCTTAGATGCTTCCCTTTTACGATATTTTCGGCCTGTTTCAGAGTCTTCAGAATCGCTGTTAGCTCTTTTAAGTTTGAAGATCCCAGGCTCTCTAGAAGTGACCATTCACCTTGAAAATATAGATCCGCCACCTAGGCTCCCCAGCCTAACTTGCTGGCATCTGTGGTTACCATCACCATTGGATCCAGCTTCCAGGGAATTCCTTTCTGTAGGTTGTTTGGAGTTAACCACCCGTTTAGGGAGTTCTTTACCCCTGTGGTAAGGAAAAATCCTTTTGTCTAGAGATTCTTGACTCTTATCCCACGAGATAGTATCAGTTTCTGTTATGGTCTTATAATAGGCCCAGGGAATCATGGGTATGCAAGATGTCATGATGTCCAGAATCCTTACTGCCTCTCTGATCGTGAAACTTTTCTTATTTTTGCAGTGTTGGAATTTTATTACCATTGCATTTTGTTTGGTTATAGGTAGAAAATACATTTCTTTCACTGAATCTAGACGTGTACCCAAGAAAATCTTCCTGGTTTCCAATCGCAGATCTGATTTGATGAAGTTGATAAACCATCCCAATTTTGTCAGCACCTCCAGTGTTAATTGAAGATGATCTTTTAATATCTTCTGAGATTGGGCTGTTAATAAAAAATCATCCTGGTATGGGATCATAATTATTTTGTAGTGTCTTAGGTGAGCCATCACTTCTAACATCAATTTGGTAAAGATCCTCGAAGCTGACGAGATTCCGAATGGCAGACACTGAAATTGGAAATGGCAGAAAAAAACTGATTGGCACTCAAAATATATGGAATCACCTGCGTAAATACAAATGAATTATTTATTCCGATATAAAATCCTCACAAATATTCTAGAGACACAATAAAATAATGATAAAAATCCCCCAATTTTTTTTTAAAATATAAAAGATAGAAAAAAAGGGAAACCAATATGGTGTAGTAGTTGGTGGTCACCACTAGATGTCGCTACCATAGATAAATGTTCCTTGGTAAGTTTGAATAAACATCTTTAATGATTGATACTCCCCAATAATTTCAGATTTTGTAGACTATTAGAGCTGTTGGAGCGTTATTCGTGTTAGTAGTTCTCACATAATACTGTAGCAGTCTTTAGCTGAAGAGACACTTGCACACCATTAGTCAGGCTACACAGGTATTAGGGGTTAACAGGTTAGTATACAGAGTAATTAGCCGACTATGTCGGTAGTTGCTTTACCCCCTCCTGTCTTAGGACCGGATCGAGTCGTTGCCTGCTTGAGTCGGTGCTGGCTTCTCCATGGCTGCTTCCCTGTTATACGGACCAGCCGCGGCGTATGTTTCCTCTGCGTTGCACGTGACCAGGAAAAGGTAATGGCTCCTCACGTGATCTCAGGGCGGAGGACGCTCTGGCTTCTGCTGGGTCCTAAAGTGGATCAAAGAACGAGTCCACAGGCTTCTTGGTATTGGATATATCCTTGATGATTCGAGAATGTCCTGGTCATTTGATACAGTAGCTGCACATTAATATTGACCAAACGCGTTTCGGAGACACAGTCTTCTTCCTCAGTGGTAACATTATGATGGCAGTTACGTTTTTTTATATACATATGCTCCAGATTGGGTACGCCCTTAATCAGGTTAGACTCAAGACATGACATGGAGTCTGCTTGGAAAGGGTTCCTTTTCACATACCCTAATCAATGGTATCAATACATTTTTTTTCCTTTTACAAAATTGTTCATTCAGCTAAAGAATAGTATTATAATAAGATTCACTTGATGTTGCTTTCCATTTTTTTCTAAAAAATGCATCTGCGCTTTTGGTGCGTTTTTTTGACCATATACGGTATGCATTTTTTTTAAACAAATTTATGGATTATTTGGTCTCTCTGTTCACCCAAAGTATATTTAAAATATATTTGAGACATATTACTTCTATTTTCCCTTTGTTTATTTATATTTACGTATTATTTAATGTTAATCTTATTATTTATTTATTTTTTTACATTGTTATTTTCTTTAATTTGTATTAAATTAATAAAGGAAATAACAAAGTAAAAAAGAAATAAAGAAACTAATGAGCTCAACATTGAATAATACATAAATATTAATAAACAAAGGTAAAATATAAGTAATATATCTCAAATATACTTTAGGTGAACAGGGTGACCAAATAACCATAAATTTGTAAAAAACGCATATATGGTCAAAAAAACGCACCAAAAACGCAGATGCGTTTTTTAGAAAAAAATGAAAAGAAACATCAAGTGAATGTTATTATAATACTATTCTTTAGCTGAATGAAAAATTTTGTAAAAGAAAAAAGATGTATCGATACCATTGATTAGGGTATGTAAACGGGAACCCTTTCCAAGCAGACTCCATGTCATGTCTTGAGTCTAACCTGATTAAGGGCATACCCAATCTGGAGCATATGTACTGTATATAAAAAACGTAACTGCCATCATAATGTTACCACTAAGTAAGGAGACGGTGTCTCCGAAATGCGTTTGGGCAATATTAATGTGCCGCTACTGTATCGAATGACAAGGACATTCTCGAATCACCAAGGAAATATATAATACTAAGAAGCCTGTGGACTTGTGGTTTGATCCACTTTTAGGACCCAGCAGAAGCAGGGCTCAAGACAAAAAAAAATATCAAGGAGCGATTGGCTCCTAACCTGAAAAATTAAGGAGCCAAATAAAAATTTTAGTTGCCAAATTTAAAATACATATAATTACGGTATAATAAAAAACAGACATGTCTTAGGCTACTTTCACACTAGCTGCTCACCTTGTCGGATCCGTCCTGCCGCTATTTCGCTGTGCCGCCGCTCCGTCCCCATTGACAGTTCGCGGTGAGAGGACTAATAAATCAGACATGCAGTACTTTTAGTCCGGCAGCCTTTTGCCGTGCACTACCGTGCTGCGCCGGAGCTGCGCCCACGTCCCCATTATAGTCAATGGGGACGGAGCGGCGGTCCGGTGAACGGCCTGTCGGATCCGTCCTACCGCTAGTGTGAAAGTAGCCTTACCTAGGGTTATCACGATACCAACATTTTGACTCGATTTCGATATCATAAAAAAGTATTGCGATACTCGATACCACGTGAAAAAAATAAAAACACCAAAAAAGCCGCGTACATTCCACATTTTATGAAACGTCTGGACCATAATAAAACAGTCCTAACCTAATTTTTGTCGGACAAGGTGACAAAAAAAATTGCAAATTGCACGTTTTTAATATTTTTCTCTGTTCCAGCGTTCACTGCATAGGAGATATTTTTAAATATTTTAATAGTTTGCACTTTTTCAGGCGTGGTGATATGTAATTTTTTTTATTGTTTAAAATTGGGCAAGGGGGTGATTTATACTTAATATTTTGGTGTGTTTTTTTAACCTTTTTTTTTTTACTTTTTATTTAATAACTATTTGCCCCCTTAGGGGCTAGAACCTGGGATCTTTCATCCCTTGTCCTATTCAGCCTGATAGAGCTCTATGAGAGTAAATAGGACTTTACACTCTCCCTGCTGCTCTGTGCTTTGTGCACAGAGCAGCAGGGAGCTGACTATGGCAGCCAGGGCTTCAGTAGCATCCTGGCTGCCATGGTAACCGATCGGAGGGGGGGTTGGGGGTGCACTGCACCACCAATGATAATACGCCACCAATGATTCCGCTTTATAATACTGGGGTTTGGTGCACTGCGCCACCAATGAATATAGTTTATGCTTAATACAAACGCAGGCTGAAGGTGCCGGCCATATCCCAAACCCGGCACCCAGCCTCTATGACTGCGCGCTTCGATCTGCCGCTATTAACCCCTCAGATGCTGCACCTGAGGGGTTAATAGCGGCGGATTGCAGCGTACAGTCATAGAGGCTGGGTGCTGGGTATGGGATATGGCCGGCACCCGCAGCCTGCGTTTGTATTCAGGCATAAACGATATTCATTGGTGGCGCAGTGGCCACAGCCCCTCCCCTCCTCCTCGCTTCTATCAGCCCATTGGTGGCAGCGGCGGTACAGGGAGGAGGGACTGCCTACTTCTCCCCTGTGCTGCTGAGGAGAACATGGCATGCGGTGAGAGCAGCGCGTGCCATGTCAGTAATGTAAAAAGCGGCAGAGCAGTGGAGGGTCTAGGCGCAAATGGCAACAAGACTACAAAGTCTTGTTGCCATTTAGTAATTTTAAGTCGCATTGGCGACCATTTTGGTCGACAACTGGAGCCCTGAGAAGCCAGAGCGTCCTCCGCCCTGAGATCACGTGAGGAGCCAGTACCATTTCCTGGTCACGTGCAATGCCGAGGAAACATACGCCGCGGCTGGTCCGCATAACGGGGACCAGTATAGAACATCATTAATCACCACCTACAACTCCAACCATGACACCCTGAGGGGAATCCTGTCAAAACACTGGCATATCCTAACCAATGATCCGTACCTTAAACCAAAAATTACAGCAGAGACCAAAAATCATGTTTAGAAAAGCGAAATCTCAGAAAAACATTCTGGCCCCAAGTAAACTAAAGAAGAAGAAACCAGCCCTCACCAGCAAGATCAGCTGGTGCCCTGATCCCGTGGGCAGCTTCAAGTGTGGCCACACTCTATATAAATGCTGCAGCAACATTTCCAACAAAATCCGAACCTTCAGGAGCAATCATACCGGCGAGGAATTCCACATCAAAAGTTTCATAAATTGTTCTACTTCGTACGTGATATACCTCTTAGAATGTGAATGTGGCCTGCAGTATGTCGGCCGGAGCATCCAGGCCTTAAGAGAACGCACTAATAAACACCGGTCAAACATCACCAAAGGATATGTAAAACACAGTGGGCCAGATTTATCATTACTCTAACAGCTCACTCCACTTTCACATATGGCTAAAGTCAGTTTTAGCCAAGTCAGATTTATGATGGGCCCTTTAAGACTGTAATAAATGTGGTTTGACAGTAGCAGTTTATCCGTCAGTGAGCAGCTTTACAAAAGTCGCACATCTTTACCAAGAAGTCGCATGTTCTATTAAAAAAGTCTCATCAGATAAGCATGGTCCTCACTGGAGTGAAACTGCGACTTTTTTGCGACTTTTTAAATAGTCCCAATAGCAAATCTGTCTAGAGATTCATTTACATAAGAAAACACGCCCACTTTCCAAAAACTGGTGGGCATAGTGCAGAGCAGAAAAAAGTCGCAAATTTGTGAGCAGTTTTAGCGTTTGCGCATTTTTTTTAGATTTTTTCACTCCATTATTCTGACTTGAGCTAATGATAAATCTGGCCCAGTGTCTCTAGACACTACCTAGCTACCCATAACCAGGACCCCTCAAAATTGTCCATCACTCCCTTGGAACATATTGAGGCCGATCGCCCGGATAGAGACAGAACTCTTCAAAGACGTGAGATGTTCTGGATCTTCAAGCTCCATACGCTTGAACCCAACGGACTCAATGAAAGCATAGAAAACCAGTGTTTCTAAGAATACCATCCCGTGCCTATACGCCCCTTACAGTCTGACCCACCCTAACCAATAAACTAATCACCATTCACCACCATCCACTCCCCCCCCCCCTTTTTTTTTCTTTTTTTTTCTTTCTCTCATCAGACATGCTGCTTTGTACCACCTCTAGACAAGCAGCACTCCATTCCATACGGACATACTATCCATTCCCATCCTCTCCTACCATCCCTGACTCCGTCCCTCACACTACCCATCAAATTTCATCACATTACACACCTTCTATACCCACATCATCCCACAAGCCTCTGGCATCTGTCCAACTTTGGTCACCAGCATTATACAGCCCCAAAATCATTATACTATCCCAGCCATTTTAGCTACACCCTTCACACCCTTCTATCATAGCACCAGCTACCCCTGCGACAATCGCTTCCCCTGCCATACTAGCCTCAGCAACAGCAACACATATTGTTTACATCAGCCAGGCTCCCCAGCCTCCGGCATCAGCGGCCGGCCCCTCCACAGACACACCCCTGCCATGCCCCTCCCAGCCCCGCCTTAAAACTTTGGAAAGTGCGCGCTCCCCCACACTGCACGCCACACGTGCAGCAAGCACAGCAGCGCCACTACAGCAGGACACTCTCCAGCAACAATTTACCAGGTAAGCATCGATCCTTTTGCGATGCCAGCGGCCACAACAACGCAAGGTCAACTGGCCGCAAATATTACCCACACTCCCCATTACAACTTTACCTATATCATCTAACACCGTAATCAAATACAACTGCTAACCACAATATATACCAGCAAATAACAATAATACATGGCAACAGGCCAGCAGTAACGCCGATACATTACAACACACTCATATCATTATATCCTAATATGTATATATATATATATATATATATATATATATATATTTATTATATATTTTCAACTGATTGCTCACTACCTGAGACATACACCTCTTAACACACCGGCCAATAAATAAACAACAAAAACCCAATACAGAATAAAACACACAACTAAAAACATTTATTTATTTTATATCAATCAAACCTCACCCAAAAAATTATTTTTATTATTCCCACTACCCCGTTCATTGACCACACTAGCGCTGACTAGTATTCCTTCTGAAAGGGACCCTCCAGGAGAGTCCACCAGCGAGCTCACGGTGCCAAGGATACAGGTACTGCAGGTTTACCCTCTCATCACAAAACACTTATGTATGGTACACTTCCAGTTGTAAACAAGAGAATAGCAAGGTTTAGCACGCCATACCAGATGATAGCATTCTTCTTTGGGTTTAAATTTTCTAACAATTGTTCCGTTATGAGGGAGAAATATTATTCCCCTCCATGTAAGGGACTCCCTTTATTGCACTCTAAACCATGCACTTTTACCTATCTGCGCCTGCGTACATTTACACCTGTACACAATCACGAAACCGTTCGATGCGATTATATATACCCCATCAGGGTTTTTTACCTTTTTAGATCTAGAATCTATTTTATCTACATCCTCCAGCCATTTTATACTTCTATCCTCTATTTAATCATTTGTCTAACTAGCCAAAACATTGAACCAACCAATTATTTATGGATACATTTTATGTTTTTGTTTTGATTCATTGATCTACCCATGCATCCAAACAATTTTATATATACAAATATAAATGCATGTATGTGTGTATATGTGTATGTACGCACATACACTCACGTAAAGAATTATTAGGAACACCTGTTCTATTTCTCATTAATGCGATTATCTAGTCAACCAATCACATGGCAGTTGCTTCAATGCATGTAGGGTTGTGGTCCTGGTCAAGACAATCTCCTGAACTCCAAACTGAATGTCAGAATGGGAAAGAAAGGTGATTTAAGCAATTTTGAGTGTGGCATGGTTGTTGGTCTGAGTATTTCACAATCTGCTCAGTTACTGGGATTTTCACGCACAACCATTTCTAGGGTTTACAAAGAATGGTGTGAAAAGGGAAAAACATCCAGTATGCGGCCGTCCTGTGGGCGAAAATGCCTTGTTGATGCTAGAGGTCAGAGGAGAATGGGCCGACTGGTTCAAGCTGATAGAAGAGCAACGTTGACTGAAATAACCACTTGTTATAAACGAGGTATGCAGCAAAGTATTTGTGAAGCCACAACACACACAACCTTGAGGCGGATGGGCTACAACAGCAGAAGACCCCATTGGTTACCACTCATCTCCACTACAAATAGGAAAAAAAAGAGGCTACAATTTGCACAAGCTCAACAAAATTGGACTGTTGAAGACTGGAAAAATGTTGCCTGGTCTGATGAGTCTCGATTTCTGTTGAGACATTCAAATGGTAGAGTCCGAATTTGGCGTAAACAGAATGAGAACATGTATCCATCATGCCTTGTTACCACTGTGCAGGCTGGTGGTGGTGGTGGAATGGTGTGGGGGATGTTTTCTGGGCACACTTTAGGCCCCTTAGTGCCAATTGGCCATCGTTTAAATGCCACGTGCTACCTGAGCATTGTTTCTGACCATGTCCATCCCTTCATGACCACCATGTACCCATCCTCTGATGGCTACTTCCAGCAGGATAATGCACCATGTCACAAAGCTCGAATCATTTAAAATTGGTTTCTTGAACATGACAATGAGTTCACTGTACTAAAATGGCCCCCACAGTCACCAGATCTCAACCCAATAGAGCATCTTTGGGATGTGGTGGAACTGGAGCTTCGTGCCCTGGATGTTCCTCCCTCAAATCTCCATCAACTGCAAGATGCTATCCTATCAATATGGGCCAACATTTCTAAAGAATGCTATCAGCACCTTGTTTAATCAATGCCACATAGAATTAAGGCAGTTCTGAAGGCAAAAGGAGGTCCAACACCGTATTAGTATGGTGTTCCTAATAATTCTTTAGGTGAGTGTATGTATACACATGGTTTTAGCTATTGTCTTCCAACTACTATGAATTTTTGATTATTTATATTGCTCAGATTACTGTAACAACTATATGTTTTTTCAGACTTGATAAAGGGGTCCCGAGTACCCCGAAACGCGTGGTCCTTTCAAAATAAAAAATCTTGTATCCAAGCTCGGGTTGTGATTTGCGCCTTATGTCCATCGGCTCGCCACACGAATCCAGTGCAGACGAGACCTTTTTTATATATTCAAATACCCACCCAAGTGGTGGTTTGGCCCCCGCCCAGGGTCGTTTCGGACACCATCCGGCAGCACCAACTCAGACAACCTCCACCCTTCAAACCTCCCTCCACTAAGGTTGCACCACAATCAGTGCAAACTAAACCAGGTGAGTAATTTCACTCATCCTGGTTAGGGGGAAGGGACATCAATTTATTTACCCTCATCTATGAGCGCCTTCTCTCCTATCTTGGCCATCTGATTGCCGCATAACGGGGAAGCAGCTATAGAGAAGCCAGCCCTGACTCAAGCAGGCAACGACTCGATCCGGTCCTAAGACAGGAGGGGGTGAAGTAACTACCGACATAGTCGGCTAATTACTCTGTATACTAACCTGTTAACCCCTAATACCTGTGTAGCCTGACTAACGGTGTGCAAGTGTCTCTTCAGCTAAAGACTGCTACAGTTTTATGTGAGAACTACTAACACGAATAACGCTCCAACAGCTCTAATAGTCTACAAAATCTGAAATTATTGGGGAGCATCAATCATTGAGGACGTTTATTCAAACTTACCAAGGAACATTTATCTATGGTACCATACTACTACACCATATTGGTTTCCCTTTTTTTCTATCTTTATATTTTAACAATTTTTATCATTATTTTATTGCGTCTCTAGAATATTTGTGAGGATTTTACATTGGAATAAATCATTCATTTGTATTTACGCTGTTGATTCCATATATTTTGAGTGCCAATCAGTTTTTTTCTGCCAATTATTATTCTTTAGACAACGAGGGAGCGTCTACTGAAGTGAGCACCATTACTCTGCCTAGTTATAGTAGAGCCACTGGATTATAGTTATTTGAAATTGGAAGTGACATATGTGGCTGTCACTTTTTGTCACGGCTGTTTAAAGGTAACCAGAGCATACACAGTAAGAAGAGCTACTGACCGGACCCCAAACTAGGGAAGAGAAGGGGTGACCCCTGTCAGACCCTCAACACTCTCCCTATGCTGCTAAAGCACATGCCCGGATCCAAATGGTGGAACGAGGCAAGCCCGCGTACCTTAGACTGATGAGCCCTGTAACCCCTACAATAGTGGAAGGGGCACGGCCACCGATGCCCTGCTCAGAATATGGAGGGAGCCGGGGCCACCTCAGATCCAGTCAGGAAATCACCAGGTACACAACAAAGTCTGCACACTTAGCTGATGAAGCTGCAACCGCAGAGAAGACGGATCCAAGGGCCGCTGGCAATATCCGGAGTGCTTGCAGCAGCAGAACACAGGTCCAGGGAACTAGTAGCTAAAGAAGTGAAGATACTCAAGGCAGAGCTACAACTGAAAAGAGAAATATAATCCACGCCCTGCAATAGGAGGAGGGGCGATTTAAAGGCAGGGAAATCAGGAGAGACAGCTGGGAGTAAAGACCTCACCACAGGGGCGGAGAAACAGAACAGTGAGAACACCTCCAAACTCTAAGTGACATCATCACAGGGGTGGAGACACAGAGCTGTGAGAACGTCTCAAAGCTCTGGTAGTGACAGTACCCCCCCCTCTACGGGTGGACTCCGGACACCCAGGACCCACCTTCCCAGGATGAGCCCTATGAAATGCCCTGATAAGGCGAGTGGCTTTAATGTCCGACATCGGAACCCACATCCTCTCCTCAGGACCATAACCCTTCCAATGAACGAGGTACTGAAGAGAACCGCGGACAATGCGAGAGTCCACAATTCTGGAAACCTCAAACTCCAGATTGCCATCAACCAAAATCGGAGGAGGAGGCAAAGAGGAGGGTACCGTGGGCTGGACATATGGTTTTAAGAGAGATCTGTGAAATACATTATGTATCTTCCAAACCCGTGGAAGATCAAGGCGGAAGGCAACAGGATTGATGACTGACAACATTTTATAAGGCCCAATAAACTTGGGACCCAATTTCCAGGAGGGAACCTTCAGTTTAATATTTCTTGTAGACAACCACACCAGATCACCCACATTCAGGTCCGGACCAGGCACACGTCTCTTATCAGCCACACGCTTATACTTCTCACTCATCTTTCTGAGATTACTCGGAATCTTTTGCCAAATGGTAGACAAAGACGAGGAAAATCTCTCCTCCTCAGGTAAACCAGAAAGAGCCCCTCCCGAGAATGTCCCAAACTGCGGATGGAACCCATATGCACCAAAAAATGGTGACTTATCAGAAGATTCCTGACGACGGTTGTTCAAAGCAAACTCAGCAAGAGGGAGAAATGAACACCAATCCTCCTGGTTCTCTGCCACAAAACAGCGCAAATATGTCTCCAGATTCTGATTGAGGCGCTCAGTCTGACGATTCGACTGCGGGTGAAAAGCAGAAGAGAAGGACAGCCGAACCCCCAGGCGAGAACAGAAAGCCTTCCAGAACCTGGACACAAACTGCGTGCCTCTATCGGAAACAATCTCAGAGGGAATGCCGTGCAATTTAACAATAAGATCGACAAAAGCTTGCGCCAACGTTTTAGCATTGGGTAAACCAGGGAAAGGAACGAAATGAGCCATCTTGCTAAAACGGTCCACGACCACCAGAATCACCGACTTCCCCGAGGAACGAGGAAGATCCGTGATAAAGTCCATGGACAGGTGTGTCCAAGGACGGGAAGGTATGGGTAACGGGAGAAGGGAACCTGAAGGTCGTGAACGAGGGACCTTAGCGCGAGCGCACGTCTCACAGGCCGCCACAAAACCCTCCACAGACTTACGAAGAGCCGGCCACCAAAATCTCCGAGCAATGAGATCTACCGTGGCTCTACTCCCGGGGTGACCAGCAAGAACCGTATCATGATGTTCCTTAAAGAGTTTGTGACGTAGCTCAGGAGGCACGAACAACTTCCCGGAGGGACAACGGGCAGGTGCCTCAGACTGGGCAGCCTGGACCTCGGCCTCCAAATCGGAATATAGAGCAGAAACAACTACCCCCTCCGCCAAAATGGGACCCGGGTCCTCTGAGTTTCCTCCTCCCGGAAAACAGCATCAGCCTTCACATTCTTGATCCCAGGGCGGAAAGTAACAACAAAATTGAATCTGGAGAAGAACAGAGACCATCTGGCCTGTCTCGGATTCATACGCCTGGCCGACTCCAAGTACGCCAGATTCTTATGGTCGGTAAAAACGGTGATAGGGTGCCTGGCCCCCTCCAACCAATGGCGCCATTCCTCGAAAGCCAACAACTCCCTATCTCCCACATCATAGTTTCTCTCTGCCGGGGAGAGTTTTCTAGAGAAAAAGGCACAAGGTCGCCATTTGGCAGGAGAGGGGCCCTGGGACAAAACTGCACCCACACCCACCTCGGAAGCATCCACCTCAACAATAAAAGGTAAGGAAACATCGGGATGCACCAAGATGGGAGCAGACGCAAAACTCTCTTTAATCTTAGAAAAGGCTGCAAGCGCCTCCTCCGACCAAGAGGAAAAATCAGTCCCCTTTTTTGTCATGTCAGTAAGGGGTTTGACAATAGAGGAATAATTCAAAATGAACTTTCTGTAGTAGTTAGCAAAACCCAGAAAGCGCATCAATGCCTTCTGATTTTCAGGAAGCTCCCACTCCAGCACAGCACGGACCTTCTCCGGATCCATGCGAAAACCAGAAGCAGAGAGGAGAAAACCCAGAAATTGAATCTCCGATACCATAAAAAGACATTTCTCCAGCTTGGCATACAGTTTATTTTCCCGCAGTATCTGCAGGACCTGAAAAAGATGATCCTGATCAGGGGAAAAAATCAAAATATCATCAAGATACACCAATACAAATTTCCCCATTAAATGATAGAAAATACTATTAACAAAATGCTGAAAGACGGCTGGAGCATTCATCAGGCCGAAAGGCATAACGAGATTCTCAAAATGCCCATTAGGGGTATTAAAGGCCGTTTTCCATTCATCCCCCTCTCTGACCCTGACCAGGTTGTATGCGCCTCTCAGATCCAATTTGGAAAACACCTTGGCCCCAACAATTTGGTTGAAGAGGTCCGGGATCAGAGGAAGGGGATAGGGATCGCGAATCGTGATACGGTTCAGCTCCCTAAAATCTAAGCAAGGTCTCAGAGAGCCATCTTTTTTTTTAACAAAAAAAAAACCCGCGGCAACAGGCGACTTTGAGGGACGAATATGCCCCTTCTCGAGACTCTCGGAGATATAGGTTCGCATTGCGAGTCTTTCCGGTTGTGAGAGATTGTAGAGGCGTGCCTTTGGCAGCTTGGCGCCGGGAATGAGGTTAATGGGACAGTCAAACTCCCGGTGAGGAGGTAGCTCCCGAACACCGCTCTCGGAAAACACATCCGAGAAATCAGAGAGAAATGATGGCAGAGTTTTAGTAGACACCTCTGCAAGAGTGGCTGTGAGACAATTCTCTCTACAAAAGTCACTCCACTCATTTATTTGCCTTCCTTGCCAATCAATAGTGGGGTTATGTCTAGTGAGCCAGGGTAGCCCCAAAACTAGAGGAGAAGGCAATCCGTTAAGGACAAAACAAGATATCTCCTCCACATGAGTGTCACCTACAGCTAGCCGGATATTGTGAACAATGCCTTTCAGAGATCTTTGCGAGAGTGGGGCAGAGTCAATAGCAAAAACAGGTATATCCTTTTCTAATGTACAAACCTGAAAACCATGCAAGGCTACAAATTGAGTGTCAATAAGATTGACGGCCGCTCCACTATCGACAAAAATCTCACAAGGAATGACTTTGCTCTCTAGCGCCACCCTGGCAGACAGGAGAAAACGGGAACTGCAGATCAAAGGAAAAGCATCAATTCCCACATCAACTTTGCCCAAAGTAGCAGATGGAGCAGAACTTGATGATCTACCTCTTGAGGTTTTTCTCTTATTATCGCTCTTAGAACAGGTCAGGAATCTCCTAGACGGACAAACATTTGCCAAATGACCTATGCCCCCACAACAAAAACACACCATATTCTGAGGACTAAATCCTCTTTTATCAGGGGCAAGTCGGCCTAGCTGCATGGGCTCCTCCTCAGAAGGGAGCGAGACAGGATGAGACCCCTGCATACTGAATGAGTCCGCACCATTGCCCCTAGACTGACAATGGCTGGACGGAGAGGTCTTGTTTCTTTCCCTTAGACGCCTGTCAAGGCGTACCGCTAATAACATGGCAGACTCTAAGGATGTTGGTCTCTCATGGAAAGCAAAGGCATCTTTCAAATCCTCTGAGAGACCATGACAGAACTGACTTCGGAGTGCTGCATCATTCCAGCCTGAATCGGCTGCCCATCTCCGAAATTCAGAACAATAAAGCTCCGCAGACAGTTTGTTCTGGCATAGAACACGTAAGTTCGATTCTGCCAGAGCAACACGATCCGGGTCATCATATATCTGCCCCAGGGCCACAAAAAACCTTTCCACGGATCGAAGGGAAGGATCCCCTGATGGCAGCGAAAAAGCCCAAGTCTGAGCATTACCTCTGAGCAGGGAGATGACAATCCTCACCCTCTGTTCCTCATTACCAGAGGAGTGGGGACACAAACAAAAATGGAGTTTACATGCCTCTCTGAAGCGAACAAAATTCTCACTGCCCCCGGAGAATGTTTCCGGAAGTGAGACCTTTGGCTCGCAACAGACTCCATGAGCCGGAGCAGAGCCTAATGCTTGTAGCCGAGTCAGAGATTGACGGAGATCCGCTACTTCCAAAGAAAGACCCTGCATGCGGTCAACCAGGTCAGAAAGCGGATCCATGTCAACAAGGACGGTTTTGGTGGATTATAATGTCACGGCTGTTTAAGGGTAACCAGAGCATACACAGTAAGAAGAGCTACTGACCGGACCCCAAACTAGGGAAGAGAAGGGGTGACCCCTGTCAGACCCTCAACACTCTCCCTATGCTGCTAAAGCACATGCCCGGATCCAAATGGTGGAACCAGGCATGCCCGCGTACCTTACACTGATGAGCCCTGTAACCCCTACAATAGTGGAAGAGGCACGGCCACCGATGCCCTGCTCAGAATATGGAGGGAGCCGGGGCCACCTCAGATCCAGTCAGGAAATCACCAGGTACACAACAAAGTCTGCACACTTAGCTGATGAAGCTGCAACCGCAGAGAAGACGGATCCAAGGGCCGCTGGCAATATCCGGAGTGCTTGCAGCAGCAGAACACAGGTCCAGGGAACTAGTAGCTAAAGAAGTGAAGATACTCAAGGCAGAGCTACAACTGAAAAGAGAAATATAATCCACGCCCTGCAATAGGAGGAGGGGTGATTTAAAGGCAGGGAAATCAGGAGAGACAGCTGGGAGTAAAGACCTCATCACAGGGGCGGAGAAACAGAACAGTGAGAACACCTCCAAACTCTAAGTGACATCATCAGAGGGGTGGAGACACAGAGCTGTGAGAACGTCTCAAAGCTCTGGTAGTGACACTTTTATTGCGAAATTTAGATATGTTTGATGATGATGAGGATGAATAGGGATATGATAATATGCATCCTTCAGGTCTATTGTGCACATGAATGCTGCTGGGGTAATGGCTGACCGAATAGATTCCATCTTGAACTTCCGATAGGAGATCAACCTGTTCAGGAATTTGAGGTTTATAATTGTCCTGAACGATCCATTAGTTTTTTTTTACCAGGAATAGTTTGGAATAATGACCTTTGAAATGTTGATGCAAAGGTACTGGAACAATGGCCTTTATCTTGCACAGAGACTGAATATCCTGTAGAAGTTGATCCTGTAATGTTTCTGAGGGAGGATTGGTTATCTGAAAACGCTGTGGGGGAGGAGACTTGATTTCTAGTTTGTAACCCTCCTGAATAGTTCGGATTACCCAGGGATTTTTTGTAATGGAAATCCATTCCTGGCTGAAAAAAATGAAGTTTTCCTCCCACCGGGATGGCGTCACTGTTTACTGCAATTATTTGTGTTCTTAGGGTTGAGAAGGAACCCACTTCCTCTGCCTCCTTTCGGGTAGCTCCATCTACCATTTTTTACCCTTCCCTCTACTCGATGAGTACTGGGACTGTCTGTTCTCCGAAAGGGCTGACTTTTCCTGGGCTTCTCTTCTGGAAATCCTTTTTTCTTGTCAGCCGCTTTTCTAAAATGGTGTCCAATACCGGTCCAAATACGTAAGAACCGGAAAACAGTATTGCCCACAACTTATTTTTAGAAGCTATATCGCCCGTCCAGGCTTGAGCTTTAAATGGTTCTCCAGTTGATTGAGCCATAATCCCATAGCTCTGGCTACAGATGTGGCGGCAATATTAGTATTGATTGTTGCCGATGAACATTCCCAGACTCTTTTTAGGAGTCCATCAGAATTGTGGTCCATGGGATCTTTCAATTGGACGAGTCTTCAAATGGGATGGTCGTCTTTTTTGCAACTTTTTCCTACCTGGACATCTATTTTGGAACTTCCCATAACTTACGGTAGTGTCCTCAGGATTAAAGAGAAGGCGACTTCTGAATTCTCAAGCATAGGCGGGCAACAAAACGGGGAGAGGCGCTCATAGGGTGATATGTATAGTTAGGGAGCAGTTACTTACGGTAATTAGGCTCACTTTGTGTGGTTGTGCAAACATAGGCACAACCCTTGTATGCGTGGGTTTTTGTTATATATCGGCGGTCAGTGCTGCCAGTGTCGTCTGGTCCTCACTTGGGGGGTTGCCAACCCCTGGGAGGAAAGTGACGGATTTGAAGCAGATGGGACCCACTTGGAAGTCCACACCCTCAGTGGAGACACTTCACTAGCGCAACTGAACGATCAGGCGGATATGGATAAACAACTATTTATTTTGAATATAACAACGCGTTTCAGAGCAAACAGGGCTCCTTTTTCAAGTCTGAGGTGCCGGTGACCAGCTGTTGGGGATACTGGACTGCATCCTGCGCTACTAGGCTCGGGCCACGGAGCGCAGGAAGCAGTCCAGCGTCCGCAACAGCGGGTCATAGGCCCCTCAGACTGGAAAAAAGGAGCCCTGTTCGCTCCGGAACGCGTTGTCATCTTCAAAATAAATAGAAGTTGTTTATCCATATCTGCCTGGTCGTTCAGTTGCGCCGACGAAGTGTCTCCATTGAGGGTGTGGACTTCAGAATTCTCGAGGAATGGAAAGTTTATTTTCTGCATCTTCCCATTCCTTCAGTATCATCTCTCTCAGATTGGAATTAACCAGAAACAGTTTCCTTTTCTTTGCCCTTAATCCTCTAAATATCTCGTCCTGAGTTGTTTTTGGTTGTTGAACCTCCTCCACCTCCATAGTTTCCCTTACCGCCGATAGTAACGAATCCAGATTTTCCAAAGAAAAGAGGTATTTTTTCTGATCTTCAGAACCTGAGGGAAAGATCGACTCTTCTTCTTCTTCTAACTCCCCGTCAGAATAATAAGTATTTTTGCCCTGTTCGTCTTTTAAACTCTCTTGCTTCCTGTCCCTACAGAGGCCTATAAGGACAACCTCCCACGTGCTGTCATGGAGAACATCCTGGAAATAAAGATTATTGTTATCTAGACAGACATTGGGTTGGCAGATTTGGTTTTTGGCAGCTCCTCACGACCACACAGATGTTGTAGTTTAATAGATTTATTTTTAACAAGCGGCATGACTAAATACAGTGGTCATTAAAGGGTGTCGCCGGCATGTACTCAGGATAGGTCTCCAATAAAAGATCAATATTGAGGTCTAACTCCCAACGCCCCTGAACCATCAGCAGGTGGCGCTTATACAGATACATGTATATGTGGTTACACAAAATTTTTAATGACATGCTAATATAAAAGCATTCAGATCCAGGTGCTGGTTTAAAAAATGTAGAATGTTTCCAATAAAGTTTGTATAATCGCTGTGCTTCCTTTCTGGCCTTCCCTAATGTATTTTTGGGACATATCGATCCCTGTTTCAGCTGCACAGCTAGATGCATTTCACTAAGAAGCAGGGAACATATCACTTCTGTGAAATCTGCCATCACTGTATTGCTGTGAATTCCTTACTTCACACTTTGTTTTCAACTTCCGGAGATTACAGAAAAGATAAGGAGGAGTAAATCACACTTACAGAAAGGTAGATGCATTGCTAGGTTAAAACATTCAGGGCCTGGGCTCCAGGTGTTTTGTCTCAGGCCCTAAATGTACTGCCTGCCAGATAGATACAACTGTATCCTCAGGACGGCAATACAATTGAATCGAATGCATTGGAAGAGCTGAAGGACCTGTGATGACATCACAGTCCATGTGATCAGTGCTGAAGGCAGTGGTTGAGGACCTGCGATGATGTCACAATCATTTGACCAGTGCAGGAGAGGATGGCGTGCTGCAGTGACGAGAAGTCCTGGGGAAGAAGCGGTGGTGAGGTCTGCTACATGAGGAGAGGTAAGTGAAGGGAAGGATTTGGTGTGAGACCCAGAGGAATGCTGGGGGTTGTGGTTATTTTACTGGGACTGTATGTTAGCACTGAAGGGAGGGATGTTATTTACATGGGACTGTATGTTGAGGGGGAGATGATGCTTACATGGGATTGCATGTTGGAGGAGGCTGGGGAGAGGGGGTGATGTTATTTATATGTGACTGTATATAGAGTTATAATTTCTGAGGACACTAAAGAGAGGAATATAACTACTGGGGGCATTATAACAGTAGGGGGCAGTATACATACTGGGGTACTTAATGGAGAGCATTATAACAATAAAGGGACAACAGGGACATCCACGGCATCCCCCACAACAGGGACATCCACGGCGTCCCCCACAACAGGGACATTCACGGCGTCCCCCACAACAGGGACATTCACGGCGTCCCCCACAACAGGGACATCATGTCCTGCGGGTTTCCTTCCTGGTTCCTGTTCTCGGGAATCTGTTGATTACCGACTGTGGAGATGCCCATCTCTACGGCTGTGCAGCCTGAGGCTAGTTTTACAGTAGCATTTCCTGTCTCCGGCTGTTCTCCTGTCGGAGATGTCCAGATCTGACACTGCCAGAAGCTGCCAGACACCCACCAGCCCCATTCACTATAATGGGGAGCGGCAGAGACCACAGGACACAACCCGGAAAACATGTAGAGCAGCCGCCGGACGAAAAACGCTGATCCCAATGGAATTTTCTGGCCACTTCTCTGCTCATTTGTCAGGGTGCGGCTGGATCCCACAAGAATGCTTCAAAATCCTGAGTTGTATCACTTCAGTAAACTGCCTTTATTATGTAGAGAAGGTTAATACAAGACACTTACTAATGTATTGTGATTGTCTATATTGCCTCCTTTGCTTTCTGGATTGATCTTTCGATCACATTATACACTGCATGTTTCCATGGTTACAGACACCCTGCAATCCATCAGCGGAGGTTGTGCTTGCACACTGTAAGAAAAAGCACAGCCCTTTCTGGTAGCCAGGACCATGGAAGCTCACATAGACTGGTGATTTTTCCTATAGTGTGCAAGCACGGCCACCGCTGCTGTAATCCAGGGTGGTCGTAACCATGGAAACGAGCTGTGTATGATGTGATGGAAAAATAAATCCAGCCAGCAAAGGAGGCAATATTGACAACAATACCTTAGTAATGCTTTGTATTAACTTTCTCTCCATGACAGATGCCACTTGCTGAAGTGAGACAACCCCTTTAAGGGTGTGGAGCTGGAAAGTGTTCCACTTACCTGGGCGGGGCGTGTCCTCCTCTTCCTCTGACAATCCTTCACCATGGACGGTCGGGTGTTTTTATTTCTACCACCAAGTGCAGGAGTCAGGCTCCAGGAGGAAGTAAAGGACCTGTGATGATGTCATGACCATGTGATCATATGTGGGCGGAGTCAGGCACCAGGCTGTGCTGCAGGAGGAAGTAAAGGACCTGTGATTATGTCATGGCCATGTGATCATGTGTGGGAGGAGTCATACTCCAGTTCGTACTGCAGGAGGAAGTAAAGGACCTGTGATGATGTCATGGCCATGTGATGAAATTTGGGAGGAGTCAGACTCAAGGCTGTACTGCAGGAGGAAGTAAAGGACCTGTGATGATGTCATGACCGTGTGATCATGTATGGGAGGAGTCAGGCAACAGGCTGTGTCGCAGCAGGAAGTAAAGGACCTGTGATGATGTCATGACCATGTGATCATGTATAGGAGGAGTCAGGCAAAAGGCTGTGTCGCAGCAGGAAGTAAAGGACCTGTGATGATGTCATGACCATGTGACCATGTGTGGGCGGAGTCATGGAAATGACATGACCAGGTTTATCTGATCTGTGTATGCAGGACTCTTGTGCAGTTTGTAATTCCAGTCTGTATGTAGCAGAGCTGTAGAGCTGTATATTTATATGGCTGAGCTGTACCGGTGTAATGTTTATGTAGTTGAGCTGTATGTGTGTAATGGATGTATAGCTGAGCTGTATGTATTTGCAAGCCATTTATGTGTAATATGCTTTTCCCTAGAGTTGTATGGGTGTGTGCAGCAGAGCTGTGTATGTGTAATGTTCAGTTAGTACAGCTGAGTCTTTGGGGGGCACTGTATATTTCACTTAAAGTTTTTTTTTTTTAATGATGATCTGTCCTCTGGATAGATCATCAGCATCTGGTCGGCGGGGGCCGACACTCAGGACCCCCACCGATCAGCTGTTTGAGAAGGCAGCGGTTGGGGGCATCTACTGGGGGCCCTGTATATTGGCATTATATACTGGCATACATTATGGGGGCATCTGCTGGGGGACATCATATAGGGGCTGTGACGGACCACTTGGCACCCTGACTGGGTGCCTCCGCCAATGGATGCTTCCTAGTACTTCCGAGCACTCCGCCGGACACCATCAGCCCTGCAGTCCCCACTAACAGCGTTACAGCTTGGCCGGGGTCTCGCTGTCCTCCACCTACCCTGGGCCCAGGACCAGGATCCAGCTTCCAGTGGGTAGAAGCGTGTTGTAACCCCGGGGTAGTATAATACCGATAGTAATCCCCAGAGTAAATATAGCGGTTCCCCCCACACGTGAGACGGGGGTAAAACAGGAACTGACTTTATTGACGAGCAACTCAGTATATATACAGTTCAAGAAGTCTAACGGCATCAAACATGAACAGCGGGCAAACAGCGCCCCCCAGTGTCTTACTGAATGAATAGGGAGGAGACACATGTGATGGGATTATCTCCTGAGTGTATCATAGGGTGGGCTACTCATCTACACCGGAGTCGGCTACTCCTAGAGTCAGCTATCTGAATCCCATCACTAACACAATCAGTGCAGAGTTAACCCTTTGTGTTGCTGGATTCACACCCTGCACCTTTACTGGGCAATAGGAAATATGTGGCATATAACCTCCACACATAAAGCAGGGGTCATAGTTCCTTGTAACCCCAAAAGGTCTGAGGGGGGTCTCCATAGTTCTGGGTCCATTGTCCGCTGGAAGGAGGCTAGCCCTCAGGATTCTCCAGCAGCCCCAGTGACGGTTCAGTCCGTCACACTACCCATAGACAGCCCTGTATGGCCCATGCTGTACCGCTCCTGCTGCTGCCACTTTATCAGTACCGTCCCCTTCCCACATCCACACCGCACTGCTGCTGCCACTTTATCAGTACCGTCCCCTTCCCACATCCACACCGCTGCTGCTGCCACTTTATCAGTACCGTCCCCTTCCCACATCCACACTGCACTGCTGCTGCCACTTTATCAGTACCGTCCCCTTCCCACATCCACACCGCACTGCTGCTGCCACTTTATCAGTACCGTCCCCTTCCCACATCCACACTGCACTGCTGCTGCCACTTTATCAGTACCGTCCCCTTCCCACATCCACACCGCACTGCTGCTGACACTTTATCAGTATCGTCCCCTTCCCACATCCACACCGCACTGCTGCTGACACTTTATCAGTACCGTCCCCTTCCCACATCCACACAGCTGCTGCTGCCACTATATCAGTACCGTCCCCTTCCCACATACACACCGCACTGCTGCTGCCACTTTATCAGTACCGTCCCCTTCCCACATACACACCGCACTGCTTCTGCCACTTTATCAGTGCCGTCCCCTTCCCACATCCACACCGCACTGCTGCTGCCACTTTATCAGTACCGTCCCCTTCCCACATCCACACCGCACTGCTGCTGCCACTTTAACAGTGCCGTCCCCTTCCCACATCCACACCGCACTGCTGCTGCCACTTTATCAGTACCGTCCCCTTCCCACATCCAGACCGCACTGCTGCTGCCACTTTATCAGTACCGTCCCCTTCCCACATCCACACCGCACTGCTGCTGCCACTTTATCAGTGCCGTCCCCTTCCCACATCCACACCGCACTGCTGCTGCTGCCACTTTCAGTACCGTCCCCTTCCCACATCCAGACCGCACTGCTGCTGCCACTTTATCAGTACCGTCCCCTTCCCACATCCACACCGCACTGCTGCTGCCACTTTATCAGTACCGTCCCCTTCCCACATCCACACCGCACTGCTGCTGCCACTTTATCAGTACCGTCCCCTTCCCACATCCACACCGCACTGCTGCTGCCACTTTATCAGTGCCGTCCCCTTCCCACATCCACACCGCACTGCTGCTGCCACTTTATCAGTACCGTCCCCTTCCCACATCCACACCGCACTGCTGCTCCCACTTTATCAGTACCGTCCCCTTCCCACATCCAGACCGCACTGCTGCTGCCACTTTATCAGTGCCGTCCCCTTCCCACATCCACACCGCACTGCTGCTGCCACTTTATCAGTACCGTCCCCTTCCCACATCAACACCGCACTGCTGCTGCCACTTTATCAGTACCGTCCCCTTCCCACATCCACACCGCACTGCTGCTGCCACTTTATCAGTGCCGTCCCCTTCCCACATCCACACCGCACTGCTGCTGCCACTTTATCAGTACCGTCCCCTTCCCACATCCAGACCGCACTGCTGCTGCCACTTTATCAGTACCGTCCCCTTCCCACATCCACACCGCACTGCTGCTGCCACTTTATCAGTGCCGTCCCCTTCCCACATCCAGACCGCACTGCTGCTGCCACTTTATCAGTACCGTCCCCTTCCCACATCCAGACCGCACTGCTGCTGCCACTTTATCAGTACCGTCCCCTTCCCACATCCAGACCGCACTGCTGCTGCCACTTTATCAGTGCCGTCCCCTTCCCACATCCACACCGCACTGCTGCTGCTGCCACTTTATCAGTACTGTCCCCTTCGCACATCCACACCGCACTGCTGCTGCCACTTTATCAGTACCGTCCCCTTCCCACATCCAGACCGCACTGCTGCTGCCACTTTATCAGTACCGTCCCCTTCCCACATCCAGACCGCACTGCTGCTGCCACTTTATCAGTGCCGTCCCCTTCCCACATCCACACCGCACTGCTGCTGCTGCCACTTTATCAGTACCGTCCCCTTCCCACATCCAGACCGCACTGCTGCTGCCACTTTATCAGTACCGTCCCCTTCCCACATCCACACCGCACTGCTGCTGCCACTTTATCATTACCGTCCCCTTCCCACATCCACACCGCACTGCTGCTGCCACTTTATCAGTGCCGTCCCCTTCCCACATCCACACCGCTGCTGCCACTTTATCAGTACCGTCCCCTTCCCACATCCAGACCGCACTGCTGCTGCCACTTTATCAGTACCGTCCCCTTCCCACATCCACACCGCACTGCTGCTGCCACTTTATCAGTACCGTCCCCTTCCCACATCCAGACCGCACTGCTGCTGCCACTTTATCAGTACCGTCCCCTTCCCACATCCAGACCGCACTGCTGCTGCCACTTTATCAGTGCCGTCCCCTTCCCACATCCACACCGCACTGCTGCTACTTTATCAGTACCGTCCCCTTCCCACATCCAGACCGCACTGCTGCTGCCACTTTATCAGTACCGTCCCCTTCCCACATCCAGACCGCACTGCTGCTGCCACTTTATCAGTACCGTCCCCTTCCCACATCCACACTGCACTGCTGCTGCCACTTTATCAGTACCGTCCCCTTCCCACATCCACACCGCACTGCTGCTGCCACTTTATCAGTGCCGTCCCCTTCCCACATCCACACCGCTGCTGCCACTTTATCAGTACCGTCCCCTTCCCACATCCAGACCGCACTGCTGCTGCCACTTTATCAGTACCGTCCCCTTCCCACATCCACACCGCACTGCTGCTGCCACTTTATCAGTGCCGTCCCTTTCCCACATCCACACCGCACTGCTGCTGCCACTTTATCAGTACCGTCCCCTTCCCACATCCAGACCGCACTGCTGCTGCCACTTTATCAGTGCCGTCCCCTTCCCACATCCACACCGCACTGCTGCTGCTGCCACTTTATCAGTACCGTCCCCTTCCCACATCCAGACCGCACTGCTGCTGCCACTTTATCAGTACCGTCCCCTTCCCACATCCACACCGCACTGCTGCTGCCACTTTATCAGTACCGTCCCCTTCCCACATCCACACCGCACTGCTGCTGACACTTTATCAGTACCGTCCCCTTCCCACATCCACACCGCACTGCTGCTGCCACTTTATCAGTACCGTCCCCTTCCCACATCCACACCGCACTGCTGCTGACACTTTATCAGTACCGTCCCCTTCCCACATCCACACCGCACTGCTGCTGACACTTTATCAGTACCGTCCCCTTCCCACATCCACACCGCACTGCTGCTGACACTTTATCAGTGCCGTCCCCTTCCCACATCCACACCGCACTGCTGCTGCCACTTTATCAGTGCCGTCCCCTTCCCACATCCAGACCGCACTGCTGCTGCCACTTTATCAGTACCGTCCCCTTCCCACATCCACACCGCACTGCTGCTGCCACTTTATCAGTACCGTCCCCTTCCCACATCCACACCGCACTGCTGCTGCCACTTTATCAGTGCCGTCCCCTTCCCACATCCACACCGCACTGCTGCTGCCACTTTATCAGTACTGTCCCCTTCCCACATCCACACCGCACTGCTGCTGACACTTTATCAGTGCCATCCCCTTCCCACATCCACACCGCACTGCTGCTGCCACTTTATCAGTACCGTCCCCTTCCCACATCCACACCGCACTGCTGCTGACACTTTATCAGTGCCGTCCCCTTCCCACATCCACACCGCACTGCTGCTGCCACTTTATCAGTACCGTCCCCTTCCCACATCCACACCGCACTGCTGCTGCCACTTTATCAGTACCGTCCCCTTCCCACATCCACACCGCACTGCTGCTGACACTTTATCAGTACCGTCCCCTTCCCACATCCACACCGCACTGCTGCTGCCACTTTATCAGTACCGTCCCCTTCCCACATCCACACCGCACTGCTGCTGACACTTTATCAGTGCCGTCCCCTTCCCACATCCAGACCGCACTGCTGCTGCCACTTTATCAGTACCGTCCCCTTCCCACATCCACACCGCACTGCTGCTGACACTTTATCAGTACCATCCCCTTCCCACATCCACACCGCACTGCTGCTGCCACTTTATCAGTACCGTCCCCTTCCCACATCCAGACCGCACTGCTGCTGCCACTTTATCAGTACCGTCCCCTTCCCACATCCACACCACACTGCTGCTGCCACTTTATCAGTACCGTCCCCTTCCCACATCCAGACCGCACTGCTGCTGCCACTTTATCAGTACCGTCCCCTTCCCACATCCACACCGCACTGCTGCTGCCACTTTATCAGTGCCGTCCCCTTCCCACATCCACACCGCACTGCTGCTGCCACTTTATCAGTACTGTCCCCTTCCCACATCCACACCGCACTGCTGCTGCCACTTTATCAGTACCGTCCCCTTCCCACATCCACACCGCACCGCTGCTGCCACTTTATCAGTATCATCCCCTTCCCACATCCACACCGCACTGCTGCTGCCACTTTATCAGTACTGTCCCCTTCCCACATCCACACCGCACTGCTGCTGACACTTTATCAGTACCGTCCCCTTCCCACATCCACACCACACTGCTGCTGCCACTTTATCAGTACCGTCCCCTTCCCACATCCACACCGCACCGCTGCTGCCACTTTATCAGTATCATCCCCTTCCCACATCCACACCGCACTGCTGCTGCCACTTTATCAGTACTGTCCCCTTCCCACATCCACACCGCTGCTGCTGCTCCTAATTAAAAGAGAGTTTTTAGGCTCCTTCACAACAAGCCCCGTCTTCTTCTGTGTCAAGGCATCATTTTTAGACACTTGGTCACCCAAGTCACTTTTCAATATTTTTTACCCCATAACACTGTGTGTTTAATCATCTTTTGCCTCCAATAAGGGACAATTATTGGAAGCTTTGGAAAATGAAAAAGCAGAACACGTATACCGGCGCGGTGCGATATTAAAGGGATTCTGTAATAAAACAGATGGGTATGAAGCTGGGTGACATTAGCGATGTGCTGTCAGCTGGACATAACTGTATTAGTGACATCTCCCTGCGCGGCGCCGTTATTGGGAAATAAGTACTTTTATAATATGCAAACGAGCCTCTAGGTGCGGGGGGGGGGGGGGGGCGTTGCTCCTGCACCTGGAGGCTCCGTTCTCTCACCTGTTGACACGCCCTGCTAAAGATGATTGACAGGCCCGTCATCGTTGATCTCCTCCAGCCCTGTAAATCCCACGCCTGCGCCGTCCTGTTTAGAGGGGGAGTTCAGTCCAAACGGGTTCTGGGCACAAGAACTGGCAGCAAAGTGGACAGACGGACACTGATTTCAATAAGTAACTGGTGTTTTTAAAGGGTTAAATGAATTTGGGCCGGGCTGAACTGAAATGTATATGATGTGGGGCATCACCCTCTGTATGTTGGCTGTGAGATCAGTGGCCGAATTCATTCAACACCGTGGATGACACTGTTATGGGGGCGCTGCGGATGTCACTGTTATGGGGGGTGGCGCTGCGGATGTCACTGTTATGGGGGGGCGCTGTGGTTGTCACTGGGGGGTGCTACGGATGACACTGTTTTGGGGGCGCTGTGGGTGTTTTAACATAGTACATAAGGCTGAAAAAAGACATTTGTCCATCCAGTTCGGCCTGTTATCCTGCAAGTTGATCCAGAGGAAGGCAAAAAAACCCTGTGAGGTAGAAGCCAATTTTCCTCACTTTAGTGGAATTAAAAATTCCTTCCCGACTCCAATCAGGCAATCCGAATAAATCCCTGGATCAACGATCTCTCTCTAGTAGCTATAGCCTGTAATATTATTACGCTCCAGAAATACATCCAGACCCCTCCTGAATTCCTTTATTGTACTCACCATCACCACCTCCTCAGGCAGACAGTTCCATAGTCTCGCTGCTCTTACCGTAAAGAATCCTCTTCTATGTTTGTGTACAAACCTTCTTTCCTCCAGACGCAGAGGATGTCCCCTCGTCACAGTCACAGTCCTGGGGATAAATAGATAATGGGAGAGATCTCTGTATTGACCACTGATATATTTATACATGGTAATTAGATCTCCCCTCAGTCGTCTTTTTCTAAAGTGAATAACCCTAATTTTGATAATCTTTCAGGGTACTGTAGTCCACCCATTCCAGTTATTACTTTAGTTGCGCTCCTCTGGACCCTCTCCAGCTCTGCTATGTCTGCCTTGTTCACTGGAGCCCAGAACTGTACACAGTACTCCATGTGTGGTCTGACTAGTGACTTGTAAAGTGGCAGGACTATGTTCTTATCATGGGCATCTAGGCCCCTTCTGATGCAACCCATTATCTTATTGCCTGACACTGGTTTTTACTGCTAAGGCTACTTTCACACTAGCGCTTGATCGGATCCGTTCTGAACGGATCCGATCATATTAATGCAGACGGAGGCTCCGTTCAGTACGGATCCGTCTGCATTAATAACTTAGAAAAGTGCGCAAGATGCCTGAGCGGATCCGTTCAGACTTTCAATGTAAAGTCAATGGGGGACGGATCCGCTTGAAGATTGAGCCATATGGTGACCTCTTCAAGCGGATCCGTTCCCATTGACTTACATTGTAAGTCTGAACGGATCCGCTCGCCTCCGCACGGCCAGGCGGACAGCTGAACGCTGCAAGCAGCGTTCAGCTGTCCGCCTGTCCGTGCGGAGGCGAGCGGAACGGAGGCTGAACACCGCCAGACTGATGCAGTCTGTGCGGATCCGCTCCATTCAGACTGCATCAGGGCTGGACGGAGGCGTTCGGGTCCGCTTGTGAGCTCCTTCAAACGGAGCTCACGAGCGGACCGACGAACGCTAGTGTGAAACTAGCCTTAGTTTGCTGTTTATTACAATTCCTAGATCCTTTTCCATGTCAGTGTTACCCAGTGTTTTACCATTTAGTATGTACGGGTGACTTGCATTTTTCCTTCCCATGTGCATAACCTTACATTTGTCAGTGTTAAACCTCATCTGCCACTTATCTGCCCAAGCCTCCAGTCTATCCAGATCCCTCTGTAGTAGTATCCTGTCCTCTTCAGTGTTAATTACTTTACACAGTTTAGTGTCATCTGCGAAAAATGTATATTTTACTATGCAAGCCTTCTACAAGATCATTAATAGTTATATTAAAGAGAATAGGGCCCAATACTGACCCCTGAGGTACCCCAGGGGCGCTGTGGGTGACACTGTTTTGGGGGGTGCTGTGGGTGACACAGTTTGGGGGGGGGGGGCGGTGTGAAGCCCGTAATTCTGCTTGTAGATGATAAATATGATATAACGGGCACCAAAAAGCTATTAATAAATAGAGAATGACTAATAACGGAGAAGAAGTGCGCAGGTCTCCAGTGTGAGGCGCTGACGAGACAGAAATCATAGAACGGTGAAAGGAAATTCACAAGTAAAGTGACTGAAATAAACAATAGTAAAATCACCAACCGATATGACAGACGTCTGTAGGGGATGTGTCCTCCCCGACGCGCGTTTCCGCTGCTGCCTTCATCTTGGGGTTGGCGCTGCTGTGTGTGAGAAGCCTTTTATATCAGTGTATAATATACTGTGCCTTGCAAAAGTATTCACCCCCTGACTTTTCCGCAGTTTGTTACATTACAGTTCAGTGTTTTGTTAATCTGACTTTTATGTGATGGATCAGAACACAATAGTCTCAGTCGGGGAAGTGAAAGGAGAAAACTATATAAATAAAACTACTGTTTAGAAATAGAAATCAGAAACTTGCCATGTGCGTATGTATTCACCCCCTTGGTTAGGAAGCCCATAAAAAGCTCTGGTGCAACCAATTACCTTCAGAAGTCACATAATTAGTGAGATGATGTCTCCTGTGTGCAATCTAAGTGTCACACGATCTGTCATTACATATACACACCAGAGGCTGCAGCACCTGAGGAAGAGGGAACGGCGACTTCTGCTGCTTCAGTGTCCGGAATGGTATGAAGGATACGTTTATTCCTCTCAATAGGTTGGTGCCGCAATTACACTCGATGGATTAATACCGCAGTTACACCAGACGCATTTCCAAACTGTACGTTTTCTTCCTCAGCAGTTACAATAGTATAAAAATGAGGGACCAATCGCTCCTTATCCGGAGCTGTGCTGATACCAGAACCTGGGCCGGACCGGGTCAGGCTGTTTTTGTAGTATTCTAGTCATTCACAATGCACACCCTGCGGTTTCTTCAGTTGTTCTATATACCAACAAATGAAACATAGAAATGATGTAGATTATAAAATCCAATATATAGAAAATACTAAACATAATTGATAAACAAGTCATAAAACTGGGAATAAAAAAACCCATAGAATTAGATGCAGACAGACCTGCAGAGCGAAGCAACACCCCGGAATGAAGACCACATTAGCCCTTTTACACTACATGTGTCTATTATATTCTATATTTTATTTATTCCCAGTTTTATGACTTGTTGATCAACTTACTGTATATTTAGTATTTTCTATATATTGGATTTTATGACATATCATGAAACTGTCTTGACCTCACACACGTTTCAATCCATATAAAAAGAGTGAACACAACATCTACACTTTATTATCTCCCCCGATGTCTCCTCTTATCTCCAGTTATTGTATTTTACATGAGATTTTGTAGGATTTTACATCGTTTCATCTTCTCTCCATTCAGGTTCCTACAATATAGGATCCGCTCAGTGGAGATCTTCTATATAAGATCCTTCTCCTGATTGACCCATCAAGGATGCATGGGGACAAGATGGCGGAGAGGATAATAAATCTCACCCTAGAGATCCTCTTCCGGCTTACTGGAGAGGTGAGAGATTCTGATGATGTCACATTACATCATCTTATCTATGTTACTAACAGATGGACATGACTGGAGAGGTGAGAGACTCTGGAGATGTATGGAGTGATAGTTATTACTGTGTCTCTCCATAACCAGGACTACACAGTAGTGAAGAAGACCTCTAGTGAGCACTGTCAGGACCCTGTGTCTGAAGGATGGGGAAGAACCGTGAGCCCAATCATGGAGCCTCCACCTCACCCCGATACATGAGGAAATCAATAGAGAGAAGATCCTAGAACTCACCAACAAGATGATTGAGCTGCTGACTGGAGAGGTGACACTGCTGGGAATGCTGGGACATTATACAGTAACGCTATGAAGGGATCTGGGTGATGACTGTATCATTGTGTTGTCAAGTTCCTATAAGGTGTCAGGATGTCACCGTCTATTTCTCCATGGAGGAGTGGGAGTATTTAGAAGAACACAAAGATCTGTACAAGGACGTCATGATGGAGGATCACCGGCCCCTCACATCACCAGGTAATAGACATGACTAAATACACACGTCCTCTCATTATCTGTATGTAAGGGATGAATTCAGTCACTGGATGTGTTTCCTACAGTTAAGGAAGAGATAACAACACCGGAGAGATGTCCCAGTCCTCTTCTTCTACAGGATGGGTCAGAAGAATGTCACAATGTCCCACAGGATGATCAGGTAGATGGAGATAAGGTCTCATGAAATGTCCCCTATGATCTGTAGAAGGCTGTGAAGATCTTGTGTTCAGTCTTATTTTATCCACCAGTATTATATGATTTATCCTTGTATAATGAGAAAGATGGAGATGGCAGGATTACAGCTGAACATAGACATTACATGTTGTCTGGATCTTCTCACTATTTTCTGCCTGTATAGACTTTTAAGATGGCCTCCTCTGTCAACTGCTTCAGATCTTTTGTGGTCACACAAGAGTGGCACAACAATTTTCTGAGAGGTCTTAGGCCGGGACCTTGCAATACTACAAATGGTCAACCAAAGTTGTGTTTGGATTGTCAGCTTGAACACGAACATCAGGAGATAAATGCATCATTATCTTCAAAGGTTTTGTAGTCTAGGGTGCAGTCTCCTGGTGTCTCCTTAATGTCAGAATGGCAGTACCAAGATCATACCACGGATTCTATTCTAGCACATGTAGATGGAAGTCATCCTTCTTATTTGCATAGAGTATAATATAATATTCAGGGGTGTAGCTAAAGGCTCATGTGCCCTGGTGCAAGAGTTCAGCTTGGTCCCCCTTCCCTCAGTGCTTTGTGGCCAGGAGCAGGGAAGCACATAGCCTTTGTGAAAATTGAAACTGCATCCCCTGCCCCAAGCCAATTTCTTGACCTTGCCCCTTCCCTCCATCCAGAGATGTAACTCGACCTGCATGAACTTTGTATAGTACCGGTGTCTTCTTATGTGGCGCAAGGGTCTTTGGGCCCCCTCAGGCTCCTAGGCCCAGTAGCGACTACACCCCTTCCAGGAGGGGTGGGGAACCTTTTTGCTGACTTAAGGGTAAGTTGCAGAAATTGAGCTTCAATTAAAAAAATCTAGAGCGCTGTATATTTGCAGCACAAATTGGTGCCTGCGCTATATATTACAAGTGGTGCAGGCGCCATTTTGACCACATATAGCAGTGTAATTTTTAAGTTGAGAATGTTATATGTCCCTACCAATATCCCTTCCCAGCCTCAGTTCAGACCCCAATCAGACCTCAGATCAGACATTTAAAATAAATAAAAAAATAAACTTGCCTCTCCAGCTCTGGACAGCGCTGCCACTTGGCAGATTCACTTACCTTCCCGGTCTTCTTCCCGTCACGATGTACTGTGACCTGACAGCGCACAGGGTCAGGTCATGGTGCACATCTACATGCTCTACGTCCTGACAATGTATGTGTTAGGGCACAGCGTGGGGCCGGAAGAAGACCAGGGAAGGTGAGTACAGCTAGCAATGCGCTGTGCCTCACCTTCACAATATGTTCTGGCAGGGGGCCATGGACCACATGAAATGGTCCCACGGTCCAGAGGTTCCCCACCCCTGCCTTACAGCTACGCCCCTGATAAAGTTGATTACTGGAAAAGCTATATAGGATTATTTTCATGCATATAATTCTAACTCGCCAACAATTTTCTAACTGCTCAGATGCATCCATCCATTTTGAACCTTTGATTATGGACACCTGGTCATGTGATCTCCAGTCTGACCTCCAGTCTCTGTCTCTCTCCTGTGTGGCTGACATCCTGTGAACCACAAGATTACAGCATAATTTATCAGATCCCTCTGGAGACCTCCCTCCCCACCAGCTGCTCCTCCTTGTCTTCTGTATGTCCCTAAACATATCGTGCTGCTGAAGATCTCATCTCTACATTATCCATTACACATGAAGAGCAAAGGTTTAGAGTCTAAACCTTGTAGAAGTGGAGAGACATTTAATTGTACCACTTTCTTTAACCCCTTCTTCCCCGGGCCAGTTTTCGCTCTTCTGCCCAGGCCATTTTTTCAAATCTGACATGTCACTTTATGTGGTAATAGCTGTAGAACACTTTTACTAATCCAAGCCATTCTGAGATTGTTTTCTCGTGACACATTGTACTTCATGATAGTCATAAATTTGAGTCAATATATTTTACCTTTTATTTGTAAAAAAAATCCCAAATTTACGAAACATTTTGAAAAATTCGCTAATTTTCAAATTTCAATGTCTCTACTTTTATAATAGTTAGTGATACCTCATATAATAGTTATTACTTTACATTTCCCATATGTCTACTTTATGTTTGGATCATTTAGAAAATTACATTTTATTTTAGAAGGCTTAGAAGTTTAGAAGCAAATCTTGAAAGGTCTGAAGTCACTTTGTGAGGCTTACATAATAGAAACCACCCAAAAATTACCCCATTTTAGAAACTAAGCCCCTCAAGGTATTCAAAACAGATTTTTACAAACTTTGTTAACCCTTTAGGTGTTCCACAAGAATAATAATGTAGATGAAATTTCAGAATTTTACTTTTTGGCAGATTTTACATTTTAATCAATTTTTTCCAGTAACAAAGCAAGGGTTAACAGCCAAACAAAACTCAATATTTATTACCCTGATTCTGCGTTTTACATAAACACCCCATATGTGGTCGTAAACTGCTGTACGGGCACACGGCATTGCGCAGAAGGAAAGGAACGCCATATGGTTTTTGGAAGGCAGATTTAGCGTTTATTTAACACTTTTGCAGTTAATACAACAATCCCAAAGGGAAAAACAATTCTTCTTGGCACAGTCACTCGCATAAGCAAGTCCAGTCAAATCCATCATTATCATATTTCGAGACAGGAAGAGACATAAGCGCGGCTTTATTACAGAGCATCACTGTCATCACAAAGTTAAATCCAGAATTCACTCACACCACATTCACACTCTCATACACACACTTGGGTAGTGCAGTCCCAACCACCAACAATCCTCAAGCCGTGCCCTCCGCTTGCACCCACAAGCCCCAGATTTTGTCAAATCGATCAGGCACTCCCCTTGCTTCGTATGTCAATTTGTACATCTGAAGATCTTTGTTTATAAGGTGCACCCACTGGTCCACCGTAGGGCACTTGGGCGGTTTCCAATTCAAAAGTATGTTCTTTCTTCCATAAAACATTAACAGACGTAACAATGCTCTACTATACTTGGATGGAGTCGCTTCAGAAACTAGCCCCAGTACACATACCACTGGATCACAAATCCCCGGAAGCCCCAACTTAACATTAATGAAATTGCACACCCCCTTCCAGTATATTTGCATTACCGGGCATAGCCAAACCATATGAAAAAAGGAGCCCCTGGCCTCCCCACACCTGTCACACCCAGGGTTCGGTATTTGCCGCATCTGATAAAGACGCATCGGGGTCAGATATACCCTATGCATCCATTTAACCTGAATGAGCTGATCCCGAGCGCTTATAACAGACTTCCTCCACCCCAGACGCCATTCCTCCAAATGAGAGTCTTCCAACTCAGGGATATCCGCTGACCATCTGACAAAGGATTGCTGGATAGGGGACTCTTGCATCTTAATAATTTCAACATAAAAGGAAGAAATTGGCTTGTGTGGTTGCTCCCTCCTGGCTATTGATTCCAGTGGACCACACTCTAAGTTCAGGGTCAAAGATTGAAACTGCTTTTCACAAGCGTGTCTTAACTGGAGGAAGCGGTAAAAACTCGTCTGAGGCAACAGGAAGTCCGATCGCAGACTCTCAAAGGAGCGAAAAACCCCTTCCTGGAACAGCTGTGTTAAATACTTAAGACCCTTCTGCGGCCAAAATTCTAAATCTTAAAGGTGTAAGAGCTCGGGAAGGTGCGTATTACGCCACAGTGGGATATACAGGGACCAGGTTTCTCCTGTTTGATTATCCATATGTGTATCCACAAACCTTACCCAAGCCTCCATGACCGTCACCATAGCTTCCGTATACCTCCTAGGACCCAGAGCCCCACCTACCCTATACACCAGGTTCGTTAGGGCTTCATATGACCCAACCAGTGCCGCCTCCAACACCACCGCTGGGTTGTTGGCATCCGCCCTAATCCACCAGGATGCATACATTAAGCGCGTTGCTATATAGTAAACATACATATCTGGAAGTTGCAATCCCCCTTGTGAATAGGAAGCTTTCAGTGTCTTTCTTGCTATTCTTGGGGTCTGGTGACACCACAGGAATCGGGACATGGCTCTGTCTAAGGCATCAAAATGGGACTTAGGGATCCTCACCGGTGCTGCTCTATATACATACAATAGTTTAGGTAACAACACCATTTTAATGATGTTAATTCTGCCTATTAGGGTCAAGGGAAGATTTTCCCAGGCTTCCAACTTACGTGTGACATATTCCATAGTGGGCCTCAGATTCAATTGGCAGAATTGCAGAGGGTCCCTATGAATATAAATCCCCAAATAGAGGAAGCTGTCCACCACTTTCAGGGGGGACTCCGGGAAATATCTATACCCTCTTCCACGTCTACTATACATAAACTGGATTTAGCCCAGTTCACCCATAATCCTGAGTACCTACTGTATCCATTCACCACTTCTAGCAGGGTTTCTAAGGAAGGGCCAGGATCAGCTAAGTATACCAACAGGTCATCCGCGTACAGCGACACCTTCTCCTGTACCCCAGCTATCGTCCATCCCTCTATCAAAGAGCTATTATTAATTAGTTGTGTGAGGGGTTCCATTATCAGGGCAAACAGCATTGGTGACAGGGGACATCCCTGTCTGGTGCCCCTATACAACCTAAAGGTCGAGAAGTGAAGCCATTCACCCTAATGCGTGCCGTAGGCGCCTGATATAGCAGTTGGACCCATTTGATAAAAGAGGGAGGGAATTGAAGCTGGGACATTGTTTCCCAAATGAAGTACCACTCTACCGAGTCAAAGGCTTTCTCATTATCGAGAGACGCCAAGACCCTTGAACCCGCGTTATAATGTCTAATCTGCAAGTTTGTATATAATCTCCTGAGGTTGATATCAGTTGTCTTTCCAGGCATAAAGCCTGATTGGTCGGGGTCAATGATGGATAGGACTACCCCACTAAGCCGCCTGGCCAGGACTTTGGCTAAAATTTTGGCGTCTGTATTCAGTAGGGAAATTGGCCTATACGACGCACACTGGTCCGGAGGCTTCCCGGCCTTGTGAATTACCACAATGGTAGCCTCTCCAAAGGATGGAGGCAACCCACCAGATTCGTAGGCACAGTTAAAAAGTTTAAGCAGTCGTGCAGAATGCAGTTCGACATCCAGTCTGTACCATTCGACCGGGAAGCCGTCCGGACCAGGCGATTTCCCAGCTGCCATATCCTCGATCGCAGCCTTGATCTCCCCTTCATCAATAGCTCCCTCTAAATACGTGCTATCTGCCCTAGCCAAAGGTGTAAGGGGGATGGCTTGAAGGAATGAACGGCTCTCATCCGGGGTCAAACTAGTTTTAGAGCTGTACAGGCCAGTATAGAATTGAGCAAACTGTTCGCAGATATCTCCCGGCCGATATACCTTCGAGCCATCTCCGCAGGTAATGTGCGGGACTACCGTCTGCGGCGCCTCAGTCCTGGCCAGGAAAGCCAGGGCGCTCCCGTTCTTGTCCCCGTCTGCAAACACTAGGCGTCTTTGATACAATAGCTTCTTCTGGGTATACTCTGTTAGGTGTAAACTAAGCTTCCTCTGTGCCTCATCCCATAGCCTACGATTCTCTACATTCGGGTCTACGGTATAAGCCTGCTCTTTCTCTACCACCTCCTTCTCCAGCTTGGCCCTAGTAGCACCCAACTCTTTCCTATGCGTAGCTATCGCCTGAATCAAGGTGCCACGCAGTACAACTTTAAAGGCCTCCCACTCCACTAACGGGTTAGTTGAGCCCTCATTGAGTTCCCAATCACTGGTAGGACCTCCAGCCATTTGCTATTGAGCCTCCATATTCTTTCAGCCGGTGCAAGGGGTTGTCTCACAACTAACAGTAAGGGAGCATGGTCAGAAATGCCTCTCGGCAAATAATCAGCTACCGCCAGAGAGGATAATAGGTCCCTACTAAGGAACACTAAATCAATCCGGGAGAGCGCCGCGTAAGAGGCAGAGTAACAGGAGTATTGACGAACCCCAGGATGCAAATACCTCCAGCCCTCCGTTAATGCAAACACCTCTGCCCAGGAACTTAACGCATCATTATGAGTACCACTAGGGCGAAGCCGATCCAACGACCGGTCTAGGACCGCATTGTAGTCCCCAAGCACAATCAGAGGCACCGGGGGAATGGACGCTACTCGTTTTTATAATCTCGTCCAATATCTCCCTCTGAAAGGTAGTCAATGCCTCTGATTGCAGCGTGAAGAATCACAAAACGCCCCATCGTATCAATTTGCACAGAATACGACTGGAAGGGAAGGGACTTCGCCACCAGAATTGACACACCTCTTGCCCTAGAGTTATACACAGCATGATAGGCCGCTCCCACCCAGGGCCTCCGCAGCTCCAGAAGTTTCCGCCCTTGCAGATGTGTCTCCTGCAATATCAGTACATCTGGGTTGTGGTTCCGTAGGAAATTAAAGACCAAGGACCGTTTAAGTTTGTCATTGAGGCCTCTGACATTCCAGGAGATAAACCGACAGACCGTCATCATGGCGGCATGGCAGAACTATATCTCAAAAGGAAACCGCACCACCCAAGCCATACATTCACATAATCATACCAACTCTTCAAAAATAAAGCAAAAAACTCCCAATATGCCCAAAACAGCAGGCAATACCCCCCTCCCTGCCCAGATGGCCCCAACATATCCGAGCCTAAAAATCCACCCCCCATTCGTCTCACTAGTAGATAGAAGGACGGGGAGACCCGTTCTAAACCCACCACTCTAGGTAAACCACTGAACTGAACCTAGGTAGCAGAACACCCTAACCATCGCTCATTCAGCTCCACCCTATAGCACGATCATCTTAAGACATAGGCTGAGACCCCCAACCCATAAGTCTCACTGTACTCAGCCCCTGCGGTCGAGCCAGTCAGATGCCTCTTCAGGGGTAGAGAAAAATTTCACCAGCTCTCCATCTTGCACTCTGAGCCGCGCTGGATACATCATGGCGTAAATAAGTCCCTTCTCCCGCAGCCGGGCCCTCACTGCCGTGAATTGCCTACGCTGTTTCTGTACCTCTGTAGAGAAGTCCGGGTAGAAGGAGATCCGGGCGTTGTCAAAATGAATGTCCTTCAGGCGACGAGCCGCCGCCAGCACAGCATCCCGGTCCCTGTAGTTTAGGACCTTGAAGATGAAAGGACGAGGCGGGGCCCCAGGAGGCAGAGGACGGGTGGGGATCCTGTGGGCCCGCTCCACTGCAAAGGTCGCCGAGAGATTTATAGGGTCGAGGACCTGTTTAATAAGGCGCTCCGCAAACTCCTCAGTGGAGGGACCCTCCGCCTTCTCAGGTAGTCCCATAATGCGGATATTGTTCCGTCTGTTACGGTTCTCGGCATCCTCCACTTTCGCCATCAGGGTTTTGACTTGATTTTGCACAGCATGGATCGCAGAATCTTCACGTTGAGCCCTATCCTCCACCTCACTCAGCCTCCTCTCCACCTCAGTCGTTCTCTCCCGTATCTTGTCAATATCATGCCTGAGGAGAGTAAGATCTGCTTGGACATGGTCAATTTTGACGGTAAGCGCCGTCTGACAATTAGCGATGGCCGCCATGACTTTTGCGAGGTCTACCTCCGGTTGTTCAGAAGAGGCCCCAACCTCCCGATCCTCTGTTTGGCTCATATTGTCCAGCATTAACGTAGGCAGGATAGAAGGCTCTGGGGTGCCCGTTTTGCAGCCCATAAAGCGATCCCCCATTTACCAGCGATAGGGGTAGCGGCCCTCCAGCAATCACCCTCACTCAGGGTTAAAAGGATGTTAGCCACGCCACTTACTTGAGTGAGTCCTTTCCCCAGAGCAAGGGACAGCACCGCGACATCCCAGCACAGCGGCACTCTACACCAGGTATGTTCCCCTTATAAGTCAGGAGCAGGGAGGCAGGAGAGCAAACGGCACCTACAGTTCCAGCACTGGTACCAGAGAGAGGAGGTAACTGCCTCTAGCACCGTGGCCAAGATAGCGCCCGTACTGTCTGACACGTGGGGGGACTTTAAGCCAGCAGTCCGGTCGACAGAGAACCTGGGGGTCACACGACCTGCAGCACCAGGCTCCGCTTGATCACCGCTGCCGGTAAGGGTAACGTCCGTACGTCCCACTCCCCTCGCTCTCACCGAGAGGTCTGCAGTCCAGGGGTGCCGCTTAGCGTGTAGGCCTCGCTCGGAAAATCAGACAGGCAGAGACAGCAACACTCTTTTTGATATTATGTGTTATGTCCGTATTTTTTATCTGAATACTTATTAAACGTTAAGTCTTATAATACGCTACCTCCTCTTAAAATATACATCCATTACCGTGGTAGCTGGTGAGCGTTATTCATTTACTCTCGCTGGTTGGGCAACTTTATTTATTTCCTCCTATTCTGTCCCACCATCAGCCATCGATAATGGAATGTGTGGCCAAGACACAACTCTGCTTGCACAAGTTGCTGGTGGTGCAGTCTCTGTGGTACCACTTTGTGGATTCTGTTGACTTTAGGGGTCTAATGGCATGTGCTCAGCCTCACTAGAAGTCATCTAGCTGGCATTTTTCATCCCTGTTTTGTACTCTCAAGTGGCGGTGAATGTAGGCCACTCCTTGCAATTCTAGCTGTGCAGCAAGGTGCACACAATGGACACCTGGAGCAACGGTTACAGACTGGAACAGTTCATGCCTTTCACAGCCCATTAGATCAATGTTTTTTTTGCAGCGAGGCATCATTGTAGCAAGAAGGCCAGGTCCTATTGACACCTCCACGTTTGTTCCGATCGGCCTCCTCCATGGATATCCCCCTGTCCCAAACAGAAGCAGGGCAGAACATCGCTCCCGCTCCCACTCCCCCTTTTTCCTATCATGTGAAGTGTTGTGATGCCGTTTTAGAACTGATCTCCCTGGGTGATAGTAGCCACATAGCCAAATACTTTCTAAAGTGCATCAAGCAGCAAACAACCACGCTGGCTGTCTCCTCACCTAACTCCAACTGGGCGAGGTGGTCAGAGACAATTGCAGGAACATTGTGGCTGCTTTGTCTTTGGCAGAAATAACACATGCTCCCTGAATGATGCATGTGATAAGTCTAGTCGTTCAGCGTTTGTTAAAAAAAAGTACAGTGACTTTTGTTAGGTACTAATAATAGTAATAATAATCATATAATCGTAATCGGTTTGCACGTCTCCTGTCCTTTTACTATAAGCAGAGTGTTCTAGTGGTGATAATCAGTTCTCAACTCTCTTGTCCTTATACTATAAGCATTGATAAGCAGGGTGTTCTAGTGGTGATAGATAATCAGTTCTCACCTCTCCTGTGTTCTCTGCTGTCCCTTATACTAGGTACAGTATCTTCATGCCTGCAGTCATCCGAAAACTTCTAGACAGAACAGGAAGACAGCATTAAAGGGTTTGTTCAGGAATAAGTAACTTTTCACATGTGTCCGCAGCCTCTACTATGGAAAGATTCATACGTACCTGCTACCCTTAGCTCTGGTTATGTGTGCCAGCTCCTGTGTTCCATCTTCCAGTAAATGTTGTTTGCTTCCTCGCTGGCACAGGCATGGTCACCTGCTTGACTGCAGCCAATGACTGGCTCTAGTGGTGATGTGTCTCTTGTGGACATGTTATCCCTGAATCCAGTCATTGGCTGCAGCAGAGCAGATAATTATGCCCATTCCTAGAAGGTAAATAAGCCATGGATCGAAAGAACTTTGGCTTACCGGCTTCACAACCCTGGGGTGGCCACCAAGGGCAACAGGCGCACAAACAATGTAATGTTATATACACACAATGTAATATTAGGGATGGAATATAAGGGCTCCTCTCCCTGCATTGCAAACTGGTTGGAATAATGAAGCAATCAGATTGGATTTATACAGGAGACCTGCAGATATTTGGGTCCGATAACGCCTGCTGTCCGGACAAGTGCATTCGGCCAGGGATGCTACATTCAGAGCCGGCTTCAGACTTTGTGAGGCCTTAGGCGAAACTCGAACATGAGGCCCCCACGAACACAAGATATGCAATCGATGCAATCAACTACAAACAAAAACACTTGGTATAGTATCCTTAGTCTGTCTATTAAATGTGCAATACATTTGTCAGTATTGTTTTAAGGGAAAATAAATACTCTTTTGGGCTTATATTCACTGGTTGTGCACCACTGTCTGTCTGTGGGCGGCAGCCAGACACGGACAGAGGTGAGGGCCCTGGCTGCTTCTTCTTCTCCCCTGCGTGGCTGCGCAGCTCTTTGGGGGCGGGGCTGGCAATGCTCAGAAGACGTGCCTGTGCGGCGGCACGCTCCGAGCCCCAGCAGCCACTGCTCTCTTAAAGAGGCAGAGAGGGGCGCTCAGAGCGGCCGCGGGTCCCACTGCGGCTCTCCCATTAGTCCGCTTAGGCCACCCGCCGGCCGCTTAAGCCAATAATTGTACTTGCGGCGGTGTCGGGTGGGAGCCAGAGCGAGGCCCAGTGGCGTTGCTAGGGCTGGTGTCACCCGGTGAGGTAGAAAATGGTGTCACACCAGAGTGCACTTAGTACTAATAGTGCTCCTACAGTGCCCCCAACAGTAATTGTGTCCCAGAAGTAATAATGCTCCCATAGTCCCCCAGTTGTAATAAAGCCACCTTATAATGTGCGCCAGTACAAAAAATGCCCTGTTGTGTGGCAGTAAAAAAAACTAATAAAAAATTCCTCTTAGTGCCCCCAGTAGAGCCAATGTCCCCAGAGTGCCCTCATGTGATCCAATGACCTGTACTGTGTGCCACTACAAAAAACACTTAGTGCCCCCAGTGAGCTAAGGTGCCCATAATGCCCCTATAATTTGTGCCAGTATAAAATACTCCTATATAGTGCCCTCAGAAGATGCCCCCATAGTGCTCCTCTGTGTCCTATATTGTGCCCTTCATAATGTGCCAGTATAAAATGCCCCTATAGACTGCCCCACAGAGATGCCCCCATAATGCTTTTCTCCCCCCTTCCCCATAGTGGCACCAAAATGGGTGCCAGTATTAAATGCCCCTATATAATGCCCCCATAGTGCTCTTCTCCCCTACTTCTCCATAGTGCCCCCTCATAATGCATGCCAGTATATAGGGACCCCAGTAGATGCCCCCATAGTGCTTCTTTCCCCCACACTTCTCCATAGTGCCCCCTCATAATGTGTGCCAGTATATAGGGCCCCCAGTAGAAGCCCCTATAGTGCCCCCCCATAATATTTGACAGTATTTAGGGCCCCCAGTAGATGCCCCCATTGTGATCACCCCCCCCCCTTTTTTTTATAGTGCCCCCAATAATGTGCCAGTAAAAAGTGCCCCTATATAATGTGCCAGTAAGTGTCCCCATAGTTCCCCCCAATAATGGGCCAATAACAAGTGCCTCTCCCTGACCCCCAATCATGTGCCAGTAACAAGTGCCTCTCCCCCTTTCCAAATCATGTGCCAGTAACAAGTGCCTCTCCTCCACCTCTCTATACTTACCTCCTTATGGCAGCGATGCGATGCACGCCTCTTCCGAGATGTGTCCCTTGCTGTAAGGCTCAGGCGGCTCGATGACGTCATTGCGCTGCCTGAACCGGCCTCTGATAGGCTGCTGGCACAAGGCCCGCAGCCTATCAGAGGAACAGGGAAAGGAGACGCCTCTCCCTCCTCTGCCCCGCCGCAACACAGTCATCTGTATCACTGTCCTGAGGCCCTCACCTACAATCTTTTACAGGGTCAGCTCACCTCCTGATGACGACAGCAAAGTCTTGCCTGTTGGTACTCTGGCACACATGGCTGACTTCATATTAGGCTACCTTTCCCGCGACAGGAGATCCTTTCCCTGTGGGGCAAGACCTCTCGTGGTCTGGACGCTCGCATCCGCCTGTCTCTGTGGGTTCGGGCATCCCTCCCTTTGTGGCTGTCTCCTATGAACCTGACGTCGGGAAGATCTTTCCTCCCGTTCTCCTGGACGATCGTCACCACCGATGCCAGCCTCCTGGGTTGGGGCGGCGTTCTCCTGTCCCGCACAGTTCAGGGGGTTTGGTCGGCGACGGAATCTCTCCTCCCGATCAACATCCTGGAGCTGAGAGTGATTTTCCACTCCCTCTCCCATTGGACTCCTCTCCTTGCCGGCCGTCCGGTGAGGATTCAGTCGGACAATGCCACAGCTGTGGCTTACATCAACCATCAAGGCGGGACCCGCAGCCGGGCAGTGATGCAGGAGGTGAGGAGAATTCTGCTGTGGGCGGAGTCGAACGTTCCGGTGTTGTCAGCGGTATACATTCCAGGAGTAGACAACTGGACAGCGGACTTTCTAAGCTGCAACAAGGTGGATCTAGGCGAGTGGTCTCTGCATCCGGATGTATTCGAAGACGTCTGCCGCAGGTGGGGCCGTCCGGATGTGGACTTGATGGCGTCCAGGCTCAACAACAAGCTAAGCGCCCGGGATCCGAAGGCCTACGGGGTGGACGCGCTGGTGTCTCCGTGGCAGGACTTCAACCTCCTCTATGTCTTCCCTCCGCTTCCTCTGCGGCCGAAGGTTCTACGCAAGATCGAGGTGGAAGGGATTCCGACCGTTCTCATCGCCCCGGATTGGCCTCGCCGCGCATAGTTCTCGGACGTGGCTCGGATGCTGGCGGACGCCCCATGGCCTCTTCCTGACAAGGAAGATCTACTGTCTCAGGGCCCTCTCTTCCACCGGAATTTACAGTCTCTTCGTTTAACGGCGTGGCTGTTGAAACCGCCATCCTGAAGAAGAAAGGGTTCTCGGATTCGGTGGTTAGAACCATGATCAGAGCGAGGAAGTCTGCTTCCTCTCGGATTTACTATCGCACCTGGAAGGCATTCCTGACCTTTTGTGAGAACTCTGGTTTCCCTCCCCTTCGTTTTTCCATCCCTATGGTGCTCTTGTTTCTTCAGTCCGGAGTCGAGATGGGACTGTCACTAAGCTCCCTGAAGGGGAAAGTTTCGGCTCTGGCCGTCTTTTTTCATAAATCCCTTGCTCTTCTGGGTCGTGTGAGGACCTTTCTTCAGGGGGTGGCGCATTCGGTCCCTCCGAACGTCCCCCCTTTGCCTCCTTGGGATCTCAATTTGGTCCTTCGCGCCCTCTAGACGGCCCCCTTGGAGTCTCTGAGGGAGGTCTCCGTAACCCTTTTCACCTGGAAAGTGGTCTTCCTTGTGGCCATAACTTCCATCAGGCAGGTATCGGAGCTGGCCGCACTTTCCTGCCAGGAGCCTTTTCAGTTTTTTCACTAGGATAAGGTGGTGCTCCGGTTCCTTCCTTTTTGCCCAAGGTGGTCTCTCCCTTCCACCTTAACGAGGATCTTGTCCTGCCCTCCTTTTGTCCTTCTCTGGCAAACCCCAAGGAATGCACTCTCCATTCCCTGGATGTTGTCCCGGCCCTGAGGGCGTATCTGATGGCTACCGCCTCCGTCCGCCGTTCAGACTCCCTCTTTGTGATTCTCAAGGGACCTCGTAAGGGTCTGGTGGCCTCCAAGGTCACTGTGGCGCGATTGATCCGCTCGGCTATCCCCGTCGCATATCGCACTCGTGGTAGGGTTCCCCCGGCTCAGATTACCGCTCACTCCACTAGGGCAGTGGGAGCTTCCTGGGCAAGGCGCAATCATGCCTCTGAGTCTCAGCTGTGTAAGGCGGCCACCTGGTCGTCCTTGCATACCTTTACAAAGTTTTATCAGTTGCATTCGCTGGCTTCGGCTGATGCTGTCTTTGGATGCAGGGTTTTGCAGGCTGTGGTTCCTGTTTGACCGGTGGATGTTCCTCCTGGCGGTGCTGATATTTTTCCCACCCCATGGACTGCTTTGGGACGTCCCATGGTCTGTGTCCCCCAATGGAAAAAAGTACGAGAAAAGGAGATTTTTTGTGAAACTCACCTGTAAAATCTTTTTCTCGTCTTTTCCATTGGGGGACACAGCTCCCACCCATTCTGCCTGTGGCAAGAGGGGTTTCAGCTCAGTTCTGTTGGTGGTTGGACCTCATAGGCTTTGGTCTGATGTCTTCCATTATTTTTTCTTGTCTCCTTCTCCTACTGCTTTTGCAACGCCTGAGTTCCTCCTGGTGGAGCCTGGGGTATAGCCTGGGGAGGAGGAGCTCTATTTTATATTTGCATAGTGTCCCTCCTACTAATACCTCTAAGCTGTACCCATGGTCTGTGTCCCCCAATGGAAAAGACGAGAAAAAGATTTTACAGGTGAGTTTCACAAAAAATCTCCTTTTCCTCCAGATGCAGAGGATGTCCCCGTCCAGTCACAGTCCTGGGAATAAATAGATGATGAGAGAGATCTCTGTACTGTCCCCTGATATATTTATACATAGTAATTAGATCTCCCCTCAGTCGTCTTTTTTCTAAAGTGAATAACCCTAATTTTGATAATCTTTCAGGGTCCTGTAGTTCCCCCATTCCAGTTATTACTTTAGTTGCCCTCCTCTGAACCCTCTCCAGCTCTGCTATGTCTGCCTTGTTGACAGGAGCCCAGAACTGTACATAGTACTCCATGAGTTTTCTGACTAGTGACTTGTAAAGTGGCAGGACTATGCTCTTATCATGGGCATCTAATTGCCCCTGGCAGCAGCTGCCTGATACTGGTTTCTACAGCTTAGCTTGCTGTTCACTAAAATTCCTACAGATACAGCATCGCTAACGCTCCCTTCAGCTCCCTTCAGACTCGCGTGAGCGCATAGCGATATCCAATTTCATTAACAAACCCGAAGCGCGTAAATAGAGTGAGAAAATTCAGGGTGCAATTTAGGTTTGTGAACACTAGATGGCGCATGGAACTACATGGCTAACCCTTCTCCTGCACCCTGCTGCTGGCATATAGATGAGATTATAAAACAAATGTGTACCATTTATTAATATATAAACACAGACATTAAAATTTGTTATATAATAAAAGACCATTAATAAAAGAAAGATTTAAAAAGTTGTATTCAATAATCCTTATTCAGTATAAGATCTAAGGAGGGTTTGTGTAGATACTAATATATTTTTGGTACACATTTTGAGTACCCTTCAAATGTATAAGTTATTTGATATATGTAATCACAGCCATATATCTGTATGTCCCTGTTTATATCATCAATCCCTCTATATCTTAATGTTCCATATATAGTTGTGAATCCTTAGTCCGGTAATATAGTCTCCCCAGCTTTAGTGTGGATATCCCCGATATCTTAATTATGTGATAGTGAGAAGATCTATAACTTAATTGCAGGGATATCTACACAAAATCTGCGGAGAGAAGGTGTACTATATATACACATAGGCATGTATAGGTAACGAAAATATTTAACTTGTCTTTATTTCAATTATAGAAGAGCTGTATGCTGGCGGTATGCGCCGGTGACAAGCGCGATGTGGCAGCAGGAGGAGCGCGGTCCCGCTGTGTGTCTATAATAATATTAATAAACTGTTACTTTATTTAATAGTCAATTCAGCTAAGAAGGAGTTAACATTGGGACTCTGGATGTTGGGAGATGGTGCTATTGTACGGGTTTTTAATACATAAAGTAAAAAAAAATCATAATAAAGTCTCTTAATAGTTTATTAGAAATAATGCAGACAATTTAAAAAATCCCCATCAATTCCAATACAAAGCAAGTACAAAGCTCAGAACAAAATTATTTCAGGATGTCGTTAATTCGACAATGATTAATCAATTCGACACACGTCCCCAGATAGGGGACGTAACAGGGATTAAACTGATGAGAATAGTACTACAGAAAATACCACTCATATCGGGTGTGACAGTAAATTGCACAGCGTAGACGCAGTGACCATGGCGTGGATTCAAACAAAGGGGAGGGAGCCAGCATTTTTTTAACCATCTCCCCATTCGAAAAATCAATTCAATTCACCTTTCGGGGACCCTTGGTGTTGTACGTGGCTATGTGGAGGAAGAAACCTTCAATGACATCAACGGGACATGGCTAGCTTCGTATCCAACCTTGTGCAAATGGGAAGTTTGCTGTTGGGAAAAAAGTGCATTAAAAGGGGAGTTTTGTCTGTCAATGTCTGTGAAGCGGGCGTAACCCTTACACTACCTGATCGATACAACATCATACCTGATCGTATACACACACTGGATGTTTTAAACCACGTTCAAAAAAATTTAGGATTGTTAGGTGATTTATGCCCTTTATGGATTAAAATCCAACTCTGTGTCAACTATGTAATTTTCCATGGGTGTTTTGCCATGGATCCCCCTCCGGGATGCCACAGTCCAGGTGTTAGTCTCCTTGAAACAACCTTTCCATCACTACTGTGGCTAGAAAGAGTCCCTGTGGGTTTTAAAATTCACCTGCCTATTGAAGTCAATGGCGGTTCACCCGTTCGCCAACATTTGCAGAAATTCGCGTTCGCTGTTTGCAAACTGAAAATGTTATGTTCGCAACATCTCTAGATATATAATATATAGATATATATATATAAAATCCAAGGCAGCACACAGATTTCCGTGAAAAAAAGGGTATTTTATTCACCCATGTGTAGACAGCAACGTTTTACATATGCGATGGTCAGCAACGTTTTACAGCGCCCTATGCGATGGTTAGTCTCGCGGAATGTAAGGCTTCCCACGCCTGCACACTGTCTAGTTCCGGACGTTGACTGAGTCCTGCCGTCTCCAGCTACATGTGAGAGTTCCATACTAAATGAATTATTTTTTTAATCAACACGATTATGCACACCTGAAAGGGAATACCAATTTATGATGTTATGCACTACAATTGGATGAATTGATGGTTAATATTTTTGGCACGTAGAACTTTTTTGATATATGATTCTTTTTAATACAGTATAATCATGTACACTTGAGATTTATTGGTTTATCAATGTTTTTGTAGAAATTGATGTATAATTATGTAATCGCTTTTGTAAAATATGTACTCTATATAAGCATTTGATTTTGCACTTTGTATTATGGCTTGACCAAGGCTCCATAGAGCGAGCTGAAACGCTGCTATCTACACATGGGTGAATAAAATACCCCTTTTTTTCATGGATACCTGTGTGCTGCCTTTGATTTTCCTTACACATATCTAACTGGATCAAATCCGTGATCCGTTTCAAGGAATTGCACCGTCTTTTGATTTGTGTGCTGCTCATCAATCAAATGTGTTTTGCGGATCCACGGAGCCACGGATCTGCAAAACACGGAAAGCGGCAATGTGCGTTCCGCATTTTGCGCACTAATAGAATATTTTTTTGCGGACCCGGAAGTGCGGACCTGGAAGTGCGGATCCGCAATTCCGTGTCCGGGCAGCACATCGTGCTGCCCCATAGGAATGAATGGGTCCGCTATTCCGTTCCGCAAAATGCGGACAGTGAGATTACCAGTGCCACATCTCCTGTGTAAAGTGTGCGCATCCAAAAAATATCTGTGACATACAGTGTACTTTTTTTTTTAGACGGTGTCCGTTGCGAACAGTGAAATTACCAGCGCCACATCTCCTGTGTAAAGTGTGACCATCCCAAAAATATCTGTGACATCTAGTGTACCTTTTCGGTAGACGGTGTCCGCTGCAGACAGTGACATTACCAGAGCCACATCTCCTGTGTAAACTGTTCGCTATAAAAATGTATCTGTGGCATCCAGTGTACTTTTTCAAAAGACGGTGTCCGCTTCTGACAGTGACATTACCAGTGTCATATCTCCAGTCTAAGGCTACTTTCACACTCGTGTTTTGTGCAGATCTGTAATGGACGGATCCGTTCAGATAATGCAACCATCTGCATCTGTCTAGAACGGATCCGTTTGTATTATCTTTAACATAGCCAAGACAGATCCGTTTTTAACCCCATTGAAAGTCAATGGAGGACGAATACGTTTTCTATTGTGCAGATTGTGTCAGTGAAAACGGATCTGTTCCCGTTGACTTACATTGTGTGCCAGGACGGATCCGCAAGATCTGCAAGCAGCGTTTTGGTGTTTGTCTCCAAAGCGTTATGGTGACTGAACGGAGGCAAACTGATGCATTCTGAGCACATTCTTTTCTATTCAGAATACATTAGGGCAAAAACTGATCCATTTTGGACCTCTTGTCAGAGCCTTGAGCGGATCTCACAAACGGAAAGCCAAAACGCCAGTGTGAAAGTAGACTAACGTGTGCGCTTAAAAAATGTACCTGTGACATACAGTGTACTTTTTCCATAGACGGTGTCTGCTTCTGACAGCGACATTACCAGTGCTACAGCTGCAGTGTAACGAGCGACATTACTTGCGCTATACCTCCTGTATAACGTGTGCGCATCCAAAATATCAGTGACATTCATTCAGTGTAATTTTTTATTAGGCCGTGGTGACAGCGACATTACTTACACTATACCTCCTGTATAACGTGTGCGCACCCTAAATATCAGTGACATTCATTGAGTGCGGGGGCGTTGCTTGGGTCTCAAAAGATCCGGGGCCGAAGCTCCAATGCATATGGCCCAATTCTCTAAGTCAACCAACCGACCCCTAAGCCCGCTATAGCTATACAGCAGCACACACCTCTCACATCCAGTTTTTCCCAGGTGATGTCTCCTCTGATGTAGATCTTCTCTGTCATCGTCTTCTCCATTCCGTCCGGACAACTTCTCTCAGCCACCTCGTCTCTACAGTGTGACACACAGACATCTCTTGGCTTCCTCATTTTCCTGTACCCCCAAATACTATCCTGAAGAAAAATGAGTGCCCCCCATAGTAATAGTGCTCCTCATAGTAACACCAATAGTAATTCCCTTTCTAGAATGCCCTCATTAGTAAAACTGCCCCCTACTGTGATAATGCTCCCCAAGAGTGCCCCTATTAGTTGAAGAGCCCTCCAGTATTAATAATGCCCTTACAGAGCCCCTAGTAGAAATAAGGCCCCCTGCAGTGCCCCCTGTAGTTATATTCCTCCGTTTACTGTCCTAAAAAATTATAATTCCCCAACTCCTCCACCATACAGTCCCATGTAAATAACATTATTTCTATTCTCCGCCATAGAGTGCCATGTAAATACGATACAACATCTCTCCAGCCCCCTCCAATATACAGTCCCATGTAAATAACATCCCTTTCTATCTACAGTCCCCTCTAAAATACAGTCCCATGTAAATAAACACATGGTGCAACAGCACTCTACAAACCAAAAGTAAAGTACAAAGGTATATTACATTTCAAGTGCTATGCTAATAACTTAGAGATGCTTAACAAATACATTTTGTACAAAATCATTTGAGCCCTTCTGCCGAACGCCAGGGCGACCTCTATAAGAAGGGTCCTAACACTAAAACTCACCTGTTGGGTGCCATAACAGCGACCATGGATCCAGAAAGTGCAGGTCCCACATGCATGCTGGGCCACCTTGATTTTTGTCTATGTGGATCCAAAATGGCCTTCATTGAATCCAGGGGCCACAAGTACCAGCATGCATGCTGAGCAGACTATGTACTCAGTCTAATTCAAATCAGCCTGCGAGGCAGGGGAGGGGCAGGAGGGAGTGCACGACCATAGGGGTCAGCCACAACTCCTATACATAATACTAGAAACACAAAAAAGGGGGGGTCAGCACATCCCAATGTGCAGGTGCACGTTGCTTGTGGCTGCAAATGTCTGACAAACACATGGTGCAACAGCACTCTACAAACCAAAAGTAAAGTACAAAGGTATATTACATTTCAAGTGCTATGCTAATAACTTAGAGATGCTTAGCAAATACATTTTGTACAAAATCATTTGAGCCCTTCTGCCGAACGCCAAGGCGATCTCTATAAGAAGGGTCCTAACACTAAAACTCACCTTATAGAGGTTGCCTTGGCGTTCGGCAGAAGGGCTCAAATGATTTTGTACAAAATGTGAGATGGACTTACGGTTCGCCCGGTGTTCATTTTGCGGCTAACATTCCGCAGGCGCTATATTCTTTTATATTGTGAAGAACTTTGATCCATGGCCGATCCATCAGGTGGTACAGGACAGCCAATTGAGACATTTCAGCACATAGACATATCCCCTACCTTATAAATAAACCCGATTTGACTGCCATTTTTCATTCAGTCTTTTGTCAGTGTAGGGAGAGGTTGCTGTGTGGAGCAGGGACAGGCTGTTAGGAACACCAAACGCTAGCTAATAGGGCCACAAAAGTAATTTTAAGGACTGGTATAGATGTGCTATCGTTAGGTGTGACATACTGAGGGGTGTCATATACTTATAATATACTTTCTAACATAGAAAGTATATTATAGTGCAATTGTATTGTACAGCAGTTGTGTGCAGTTCTGCTGCGTTACCGCAGCCACACAGTGCCAAACGCTATTTGAACAAATCATTTCTACTGGTGTGATATACCAAAACCTACAAAAGAAACGGAGCTGACCACGTACTTTTACCAAATATTATAAATACTTTATTAAATACAAGACATGATATATATCAAAGACATAGTCATTAAAAAACCAGGTGGACAGAGAAAGACACCACCCTGATGGGACATAGGCTACATATAATGTTGTCATGAGACAATATATTGTATAATGGATAATAAATAGATAAATAAATAACACAAATGTAGGTCTCATATGGTTATGCAATGCATGTATGGGGGACAGCAGGTCTACAAAGTTGTAACCAATGGTCCTAAGAAGACGCAGAAATCACCACCGCACTTCCACCCATATAACCTGATGTACATATAAAAATAGAAGGAGACCTACCAAGACAAGTGCAGTATGTCTGCAAACAGGATGGCGCTACCCCGACGGGTGTTTCGGCGTGCCTTCGTCAGGGGGTGATTTACCAGTTGCCCCTCAAAAAAACTGATTGAAGCAGGGGTGTGATTTACCTTCTTCCACAATTACTGCTCTTCTTTAGGTACTTTTGTCACAGGGTCATTTAGAAAATGACAGGCAGAGGAAGAGGCAGGCCATTCCGCATCGGTGGTAGGGGTCGGACAGGTGCACCAGGCCTAAGCCTAAGTGGGAAGTTGCAGAAGGTGCATGCAATTATGTCAAAGGATGCACCAGACTTGGTTGAGTGACTCACTCAGCCTTCTGCTTCGGCACCCTCCTCATCCTATCTGAACCCTCTTCACTCTCTGCTGTGTGCACCCCCAAAGACACCACCACCACCATATCCCCTCTGCTCGAGTCAGAGGAATTATTTTCCCATCCATTATAAGACCTTACTGATGCGCAGCCATGGCATCGAATCAGGAAGAGGAGGTATCAAGGGTCGCCACCCAGCAGTCTGACGACAGTACCCAGATCAGCCCAAGGAGGGTGGTCCACGCTTTTGCTGCCTACTCCGAGTTCTCTAACGTCAGTGGTGGTGAAGGGGACGATGATGATGTGTCTATGGACGTCACGTGGGTGCCCGCAAGAGAGGAAGAGGAGGGGAGTTCAGAGGGAGAGACGGAGCAACAGATAGGGAGGAGAAGTAGGCAGAGCTTACAGTGCACAGAGGGCAAAAAACAGACTGCTAATGTATCTGGAAAGAGCCATCCACCATGCACGGTCACATCTGGCGCTCACAGGACGCCGGCATATGGCTCCGCAGTGGGGGCTTTTTTTAACGTGTCCGCAGCTGACAATAGTGTTGCCATCTGCAGCCTGTGCTGTCAACGCATAAGTCGTGGTAAGCCCAACACTCACCTAGGGACGACCGCCTTAAGAAGGCACCTGGCCTCCCATCACCAAGCCTAGTGGGAGCAAAACCATCAGAACCCATAAAGACACACTCCTGGTGCTCCACGTTCCTGCCTCTTCTCCTTCCCCTTCTCATCTCTCCTCCCATTTGTCCTCCACTCCACCTTCCACCGTGCCGTCGTCAAGTTCCTCATCTCATTAGCCTCTCTCAGCTGTCATGTAGTTGGACTGATTGCATCCCTTTAAATTCCTCCCCATAATGCATTAGTGTGCGGCTTATACAACTTCCTGGAGTGTGTTTGCATGCTGATCCTTTTTTTCAGTCTTCTACAAGTTAAGTACATTTATTTGTGATTTTCTGTTTGCTGGATCCCAGGTGACCCTGACTCCCTCCGTGTCTAGTGTAGGGAGCCGGTGGTCGTGTCCCCTCACTATTGTAGGGTGTTCAGGTGTTATACAGTCGAGGTACGAGGATATGCGATCATCTACCATTGGGATTTTCGCATAGGCTGAGCAGTCAGGGTGAGTGCCAGGTCTTATGCAGGGGTCTCCCTTTTGTTCCTTAGTTTTGGATCCAGTGAGTCATATATTAATTTTGCACTGTCTTGTTTCCTGTACACCTTCCGTGACAAAAGCATAAGGAGCAAGGACCAGTACTGGGTGGCAACGTACTTAGACCCCCGGTACAAACACAAAATGGCGGACATGTTACCAGCATCACAGAGGGCTGTCAGAATGTAGCACTTCCAGGCCTTGTTTGGAGAAATGCTGCATTCTGCTTTTGTGGGCGATGGCAGAGGAATTTCCACTTACAGAGAAATAGTTGCGGGTACCAATCCAACAGCACTTGAAAGAAGAGGGCGGTTTGAAGATGTGTTGGTCACTTCAGATAGATCATTCTTGCACCCAACCCATCAACAGGCGCCCTCCGGATCCAGCCTCACGGAACGCCTAGACCAACAGGTGTCCGATTACATCTGGTTAACGGCCGATGTGGACGTTTTGAGAAGCAAGGAACCCTGGACTACTGGGTGTGCAGGCTTGACCTGTGGCCAAAGCTGGCACAATTTGCCATGGAACTGTTGGCTTGCCCCTCGTCCAGTGTCCTGTCCGAAAGGACGTTCAGCGCATTTCAAAAAATTTATGAGGCATGGATCTCGGAGGAATTCAACACCTGTGATGACCATGTTTAATTGAATTTCCATATGCCAGCCCAGAAATATCCGTCACCACCCAGAACAAATATTGGTTCCTGTCTTAGGTAAATACAGCGGCATACAGAGGAATTCAACACCTGTAACGACCATGTGTTTCAACTATTATCATTATTTTTATTTTTTTTCAAGATGGGGGATTTTGTTAGCCTGTTGGAAAATTGATATCCAATGACCGTGTAATCTACCTCCACCCACATGCTTACTTGATCTTTTATGTATGCTGAATGCATATTTTTGGGGCCTGTAGTACACTGGCCTGCTGGAAAATTGATATCCAATGACCGTGTAATCTACCTCCAGCCACATACTTACTTGATCTTTTATGTATGCTAAATGCATAATTTTTGGGACCTGTAGTACACTGGCCTGCTGGAAAATTGATATCCAATAACCGTGTAATCTACTTCCAGCCAGATACTTACTTGTTCTTTTATGTACACTGAATGCATAAGTTTTGGGGCCTTTAGTACACTGGCCTGCTGGAAAATTGATATCCAATGAGCGTGTAATCGACCTTCAGCCACTTACTTGTACGCTGAATAATAGTTGCGGCCTCGGAGGAATTCAACACATGTGATAACCACGTGTTATCGAATTTCAACTATTATCATTAGGGTTTTTTTTAAGAGGGGGGATTTTGTTAGCCATGTTTTTAATCTAATTTTATATTTTCAGTTCTTTTAAACATATGTATGTGACCTGTTTTTGTACTGGCCTGCAGTAAAAGTGATATCCATTGACAGTGTAATATACCTCCAGCCACATAATCACTTGATCTTTTCTGTCCAGTGAATACCTAATGTTTGGCGCCTGTAGTCCAGTGGCCTACAGTAAAATTTGTATCCATTGACCGCATAATGTACCTCGAGCCACATAATCAGAATTTCTTTTATGTCAGGTGAATGCCCAAATTTTTAGGCCCGTACTTCCATGGCCTATAATAACATTTTTCTAGGCTCCAATAGAGCACATTTCAGAGAATTTCCCTTTAAGATGCATACAAATATCCCCTGATTAAGATACATATTTTTTGTTGGAATTTTTGTCATTGATCGCCCTCGAGTATGTCACTGTCCATGTTGTGGGACTATTTGTACACTTCTACTAAGTATTTGGTGGCTGCAAATATGAGCTGATAGTTTTTCACATTCGCCTGGCATTAAAGTGAATGAAGCCCTCCGCGAACTAGCGGTTCAAAACCTTTTGATCGCGTTCACGCGATCATGAACCATCCCGGATGATGTTTGTCCATCACTAGACCTCACCACAGCTTCTTCCCAGGATTTCTCTTCACTGCTGAGCCGTCCTCTCCTGCACTGGTCACATGATGGTGACATCTCAGGTCCTTTTCAGCTACTGTATTTAGCACTGATCACATGACCTGTGATGTCATCAAAGGTCCTTCAGCTCTTGCAGGGCATTAAATTCAATTGTATTGCTGTCCTGAGGATGGCAATACAGTTGTATCTAGCAGGCAGGCAGGAAATTCGGGCCTGGGACAAAACATCAGGGGCCCAGGTCCCCAATGTTTTAACCTAGCCACGCCCCTGATTCAGTGTAATTTGTTATTAGGCGGTGGTGGCAGCGGCATTAGAAGTGCTTTTGGCCAGGGACGCTACATTGCCCTGACATCACACTGGGTGAACGTTGTGGAGGCCGGGAGCGAGTCGTACCCTGGGATGGCACAAGTGCTATCAACACAAAGGATTGCGGGCCCTACTTCCATCAGGGTTTCCGCCGCCACCTATGTTAGTGGCTGCAAGCCCCCTTTCTCCTCCTCCACTTCCACCTCTGAATTCTCATCTTGCAGCACCAGTCAACCATTGGTCACTAGAAGCAGTGTAGCACTGCAGTGGGGAAGCGGCAACAGGCCGTGCTGAAACTTATTTGCTTAGGTGACAAACAGCACACCGCCGCAGAGCTATGGCAGGGGATAAGTGACCAGATTGAGCTGTGGCTCTCATCCACACTTTTTTTAAATGGTCAGCTTGGCAGCAGGCCCTCGTCCACACAATTTTTAAAATGGTCAGCTCGGCAGCAGGCCCTCATCCACAATTTTTTTTTAAATTCTAAACTTGGTAGCAGGCCCTCATCCACAAAAAAAATTTATGCTCAGCTCGGCAGCAGGCCCTCATCCACATTTTTTAAATGGTCAGCTTGGCAGCAGGCCCTCATCCACAATTTTTTTTAAAATGCTCAGCTTGGCAGCAGGCCCTCATCCACAAAATTTTAAAAAATGCTCAGCTCAGCAGCATGCCCTCATCCACAAAATGGTTTACATGGTCAGCTCAGCAGAAGGCCCTTGCCCACAAAAATGTTTAGATGGTCAGCTCGGCAGCAGGCCCTCGCCCACAATTTTTTTTTTAAATGCTCAGCTTGGCAGCAGGCCCTCATCCACAAATTTTTTTAAATGGTCAGCTCGGCGGCAGGCCCTTGTTCACACAATTTGTAAAATGGTCAGCTTGGCAGCAGGCCCTCATCCACAAAATGTTTTACATGGTCATCTCGGCAGCAGGCCCTCAACCACAAACATTTTTAGATGGTCAGCTCGGCAGCAGGCCCTCGCCCACAAAATTTTTTAGATGTCAGCTTGGCAGCAGGCCCTCGCCCACAAAATATTTTAACGTGGGAGGGGGTAATTTTGCGCTGCCGCTCTTTTAAACAACCCGGGTGTCTAATACTGCCCTAGAGATGATGTCGGGGGACGCTGCTGGGTTCCAGTTGTGAGCCCTGCCTGGGCTACACACTAGTGATCTGGATAGAAACTGCCAACGTGATAGGATCCAGTGCTGTTTTCAAAAACATTCCAGGGTTGCTTCATTCCCCTTCCAGATAAGAATTACATCATCAATAAATCTCTTCCAGAGGACCAGGTTCGCACCGAGGATGCCCTGGGGATATATGGTGGTATCTTCCCACCTCCCCATATACAGATTTGCCAAACTCGGTGCGAAAGAAAAGAGGAAGTTAACCACTACGAGGATTAAAAATAAAGGCAGAAGACATTATAGGAAAGAAGAACATTAAATAGGAGACACATAACGGAAGCAACTGACAGAACAACACTCCAGGTGAGAATGCTGCATACTAAGATCGTTACACACTAAATTGCAATAGTAGCTCTCACAAAATATTTTAGTTGGTCAGATCAGCAGCAGGCCTTCGCCCCTAATGTTTTACAGGATCCCCAGCAGGCCCTTGCTCCTAATGTTTTTGAGGGCCACCAGCAGGCCATCAGTCATCTTTTTTCAAGGGTGTGTATGATGCCCTCCTTTATGTGTAACAAAGGGTATATTGGAGTGCCGTTTCTTTGTAATTTTTGGCAGCCCTTTTACTTAGTGCATAGGCTTTATGAGTGTAGGAGTCCAACTACCTGAACAATTGTACCTCAATGTGAATGAGGCACTCCTTTATGTGATATACAGGTTGTATCAGAGTGCCTCTTCCTTGTAATTTTTGGCCGCACTTGCACTTCATATACAAGTAAATATACAGGAAAGAATGTTTCCTAACAATTTTTCCTCTAAAATCGATTTTATCTTCAGTTTAGTGCATATTATTGTCAGTCTGTAAAAGTGACGTACTACTCGGACAACATCGTTCCCAGCAGTGACCTGGGAGTCCAAAATGCATCCAGACATCCTCCCCATGCTGTTCCCGAACCATTTCGGTGGTGTTTCCATTAATTTCTGACCTTTTTCTATGAAACAGACACCCTTACCTCTTCAGAGCAGGGGGTGCCTGGTTTAAAGGGTTTTTTTCAAGACGCGGTTTTATACTTACATGCTCCCGGCGTGCCGTCCACTTCCTGGTTTCGGCAGGGGGCAGGCTCCATCTTCATTGATGTCTTCTCCAGGCCGGGCCACACGCTGTACTGAACGCGCACGCCGAGTCCGCGCATGCGCCCTGGTGACTTCTTCCTGGCCAGTATAGTATACTTGCCAGGAAGAAGTCACCAGGGCGCATGCGCGGACTCGGCGTGCGCGTTCAGTACAGCGCGCAGCGAGGAGAAGAAAAGAAGTCGTCTGCGCACACGCGGCCACTGCGATTCCTGAGAAGAGCGGTGGCCGTAACCAGGAGAAACGGAAGACAACAGTCAGGTAAGTATAGGTTTATTTTTTTTCTAAGGGGTGGGGATTTGTTATTGAACTATATTTAGAAAAATTATCACTGTTAAATCATTAACAGATTTAAACAGTGATCATTAACCACTTCAACCCCGCTAGCTGAAACCCCCTTAAAGGGTTTCTACCACTTCGCTGCACATATTTAGCTGTCAGACACTAGCGATCCGCTAGTGTCTGCTCTGCCCAACCATCCTAATATAATTGCTTTTGGGGCAGCCGTTTTGCTAAAAAAAAAAGAACTTTTATTAATATGCTAATGAGCCTCTAGGTGCTATGGGGGCGTCATTAGCACCTAGAGGCTCCGTCTACCTTCAGAAACTGCCGCCGCCCAGCGCGTCCCTCCAGCCCGCCCATCTCCTCCTGAATGCGATCCTCCTTGTGAGCGCCTGTATTCGGCGCATGCGCAGTGAATGTCTGACAGCTTCCCTGCTCAGACATCTCCACTGCGCCTGTTCCTCGGAGCACTATGGCGTCATCGCGCAGGCGCAGTGGAGATGTCTGAGCAAAGAAGCGGTCAGACATTCACTGCGCATGCGCAGAATACATACGCTCACAAGGAGGATCGCATTCAGGATGAGATGGGCGGGCTGGAGGGACGCGCTGGGCGGCGGCAGTTTCTGAAGGTAGACGGAGCCTCTAGGTGCTAATGACGCCCCCATAGCACCTAGAGGCTCATTAGCATATTAATAAAAGTTCTTTTTTTAGCAAAACGGCTGCCCCAAAAGCAATTATATTAGGATGGTTGGGCAGAGCAGACACTAGCGGATCGCTAGTGTCTGACAGCTAAATATGTGACACCGAAGTGGTAGAAACCCTTTAATGACCAGGCCACTTTTTACACTTCTGCACTACACTACTTTCACCGTTTATCGCTCGGTCATGCAACTTACCACCCAAATGAATTTTACCTCCTTTTCTTCTCACTAATAGAGCTTTCATTTGGTGGTATTTCATTGCTGCTGACATTTTTACTTTTTTTGTTATTAATCGAAATGTAACGATTTTTTTGCAAAAAAATGACATTTTTCACTTTCAGCTGTAAAATTTAGCAAAAAAAAACGACATCCAAATATAAATTTTTCACTAAATTTATTGTTCTACATGTCTTTGATAAAAAAAAAATGTTTGGGAAAAAAAAAATGGTTTGGGTAAAAGTTATAGCGTTTACAAACTATGGTACAAAAATGTGAATTTCCGACTTTCTGAGCACCTGTCATGTTTCCTGAGGTTCTAGAATGCCCAAACAGTAGAAAAACCCCACAAATTACCCCATTTCGGAAAGTAGACACCCTAAGGTATTCGCTGATGGGCATAGTGAGTTCATAGAACTTTTTATTTTTTGTCACAAGTTAGCGGAAAATGATGATTTTTTATTTATTTATTTTTTTCTTACAAAGTCTCATATTCCACTAACTTGCGACAAAAAATAAAAAATTCTAGGAACTCGCCATGCCTCTCACAGAATACCTTGGGGTGTCTGCTTTCCAAAATGGGGTCACTTGTGGCGTAGTTATACTGCCCTGGCAATTTAGGGGCCCAAATGTGTGAGAAGTACTTTGCAATCAAAATGTGTAAAAAATGGCCTGCGAAATCCGAAAGGTGCACTTTGGAATATGTGCCCCTTTGCCCACCTTGGCTGCAAAAAAGTGTCACACATGTGGTATCGCCGTACTCAGGAGAAGTAGGGCAATGTGTTTTGGGGTGTCAATTTACATATAACCATGCTGGGTGAGAGAAATATCTTGGCAAAAGACAACTTTTCCAATTTTTTTATACAAAGTTGGCATTTGACCAAGATATTTTTCTCACCCAGCATGGGTATATGTAAAATGACACCCCAAAACACATTCCCCACCTTTTCCTGAGTACGGCGATACCAGATGTGTGACACTTTTTTGCAGCCAAGGTGGGCAAAGGGGCACATATTCCAAAGTGCACCTTTCGGATTTCGCAGGCCATTTTTTACACATTTTGATTGCAAAGTACTTCTCACACATTTGGGCCCCTAAATTGCCAGGGCAGTATAACTACCCCACAAGTGACCCCATTTTGGAAAGAAGACACCCCAAGGTATTCCGTGAGGGGCACGGCGAGTTCCTAGAATTTTTTATTTTTTGTCACAAGTTAGCGGAAAATGATGATTTTTCTTATTTTTCTTTTTTCCTTACAAAGTCTCATATTCCACAAACTTGCAACAAAAAATAAAAAATTCTAGGAACTCGCCATGCCCCTCACGGAATACCTTAGGGTGTCTTCTTTCCAAAATGGCGTCACTTGTGGCGTAGTTATACTGCCCTGGCAATTTAGGGGCCCAAATGTGTGAGAAGTACTTTGCAATCAAAATGTGTAAAAAATGGCCTGCGAAATTTGAAAGGTGCACTTTGGAATATGCGCCCCTTTGCCCACCTTGGCTGCAAAAAAGTGTCACACATCTGGTATTGCCGTACTCAGGAGAAGTAGGGCAATGTGTTTTGGGGTGTCATTTTACATATACCCATGCTGGGTGAGAGAAATATCTTGGCAAAAGACAACTTTTCCAATTTTTTGATACAAAGTTGGCATTTGACCAAGATATTTCTCTCAGCCAGCATGGGTATATGTAAAATGACACCCCAAAACACATTCCCCAGCTTCTCCTGAGTACGGCAATACCAGATGTGTGACACTTTTTTGCAGCCAAGGTGGGCAAAGGGGCGCATATTCCAAAGTGCACCTTTCGGATTTCGCAGGCCATTTTTTACACATTTTGATTGCAAAGTACTTCTCACACATTTGGGCCCCTAGATTGCCAGGGCAGTATAACTACGCCACAAGTGACCCCATTTTGGAAAGAAGACACCCCAAGGTATTCCGTAAGAGGCATGGCGAGTTCCTAGAATTTTTTATTTTTTGTCGCAAGTTAGTGGAATATGAGACTTTGTAAGAAAAAAAAAAAAAGAAAAAAATCATCATTTTCCGCTAACTTGTGACAGAAAATAAAAAATTCTAGGAACTCGCCATGCCCCTCACGGAATACCTTGGGGTGTCTTCTTTCCAAAATGGGGTCACTTGTGGGGTAGTTATACTACCCTGGCATTCTAGGGGCCCTAATGTGTGGTAAGTAGTTTGAAATCAAAATGTGTAAAAAATGACCTGTGAAATCCTAAAGGGGCTCTTTGTAATGTGTGCCCCTTTGCCCACCTAGGCGGCAAAAAAGTGTCACACATGTGGTATCGCCGTACTCAGGAGAAGTTGGGGAATGTGTTTTGGGGTGTCATTTTACATATACCCGTGCTGGGTGAGAGAAATATCTTGGCAAAAGACAACTTTTCCCATTTTTTTATATAAAGTTGGCATTTGACCAAGATATTTATCTCACCCAGCATGGGTATATGTAAAATGACACCCCAAAACACATTGCCCAACTTCTCCTGAGTACGGCGATACCAGATGTGTGACACTTTTTTGCAGCCTAGATGCGCAAAGCGGCCCAAATTCCTTTTAAGAGGGCATTTTTAGACATTTGGATCCCAGACTTCTTCTCACGCTTTCGGGCCCCTAAAAAGCCAGGGCAGTATAAATACCCCACATGTGACCCCATTTTGGAAAGAAGACACCCCAAGGTATTCAATGAGGGGCATGGCGAGTTCATCAAAAAAAATTTTTTGGGCACAAGTTAGCGGAAATTGCATTTTTATTTTTTTCACAAAGTCTCCCTTTCCGCTAACTTGGGACAAAAATTTCAATCTTTCATGGACTCAATATGCCCCTCACGGAATACCTTGGGGTGTCTTCTTTCCGAAATGGGGTCACATGTGGGGTATTTATACTGCCCTGGCATTTTAGGGGCCCTAAAGCGTGAGAAGAAGTCTGAAATATAAATGTCTAAAAAAATTTACGCATTTGGATTCCGTGAGGGGTATGGTGAGTTCATGTGAGATTTTATTTTTTGACACAAGTTAGTGGAATATGAGACTTAGTAAGAAAAAAACAAACAAAAAAAATTAAAAAAAAATTCCGCTAACTTGGGCCAAAAAAAAAATGTCTGAATGGAGCCTTACAGGGGGGTGATCAATGACAGGGGGGTGATCAGGGAGTGTATATGGGGTGATCACCCTGTCACTGATCACCCCTCTGTCATTGATCACCCCCCTGTAAGGCTCCATTCAGACGTCTGTATGATTTTTACGGATCCACGGATACATGGATCGGATCCGCAAAACGCATACGGACGTTTGAATGGAGCCTTACAGGGGGGTGATCAATGACAGGGGGTGATCAGGGAATCTATATGGGTGATCACCCGCCTGTCATTGATCACCCCCCTGTAAGGCTCCATTCAGACGTCCGTATGTGTTTTGCGGATCCGATCCGTGGATCTGTAAAAATCATATGGACATCTGAATGGAGCCTTACAGGGGGGTGATCAATGACAGGGGGGTGATCAATGACAGGGGGTGATCAGGGAATCTATATGGGTGATCACCCGCCTGTCATTGATCACCCCCCTGTAAGGCTCCATTCAGACGTCCGTATGTGTTTTGCGGACCCGATCCGTGGATCTGTAAAAATCATACGGACATCTGAATGGAGCCTTACAGGGGGGTGATCAATGACAGGGGGTGATCAGGGAATCTATATGGATGATCACCCGTCTGTCATTGATCACCCCCCTGTAAGGCTCCATTCAGACGTCCGTATGTGTTTTGCGGATCCGATCCATGTATCCGTGGATCTGTAAAAATCATACGGACATCTGAATGGAGCCTTACAGGGGGGGTGATCAATGACAGGGGGGTGATCAATGACAGGGGGTGATCAGGGAATCTATATGGATGATCACCCGCCTGTCATTTATCACCCCCCTGTAAGGTTCCATTCAGACGTCCGTATGTGTTTTGCGGATCCGATCCATGCATCCGTGGATCTGTAAAAATCATACGGACATCTGAATGGAGCCTTACAGGGGGGTGATCAATGACAGGGGGGGGTGATCAATGACAGGGGGTGATCAGGGAATCTATATGGGTGATCACCCGCCTGTCATTGATCACCCCCCTGTAAGGCTCCATTCAGGCGTCCGTATGTGTTTTGCGGATCCGATCCATGTATCTGTGGATCTGTAAAAATCATACGGACGTCTGAATGGAGCCTTACAGGGGGGTGATCAATGACAGGGGGTGATCAGGGAGTCTATATGGGGTGATCATGGGTGATAAGGGGTTCATAAGGGGTTAATAAGTGACAGGGGGGTGTAGTGTAGTGTTTTGTGGTACTTTACTGAGCTACCTGTGTCCTCTGGTGGTCGATCCAAACAAAAGGGACCACCAGAGGACCAGGTAGCAGGTATATTAGACGCTGTTATCAAAACAGCGTCTAATATACCTGTTAGGGGTTAAAAAAAATCACATCTCCAGCCTGCCAGCGAGCGATCGCCGCTGGCAGGCTGGAGATCCACTCGCTTACCTGCTGTTCCTGTGTGCGCGCGTTCACAGGAAATCTCGGCCCTCGCGAGATGACGTGTATATGCGTCACTCTGCGCAGGGCTGCCGCCTCCGGACCGCACATCTGCGTTAGGCGGTCCGGAGGCGGTTAAGATGATAATACCCCTTTAATGCTCGGGTTCTCCCATTGACTTCCATTGTGCTTGCATGCTCGGTAGAGCACCCGAGCATCCCAAGCTATTCGCCCCGAGCACTTTGGTGCTCGATCAACACTACTGGACAATTATGTCCAACCTCGGTCACTTCAAAAGGCAAAGGGATCATTGAAGATCCTTTTGCCTTTTGTTAAACATCTCCAGCAGAGCTGGACATGTTTTACATAACAGAGATAGGGGAACAAAAGTTCCCCTTCCTCTGTTTGTTGCATACCACTGGTGTGGTAATTGCCATATCACCACGCTGGCCCACGTCCTTGCCTGCAGCGTGCGCTTGGGAGCGAGCGCCGCCAGATTTAAATAGTCCGGCGGCACTGCGCTCTTCAGTTGAGCGGTGCAGCCCGGACAAGAAGCGAGGATCATCCCTGGTCAACAAGCATTTCACTAAGTATCTTTATATTATTAACCCTCTGTTTACCTCCCTATACCACCAACGATTCCTCCATATCTCCCCTGATCTTGACCCTTTATTGCCCTGACCCACCGTTCTGTACCCCACCTGCATTAACCCCTGAGCCACCAATCCATATTCCTGCCCAGCCATATTAACATTTGCTGCCCTTATTAAATTCACTATATTATAACCACTGCAATAGCCCACAGGTATCCCTTTAACCCCTGAATTAACCCTGCAGGCCACAGCTACCCCAGTATCTGACCTGCAATAACCACTTCACTGTTGCCCTGCCTGCTGTACCCCTGATCTCTGGATCTCATTTACCCCAGGAATTAACCCCTTCACTACTATTGTATTTCACCCCTGCTGCAGTCAGCATTCCCAGCAGTATATTGTGTTTAACCCTTTGTTTTTCATAGGGATAATGTATAGCCAGGTAGGGTGGGCTGCTGCTAAATATACATGTGTAAGTGAGTGTAATATTTAGGTAGATTTGGGGAGGAATTGTGTATTGTATTGTATTGTGTAGTGTAGTTAGGATTGTGTTTAATATAGTGTTATTATAATACTGTGTTATAATGTTACTTGTGTATTACTGTGTGTGACTATAGGTAACTATATTTATATGCCCATTGAGATATAAATATATATATATAGCAATAATTAGACTGTAGTCTGGTATTGTTTTAATAAATATCTTTATTATTCATTAAGTGCAGAGTATAGTCTTTTATTGTAGTTGCCGCCATTGTAATAGTAGTAGTAGTAGTGTGTCCCAGATAGACCAGTAAATAGAGTGAGGCAATCAGAAATTTCTATTTATAGGGTATAAATAGGTGGAGTTATCAATAGACAACTCACGCCTATTTATGAATATTAATTATTGATATTATCCAAAATATTAATAATCAATATTTCCTTTAACAGGTCACTAACAGGCTAAGCATGAAGATGGCTTCTCTTATATGTGTTTTTTTTATGTTTAACAAGAGATGATTTATGGGTGAAACATTTACCACATTAGGAACATGAATATGGCTTCTCTCCTGTGTGAATTTTCTTATGCATAACAAGTTCTGATTTAATCTTAAAACATTTCCCGCATTCTGAACATTAAAATGGCTTCTCCCCTGTGTGATTTCTCTGATGTCTCTCAAGATTTGATTTATTGTTAAAACATTTCCCACATTCTGAACATATAAATGGCTTCTCCCCTGTGTGAATTTTCTGATGCGTATCAAGATTTGATTTTTGGTTAAAACATTTCCCACATTCTGAACATGAAAATGGCTTCTCTCCTGTGTGAATTCTCTGATGTTTAAATAGATCTGATTTATTAATAAAACATTTCTCACATTCTGAACATGAAAATGGCTTCTCCCCTGTGTGAATTTTCTGATGTGTATCAAGATTTGATTTTTGGTTAAAACATTTCCCACATTCTGAACATGAAAATGGCTTCTCTCCTACGTGAATTCTCTGATGTTTAAATAGAGATGATTTATTAATAAAATATTTCTCACATTCTGAACATGAAAATGGCTTCTCCCCTGTGTGATTTCTTTGATGTTCAACAAGATGTGATTTACGGTTAAAACATTTTCCACATTGTAAACATGAAAATGGCCTCTCCCCTGTGTGACTTCTCTGATGTGTATCAAGATCTGATTTAAATCTAAAACATTTTCCACATTCTAAGCATGAAAATGGCTTCTCTTTTACGTGAGCGGTTTGATGTTTAGCACCTCTTCTGTGACTTTTATTCTGTGTTACAGTCTGTGATGAATCAGAAGATCGGACCTGTTTAAAAGAATCAAATGATGCATTGTTGCTGTGATTGGATGAGGGTATATCTTGCATATTGGCATGCTCTTCAAATGTATCTTGTGTGATACCCCAATCATCTACTTCAAAATCTGAAGATACCAGATGTTTCTCTATGTTCCTGGTACAGTTATCTGCCAAGAATAAAAACATTTTATGATTGATGAATAACATTTAAATTGTATTGAAGTTTTATAAAACGTTTCCAATAAAAAAAAAAAATCCACAGAAATTACAAGGCATGGCGCAAAATTCAAGTATCAATTGACTAAAACAGTGGTGGCCAAACAGACCACAATCTAATAGTAGACCGAGGGGCATAACTAGAAAAATCTGGCTTCCACCTTGAAGGGAACCTGTCATCAACTGACTCAGGTGAGCCTGTAGGACGGTTACAGAATAATCAGCCACACTATGGAGTCCGCAATGGCCACTCTGCGTAAGCAGGTCTCCGAACTTCAAGAATTTGGTACTACATATCAGGAGAAATTTGCCCAGCTCCAAGGGTAGTCCAAAGCCAACAGAGCAAGATTATTGAACTACAGAGGCAACTCCTGGACGTCCGCGGCACGGCCGCAGACACCCGCATACCACTCCCATCAAGATTCGGTGGCGACAGACGCCAGTATCTGGGATTTCTAAACCAATGCCGCATCTATTTTTAGATGTACCCGGCCCCCTTCACCACCGAGAAAAAGAAGGTGCTATTCATGGTCAATCTCCTGACGGATGAAGCATTAGCATGGGCATCACCATACGTGGAGACTAACAGTCAGCTCCTGGACAACCTAAACAACTTCATCACCGCCATGAGCCAAGTCTTCGATGACCCCAACCGCTGTACGACAGCCAAAGCGCGACTACATAGTCTGCGGCAAGGGAGACGCTCCGTCGCCGAATACACTGCTGAGTTTCGCCGTTGGGTCACGGACACCACCTGGAACCCAGCAGCACAGAGGAGCCAATTCCGGCGAGGCCTGTCCGAATTAATAAAGGACTAACTCGCTAGAGTTAAGGCCCCGGAGGATCTGGATGACTTCATTCAGTTATGCACTTGGATAGATCAAAGACTCTCCAAGAGGAAGAAAGAAAGACTCTGGTCCTCGGACCTGTCACGGCTGAGGACGGGGAAAACCCTCGGCCGTGCGATGCCATGTGATGTTAGTCGCTGCTCGGCCAGGACAACAGAATAATGGAGCAGGTCACCTCCTAACGCATCCCTAATCCGACCCTAACTCCTAGCTGCATGAGCCGACCTTGAAGGTAGGAGGGCCCATGCTCAGGAACCTCGGATCCCTACTCACCCTCTGCCGATCCCTGAACTAGGAGCTGGGTAGACCACCTGTTCCTCCTGGATGCGGAGAAACAGGAGTCTAAAACTGGCCGAGCTGCAATGGGATGTAACCATAAACAGACTATGGATATGGCAGGAGAGTGAAAGACTTCCACCTCTACCTGCCACAGACACACTGACTGGATCCCTGAACACAAGTGCTGGCTGTCCACACACACACATAAAAGGACACAGCACACATAAACACACAGGGACCCAGAACCATAGCTGCAATAATAACAGACACCACATACACATAAACTTAACATCACATAAACATATAGTATCACAATTTATGACCACAAGGGTGGCCCTCACTGGCAGATGGTATATGGGACCAGGAGAGTGCCTCCAGCTTACTACAAGGCTGGAGTACCCCTCAGAACTCAGGTCTCAACTGAGGTTAAATAGCCCATGTAGCCACACCCACGCAGACACACCCAGTGCTCACAGACTAGGAAGGGAATTAACCCTTCACACACCAGGGAAGGGAAGACAGCAACTAAAAGGGGAATACACACAATAAACCCCGTGCACACCAGACAAGGAAAGTGCACACATAAACACACGTTGCCAAAGACAACCGCATGCATGGACAGCGAGCCGCCCAGCAAGCAGCTCAGGCTGCTCCACTGCCCAACAACCACAAGTTGCCAGCGGCAACCACACGTGAGGCAAGATACTAGCCCTCACCTGTGGTTGACAACAATACCAGACCGCGGGCAAATGCATGCGGGTCCCAAGGAGTCACGACCATGACCATGGTCGTGACACTCCCACCCCTCAAAGCCCCCCCACCAAAAAAGGAAACTGGTGCGGGACCAAACAATGGAATAGGAGAAGGGGAATCAGTGTCCTAATATGCGCGTCTCCCCAGGACTGCTGCCGGCCCCTGGAGCAAAACACAGGGACCAGGAGCCGACTGCCAGGCTCCGGAACAAAACACAGGAACCGGAGACCAGCAAAGAAACAGCCCGGGGAGAGCGCACTGACACTGCGTCCACTCTCCACTCACGTCCCCACTCCAGTCGCTGCCAGCAGACACTCCTAACCAGCACACAGCCGGACCACTAACGGAAAGCTGCCAGCAGACGACCAGAGATAGGAACATGGAGAGGGACGAGGAATCACCAACACGGACACGGAAGGTAAGGTGGCGGGGAATATGCCACCAACCGCGCCGTTAACGGTGATCCCCAAAACGCTCTCCCTCCGGAGAACGCGCATGCAGGCCAAAAGGAAATGACTTTGCATGCTGCACCCTCTTTCGAAGGTGTGCAACCACACACCAAACGAACCACATTGAAGGAATAAAAAAAATAAGGGGACACAAAATCAGGCAACGGTGAAGAAATGGCAGGGGAAAGCCACTCACCGGGCCATCAGCGGCGAAAGCCCCATAACGCTCTCCCTCCGGAGAACGCGCATGCACCTCATCCGCAGATGGCGGTACATGCTGCACCCTCTTTCGAGGGAATGCCATGTGAGGAGCCATTGTGGTCATACTGTCACGGCTGAGGATGGGGAAAACCCTCAGCCGTGCGATGCCAGATGTTAGTGGCTGCTCGGCCAGGACAACAGAATAAGGGAGCAGGTCACCTCCTAACGCATTCCTAATCCGACCCTAACTCCTAGCTGCATGAGCCGACCTTGAAGGTAGGAGGGCCCATGCTCAGGAACCTCGGATCCCTACTCACCCTCCGCCGATCCCTGAACTAGGAGCTGGGTAGACCACCTGTTCCTCCTGGATGCAGAGAAACAGGAGTCTAAAACTGGCCGAGCTGCAATGGGATGTAACCTTAAACAGACTATGGATATGGCAGGAGAGTGAAAGACTTCCACCTCTACCTGCCACAGACACACTGACTGGATCCCTGGACACAAGTGCTGGCTGTCCACACACAAACATAAAAGGACACAGCACACATAAACACACAGGGACCCAGAACCATAGCTGCAATAGTAACAGGCACACCAGACAAGGAAAGTGCACACATAAACACACGTTGCCAAAGACAACCGCATGCATGGACAGCGAGCCGCCCAGCAAACAGCTCAGACTGCTCCACTGCCCAACAACCACAAGTTGCCAGCGGCAACCACATGTGAGGCAAGATACTAGCCCTCACCTGTGGTTGACAACAATACCAGACCGCAGGCAAATGCATGCGGGTTCCAAGGAGTCACGACCATGACCATGGTCGTGACAGGACCACAGACCCACTTACTCCTTCTCTTCCACCGCCCAGCGCGACCCCCAGTCAGCAACTGAACCTATGCAGGTTGACGCTCTACGTAGATCTCTATCCACAGCTGAGAAGGAGAGATGGCTGGACGAAAACCTCTGCCTCTACTGTGGGGAGCCGGGTCATTTTGCCATCAAATGTCCTCATAAGATCCGAAAGACTATTGCCGTCATGGAACTAAAGGAGCAACCACAGACTCCAACCCCGCCAGCAGCCCCTGAAAATAACAACACGGCGGCTCTTGGATCCCACTTCATCATCCCCATCGACATTGAGGGGCGACAACTCCCCTGTTCAGCGATGTTAGACTCCGGGGCGGGAGGCAACTTCATGGACCTAACCTTCGCCCGCAAAAAGAACATTCCACTGACAATCAAGGCAGCCCCTGTTGACCTGGAAACCGTTGACGGATCCCCACTCTCCTCGGGGCCGGCCACTCACGAGACCACCGAACTACAACTCCTCATAGAACCCGATCACTGTGAAAAGATCCACTTCTCACTGATCACCGAAGTTCCCGGTGATCTTGGGCATCCCATGGTTGGCCACCCACAACCCCTCGGTGGACTGGGAAACCCGCTGCATACGATTCCCGTCCGAGTTCTGCTCGCTAAATTGCTCCCACAAACCCGTCCTTCCACCGGAAGACACCACCATATCAAAACTATCCGTCAAGGATCTGCTACCCCCTCAATACCGCGAGTTCCAAGATGTCTGCGACAAGAAAACCGCAGACAAGCTGCCACCACACCGACCCTACGACTGCCCTATAGAACTGTTGCCCGGGGAGATTGGCAGTATCTACCTCCTCTCAGAGCCTGAACTCAAGGCTCTGAAAAAGTACCTGGACGAAGACTTGAGGAAGGGGTTCATCCGACCCTCTACCTCCCCCGCAGGAGCTCCCTTTTTCTTCATAGAGAAAAAAGACTGCGAGTTCCAAGATGTCTGCGACAAGAAAAACGCAGACAAGCTGCCACCACACCGACCCTACGACTGCCCTATAGAACTGTTGCTCGGGGCCGAAATACCCTTTGGCAGCATCTACCCCCACTCAGAGCCTGAACTCAAGGCTCTGAAAGAGTACCTGGACGAAGACTTGAGGAAGGGGTTCATTCGGCCCTCTACCTCCCCCGCGGGAGCTCCCTTTTTCTTTGTAGAGAAAAAAGACTCCTCCCTGCGTCCCTGCATAGACTACAGAAAGCTTAACGGCATAACCATAAAAAAAATGGTACCCGCTCCCACTGATTTCAGAACTCCTCGAGAGACTCCAGGCAGCGAAGATCTACACTAAAATCGACCTTCGAGGGGCCTACAACCTCGTCCGAATCCGCCCTGGGGACGAATGGAAGACCGCCTTCCGGACGCGTTATGTTCATTTTCGAGTACCTGGTCATGCCTTTCGGACTCTGCAATGCTCCCGCCAACTTCCAGCACTTCATTAACGATGTCCTCAGGGACATGCTGGATCTGTTTGTAGTGGTTTACCTGGACGACATCTTGATCTTCTCTGAAGACCTCGAGCAGCACGCAAACACGTCCGCAGGTTACTGCAGAGACTCCAACAGAACTCTCTCTATATCAAGCTAGAGAAATGCGAGTTTGAGCGAACCACCACTCAGTTCCTCGGATACATCATCTCCCCAGAGGGCCTAATTATGGACCCGAGGAAGGTCCAAGCTGTGTTGAACTGGCCCGTTCCGAGAAACGAGAAGGAGATACAAAGATTAATTGGCTTTGCCAACTTCTATCGGAAGTTTATCCGGAACTTCTCCAAGGTCATAGCACCAATCACCCAACTCACCAAGAAGGCAGTCCCCTTCGCCTGGACACCCGAGGCCCAGGAGGCCTTCACCAAGTTGAAACTCCTCTTCACTTCTGCTCCAATCCTAATCCACCCGAACCCCGAGCTGCCATTTACAGTCGAAGTGGATGCATCAGACTCCGCGGTGGGGGCAGTTTTGTCACAACGGACAGGGGAGAGGATGCTATTACACCCGTGCGCATATTTCTCCCGCTAGATGTCCCCCTCCGAGAAGAACTATGACATCGGGAACAAAGAACTACTGGCGATCAAGGATGCCTTCTCCGAGTGGAGACACCTACTGGAGGGAGCCACCAACCCCATAATCGTACTAACTGACCACAAGAACCTTGAGTTCATCCGCAGCGCTAAGAGACTCTCAGCCAGACAGGCCAGATGGAGCCTATTCTTTTCCCGCTTCAACTTTCTCATTACCTATCACCCCGGATCAAAAAACGGCAAAGCTGACGCCCTCTCCAGAATGTTTTCCGAGCCCTCACAGAGTAACAAGGGCCAAAATAACATCCTACCCGAGAGGGGCCACCTACTATACAGAACTCCTGGGCACAATCAAAGAAGGATACGAAAATGACCCCTTCCTCGCCCACCCCACAGGGAATATCAGCCTTACGTTTAAGAACGGTCATTGGTTTCATCAGGACCTACAACTATATGTACCAGAAATCGCACGGCTCGAAGTGCTCAAACTCAATCATGACTCCAAGCTGGCCGGCCATTTTGGCACAAGAAAGACCCAGGAGCTTCTCTCCCGCTCCTTCTGGTGGCCAACATACAAGGACATCAAGAGGTACATCTCCTCGTGCACGGTCTGTGCCCGCAATAAGACTCTTCGTTCCTCTCCCGTGGGTCTGTTACAACCCCTCCCGATTCCCTCCCGCCCCTGGGGCTTGATCTACATGGACTTTGTGGTAGACCTTCCTCCTTCAAAAGGGATGAACACCATCCTGGTCGTGGTCGACCGTCTCACCAAGATGGCCCATTTCATCCCCTACAAAGGCCTACCCACCGCCAAACAGACAGCCAATCTTATTCTCAGAGAGGTCTTCAGGCTGCATGGGATCCCGGACGACGTGGTCTCCGACCGAGGCGTACAATTTGCCTCAAAGTTCTGGAAGAACTTCTGTCTGGCGCTCGGGGTTAAAGTGAACCTGTCCTCCGCTTTCCACCCTCAGTCAAACGGGGAGATGGAGAGAACTAATCAGACCCTAGAGCAGTACCTACGTTGTTTCAGCTCCCACCTGCAGGATGACTGGCTTGACCATCTCCCCACGTCCGAGTTTGCCTACAACAATGCTGAGCACAGCTCAACCAAGCACAGCCCCTCCCAGCATTGGCCGAACGCCTAACAACCCTACAGGAGGCACAAAAGAACATTATAGACAACCTCCAGCTTGCCCAGAGGCGCTTTAAACAGGGAGCAGACAGACGTCGCAAACCCACCCCGGGCTTCCATGTGGGAGACAAGCTGTGGCTGTTGTGGGGATTCGCTCTGGTAGGCAGGGTAAGCGGACGCAGTACAGAGGCAAGAACACGGTAGTAAAGCAAAAGTCAGTGTTTATTCACACAACAAGGGAAAAAAAATAACACAAACACTTGGCAGAGTCCTGGTGTTAATTCACACCACAGAAATTCCCCATGTTATTTCACATGGCCAAAGTCCACAGAACTCCAAATGAACACGTCACCTGAATATCCACAGCAGGCTTTTAGGGTGCCTGGCTTCCAGCTGGTGGCTCTCATGCAGCTCCCCAAGACACAGAGCCTTCACAGCACCACTTTTACTTGGAGGAACATACCACCCCCAGCTGAGCTTCTGGCTGGGCTTTTAAACCCCAGCCCAAAACCTGGCCTGGACGAGGGGAACAGCCACCCACCCTGCTCTTTGGCTGCTCCCAATAAGAACCGGCCCGGATCGGCTTTTCAGCCACACTAAGAATAAAACAGTGTCAGTGAGCACTAGCTGCGGCTGACACATAAAATAACTGGTTCTTATCTCACCGAGGCCAGGAACCTCGGTGACACGTACCTTCCGTCAATGACGGACCCTTGCGCCTTCCTACATACCTCCCCCCTTTGTTCAACCCTGAGGGGGTGAACACACGCCAGACAGTGTACTCGGGACAGGGCATCCGCGTTTCCCTGTAACCGGCCTGCCCTGTGTTCTACTGTGAACTTGAAGTTTTGCAGCGACAAGAACCACCTGGTGACCCGAGCATTCCTCTCTTTGGCCTGGCTCATCCACTTGAGAGGGGAGTGATCGGTCACCAGACGGAATTTCCTCCCCAATAGATAATAGCGGAGAGACTCGAGTGCCCACTTGATGGCCAGGCACTCTCTCTCCACTATACTGTACCGGGTCTCCGCTGGAGTGAGCTTACGGCTGAGGAAGACAACGGGATGCTCCTCCCCGTTGACTTCCTGAGACAGTACCGCACCGAGGCCTACTTCGGAGGCATCAGTCTGGACCACAAATTCCCTCTTGAAGTCGGGCGTCACCAAAACCGGGGACCCACACAGGGCCGACTTCAAAGCGGAGAAAGCCTCTTCCGCCTGGTCATTCCAGCGGACTATCACGGACTTCCTGTCCCTTTAAAAGCCCTGTCAACGGAGCCGCTAAAGTGGCAAAATGGGGAACGAACCTCATGTAATAGCCCACTATTCCCAGGAATGACCTTACTTGTCTAGAGGTGGCAGGTCGGGGCCAATTCCGTATCGCTTCTATTTTGCTCACTTGGGGTTTAAGGACTCCACGTCCAATGACATACCCAAGGTATTTAGCCTCCTCTAACCCTATTGCACATTTCTTTGGGTTAGCTGTTAGTCCTGCTTTTCGAAGGGAGTCCACTACAGCCTGTACTTTAGGAAGGTGACTTTCCCAGTCGGTGCTATGGACAACGATATCGTCCAGGTACGCCGAAGCGTATCGACGATGTGGACGGAGTACAATATCCATTAGCCTTTGAAACGTGGCGGGAGCACCATGTAGACCAAAGGGTAATACCTTGTACTGATACAGCCCCTCTGGCGTGACAAAAGCCGTTTTTTCTTTGGCAGCCTCTGTCAAGGGTACCTGCCAGTAGCCTTTGGTGAGGTCCAACACAGAAAAATACCGGGATTGGCCCAACTTTTCAATAAGCTCATCCACTCGGGGCATGGGATACGCGTCAAATTTGGACACCTCATTAAGTTTGCGGAAGTCATTACAGAACCTCAATGTCCCGTCTGGCTTGGGTATTAATACTATCGGACTGGCCCACTCACTTTTAGACTCCTCGATAACATCCAACCGCAACATAAGTTGCACTTCCTCCGAGATGGCTTTTCGCCGAGCCTCGGGTACTCGGTATGCTTTTAACCGGATTTTTGCCTGAGGCTCGGTGACAATATCATGTTGGATTACGGAAGTGCGTCCAGGGAGGTCTGAGAACACGTCCGTGTTCCGACTAACAAACTCCCTGGTTTCCTGAGCCTGTTTAGGGGAGAGGCTGTCAGCAATTTTTTTTGTGGCAACCGCTTCCCTTGCATCAGACTTAGGAGCCGGAACCTCTTGTCCAAGAAAGCCCGGTCGCGGGCTGTCTTCCGTACAGGTTTCCCTATCCTTCCAAGGTTTTAGCAAATTAACATGGTAAACCTGCTCCGGCTTCCGCCTCCCCGGCTGGTGTACCTTGTAATTTACCTCTCCTATTTTTTCACGTACCTCGTAGGGCCCCTGCCACCTGGCTAGGAACTTACTGTCCACTGTCGGCACCAGAACCAAAACCCGATCACCCGGGTTAAAGTTCCGGACCCGAGCCTGCCGATTATAGATCCGACTCTGGGCTCGCTGAGCGGCCTCCATATGTTCCCTGACAAGAGGCAAAACGGTCTCTATCCGCTGTTGCATCTTGGTAACATATTCCAGGACGCTTTTATGTGGAGTGGGTTGTTGTTCCCATGCCTCCTTGGCTACGTCCAACAAGCCACGAGGATGTCTGCCATATAGCAATTCGAAGGGCGAGAACCCAGTAGAGGCCTGGGGCACCTCTCGCACTGCGAACATGAGATAGGGCAGAAGAAGGTCCCAATCCTTTCCATCTTTGGTCACCACCCTTTTTAACATGGTTTTTAGAGTTTTATTAAACCTTTCCACCAGTCCATCCGTTTGTGGATGGTACACGGACGTCCGTAACTGTTTTATACGCAGCAACTTGCAGAGTTCCCTCATGACCTTGGACATAAAAGGGGTCCCCTGGTCAGTCAGGACCTCTTTAGGTAGCCCCACTCGGGAGAACATCTCCATTAGCTCTTTAGCTATAAGTTTCGCAGAAGTATGTCGCAGTGGCACTGCCTCCGGGTACCGAGTAGCGTAATCCAGGACAACCAAGATGTGCTGGTGTCCCCGGGCGGACTTTGGTACAGGACCTACCAGGTCCATAGCGATTCGCTCAAACGGTACCTCAATGATCGGGAGGGGTACCAAGGGACTGCGAAAAAGGTGCTGGGGGCTAGTTGCCTGGCAGGTCGGGCAAGACTTACAGAACTCATCCACCTCTTTAAACACACTGGGCCAGTAAAACCGTTGTAGTATCCGGTCCTGTGTTTTCTGCATTCCCAGATGACCCCCAAGAACATGCTGGTGTGCTAACTCTAACACGAGTTTGCGATAAGCCTGAGGCACCACCAACTGTTCAATGGACTCACCTCGCAGCTGATTTACCCGATACAACATATCCTGCTGGACCACAAAACGGGGGAACACCGACTCTGCCCCTGGTTGTTGTGGTTCACCATCTATTATTAGCACATTTTCCCAGGCCCGGGATAAGGTTGGATCCCGGTGTTGCGCGGTACCAAAATTATCCCCAGAGACATTGAGGTCTGCCAGCTCAGGCCCCGGCGGCAAGTCCTCCATGTCTCCCACCATTACACTCAGTGGGGTTGTCTCCTCCTCTTCCACCGAGGTGGCGGTCACCCCTACTGCGGGACCTTTAGACTCAGGTTCCCAGGGTTCTGGTCTCCCCCCTGAGCCGGGCCATTCTGCTAGGGTTACACCTGTATCATGCATATCAGTCACTCTCGGAACCGGCCACAGTGCCGTGAAGCCCGGGAAGTCTCTCCCTAGTATAAGTTCATAGTGGAGATGGGTTGCAACAGCCACCTCGTGGATCCATCTGCCGGAAACCGTAGACAGAGTCACTATAGCAGTAGGATAGTCTTTTAAGTCCCCATGGATACACATGACTCCAACTTTACGGCCGGTGTACTCAGCGGAGCGTACCAGGGAAGCCCTTACCAGGGTCACCAGACTTCCTGAGTCCAACAGAGCCTCCGCTGGAGTGTCTCCCACCTCAACCTGGCACAGGTGGTTCAGAGACTCCGAAGCACCCACTGCACACAGTTTCCCGGCATATAATGAATGACGGAAGCCACAGTTCGTGTCCATGGGTTCCCCCTGACGAGGACAGTCAGCTCGAACATGACCTGGCTCCCGACACCGCCAGCAGATTATTGGAGCGGGGTCCACAGGGGTTATATCCCGGGCAGGTTTGATGGGCACCGGTTGTTGGGTCCGGGGTGGAGAGTTACGGGACCTGACTGCCCCCCTCCCAACAGAACCCCCCTGTAAGTTCTGGGTGGCCTCATAGCGTTCCACCAGGTCGACCATCTCCAGCGCATTCCCTGGGGAGACCTGGCCAATCCATTGCTGGAGAGGGGGTGGCAGAGCCCTCCAGAACCTGTCTGCTAATAACCGGTCCAACATAGCAGTGGGGCTCAACACGTCAGGTTGTAGCCACTTTTGTAACAGGTTAAGCAAGTCATAATACTGGGGTCTCACGGGCTCCGCCGGGTTGAACCCCCACTGATGCACCCGCTGGGCCCGGACCAGTACATTCACCCCCAGTCTTGCCAAGATCTCCCCCTTTACCTTTGGGTAGTCGGCTGCTTGATCGTCAGGCAAGTCAAAAAACACCCGCTGGGACTCTGACGTCAGAAACGGAGCGACGATCTCAGCCCACTGGTCTTGGGGCAGCTTTTCCCTGGTGGCCACTTTTTCATACATCGCCAGGTAGGTCTCGACGTCGTCTGCAGGGGTCATTTTAGGGATCGCTGCACGTACTGCTTTCCGGGCATCATGTAAGCTTGGGGTTGCTCCTGCTGACTGGTTTCCTGAGCCTGTTTAGGGGAGAGGCTGTCAGCAATTTTTATTGTGGCAACCGCTTCCCTTGCATCAGACTTAGGAGCCGGCTGAGCTTCTGGCTGGGCTTTTAAACCCCAGCCCAAAACCTGGCCTGGACGAGGGGAACAGCCACCCACCCTGCTCTTTGGCTGCTCCCAATAAGAACCGGCCCGGATCGGCTTTTCAGCCACACTAAGAATAAAACAGTGTCAGTGAGCACTAGCTGCGGCTGACACATAAAATAACTGGTTCTTATCTCACCGAGGCCAGGAACCTCGGTGACACGTACCTTCCGTCAATGACGGACCCTTGCGCCTTCCTACACTGTCCACCAGGAACCTCAGATTGAAGGTCCCCTCCAAAAAGTTGGCCCAAAGATACTTGCACTCCAGCTTGCTGATTATTGAGCTCCTGAGCCTTGATCAAGCTTCTCCTCATCTGCTGCTCTTGCTACTACTGGAAATCCACTGCTGACCAGGAATTGACTACCGACTACTCTTATACTTTGTCCGTACCTACTGAACTGCTACCACCGTTGCCATCCGGATTGTCTGACCACGCTTACTGCCGCCTGCCCTGACCCACCACCTGCCTACCGACTACGTCTCTACCAGACTTCTTGCACCTACCTGCCTGCGGTCCTTGCCACTGGGCTCCACTCCTACCTCCAGCCAGCTGTCCTCTCACTCAGGTGAGCCTGTAGGACTGTTACAGAGAGACTTTTTTTTGTATGAGCTCTTAAGGCTACATTCACACGTGAAAAAAAGGCCATAAAAAACAGACACACACCGTTTTTTTATAGCACTTTTTCAACCATTTTTTGCGTCCCTTTCTTGGTCGTCTGGACGTTTTGCATTCATTTTTAACGGCCACTATTTGAGTATTATTTCGATTATTTTTTATTTGCTTTTTATTTAATTACCAACCCCTGCAGTATACAAAATGTCCCCCATAGTGGCCCCAGTTAGTAATAATGTTCCCCAGGGTGGCCCCCATCAGTAATAATTAATCATCCACTTGCACGCGTAGAGAAAAGTCGCTCTTCATTTGGTGCTAAAGGACCTACACTCTCAGTGGGATGATGTCACCATGCGCTCCTAAGCAATAATGCTGGGAGAGCATGGTGATGTCATCACGTTGGTAGCACAGGTCCTTCAGCACCAAGAGAGACTGCCTTGTGTGTGCAAGCGGATAAGGCAATTTTTATTTATTTTAAACCCTAAAAGGCCATTTTCCACAAGTGTACCCATTAAACGGCCATTACATGGATGCACTCCTGTCTAAATGGCCATTAAAAATAGTCCCATTGATTTACATGAAGTCCATTTGGCAGTGAAAACGGCCACAAATAGGACATTTTTCACAAACACTATTCACTCGCCTTAAAAAAATCTGTGAATGTAGCCTTATCCTGCAGCCTTTCCCGATTACACAAACTACATATAGCGCCAAAGAATAATCCTTTGACCCGAACTTCATCACTGCAGCTAGGACACTGTGCACACCGAGGTTTCTCCAAATATCAGTTCTGTCCCTGTCAAGTAAACAAACTGCATGGCCCAAACCATAACATCTTCCTTTTTGTGTGCATTTATATTAAAGGGGTTGTATCATCTGAGACAATGGGGGCAATTTGCTAGGATATGCCCCTATTGTCTGGTAGGTGTGGATCTCACTGCTGGGACCCGCACCTATCTCCTAAACGGAGCCCCGAAAGTGGTGGAGGGTGCACTGTGCATGCGCAGCACTGGCTTGGCTATTTCCTTCAGGCTCATAGAAATTAATGGAAACAGTGGCTGGTCATGCACAGTGCGCTTGGTGGTGGCCGGACCACCACTTTGGCTCGTTCCGTATTCGATATAGGTGTGGGTCCCAGTGATTGGACCCGCACCTATCAGATAATGGGGGCATATCCTAGTGATATGCCCCCATTTGTCTCAGATGATACAACCTCTTTAAGTGCTTGCGACTCATATATACTGTACACACCATCCAAAGATTATGAAAAGTATATCACTAGAGAGGAACCAATTTCTTGAAATACATTTCAGGTGTAATTCTGAAGAATTTGTCAAAAGAGGGAACAAATAAATTTGACCAGAATCGAATCTGCTCCGATTGGCCTGATAATCTGTGTATGACTCTCTGGCAGATCTACTCCTTGGCATCAGCTGGAGGTGTGCGACGATGCCACCTGCCACACTGAATACCCTGCACTGGAGGCTGGACAAGACAGTACACATATCAAACTGGGCCAGTTCCAGCCACTGTTCCTATCTCCTTCCCAGAATTCCATGGAGTCAGGGGACAGGCTATGTGCAGAACAAAGGGCACAGTTCAGGTACGACTGAACCCGGTTGTTCAGGCAATGCTTGTCCTTTTGCAGATATGCGTCAGGTTGGCACTAGTGATGTCCTGAACTATTCGCCGGCGAATAGTTCCCGGCGAACATAGCTTGTTCGCGTTCGCGGCTGCGGGCGAACATATACGATGTTCGGTCCACCCCTACACATCATCATTGAGTAAACTTTGACCCTGTACCTCACAGTCAGCAGACACATTCCAGCTAATCAGCAGCAGACCCTCCCTCCCAGACCGCATCTATTTTAGATTCATTCGGAAGCTGCATTCACAGTGAGAGGAGGGACAGTACTGCTGCTGCTGATTCAATAGGGAAAGCGTTAGCTAGGGCTTTGTTCTGTGTCCACAGACTCATCTGCGTCCTGACAGCACCCCCAAAAAGCCCTTTTCAGGGCTGGTACATCAGTGTGCTTTTTTATATATATATATATATATATATATATATATATATATTGCAGTTGCCTGGCTGCCCGTGTGTGAGAGGCTGCATGCTCAGTCACAGACAGCACTGTGTGCACACCATTCATACAGGGTGTGACAGAAAATACCTCGCAGATAAAAAAAAAATTCTATTTAATATTTTTCTGTGACATAATCACATTTGCAAGCCCGTGTGTGTAAGGGCCACACATACTGTACTGTGCCCACCACTTATATAGGTTGGCACAGTACCTTGCACGCATAGTACCACTTCACATAAAAAAAAAAAAAAAGGCAGAGGCAGGCCACCCCGCAGTGGCCGTCGTGGTCGTGGTGCTGTGATTTCCACTGGCCCTGGAATAATGCCCAGTGTTCAGAGCCCACGTACCCTGAACCCAAAATATTCAGAGAAAATAGTTGACTGGCTTACACAGGACACCCAATCTTCAACAGCTTCCGCTAAGAACCTTGACACACCATCCTCCTCCAGCTCAGCTTTGGTCACCTGCTCTCAAGTTACCACTCTCCCGCCCACTGCCATCACCACCACTACCACCACTACCACCACTACCACCACAACCACCACAGCCGCTTCACTTGATCCCTCAGAGGAGTTATTTACACATCAGTTGGATGAAATTAGTGATGCGCAACCATTATTGCCAGGGGATGTAGATAACAGAGATATGTCTCAGTCAGGCAGCATTACACACATGGACGTACAGTGTGATGATGATGATGATGATGTTGTACCCGCTGCTGCTTCCTTTGCTGAGGTGTCAGATACAAGTGAAGTGGTTGATGATGACGATGTGTCAGTGGATGCCACATGGGTGCCTGCTTGAAGAGAAGAAGAAGAGGGGAAAAGTTCAGAAGGGGAGACAAAGAGAAGGAGGAGACGAGTTGGAAGCAGGGGGAGGTCGTTGCAAGGAGCTAGTGGCACAGTCAGACAGCACGCCAATCAACGCATGCTGTTGCCACCACCAGAATGCCGTCAATGCAAAGCTCAGCAGTGTGGCATTTTTTTTGTGTGTCTGCCTCTGACAACAGCAATGCCTTTTTTCAACCTGTGCCAAAAGAAACTGAGTCGTGGGAAATTCAACACCCACCTAGGTACAACTGCTTTGCGAAGGCACATGATCGCACATCACAAACGCCTATGGGATCAGCACATGATGACGAGTAGAAGCAGCACACAAGCTCAAAGCCACCATCCTCCTCCTGGTCCAGCATCTTCAGCCACGTCAACCACTGCTGTCCTCCTTGCCCCCTCTCAACCACCCGCCACTCCGCCTCTCACATTCAGCAGTTCCATCTCATCTGCCCACAGTCAGGTGTCTGTAAAGGAAATGTTTGAGTGTAAGAAGCCAATGTCACAGAGTCACCCCCTTGCCCGGCATCTGACAACTGGCTTGACGGAACTCTTAGCCCGCCAGCTTTTATTATACCAGCTGGTGGAGTCTGAGGCCTTCAAAAAAATATTTCGCTATTGGGACACCACAGTGGAAGGTACCCGGACGATTTTTTTTTTCAAATAAGGCAATCCCAAACCTCTACTCAGTGATTGAAAAGGAAGTCATGGCATCTCTAACATACAGTGTTGGGGCAAGGGTCCATCTGACCACTGATACCTGGTCTTCAAAGCACGGTCAGGGCAGGTATATCACCTACACTGCGCATTGGGTCAACCTGCTGACGGCTGCCAAGCATGGAATGCGTGGCTCTGCAGCGGAGTTGGTGACACCGCCACGACTTGCAGGCAGGCCTACTGCCACCTCTTCTACTCCTCATACTCCATCCTCTTCCATAACCTCCTCGGCTGAGTCCTCTTCTGCTGCGCCATCTGGCTGCACATCAACTGAATCCCTCCAGCTCCCCAGGGGCTATTCCACATCCTGGATACGACAGTGTCACTCTTGCCTGAAAACAGAGAGCCACACCGGACCAGCATTCCTGTCCGCCCTGAACGCACAGGTGGATCAGTGGCTGACCCCACACCAACTGGAGATCGGCAAAGTGGTGTGTGACAATGGAAGCAATTTGTTGGCGGCATTAAATTTGGGCAAGTTGTCACATGTGCCGTGCATGGCACATGTGTTGAATCTCATCGTACAACGCTTTGTGTCTAAGTACCCAGGCTTACAGGACGTCCTCAAGCAGGCCAGGAAGGTGTGTGGCCATTTCAGGCGTTCCTACACGGCCATGGCGCACTTTTCAGACATTCAGCGCTGAAACAACATGCCAGTGAGGCGCTTGGCGACACGTTGGAATTCAACACTCCTAATGTTCGACCGCCTGCTCCAACAAGAAAAAGCCGTCAACAAGTATTTGTATGACCGGGGTGCTAGGACAGCCTCTGCATCGCTGGGAATTTTTTTGCCACGTTACTGGACGCTCATGCGCAATGCCTGTAGGCTCATGCGTCCTTTTGAGGAGGTGACAAACCTAGTCAGTCGCACCGAAGGCACCATCAGCGACCTCATCCCATTTGTTTTCTTCCTGGAGCGTGTCCTGCGAAGAGTGCTGGATCAGGCTGTAGATGAGCGTGAAGAGGAAGAGTTGTGGTCACCATCACCACCAGAAACAGCCTTGTCATCATCGCTTGCCGGACCTGCGGCAACGCTGCAAGAGGAGTATGAGGAAGAGGAGTCGGAGGAGGAAGACCAATCACAGCAGGCATCCCAGGGTGCTCGTTGTTGTCACCTATCTGGGACCCGTGGTGTTGTACGTGGCTGGGGGGAAGAACAGACCGTCAATGACATCAGTGAGGAGGAGGAAAGGGAAATGAGTAGCTCTGTATCCAACCTTGTGCAAATGGGGTCTTTCATGCTGTCATGTCTGTTGAGGGACCCTCATATAAAAAGGATGAAGGAAAACTACCTGTACTGGGTGGCCACGCTGCTAGATCCCCGGTATAAGCAGAAAGTGGTGGAAATGTTAACAAATTACCGGAAGTCAGAAAGGATGCAGCAGTTCAAAACCAAACTAAAAAATATGCTTTACACAGCTTATAAGGGGGATGTCACAGCACAACAGGAATCTAACAGGGGAAGAGGGGAAAGTAATCCTCCTCCTACCACGACCACGGCGGCAAGGACAGGACGCTTTACAGATGTGTTGTTGATGGAGGACATGCAGAGCTTTTTCAGTCCTACACATCGCCACAGCCCTTTGGGATCCAGCCTTAGAGAACGACTCGACCGACAGGTAGCAGACTACCTCGCCTTAACTGCAGATATCGACACTCTGAGGAGCGATGAACCCCTTGACTACTGGGTGTGCAGGCTTGAACTGTGGCCTGAACTATCCCAATTTTCGATAGAACTTCTGGCCTGCCCCGCATCAAGTGTCCTGTCAGAAAGGACCTTCAGTGCAGCAGGAGGCATTGTCACTGACAAAAGAAGTCGCCTTGGTCAAAAAAGTGTTGATTACCTCACCTTCATTAAGATGAATGAGGCATGGATCCCGAAGGGACTGACAGTAGGGGATACGTTTAATTAACAAAAGGCGTGGTGACATGCCTTGGCCTCAAAATGGTCCCCACGCTGCTGTATTTAATGTCTGCATACCGGATGACTTTCGTGAATTCTCCGCCACCAACTAGGGTTCAAGCCGCAATGTTTTAGTCACCTTTCTGCCTTGAAAACATCAATTTTTCCGGCCGCTGCTACAACAGCGGCTGCAACATTAACATAATTTTTTCAGGCATGTGTACATGCCTAATTTTTCTGGCCTCTGGTGCTGCACTGTGGCTGCAAAAAAAAAAAAAAAAAAAAAGGCACATACATGTGTCAATTCCCCTTTCGTGATTGTTACCTTGTTGTGGTGAAGGGGCTTGCGTATCACAATGAAGCGATCATCACCTCTATGAGTGTGTTGGCAATGTTGCCACACCCCAGATGATAAGGCCGTTGCTTCATTATGATCAGACCAAAAGTGATCGACTGGATGTTTTTTCGTAGAAAAAACTTACATTTTTTATTTTTATTTTTTAAGTTGTATGGGTGGGTTTTAAATACAGAAAATAAAAAAATCATAATAAAGTCTCTTAATAGTTTATTAGAAATAATGCAGACAATTTAAAAAATCCCCATCAATTCCAATACAAAGCAAGTACAAAGCAAGTACAAAGCTCAGAACTAAATTATTCCAGGATGTCGTAATGGTTTGTTAATTCGACAATAGTTAATCAATTCGACACACGTCCCCGGACAGGGGACGTAACAGGGATTAAACTGATAGGAATAGTACTAGTTAAGACACCACTCATATAGGGTGTCACAGCACATTGCTCCGTGCACGCGCAGTGCCCCAACTTGGGAGTAAGAGGACCAACCAAGCTGATTTTTCCATCTCCCGGTTCCTAAAATCATTTCAGTTTGGTGTATCAGAGTTTGGTCTGTCACTGTGAAGGCAGTCGAATGTACCCGGCCTAATTTTTTTTTCACAAAAGGCAATCCCACCCTGATATGGGACGTAACAGGGATTAAACTAATGAGAATAGTACTACAGAAAATACCACTCATATCGGGTGTGACAGTAAATTGCACGGCGCAGACGCAGTGACCGTGGCGTGGATTCAAACAAAGGGGAGGGAGCCAGCGTTTTTTTAACCATCTCCCCGTTCGAAAAATCCATTTAATAAATGGACCCCAGATTGGGGACGTAACAGGGATTAAACTGATGAGAAGAGAGAACTATAGAAAATACCACTCATATCGGGTGGGACAGTAAATTTGCACGGCACAGACACAGTGACCGTGGATTCAAACAAAGGGGAGGGAGCCAGCGTTTTTTTAACCATCTCCCCATTTGAAAAATCAATTCAATTCACCTTTCGGGAACCCTTGGTGTTGTACGTGGCTGGGTGGAGGAAGAAACCTTAAATTACATCAACGGGACATGGCTAGCTTGGTATCCAACCTTGTGCAAATGGGGAGTTTGCGGTTGGGCAAATAGACTGTTTGCGGTTGTTTACGGTGCATTAAAAGGGGAGTTTGGTCTGTCAATGTCTGTGAAGCGGGCGTAACCCTTACACTACCTGATCGATACAACATCATACCTGATCGTATACACACACTGGATGTTTTAAACCACATTGTTCCAAAAAAAAAATTGGATTGTTAGGTGATTTATGCCCTTTATGGATTAAAATCCAACTCTGCGTCAACTATGTAATTTTCCATGGGAGTTTTGCCATGGATCCCCCTCCGGCATGCCACAGTCCAGGTGTTAGACCCCTTGAAACAACTTTTCCATCACTATTGTGGCCAGAAAGGGTCCCTGTGGGTTTTAAAATTTGCCTGCCCATAGAAGTCAATGGCGGTTCACCCGTTCGTGAACATTTGTAGAAATTTGCGTTCGCCAACGGAAAATTTTATGTTCGCGACATCTCTAGTTGGCACAGCACTTAAAAAAACTTCCATCACATTAAGAAAACTAAATTGGTTGCTGCTGTGCCTATTGAGACTTATTGTAGGGGTAGCACTACCAGAGAGGGCGTGACGTTTGCTTTGATTGCAATGATCTGAAAAGTATGGCTATCCAGTAATCTGTCACAGCCAGACATCTGAGAAGCTCTGACAGACGTTCTTCAGAACCTCCTGCTTGAGGTTCTTTCGTTTTGTCATCTCGTTTCCCTCTATCAGCTGTCATCTAGTTGCACTGATTGCATCCCTTTAAATCCCCTCCCATACTGCATCACTTTACGATTTATACAACTTCCTGGAGTGTGTACATGCTGGATGCTACAATTGAAGCTTCTACAGATAAGTCTGTTCATTGATTTGTGTTTTCCTGTTTGCTTGATCCTAGATGACCCTGAATCCCTCCGTATTAAGTGTAGGGAGCCGGTGGTCGTGTCCCCTCACTATTATAGGGTGTTCAGGTGTCATACAGTCGAGGCACGAGGGCATGCAATTTTCTATCATAGAGATCTTTGCATGGGCTGAGAAGACAGGGAGAGTTTCAGGGCTTAAATAGGGGTCACCCTTTTGTTCCTTAGTTTCGGATCAAGCCAGTCGGATCCTTATTTGTAACTTCTTGTTTTCTGTTACACCATCCGTGACATAATCATTTTCATTGATGCTAACCACATGCTTGTCAGCAAGTAGGCAACCAAGCATGCAGTTTGTCATGCTCAACAGCATGCCTGAGGACCCAGTTCTTTAAGACCCCACTGCAATGGTTGGTCATGGCCAATGTCATCGTCGTCATCATCATTAGCATATCTATCATACCGAGCGCCAACCTCCTTCCCTAGCTATGCCTAGGAAAACTCCAAGTCTCCCTACACCACCAACTTCTCCTCCTCCACTTCCTCTTTTATGCGACTTCGTCCATCCAGGTTCCTATCAGCTACAGGGTCTCCAGAAAGCTGTGGAGGTTGTTGTTCTTCCACTAGTCCTTGTTGCATCAGCGTGAGCATTAGAACAAACCTAAATATCAGGGTTGTAACAGAAGCCCTCGGTTTGTCTGTTGGAATATTGTGGATTTTGGGGTACTTTTTAATTTATAAAATGAAAATGTGGTTTTACTGTCTAGAGATGATTAGAATTATCTCCCAGTTCGGGGGGAGACATTGTACGTCCTGTATGGGGGTCTTTATCTCCAGACAGGAAAACCACACTGTGTATAATTAGGTTACCTACAGTGTCTAGCCTGATTATCTCCCAGGCAGAGGGGAGACATTGTGTGGGACTGCCCCGGATTGTGTGATTATCTCCATTGGTCTGTGTGGTTGTCACGCAGGTCTCAATCAGGTCCACAGGGGAGGGCCCCTTCCATGGCGCTTGTATATAAGGTCAAGGGTGGCACCAATAAATGTTGTTCTTCTTACCCTCAACTCGCAGCCTCTTCTCGTGTGGTAGGGAACAGCTATATCACTACTAGCTCTTGTAAGAGCTGCACAGCTACTGGAAATCGCAACTCAGCTTGGAAGTCTCTGGAGCAGCTCTACAGCGCCACGCTAACCAGGGGAGAAGGACGTTGCCAACGGTTGATACTGTTACAAGGGTGATGCCATGTTAATGCTTGTCCCTACTCTGGTGTCCTCTTCGATGGGGTTGAGTATGCGACATATGGCCCTGATGAGCTGCCACTGCCTGCGCTCAAAATAACATATGCTCTGCTGTGGTGGTCTCATGCATCATGTAAATCATTAATCTCTTTACGCTGCTCATAGCAACGCTTCAGCATATGTAAGGTGGAATTCAAAGGTACAAAAGCAGACCATTTTGTGACTTCCTCTTCAGAAGGGACTTTTTAGCCACATAAGAATGGCTGGACAGTCCCCTGGACATGACCAACACCATCTTTCAAAACTTCATGCACCACTAAATTTATGATGTGTGCCATTGCTGGGAACATGTGTTATTTCCCCCAAATGAAGTGCAGCCACAATGTTCCTGCCATTGTCACCAACCACGTTGTCCAGCTGTAGATAGAGGAGAGAAATCCAGCAGGAAACTTACCAATTGATCTATGTACCTTCTCTCGCCCAAGCTCATCAGCACATATAAAAGATGGTAGAAAAAGTGTAAGCAACAATCTGCTTCGTGTAGGGAACCAGATAATCAGCAATTGCAAGCTGCAGCATGGTGGCCAAGACCGTACAGCGGTTTAGGAAGACAGGTTCCACTCTCACACTTGCTCACACTCTCTCATTCTGGTCACTGGAAGTTCAACATGGCACCTCATGGCAAAGAAATCTCTGAGGATCTGAAAACAAAGAATTTTTGCTCTACATAAAGATGGCCTAGGCTATAAAAAGATTGCCAACACCCTGAAACTGAGCTGCAGCACGTTTGCGAAGATCATACAGTGGTTTAACAAGACAGGTTCCACTCAGAACAGGCAGTGCCATGGTCAACCAAAGAAGTTGAGCGCACATGCTCAGCTCCATATTCAGAGGTTGTCTTTTCAAAATAGACGTATGTCGTCATGGAGGAGTGGAAGAGGAATCAAGTGGCAATCTGTGAAGCTCTAGTGAACCCATGCCCAAGAGAGTTTAGGCACTGCAGGAAAATAATGGTGGCCACACAAAATATTGACTTTTTGGGAACAATTTGGCCATTCTCACTTAGGGGTGTAATCACTTTTGTTGCCAGTGGTTTAGACATTCGTGGCTGTATGTTGAGTTATTTTGAGGGCACACCAAATTTACACTGTTATACAAGCTGTACACTGACTACTTTACATTGTATCAAAGTGTCAGGTCTTCAGGGTTGTCCCATGAAAAGAAAGAATAAAATATTAACAAAAATGTGAGGGGTGGACTGACTTTTGTAAAATACTGTAGGTACCAGCAGCAGATCTTGATGATTTGCTTACCCAAATGCATTCAGCATGGCAGAACATTTCTCAGACAACCATTAGTAACCTCATTGGTAGGATGAATAAAGCGAGATGTTTTGCATATTTTTTTCCGTCTTTTATCATTTGCAAAATTTTCCTCAGCATAGGTCTTCAATATGAGATCAGCAGAGGTCCGGTCCCTGCACCCCCACCAATCAGCTGTCTGAGGAAGCCTCAGTGCTCACCGGAGCATCAGTTAATACAAAGCCTCCTCACAACTTACCGAGCACAGCGCCGTCTGTTGAATAGTAGCCGTGCTTGGCATTGCAGCTCAGATCAATTCACTCGAATGGGACTAATCTGTGCCTAGGCCATATGACCCATGAACGTCACATTGCATGGCCAGGAAGAGGCCTAAGACCGCACAGAGCACTGTGTCCTCTCCATACATCTGACCTCCGATCTGATATTAATGACCTCTCCTGAGGATAGACTACATATATCATATACATACTGTATATCACCTATAACGCTGTCACATTACCATCCATATTAAATTAAAATTTTAGCTGAATCGGTGAATATAACGCTGAAAAAACGGACAGAAGGCAGAGCCTAAAAATGTAACATAAAATTGTATCATCCAGTGAAGGAGTAGAATCCGTGAGTCTTCTCTGCTTTAGGGTCCATTCACACATCGGTAAGTGTTTTGCAGATCTGCAAATTGCGGATGCGCAAAACACGGACACAGGCAATGTGCGCTCCGCAATTTGCGGACCGCACATCGCCGGCACTATAATAGAAAATGCCTTTTGTTGTCTGCAATTGCGGACAAGAATAGGACATGTTCTATTTTTTCGGAAACAGAATTGCGAATCCGGAAGTGCGGATCCAGAAATGCAGATAGCACATAGTGTGCTGTACGCATCCATTCCGGCCCCATTGAAAATGAATGGGTCCGCACCCATTCCGCAATATGGCAGAACTGATGCGGACCCAACTTACGGACGTGTGAATGGACCCTTACTTAGTGGTCACTACTCACCTGGGCGGTTGTCTGTAGGAATGTCCTCTGTACTCTGCTCATCACCCCTCACATATGTCTCTGTAGGATTAATATTGTTCAGATCTTCACCCGGATTCACAATCTGTGAAATAAATATTGTAGAAGTCATCAGACGGTTGGAGAAGTCGTGTGGAAGGTTTTATATGACCTGAAAAGATTAGTAATTAGAATGATGACCAAAAATAATCGGACAGCAGGAGTTATCTGACCCAAATATCTGCAGGTCTCCTGTATAAATCCAATCTGATTGCTTCGTTATTCCAACCAGTTTGCAATGCAGGGAGAGGAGCCCTTATATTCCATCCCTAACATTACATTGTGTGTATATAACATTACATTGTTTGTGCAGCTGTTGTCCTTGCTGGCCGTCCCAGGGCTGTGAAGCCGGTAAGCAAAAGTTCTTTCGGTCCATGGCTTGTTTACCTCCTCGGAATGGGCATAATCATCTGCTCTGCTGCAGCCAATGACTGGATTCAGGGGAAACATGTCCACAAGAAACACATCACCACTAAAGCCCGTCATTAGCTGCAGTAAAGCAGGTGACCATGCCTGTGCCGGCGAGGGAGCAAACAACATTTACTGGAAGATGGACACACAGGAGCTGGCACACATAACCAGGGTAGCAGGTACGTATGACTCTTTCCATAGTAGAGGCTGCAGACACATGTGAAAAGTTAATTATTCCTGCACAAACCCTTTACTGCTCTCTTCCTGTTCTATCTACTAGTTTTGGGATGACTGCAGGCAGGAAGATACTGTACTTAGTATAAGGGACAGGGTAGAACACAGGGGAGGTGAGAACTGATTATCTATCACCCCTAGAACACTCTGCTATCACTGATTAGAGTATAAGGACACAGTGGCTTAAAGAGAGTCTGTCACCTCCATATGGCCATATACAGTGCTTACATGGCTCTGTAGCACACCTATACAGGATTGTAACAGTACCTTTGTTCTTTTCTTTAGACTTGCACAAGCAGGAAAAACGACGTTTAATTCATATGCAAATGAGAACTCGCAACTGCTCTGCCTTCTTTTCACTTTACTCCTCCCCAGCCTCTTCCTTTGCCCTATTGATGAGGCAAGAGACTTGGAGGGCGGGCAAAGGCAGAGGCTGGGGAGGAGTAAAGTGAAAAGAAGGCAGAGCAGCCTAGGCACCTACACACTGAACACCGCCACTGGGCACTTGCGAGTGCTCATTTGCATAGGAATTTAACTTTGTTTTTCCTGCTTGTGCAAGTCTAAAGAAAAGAACAAAAGGTACCATTACAATCCTGTATAGGTGTGCTACAGAGCCATGTAAGCACCGTATATGGTCATATGGAGGTGACAGACTCCCTTTAACTTGAGTTCTAATGGCCCCAAGGCAAACTGTTGTGCCACTCTTGTGCAACCACATAAGATATGCAGCAGTTCACAGAGGAGGCCATCTTAAATGTCTATACAGGCAGAAAATAGTGAGAAGAACCAGACAACATGTAACGTGTATGGTCAGCTGTAATTCTGCCATCTCCATCTTTCTCATTATACAAGGATAAAACATATAATACTGGTGGATAAAACAAGACTGAACACAAGATCTTCACAGTCTTCTAAGATCATAGGGAACATTTCATGAGACCTTATCTCCATCTACCTGATCATCCTGTGGGACATTGTGATGTTCTTCTGACCCATCCTGTAGAAGGAGAGGACTGGGACATCTCTCCTTTGTTCTCTCTTCCTTAACTGTAGGAAACACATCCAGTGACTGAATCTATCCCTTACATACAGATAATGAGAGGACGTGTGTATTTAGTCATGTCTATTACCTGGTGATGTGAGGGACAGGTGATCCTCCAACATGACGTCCTTGTACAGATCTTTGTGTTCTTCTAAATACTCCCACTCCTCCATGGAGAAATAGATGGTGACATCCTGACACCTTATAGGAACCTAACAACACAATGATACAGTCATCACCCAGATCCCTTCATAGCGTTCCTGTATAATGTCCCAGCATTCCCAGCAGTGTCACCTCTCCAGTCAGCAGCTCAATCATCTTGTTGGTGAGTTCTAGGATCATCTCTCTATTGATTTCCTCATGTATCAGGGGGTGAGGCTCCATGATTGGGATCAGGGTTCTTTCCCATCTTTCAGACACAGGGGCCTGACAGCGCTCACTAGAGATCTTCTTCACTACTGTGTAGTCCTGGTTATGGAGAGACACAGTAATAACTATTACTCCATACATCTCCAGAGTCCCTCACCTCTCCAGTCATGTCCATCTGTTAGTAACATAGATAAGATGATGTAATGTGACATCATCAGAATCTCTCACCTCTCCAGTAAGCCGGAAGAGGATCTCTAGGGTGAGATTTATTATACTCTCCCCCATCTCGTCCCTGTCCATCTTTCAAGGGTCATTCAGGGGAAGGATCTTATATAGAAGATCTCCACTGAGCAGATCCTATATTGTAGGAACCTGAATGGAGAGAAGATGAGAAGATGTAAACTGAAAATACTATAAATCCAGCAAAATCAATGAACATTGATATATGGGGGTAAATGTATTGTATATGTATCCAGCATGGTATTAATTAGACCCCTAAAATAATATTTTAATTGGTATACGTTAAAAAGATCCCTAAAGGATCCACTTATTTAAACTATTAGACATACATACAAAAAGTGACCATAAACCACATCCAAGGAAGATTGTTAAATGGGGTATGGGGAGACCACTGTCCCTAAATCTACCCCTGTCCTAGAGCCCTTAGCCCAGGGAGGGCTCCTGATGGTGGAGACCCCCTGTCCGCATGCCTAAGCTGCTAGCCCTTCCTGCTCCCTATAAGAGGTGAAAAAAGGCATGTGGACTGGTTTTATAGGTAAGGGATTAGGATGTTAAATTTGTCAGCTATATGAATAGACTGGATGGGAATTAAACGGATAGAGACACAACAGTGATACAGACAAACACAAAAATACACAAACATACACTTATTCAGTGTTGGTATTATAACCATACACTGTATAGGGTTGACGTTATAGTCAAACACCTCACTTGCCTCGACGCGTTTCACCCACATGTAGATTGTGGGATCATCAGGAGGTGTAATTATATATTACATGTGCAAGCCATTATATGTGACTAAAAAGTTGCCAGTATAGGGCTGGGTCACATGGAATCGGTGCTCAGAGATATATGCCGGCTTAAAAGCCTGAATGCACTAGTGAAAAGGAGACGCTCTACCAGGGGTGAGGACAAAAAGATATATTCATATCGATAATAATACTTATGCCTGTTTAGGACTCCATCACGTGTAGATACTGATATCCACATCTATATCCACATCCTATATGGGACAGGAAACAGATGTATACCACAGTCAATTTCAATATATACACATCTAGATATAAATGCATTTACTAGTAAGTGTAAACTCACGGTTTGGTGGGTATAATTGACCTCTGTTGGTCCCCTGTCATGGTAGCTTGACAAGGCACACACTATAGATAAAGTGCATCATTAGTGGTAAGCATTGTTGCTAGTACTCACAAAATATATATAGAGTTCGTGAGTCCTCTAGTTACAGGGATACCTTACTTACATGGTGGAGTCTCTGCTGTGATCAATGTCCCCCCTGGTAGGCGAATTTCCACTGGTGCGTCGGCTGTATTTAAAAGAGCCGCCGCATCACGTCACTGGTAGCTAATTGGACGCAGGCTCTGCTCCATTTCCTGCTCCTGGAACGCACATGCGTTCCAACTGCCGGAAGTGCTCACTCCTGTGGGCTGGTTTACTCGATCTCAGCCAGCACCTCCTTCCTGGATGCTGGAACGCACGTGCGTTCCAAGGGGCTACTTCCGGTCCTGCGATCTTGCGATCTCACTCCCTACAGTTCCTATATATATATATGGGTATGTGATCATACAAGATGCAGTACGTATCATATGATATTCACTCCCCGATAGCTCAGTCCCAGCTAGCCCTTAATCCTGTTCAGGTATATGACTATTTAGCCTATAATGGCTCTAATGGGACTTGGCAGGTATAAATTGCTGTTTCATGCTGTGATTCACACATGCATGGCCATCATATATATATAATCATGGCCATGGTGTATGACCCCACAGCATATAGAAATTGTCAACAGTATCGGGATAGGTGCATATATTGGGCACCCAAATCATATAATGCCTCATATTAACAGTATAGAGCTCGTGATGCAGACACTTAAAAATATATGTATTCCGGCATATGGCACAGTAGATTTTTATATGTACATCCTATAGAGAGGTAACCAGAGTGCGTGGTTAACCTATGGACAGTGACCCGATGTTGCGTCACTTATGTCCAATCTGATATGTTAATTTCATGCTTCACGCATGTGGTCTAATCTTCGGTACATTTCTTATCTCACATGAAGCCAGGCTTTTTGGAACAGAAATAGGGATATTACGGGCACTGTCATATCTCATAGAAAACAGGAAAATGTCAACCTTTCATTAATGCCAGTGGGTGCCTGAGAGTGAAATCTGTGTATCCACACACACTCCTTCTGCAGGATTTTCTTATCCCAATTTCCACCTCTGGGTGAAGGTGGTATGAGCTCCAGAACGGAGAATTTTAGACAGAGAGGGTCCCCTCCATGTATATCATTAATGTGGGAAGCTACTGGAGTGACTTTTTTATTAATGACATCATTTATATGTTCACAGACCCTCCTACGTAGTTCCCGTATCGTTTTCCCTATGTAATCTTTCGGGCAGGGGCATTGACAGATATAAATAGCCCCTTTGCTGCGACAGCTATAGAAGTCCCTGATGTCAATTGTCTGTCCTGTGGCACTGAAAGTTATGGCCTTGGCCGTGGATATGTACTGGCAGGCTTTACATGCGCCGCATCTGAACATCCCGAGGGGTTTACGTTCTAACCAAGTGCCCTCCCTGACAGGCGGAACGTAGTGGCTATGCACCAGGCGGTCTTTAAGGCTTTTGCCCCGTCTGTAACAGACACCCGGTTTTTCAGTTAGGACATCCGACAGGTCCTGGTCCATACGTAAAATGGGCCAGTATCTGTCGAGTATCCTTCTCACCTCCTGATTCGCAGAATCATAGGTGGAAACAATACGGGGTGGTTGTACTGTATCTCCATCTCTTAATTTTGGGACCAATAATTTACTACGATCCTGTGATACTGCATGTTTAAATGCCAGGTTCAAGGGTTTCTGTGGGTAACCTCTTTCTCTGAACCTGGATTGTAATTTCCTTGCTTCATTAAAGAAGGCTTGATTATCCGAACAATTCCTCCTTGCACGGAGATATTGTCCCCTCGGTATCCCTCGTTTGAGGGGAACCGGGTGGTGACTATCCCAGTGCAAGAGGGAATTGGTTGCGGTCGTCTTCCTAAACATATTTGCAGTTAGCCTATCACCTTCGATCGTAATACGCACATCCAGGAAGGCAATTGACGTAAAATGGAGGCCCACATTATTAACATTAATGTCAGTGATGAACCTGCTGAATTCATCCGATCCACCTCTCCAGACCAGGAACACGTCATCGATATACCGTGTCCAGACCAGTATCTTGTCTGTCCACCACATGTCCTGGTCTGGAAAGATATGGGTGTCCTCCCACCAGCCCAGGAAGAGATTGGCATATGAGGGGGCACAGGGACTCCCCATTGCCGTCCCCCTGAGCTGGTGGAAGAACCGCCCATTAAATAGAAAATAATTGTGGGTCAAGACGAACTCCAGGAGCTTGAGTACAAAGGCATTATGCTCCCTACAGAATGTCCCCCTGGTCGCTAAGAAGTATTCCACGGCGTGGAGCCCTCTATCATGAGGTATTGAGCTATAGAGGGACTCCACGTCGATACTGGCGAGTAGGCATCCCTGGTCCAGGTTGATGGTGTCAATTTTATTGAGAAAGTCCATCGTGTCCCTAGTGTATGCCGGTAGGGACACGACGAACTGACTCAGGACACGATCAATATAGATTCCACTATTTTGAGTGAGTGAGTCCACCCCTGAGATAATTGGTCTACCTTTTAATGGATTCGTGCCTTTATGGACCTTGGGGAGGCTATAGAAAGTCGCTGTACTTGGGAACATTGGGAGGAGAAAATCATATTCCTTAGGTGATATTACTTTATTACATATACCTTCATCCAGTATATTTTTTAATTCCATCCTAAAGCGTATAGTGGGATTAGATGTTAAGGTTCCGTATCCCCCTCTATCTTTAAGCAAATCCATGCACATCTGCACATATATGGGCTGGTCCAGGATCACCAAATTTCCCCCTTTGTCAGAGGGCTTTATGATGATAGATTTATCCCGTTCCAGCGACTGTAATGCAGACACTTCCACCCGTGATAGATTGTATTCCCTGGGTCGTATCTTCTCGATTTTCTCTAGATCTGATATTACCATCTGTAAGAAGATATCTATGCATTCGTAGTTATGAGGGGGCGGCATCTTTTTACTTTTTGGCTTAAGGTCCGTATATGGTCCATGTCCCGGGTTTCTTCTACTCTCCTCCCCAAGGTCCATCAATGTCTGGAAGTCCGCATAATCGGATATATCGAGACCCAGACTGTCGCACGTTTGTTTGTTGGATTGTTTGAAGAACTTCTGCCACTTGAGTCGCCTGGCAAACAGATGTAGGTCCTTGGTCCAACTGAAGAGGCAGAAGTTCGTGGTTGGAACAAATGACAAACCCTTTTTCAATACCTGAGTTTCAACAACCGATAAATCACGAGAAGTGAGATTGATGATTTGTAGACCATCCACTATATTTTGTCTGTTAGCACCCGCCCCCGTAGATTGTAGGGAGCCTGGGCCTGCTCTAAAAAAGAGGGTCCAGATTGAGAGGAGGATGGCGAACGAGAAGAGGGAGATAAGTGTTGAGGCGGAGGCCCAGTTGGGTATTGAGACCCTCGTGATGCCCCTCGTCTCCCACCCCCTCCCCGTGGCCATCTCTTTCCACGTCTCCTGTTGCCAGAGAATCTTCCTCTCCCGTAGTTCTGATATTGAAGTTCGGTGTCAGATGATTCGACCTCAGAGGAAGAGATGTCTGAGACAATAGGGGGATCTATGGGAGTGGGTTGTTTATATGCCCTATTTTCCCTAAATTCTGTGAGATCGCGTACAAATTGCCTATGTTTCCTGTCCTTCAGTAGGCGCTGAAATCTCTCCACTAGAGTCTGTAGAGATGATTCGCGTTTATCGAAGTCCGGGTCCCCTTTTAATTTGAGGGCAAGCTCGATTTGTTCCTGTAATTTAACAGAAGTGCGCTCGAATAATAACAACTTCTCTTCCTCTAAGAGGATATTCATCAAATTAAGCGAACTCCGAGTGAGTTCTTCCTCCCATTTAGCTAACAGTTCTGCAGATGTGATACGGTCAGCTGGTTTCACCTGGTGACGGAGGCCTCGAGGAACTATTTTGAGTTCCAAGTAGCTCTCAATGGATTTGATTTCCCACCAGGATTTGATGTTATCCTTGTATTTATCGTAAAGTTCATGGAATACCTGTTTACATGAGGTGGATGCAGTCAGGCCCGGAACGTCCCTATCTGAGAAGATTTCTTTTGCCTCACTGATAAGTGCCTCCGTGAAGAATGTACCAGTCAGGAAATTACAATCCAGGTTCAGAGAAAGAGGTTACCCACAGAAACCCTTGAACCTGGCATTTAAACATGCAGTATCACAGGATCGTAGTAAATTATTGGTCCCAAAATTAAGAGATGGAGATACAGTACAACCACCCCGTATTGTTTCCACCTATGATTCTGCGAATCAGGAGGTGAGAAGGATACTCGACAGATACTGGCCCATTTTACGGATGGACCAGGACCTGTCGGATGTCCTAACTGAAAAACCGGGTGTCTGTTACAGACGGGGCAAAAGCCTTAAAGACCGCCTGGTGCATAGCCACTACGTTCCGCCTGTCAGGGAGGGCACTTGGTTAGAACGTAAACCCCTCGGGATGTTCAGATGCGGCGCATGTAAAGCCTGCCAGTACATATCCACGGCCAAGGCCATAACTTGCAGTGCCACAGGACAGACAATTGACATCAGGGACTTCTATAGCTGTCGCAGCAAAGGGGCTATTTATATCTGTCAATGCCCCTGCCCGAAAGATTACATAGGGAAAACGATACGGGAACTACGTAGGAGGGTCTGTGAACATATAAATGATGTCATTAATAAAAAAGTCACTCCAGTAGCTTCCCACATTAATGATATACATGGAGGGGACCCTCTCTGTCTAAAATTCTCCGTTCTGGAGCTCATACCACCTTCACCCAGAGGTGGAAATTGGGATAAGAAAATCCTGCAGAAGGAGTGTGTGTGGATACACAGATTTCACTCTCAGGCACCCACTGGCATTAATGAAAGGTTGACATTTTCCTGTTTTCTATGAGATATGACAGTGCCCGTAATATCCCTATTTCTGTTCCAAAAAGCCTGGCTTCATGTGAGATAAGAAATGTACCGAAGATTAGACCACATGCGTGAAGCATGAAATTAACATATCAGATTGGACATAAGTGACGCAACATCGGGTCACTGTCCATAGGTTAACCACGCACTCTGGTTACCTCTCTATAGGATGTACATATAAAAATCTACTGTGCCATATGCCGGAATACATATATTTTTAAGTGTCTGCATCACGAGCTCTATACTGTTAATATGAGGCATTATATGATTTGGGTGCCCAATATATGCACCTATCCCGATACTGTTGACAATTTCTATATGCTGTGGGGTCATACACCATGGCCATGATTATATATATATGATGGCCATGCATGTGTGAATCACAGCATGAAACAGCAATTTATACCTGCCAAGTCCCATTAGAGCCATTATAGGCTAAATAGTCATATACCTGAACAGGATTAAGGGCTAGCTGGGACTGAGCTATCGGGGAGTGAATATCATATGATACGTACTGCATCTTGTATGATCACATACCCATATATATATATAGGAACTGTAGGGAGTGAGATCGCAAGATCGCAGGACCGGAAGTAGCCCCTTGGAACGCACGTGCGTTCCAGCATCCAGGAAGGAGGTGCTGGCTGAGATCGAGTAAACCAGCCCACAGGAGTGAGCACTTCCGGCAGTTGGAACGCATGTGCGTTCCAGGAGCAGGAAATGGAGCAGAGCCTGCGTCCAATTAGCTACCAGTGACGTGATGCGGCGGCTCTTTTAAATACAGCCGACGCACCAGTGGAAATTCGCCTACCAGGGGGGACATTGATCACAGCAGAGACTCCACCATGTAAGTAAGGTATCCCTGTAACTAGAGGACTCACGAACTCTATATATATTTTGTGAGTACTAGCAACAATGCTTACCACTAATGATGCACTTTATCTATAGTGTGTGCCTTGTCAAGCTACCATGACAGGGGACCAACAGAGGTCAATTATACCCACCAAACCGTGAGTTTACACTTACTAGTAAATGCATTTATATCTAGATGTGTATATATTGAAATTGACTGTGGTATACATCTGTTTCCTGTCCCATATAGGATGTGGATATAGATGTGGATATCAGTATCTACACGTGATGGAGTCCTAAACAGGCATAAGTATTATTATCGATATGAATATATCTTTTTGTCCTCACCCCTGGTAGAGCGTCTCCTTTTCACTAGTGCATTCAGGCTTTTAAGCCGGCATATATCTCTGAGCACCGATTCCATGTGACCCAGCCCTATACTGGCAACTTTTTAGTCACATATAATGGCTTGCACATGTAATATATAATTACACCTCCTGATGATCCCACAATCTACACGTGGGTGAAACGCGTCGAGGCAAGTGAGGTGTTTGACTATAACGTCAACCCTATACAGTGTATGGTTATAATACCAACACTGAATAAGTGTATGTTTGCGTATTTTTGTGTTTGTCTGTATCACTGTTGTGTCTCTATCCGTTTAATTCCCATCCAGTCTATTCATATAGCTGACAAATTTAACATCCTAATCCCTTACCTATAAAACCAGTCCACATGCCTTTTTTCACCTCTTATAGGGAGCAGGAAGGGCTAGCAGCTTAGGCACGCGGACAGGGGGTCTCCACCATCAGGAGCCCTCCCTGGGCTAAGGGCTCTAGGACAGGGGTAGATTTAGGGACAGTGGTCTCCCCATACCCCATTTAACAATCTTCCTTGGATGTGGTTTATGGTCACTTTTTGTATGTATGTCTAATAGTTTAAATAAGTGGATCCTTTAGGGATCTTTTTAACGTATACCAATTAAAATATTATTTTAGGGGTCTAATTAATACCATGCTGGATACATAAACTGAAAATACCATGTACAATACCATAACTGGAGATAATAAAAGGAGACAATAAAGTGTAGATGTGTTCTCTCTTTTTATAGTGATCGAAACATGTGTGAGGACAAGCAGTTTTATGGTATGTAACACCTTCACATGACCCTATAGCCACTAGAAGACGTCATCAGTGATGCCAGGATGAACAGCACGTGACCACTATAGACCATCCTAGGCCTTAATAGTCAGGTTTTATACATACCACCATCAGAGCTCCAACTAATACTGTCGCTGTAGTGATGTAAACAGACTGAAGGAGACCACAGGAGCCTCAGTGCTGGAGCAGTGGAGGATTCTACAAGTCCTACGTTATCAGGGTAATTGTAAAATGCTGCGGAACATGTTGGCGACACAAAGCACAATTTAGACTTACCAGTAAATAGTTTTCCAGGAGTCCGACATGACAGAACACATGTAGGATGTCCATATATACCTCTAAAGGGACAGGAAGAACAGAGAGGTTAAAAGCCCCTCCCAGTGTTTTTTTTTTTTTTTTTAACTCGTTTTATTGAGAATAACAACCAAATTGGTACAGTTATACATATGTCAGTAACTTGAATTACAAATTATCGTATATTCATACATTGCCACAAATTTGTACAGTGTAAACGGAGCGTAATGCAATCCAATCAAGATGACATTAAAGCAGGTGAAACAAAGCACGTGACGTCACTTAGCAAATTATGTTAACCATTCTACCCCTCCCACCCAACATGCAACCTGACACATTTAAGCACGCAATTCTATGCATTTCGTACTGAGTACATGTGAGAAGGCACAGCTGTAATTGGTGAAGAGCACCAAGATCCCCACACCCTCTCAAATTTCTGAGGACATTTCCTATTCCCATACATCACTTTCTCATAGGGCAAAACTTGGTTCACCAGGGCCTTCCATTGGCCTATTGTCGGCGGTCTGTCCGCCATCCAACGCAGAGCTATAGCTTTCCGTGCCAAGAATAGAGACTCTTTTAAGAAAGTGCAAACATACAGGGAGCGGGCATCATTATCCACTATCCCTAGGAGACAAATTTTAGGACAACAGGGAATCACCTCTGTGATCAAAGTGGACAAAATATCCACTACTTTCTTCCAGAAGGGTTTCACATACCGGCAGTCCCAGATAAGATGCCAGAAATCCGCATTATCTTGGGCGCACCTGTGGCATCTCGTGTGGTCAAGCCTACCCATTTTGTACAATCTGGTGGGTGTTAAATAACTCCTGTGGAGAATGAATAGCTGAGTGAGCCTGTTGTTAAGAGAGGGCGACACAGTCGAAGGCGCACACAAAGCCTCAGCCCATTCCTCATCACTAAGCTGTGGCACCCTCTCCTTCCACCTAGTCTCCACCAACAGGGGTTTGGAGCGAATCTTCAAATCTAAAAGATGTGTGTACAAGGTCGAAATCATCCCCTTAGGCCCCTGTGTTCTAAGTATGCCTATCAATGGGTAATTCGAAATGGTTTTCGCGCCTCCCTGAAATTGAGCTTGGAGAGCATGTCTGAGCTGTAAGTATCTAAAAAAATGAGACTGGAGCACCCCAAATTTCTCCTGAAGCTGAGAGAATGAGAAGAGGATACCTTTCTCATATAGGTCCCTTAAAGTAAAAACGCCGTAATTTTCCCAAACAGCCCTGCCTTCACAGTGCCGCAGATGAGGAAACATCGGATTGTTCCACAGCACAGTGTCATCAGGAATATCCTGGTATTGTTGGAGCTTGGCAGCTCTCCAGACCTGATGAGCCAACCTATGAATGGGTAACAAGCGGCCCTTAATGGACTGTAAATTTTCTAGGACTGGCCAAAAAGTAGAAAGATCCAGGTGACACCTCAAATAAAACTCAGAGTTAGGTATATGGGACTGCGCAACCCAGGCAATTAAGAATCTCAGCTGTCCCGCTAAGAAGTACAAAAATAAATCCGGCATAGCCGCTCCTCCCTGCTGCCAACCCCTCTGCAGAACATCAAGAGCCAGCTTCCTCCTGTCCCTCCCCCAGACGAATCTCGCTATAGCTGAATGCAGACGCGTGAAGAAGCACCTCGGAACTGGGGCGCATGCGTGTCCTAGTAAATATAATGCCTTTGGTAATAGAACCATCTTGATAAGATTCAGTCTGCCCATAACCGATAGAGGTAGTGTAGTCCATGATTTGAATTTATCCAAAGCATATGTCTCAATAGGGGCAATATTAAGCAAATGTGATCTCGTTGGGTCCTTAGTGATATTAATACCCAAATATTTGAAATGTTCCACAACTATAAGATTGTGATACACTTGGGGCCAATCCGGGGACCATAAGGGCATAAGGGCAGACTTGGACCAGTTAATGCGTAGGCCAGAGAAATCCCCAAATTGATCGATCAACTCAATCGCCCGTGGTAGTGATGAATCTACATCGTCCATAAACAAAATGAGATCGTCGGCATACAACCCTAGTCTGTCTTCTCTACCTCCCAAAGACACCCCCTTGAAGATAGTATCTTGACGTATCCTAATGGCTAGGTGTTCAATCGCCACCGCAAATAGTAATGGGGATAGGGGACATCCCTGCCGGGTACCCCGGTGTAAAGGAAATGTGGGAGACAAGGACCCATTAATCATAATATTAGCAGTCGGACGGTGATAGAGCACTTTAATCCACCTGATAAAAATGGGGCCAAAACCAAAACTCTCTAGGGTATATAACAGAAATTCCCATTCAATGGAATCGAACGCCTTGGCCGTGTCTAGGGACGCCAAGGCCCACTGTTTGTCATCAGTATAACCCACTTGCGCTACCACCTGGGCCCTCCTAATATTGCTAGAAGTAGAACGGCCAGGTATGAAGCCGGACTGGTCCTCGTGTACTATTGAGGCTATCACCCTATTCAACCTATTCGCAAGGATTTTAGTCAATATTTTGTAATCTAGGTTTAGTAGTGAAATTGGACGATAGGAACCACACTCCAAGGGATTCTTATCCGGTTTTAGGAGGATTACGATAGATGCGTCATATAGAGAATCCGGCAAAAAGCCCTTCTCCAGGGAGGCAGCATACATCTTGCGCAGTTGAGGCCCTAGTATATCCACATATTTTGAGTATATTTCCAGGGGGATGCTGTCAGGCCCCGGAGACTTTCCCAGATTTAAACCCTTAATCGCAGCTACCACCTCTTCCAGCATGATCTCCTCATCAAGAATTCCCCTGTCCAAGGGGGATAACTGAGGATGAGACACCTCACCTAGATACTCATTAAGCGCAGACAGGGTATACTGGGTTCTCGAGGAATATAATTCACTGTAAAATTCTCTGAATCTGTTCAGTATCCCGCCCGGATCCTCCACTATGGATCCATCCACATTCTGTATGCGAATGATTGGGGGAGCCATAGTATTGCGTCTAATAACCTGTGCTAATACCTTCCCCGTTTTACCACCTTGCTCAAAAGCCTGCTGTTTAAGGAAGAAGAGCCTACGATCACTTTTTTCTTGTAGGCATAACATATACTGCCTTCCCTTCTGCATCCAATCTAATCTATTCTCCTCTGAAGGATCGGATACATACAAATTCTCAGCCGCCTTGCATAGTGCACACAGCTCCTCCTCCCTAAGCCTTGCAGCCTTCTTAAGATAAGATATGGATGATTTAGCGCACCCCCTCACAAAGGCCTTCAGGGTATCCCACAATACAAGAGCATCACCGTCCCCTTCCACATTCAAGTCCAGGAACACTTTCAATTGGTCAGGAATGCGGTCATTTATATTCATCAGGGACAGCCAGAACGGATGTATGCGTAGGCTGTGAACTCGTGACTCCCCTTCAGACGAAAGCAGAGTCCCCACGATAGGAGCATGATCAGACGGTCCCTGAGGCATATACTTCACGTCAGAGATGGACGGGTAGGCTTGCGCATCACAAAGTAGGTAGTCAATGCGAGAAAGCGCCCCTCTGGAAGGTGTAAAGCAAGAGAACTCCCTGTTAGAAGGATTCCTTTCCCTCCACACATCCAGCCACCCCAGCTCCGAGATGAACCGTCCAAGCCGCGTGTCACCCGCCCGTGTGCCGTCTGGACGAGGATTGGCCTGGAATCTATCCAGTGTCTCATTCCCCACCATGTTGAGGTCCCCCAAGCACAATATCTTAGAAAATGGGAACTGGGCTGCAAAACTCGCTGCGGCCTGCAAAACAGAGAGGTTGGCAGGAGGAGGAATATACACATTAAGTATAACATAAGGAGCGCCATTTAAATGTGCGTATACAAAAATATATTGGCCCTCAGAATCCACCACCTCCTGATGCACCTCCCACCTTACTGAGCGGTGAACCAGCAGGGACACACCCCTAGAGTATGTCGTACCGTAAGCATTTTTAACCCATTGCACCCAAGGTTTTCTTAGTCTACCTTCTGTATCGGCAGTGACATGGGTTTCCTGGAGGCATATAATTTGAGGGTTATAAGACCGGATATGCGCGAATACCGCCATGCGCTTCCTGGGACCCCTAAGACCACGCACATTCCAGGACATATATGTTATAGATGCCATATTCGCTGCATGATCATTAATGAGTAGGATGGTCCAGGAAGCATACGAACATCCGCCGCAATACTGACGTGGCAATGCATGATATAGTAATAGATGATGTACCAGTTAACATACATACATTGAAACAAATAACCTAACAATAAATCCCGGCATACCGGGCAATAAACATAGATGAAGCACATTACATTAGTGACCATGTTAATGGGGGACCTGCACAGTGCAGAGGTCTTGCAAACAAGTGCAGGTGAGAGCATTGGCTCCCAATATCAATTATAAGCATGGCTAAGTAACCATAAAACATAACCTGAGGCAAATTACTGACATACTCACGGGCCCCTCACACCCATGAGCCATCAGATGAAAGGTTCACGTGTGAGTCCAGTAGTCCTTTAAATGCTCATAATGAAAAGAACCATAGGATGAACAAGTTCCGTCCCGAAACCAAAACTATAGTGACAGTTGTCATAGGATTGTCCTCTCATCTCTGCGGAGAATTCCTAGGTCTCACTAGTAGCCAGTCCTCAGCCTCCCTGGGATTATTGAAGAAGTGCGATTTCCCGCCATCCAAGACTCTCAAGCGGGCCGGATAGGCCATGGAATATTGTAAATCCATATCTCTCAAGCGTTTCTTTATAGATGTAAACGTGGCCCTCTTCTTCTGTAGTTCCGCCGAGAAATCCGGATACAAGGAAATATTAGCAGATCCGAGGGTAATGGTTTGCTTGATTCTGGCCTTGGATAGAATGAGATCGCGGTCCCGCCAGTTAAGCATGCGAGCAAGGAGTGGTCTTGACGGGGCCCCAGGTGGGGGCATTCGGGCCGGGACACGGTGGGCTCTCTCCACCGTAAAAGCCGCTGAGAAGGACGCATCTGGGAACGTTTACTTGAACCATCCCTCCAGGAATGCAGCCGGATCGGATCCCTCGGTCCTCTCAGGCATACCCAGTATGCGGATGTTATTCCTCCTCGAGCGGTTTTCTAGGTCGTCACACTTCTGGCGCCACATTTCAACCGCTCCTTCCACAGCAGTCACCCTAGCAGCCAGGGGCCTTGTCGAGTCCTCCAGCTCAGACACCCTTTCCTCCGTAAGCCGAACCCTCTCCCTTAGCTGCTGGACGTCATGACGCAAGAGGCCTAGGTCCACTCTGACCTCCTCTATCTTGCCTGTGAGTGACGACTGACAACCCATAATGGCAGCCATTAGCTGACCGTGGGATACCTGCAATGTGAGTTCAGGCTCCCCATCAGTCTCCGTCGCTGAGGCTTGTCCAGCTTGTCCCCTGGTAAGCGGTGCACGAGGAGAGGAGGTGGCCGCGGCGCCATGCTGTGGGTCCTGGCGAGCGAACTCCTTCAGGCGATCCGCCGCTTGCTGCGCTTTGCTAGGGCCCATGATCGGGACGTACAAGTGCCGCTGATGCTGTAGCTCAGGTATGAGGCAAAAATCTGCGATGCCAGCTCAGGATGATGCAGGATTAGAGTTATGGAGCCGGAGCTGCTCTCAAACACGTCCGGCCATGTCGGCAGTTGGCCACGCCCCCCTCCCAGTGTTTTTAAATCATCACAACGCTCAAGCAACATATATACATATATTTACACAAATTCCCAAGTAATAAACCATATATATTTAGGTAAGTATAAGTAGGGTGCTGTCATGTCGGATTCCTGGAAAACTGTTTACTGGTAAGTCTAAATTCTACTTTCCAGGAAGTCCTCCATGACCGCACACATGGAGCAATACCAGATAAACTATGGAGGGCCCACAGCCTGTAGGACTTTACAGTCCAAAGGCTAGGTCTTTATTAGTAGATAGGTCTAGTCTGTAGAAGGTTTGAAAACTAGACCAGGTAGCTGCCCTGCAGATTTGTTCCAGTGAGGCATTAGCTCTTTCTGCCAAAGAAGCAACCACTGCTTGAGTAGAATTGGCTGTGACTTTGAATAGGCTTTATCCTGGGAAGTACAAGCTTGCTGGATTGTTGATTTAATCCATCTTGCAATAGTGGATTTTGAAGCTTGTTTTCCCTTATTCTTCCCTGCGAAGTGAAAGTGTTGTTATTTCACATTCTTCGGATCTGTACAAAACAACTTTTGGATAAAAGCTGGGTCTAATTTTAAGATTACTCTGTCATCCAGAATCCTAATATATGGTTCTCTTAAAGAAAAAGCCTGTATCTCTCCTACTCTCCTTGCCGATGTCATGGCCACTAGAAATACTCTTTTGATAGAGAGCATTTTTATTTTACAGTTTTCTAAAGCTTCAAAAGGAGGATTGCATAGGTGCTCCAATACTAGGGAAAAGTCCCAAGGAGGGACTGACTTTCTAACCAGAGGCCGTATTCTGGAGATGGCATGAGAAAATGTTTTTATCCATTTGTGCTCTGCTAGAGGGAAGTAAAGAAACCAACTCAAAGCCGAAATCTGTACTTTTATAGTACTGGGCCTGAGACCCATGTCAAAAGCTTTCTGCAGAAATTCTAGAATGTCCTGACTAGAAGAGGAAACAAACCAGGAACAGAATTTCTTTCAAATCTTACCGTAGATGGCAGAAGTAACCATCTTGTGAATTTGTAGCATGGTTGTTATAACACTTTCTGACAGGCCCCTGGCTCTTAGTACCTGCTCTTCAGAATCCAAGCTGCTAGCTTCAACCTGTGCACTTGTGGATGCCAAAGAGGCCCCTGGGACAATAGGTCATCGTCTGGGGGAAGAAAAAAGGTTTCCTCCAATGCCAAGCTCTTTAGAATTGGGAGCCAGCTTTGTTTTGGCAAATATGGAGCTATTAGGACCAGAGTTACTGACCTCAGCTTTTTCAGGATTGGCCCAATTAGAGGAAAAGGCGGCAAGGCATAGGCCAGATCTAGATCCCAACTCTGAGACAAAGCATCTATTGCCACTGGTCTGTCCCACGGATTTAGTGAGAAGAAAAAAGGAAAACAAGTATTTTTTCTTGTGGCAAAGAGGTCCAATTAAGGAGTCCCCCATTTCTTGTAGATGAAATACTTCTTTTTTGAGACACCACTCCCCTGGACATCTAGAATGTCTGCTTAAGAAATCTGCGGTCACATTTTTCTCTCCTTTCAGGTGGATTGCTGAGACTGACAGTACATTTTTCTCTGCCCAGCTGAATATCCGGTCTGATAAATATTGAAGGGGGGCGGAAATCTTCACCCCTTTGATGTTTCAGTAATGATACCGTTGCAATCTTGTCTAAGAGAACCCGTACATGTAGGCCCTTTAGAAGATTCTCCGCTTTTAGAAAAGTTTCCAAGAATGCTCTCAACTCCTTGAAGTTTGAGGACCTGTGAGAAAGATTGTGACCCCAGGGAACCCTGAAAGTATAAGTCCTGCACCTGGGCTCCCCAGCCCGACTTGCTGGCACCCGTTGTTACTAGAATCTGAGGTTCTAAAGTCCATGGAATTTTCAATGATAAGATCTCTGGATCTATCCACCATGAAAGACTCCATCTTACCGACTTTGGAATGCGGATCTTCGAGATCTAAATTCTTTGGATCAGGTTTAAACAAGTCAGAACTCTTTTCTGCAAAGGTCGTGAATGAAATGGAGTCTGGGGGACTGTGGTGATGCAAGGCATAATTAACCCCAGAATTTCATGGCTGTTCTTATAGACCTTGGAATAAGGAAATCTCCCGAGGCATCTTTGCCTGTTTCTCTACCAATAGGAATGAACATTGTTTTTCTGAGTCCAATAGGGTGCCTAAGAAAATCTTCCTAGTTTCTGGAATAAGGTTCAATTTTTCTAGGTTTATGATCCATCCCAAGTGGGAGAGACTTGTCAAGGTGAATTCCAGCTGTCTCATTAGAATGGTGGCAGATGGAGCTGTCAATAGGAAGTCGTCCAGATAAGGTATAATTATTGTACCCTCTTCTTTCCTCAACCAGAACACGACTTCTGCTACTATTTTTGAAAAGATTCTTGGTGCTGAGGATAGGCCGAAGGGTAGACACTGGAACTAGAAATTTTGAATGGATGAATCCTTCAGAACCGCAAATCTCAAATATTTTTGATGCTCTGGAAATATTGGGACATGATAATAAGCATCTTTTGAGTCCACTGTGCACATTACCGCTCCTTGACAAAATCAACTGAATCGCAGATTTTATTGAATCCATTTTGAATCTTCGATATTTCACCCACTATTTCAGTATTTTTAGATTTAGAATGGATCGATATGTCCCATTTGGCTTTAAAAAAAAAAAAAAAAAACAACTCTCGAAGAATGTCCCAGACCGATTTGTTCTGGAGGTACTGGCTTGATGGCTTGTAGACTCAATAGTTTTTCCAAATCTGACATTATTTCCTTGGGGGAGGATATAAAAATTCTATTCTGTATCCTTCCTCTATTATTTTTAAAATCCAAGTTTTGTGAGTAATTTCTTCACACTGTGGAAGGAAGGTTTTTAGTCTTCCTCCTACCGGAAGAACATTATTGATTTCTTTGTGTAGTATTGGGATTAAGGAGGAACTCTCTACCCTTACCTCCCTTTGGGTAACTCCACCTTTCTGATTTCCCCTTGCCTCTGTAGGACTGAGACGTATATCGGGGTCCTGGGTTCTGAAAGGACTGGGACTTTTTATTTTTGTTCTCTGGAAACCCTTTCTTCTTGCCTGTAGCCTTTTCCAGAATAGAACTGGAACAGGGCCAAAAACATAAGTACCAGAAAATGGGATAGTACAAAGCTTATTTTTTGACGGAATGTCCCCAGACCAACTTTTAAGCCACAACGCTCGTCTGGAGGCATTTGAAAGGGAACTGCCTCTGGCAGCGACTCTAATAGATTCTGCCGAAGTATCAGTGACAAACGCAGTTGCCATTTTTAAGAGTGGAATGGACTCCAGAATTTCTTCCCTGGAGGTTTTCATCTTTTGATGGTTCTCTAGTTGGAAGAGCCATAAAAATAACGATTGAGACGGTGAAATAGCAGCAATATTTGTATTGATCAATGCAGAGGATACCTCCCAGGATTTTTTTAAAAGACAATCTATTTTTCTATCCATAGCATCCTTAAGTTGCGAGGAATTCTCAAAGGGCAAGGAGTTTTTTTTTTTAAATTACTTTTTCAATGAGTATATCAATTTTCGGGGTATCCACCCACAATTTTGTATCTTCTGCATTAATGGCTAGACGATTCTTAAACTCACGAGATATGTAAAGTCTCTATTCCGCTACCTCCCATTCCTCCAATATAAATAATTTTAGATTTTCATTTACCGGAAAGAGTGTTTTCTTTTTTGCTTTTAATCAACCAAACATCTCGTCCTGTATAGAACGAGGTTTGGCGACTTCCTCTATGTCCATTGTCTGACGGACAGCAGAAATGAGAACGTCTAAATCCTTGGATGAAAAAAAAAAACTTTTTCCCTCTTCCGCAGGACAAGAAGCAATTTCATCTTCCTCAATATCATCCATTTCTCCCTCTGATCTAATGTTACTAGTGGATTCATCCTCTGAATCTGAGCCCATATCAGCTCTAGGTCTTCTAACATGAGACTGCGGAACAGCTTTTGGCATTAATTTGACCACTGAGGAGTGTACTTCCTTCTTTATAATCTTTGTAATTTCAGCTGATAAAGATGGCTGTTCTTCTTTTATCAATTTATCAATGCAGGAGCTGCAAAGTTGTTTAAAGTAAGACTCTGCCAGCTTCTTAGCACAAGAAGCGCATCTTTTCACTTTCTTTTTAGGTTCAGAAGGATTTTTATGCACCACATCTTTATCATTCAGAAATTGCAAAACAAACTGCTAGCTAGTCAGAAATCCAAAAGTATTATTACAGGTCCTATACAGCACACCTGACTTACATGACCCTGGGCAGGAGTTTCTGAACCCGGCATAGACTAACCAGACGCTGGACCTTTCATGGTGGAGTACACAAACATTTGATTTCCCAATATACCTTAATAGTCCTGCCCCCTTCTGCCGCCAGTCTGCTCCTCCCTCTTCTGGGACTCCAACCTACAGGAGAATCCCGATATGGATAATGCGAGTCCATTCCTAATGAGGACTTCTGCATTGATAGGCCATCCACACCGCACCAGGCATTCCAGCGTGCCCTCTCGCCAGACATTTCAAAGGACTTCACTTGGCTTGCAGAGGTGTGCCAAAGCCGCCGGAAGTGATGCTCCTGGGCCTGCGCCCAATATGGCTGCACCCTTCAAGTGAAGCGCAGACGGAGAAGGAGGTCGCAGTACGGAGCAGAGAGCCTCTCCAGAGAGGAAGCAGACACCACAACCAGACCCCGCAGCCTCAATGGGTACTGGTAAGGCCAGAGGACCCTGCTAAAAGGGTGCTAGCCGAGCCCTCCAGTTCAGGGATAGAAGTAGAGGCATAATTCCCCCCCCCCCTCCCCCGGTCCTATGCCAAAGCATAAACTTTTTCCCATAACAGGGATCCTCTCTGTTGGCTGCTGTAAAGGACACGAAGAACACTGGAGTTGGAGGGGAGGGAGGGGCTTTACACCTCTGTGTGCTTCCTGTCCCTTTAGAGATACATAAGGACATCCTCCATGTGTACTGTCATGGAGGTCCTGGAAATCGGTAATTAGTGATACATTAGCGATACATTGGTGTTGTCATGTTGGACTCCTGGAAAAACAATTACCGGTAAAACTAAATTACCGATTTCCAGGACGTCCCCCATGATAGCACATGGGAGAAATACCTGATCACTTTAACTTATTTAGGGAGGGACCACTGCTTGAAGGACCTTACGTCCAAACACTAAATTCTGAATAGTGAGGCGGTCCAAACGATAATGTTTGCAAAAAGTATTATAATTTGTCCATGTAGCTGCTCTACATATTTGGTCTATTGTGGCATTAGCTTTCTCTGCCCACAATGTTGCCATAGCCCTGGTCGAATGGGCTTTAATGGAGATTGGACAGTCCTTTTTTTGTAAAGAGGATGCCTTTCAAATTGTATGTTTTACTAAACAAACCTTGGCAAGATGGATCACTTTCTGGCCTTTATTTTTACCTCCATGCTGAATGAATAAATTTGAATCCCGTCTCCAAGATTCTGTTGACTGGAGATATTTAACTATCGTTCTCGCACATCCAAGCAATGGAAACGCTCCTCTTTGGCATTTCTAGGAGAATTACAAACGGAAGGAAGAATTATTTCTTGCTCTTTATGGAAGGAGGAGACTACTTTTGGTAAAGAAGCTGGGTCTAATTTTAAGATTACTTTAATCAAGAATTTGTAGATAGCTTGAATCTCCCCTATCCTACAGCAAGAGGTAATGGATACCAGGAAGGCAACTTTCATGGTCAAATATTTTGAGATATCATCTAATGGTTCAAACGCAGGTTCACAAAGGGAGTTTAGGACTAAGGTTAAATTCCATGTTTGGATAATTTGTCTTATTGTGGGTCTTAATCTGGAAACAGCTTTAAAAACCTCTTAATCCATCTATGTTCAACTAATGGGAAATCTAGGAAAGCTGAAATAGCCGATACTTGGACTTTTAAGGTACCCGGTCTCAAACCTAAATCAAAACCTTTCTGAACAAAGTCTAGGTTGTGTGAAATGGTAGGCGAGGAACCGCCTGGGTGTTCCGTGGACAACCAGGAACCACATTTTTTCCAGATTTTCTTGTGTATGGCAAAAGTAACTGGCTTGCGACTATTTTGTAACATTGCAATTACTTTTTCCAAAAGACCTTGCCTTTTCAGCATTTCCCTTTCAGGATCCAGGCCGCCAAATTCAGGTTTTCAGATCTGGGCGTTTTAGAGGGCCCTGAACCAGAAGATCCTGTCTCCTTGGGAGCATTAATGGCTCTTCTAGGCACATTGTTCTGAGGAGTGAGTACAAGCTCCTTTTGGGTCAGGCCAGAGTAATCAATAGCACCTTTGTCGTGCTCTTGCCGATCTTCCTCAATACTGCAGGAACAAGAGAAATTGGTGGGAAGGCATAGGCGAAATCCATGTTCCAGGTTTGTGACATTGCGTCCAATACTAGAGGATTGTCCCCTAGATTTAGAGAGTAAAAACTGATTGTTTGTGTGTTTACTCTGGTCGCAAATAGGTCTATCTGAGGCTGACCCCATTTGTGACATAACTCCTGGAATACTACTTTGTTTAGCATCCACTCTCCAGGATTGACTTTTTTCCTGCTCAGAAAATCTGCCATCGTGCTTTCTCTGCTCCTTAGATGTAAGACTGAGATTGATAACACGTTTGATTGGGCCCAGTGAAAAATCTGATTTGACACCCTCTGCAGCAAGGTGTTTCTGGTTCCCCCCTGGTGTTTGAGGTGATGTTGTTTGAGAAGATCCCTTTTACGATATTTTTGGCCTGCTTCAGAACCGCTGTTAGCTCTTTTAAATTTTAAGATCCCAGTCTCTCTAGAGGTGACCATTCTCCTTGAAAATATAGATCGGCCACCTAGGCTCCCCAGCCTAACTTGCTGGCATCTGTGGTTACCATCACCACCTCCTGTCTTAGGACCGGATCGAGTGGTTGCCTGCTTGAGTCGGTGCTGGCTTTTCCATAGCTGCTTCCCCGTTATGCGGACCAGCCGTGGCGTATGTTTCCTCTGCGTTGCACATGACCAGGAAATGGTACTGGCTCCTCACGTGATCTCAGGGCCGAGGACGCTCTGGCTTCTGCTGGGTTCTAAAGTGGATCAAAGAACGAGTCCACAGGCTTCTTAGTATTGGATATATCCTTGATGATTCGAGAATGTCCTTGTCATTTGATACAGTAGCTGCACATTAATATTGCCCAAATGCGTTTCGGAGACACAGTCTTCTTTCTCAGTGGTAACATTATGATGGGAGTTACATTTTTTTATATACATATGCTCCAGATTGGGTACGCCCTTAATCAGGTTAGACTCAAGACATGACATGGAGTCTGCTTGGAAAGGGTTCCTTTTCACATACCCTAATCAATGGTATCAATACATTTTTTTCCTTTTCCAAAATTGTTCATTTAGCTGAAGAATAGTATTATAATAACATTCACTTGATTTTTCCTTCCATTTTTTTCTAAAAAACGCATCTGCGTTTTTTTGACCATATATGGTATGCGTTTTTTTTTTTTACAAATTTATGGATTATTTATTTGGTCTCCCTGTTCACCCAAAGTATATTTAAAATATATTTGAGACCTATTACTTCTATTTTCCCTTTGTTTATTCATATTTACGTATTATTTAACCACTTCAGCCCCGCTAGGTGAAACCCCCTTCATGACCAGAGCACTTTTTACACTTCGGCACTACACTACTTTCACCGTTTATCGCTCGGTCATGCAACTTACCATACAAATGAATTTTACCTCCTTTTCTTCTCACTAATAGAGCTTTCATTTGGTGGTATTTCATTGCTGCTGGCATTTTTACTTTTTTTGTTATTAATCAAAATGTAACGATTTTTTTGCAAAAAAATGACATTTTTCACTTTCAGCTGTAAAATTTTGCAAAAAAAACAACATCCATATATAAATTTTTCGCCAAATTTATTGTTCTACATGTCTTTGATAAAAAAAAAATGTTTGGGCAAAAAAAAAAAAATGGTTTGGGTAAAAGTTATAGCATTTACAAACTATGGTACAAAAATGTGAATTTCCGCTTTTTGAAACAGCTCTGACTTTCTGAGCACCTGTCATGATTCCTGAGGTTCTACAATGCCCAAACAGTAGAAAACCCCCACAAATGACCCCATTTCGGAAAGTAGACACCCTAAAGTATTCGCTGATGGGCATAGTGAGTTCATAGAACTTTTTATTTTTTGTCACAAGTTAGCGGAAAATGATGATGATTTTATATTTTTAATTTTTCTTACAAAGTCTCATATTCCACTAACTTGCGACAAAAAATAAAAAATTCTAGGAACTCGCCATGCCCCTCACGGAATACCTTGGGGTGTCTTCTTTCCAAAATGGGGTCACTTGTGGGGTAGTTATACTGCCCTGGCAATTTAGGGGCCCAAATGTGTGAGAAGAACTTTGCAATAAAAATGTGTAAAAAATGACCGGTGAAATCCAAAAGGTGCACTTTGGAATATGTACCCCTTTGCCCACCTTGGCAGCAAAAAAGTGTGACACATCTGGTATCGCCGTACTCAGGAGAAGTTGGGGAATGTGTTTTGGGGTGTCATTTTACATATACCCATGCTGGATGAGAAAAATATCTTGGTCAAATGCCAACTTTGTATAAAAAAATGGGAAAAGTTGTCTTTTGCCAAGATATTTCTCTCATCCAGCATGGGTATATGTAAAATGACACCCCAAAACACATTCCCCAACTTCTCCTGAGTACGGCGATACCAGATGTGTCACACTTTTTTGCTGCCAAGGTGGGCAAAGGGGCACATATTCCAAAGTGCACCTTTCAGATTTTGCAGGCCATTTTTTACACATTTTGATTGCAAGGTACTTCTCACACATTTGGGCCCCTAAATTGCCAGGGCAGTATAACTACGCCACAAGTGACCCCATTTTGGAAAGAAGACACCCCAAGGTATTCCGTGAGGGGCATGGCGAGTTCCTAGAATTTTTTATTTTTTGTCGCAAGTTAGTGGAATATGAGACTTTGTAAGGAAAAAAGAAAATATAAGAAAAATCATCATTTTCCGCTAACTTGTGACAAAAAATAAAAAATTCTAGGAACTCGCCGTGCCCCTCACGGAATACCTTGGGGTGTCTTCTTTCCAAAATGGGGTCACTTGTGGCGTAGTTATACTGCCCTGGCAATTTAGGGGCCCAAATGTGTAAGAAGTACCTTGCAATCAAAATGTGTAAAAAATGGCCTGCGAAATCCGAAAGGTGCACTTTGGAATATGTGCCCCTTTGCCCACCTTGGCTGCAAAAAAGTGTCACACATGTGGTATCGCCGTACTCAGGAGAAGTTGGGCAATGTGTTTTGGGGGGTCATTTTACATATACCCATGCTGGGTGAGAGAAATATCTTGGCAAAAGACAACTTTTCCCATTTTTTTATACAAAGTTGGCATTTGACCAAGATATTTCTCTCACCCAGCATGGGTATATGTAAAATGACACCCCAAAACACATTCCCCAACTTCTCCTGAGTACGGCGATACCACATGTGTGACACTTTTTTGCAGCCTAGATGCGCAAAGGGGCCCAAATTCTTTTTAGGAGGGCATTTTTAGACATTTGGATCCCAGACTTCTTCTCACACTTTCGGGCCCCTAAAAAGCCAGGGCAGTATAAATACCCCACATGTGACCCCACTTTGGAAAGAAGACACCCCAAGGTATTCAATGAGGGGCATGGCGAGTTCCTAGAATTTTTTATTTTTTTGCATAAGTTAGCGGATATTGATTTTTTTTTTGTTTTTTTCTCACTTTCCGCTAACTTAGGACAAAAATTTCAATCTTTCATGGACTCAATATGCCCCTCACGGAATACCTTGGGGTGTCTTCTTTCCGAAATGGGGTCACATGTGGGGTCACATAGGGGCCCTAAAGCGTGAGAAGAAGTCTGGAATATAAATGTCTAAAAATGTTTACGCATTTGGATTCCGTGAGGGCTATGGTGCGTCCATGTGAGATTTTATTTTTTGACACAAGTTAGTAGAATATGAGACTCATGCGGACATCTGAATGGAGCCTTACAGGGGGGTGATCAATGACAGGGGGGTGATCAATGACAGGGGGTGATCAGGGAGTGTATATGGGTGATCACCCCCCTGTCACTGATCACCCCCCCTGTAAGGCTCCATTCAGACATCCGCATGATTTTTTACGGATCCATGGATACATGGATCGGATCCACAGAACGCATGCGGACGTCTGAATGGAGCCTTACAGGGGGGTTATCAATGACAGGGGGTGATCAGGGTAATCAGGGTGATCACCCCCCTGTCACTGATCACCCCCCCTGTAAGGCTCCATTCAGACATCCGCATGATTTTTTACGGATCCATGGATACATGGATCGGATCCACAAAACGCATGCGGACGTCTGAATGGAGCCTTACAGGGGGGTTATCAATGACAGGGGGGTGATCAGGGAGTGTATATGGGTGATCACCCGCCTGTCATTGATCACCCCCTGTAAGGCTCCATTCAGATGTCTGCATGTGTTTTGCGGATCCGATCCATGTATCCATGGATCCGTAAAAATCATGCAGACGTCTGAATGGAGCCTTACAGGGGAGTGATCAATGACAGGGGGGTGATCAATGACAGGGGGTGATCAGGGAGTGTATATGGGTGATCACCCGCCTGTGTCATGGAACCATGAACCAGACGTACAACAAGAGATAAGTGGAAAATAAGAAGGTTTTATTGAAGAGCAAGCCGTAAGCAAAGTCCAAACGGATGGCTAAACCGAAGCAGGGTCTTGCGGAGACAGAGGTCAGGAACCAGAAGGGTAGTCAGACGAAGCCAGGATCAGGAACCAACGGGGTAGTCAGACGAAGCCGGAATCAGGAACCAACGGGGTAGTCAGACGAAGCCGGAATCAGGAACCAACGGGGTAGTCAGACGAGGCCAGGATCAGGAACCAGAAGCAGCAGCAGTCTTGGAAGCATGTGAACACAGGAGGACCAAGCAAGGAACTGAAGCCACAGACCTCCTATATATATGAGCTAGGCATCCAGCTCCTCCCAGTGGGAAGGAGGAGCCGCAGGGTGGGAGGCTACAAGAAAACCCAGAAACCAAGATGGCCGCCAGCACATGTCAAACGAAGGGAACAGCAAGGAGGTAAGACCATGACAGTACCTCCCCCTCAAGGGCCCCTCCTCCGCGGAGTAAGGAACGGTTTCTGAGGGAAGCGTGCGTGGAAGGCTCGGAGCAAGACAGGAGCATGGACATCTGCGGAGGGAACCCAGGAACGCTCCTCTGGACCATAACCACGCCAATGGACCAAAAACTGCACCCGGCCGCGGACCAGGCGTGAGTCCAGGATATTGCTCACCTCATACTCCTCACGATTGCCCACTTGGACCGGACGAGGCCGAGGAATCGAGGAAGTGAAACGATTACACACCAGTGGCTTCAACAGGGAGACATGAAACACGTTGGAGATCCGCATGCCAGGAGGAAGCGCAAGGGCATAGGCTACCGGGTTTACCCTGCGAAGCACTCGGAAGGGACCAATAAAGCGAGGCGCCAGCTTGGGAGTGGGCACTCGAAGGTTGAGGTTGCGGGTGGACAACCATACACGGTCTCCGACCTGGTAGGAAGGAGCGGGCGCTCGTCTGCGATCAGCCTGGAGTTTCTGGCGCTGCGCAGAGACCTCAAGGGACCTCTGGATCTGTACCCAAGAAGCACGTAGGACGGAAAGGTGATCCTCCACAGCCGGAATATCCTGGGGAGAGAATACCTCCGGTAACATGGCAGGTTGGAACCCATAATTGGCCATGAAGGGAGACGTCCCAGAGGAAGAGTTCACCGCCGTGTTCCTGGCAAACTCAGCCCAAGGCAGGAGGTCAACCCAATTGTCTTGGTGATCGGAGACATAGCAACGAAGGAATTGCTCCAAGGCCTGATTGGATCGTTCTGCGGCCCCATTGGACTGAGGGTGGTAGGCCGAGGAGAAAGAGAGATGAATCCCCAACTGGGAGCAAAAGGCGCGCCAGAACCTGGACACAAACTGACTCCCCCGATCCGACACAATCTCCTTGGGCAAACCGTGCAACCGGAAGACCTCCCTGGCAAAAATCGAGGCCAACTCTTGTGCAGAGGGTAACTTCTTGAGAGGAACACAGTGGCACATTTTGGAAAACCGATCCACTATCATGAGAATGACCGTATGGCCTCGGGATGCAGGGAGGTCCACAATGAAATCCATCCCCAGGTGTGACCATGGACGCTCCCCGGTGGCTATGGGTTGCAAAAGGCCCAACGGAAGGTGCCGAGGGGACTTACTCTGGGCACAAACGGAGCATGCCGCTACATATGCGGCGATGTCGGAACGTAGGGAAGGCCACCAGAACAGACGTGAAACAGCCCAGGACAGCTGATTCTTTCCAGGATGCCCCGCGGCCTTGGAGTTATGGTAGGTTCGCAACAACCGAGTGCGCAACTCCTCAGGCACAAAACACCTGCCGTTGGGTCTCCCAGAGGGAGCACCAGATTGAGCCGCCAAAATCTGCTCACCCAGGGGAGAGGTCAGGCTGGTGCGAATGGCGGCCAGGATCTGATTCGGAGGTATGACCGAAGTCGGAATCGACTCCTCCCCGGACAGCTCGGAGTACTGCCGTGATAAGGCATCCGCTCTGATGTTCTTGGAACCGGGTAGGTAGGAGACCACGTAATTAAAACGTGACAAGAACAGAGCCCATCTGGCCTGACGTGGTGTCAATCTCTTGGCCTCAGAGAGGTAGGTCAGATTCTTGTGGTCCGTCAGGATGAGAACCGGAACCACCGAGCCCTCGAGCAAGTGCCTCCATTCTTTAAGGGCCTGCACGATGGCCAATAACTCCCTGTCACCAATCTGATAGTTGCACTCCGCGGAAGACAGTTTCCGGGAGTAAAACCCACAAGGAAGCAGAGGACCCTCCGGTGTTCTACGCTGAGACAGGAGGGCGCCTACTCCCGTCTCAGACGCGTCCACCTCAAGGACAAACGGCAACCCAGGGTTGGGATGCAACAGAATCGGAGCCGACACAAAGGCGGACTTTAGAGCCTCAAAAGCTCGGATGGCCTCGGGCGGCCAGACCTGGGGATTGCTGCCCTTCCTGGTCAGATCCGTGAGAGGCTTGGCTAGCATGGAAAAGTCCCTGATGAACTTCCGATAATAAGCCCAAAAAGCGCTGCAGGGCACGAAGACCACTGGGCTGGGGCCACTGTAAGACAGCCGAAACCTTCTCAGGATCCATGGAGAACCCCTCAGCGGAAATGATGTAACCTAAGAAGGTTACCTGGGATCGGTGAAATTCGCATTTCTCAAGCTTACCGAACAGCTTGTTCTCTCGTAACCGTTGCAACACTCGTCTGACATCCAGAACGTGGGCCTCCATGGATTCAGAATATACCAAGATGTCATCCAAATAGACCACCACACACTGCTGCAACAGGTCACGGAAAACATCGTTGATGAATTCCTGGAAGACTGCGGGCGCATTGCACAACCCAAAGGGCATAACCAAGGATTCATAATGACCGGTCCTGGTGTTAAACGCGGTCTTCCACTCATCGCCCGCCTTGATCCTTACCAGGTTATATGCCGCCCTCAGGTCGAGTTTGGTAAAGACCGTGGCCCCTTTGAGGCGATCGAACAGCTCGGAAATCAAGGGTATCGGGTAAGCGTTCTTTATCGTGATGCGATTGAGACCCCTGTAATCGATGCAAGGCCTCAATTCACCGCCCTTCTTTTTCACAAAGAAAAATCCAGCCCCTGCCGGGGACGAGGATTTGCGAATGTGTCCGCGTGAAAGCGCCTCCCTCACGTACTCCTCCATGGCCTCATTCTCCGCTACCGACAGTGGATAGACTTTGCCACGAGGAGGAACGGCACCAGATTGTAACTCTATGGCACAATCGTATGGGCGGTGCGGAGGTAGGGCAACCGCACGCACCTTATCGAATACATCCCGGTACTCCTCGTATTCAGGAGGCAACAGAGAGTCCGAGGAAGTACTCAGCAACTTGACAGGCCCATGGATGCAACTAGCCCCACACTGCGGTGACCACGAGAGGATCTCGGCCGATTTCCAATCGAAAGTCGGATTATGCTTCTGGAGCCAGGGGTACCCCAAGACCACCGAGTAGTGTGGAGACGAAATAACCTGGAGACAGACCGACTCTCTGTGAACGGCACCAATGGCCATCCCCACTGGAAGGGTCTCATGAGACACGTGTGGCGGCAGAAGGGGTCTGCCGTCTATCGCCTCAAGAGCCAGTGGGGAACCTCGAGGCTGCAGAGGAATGGAATTGGCGGCAGCGAACACACTATCAATGAACAAACCACCAGCACCAGAGTCCACCAACGCCTGGGTCGTCACCGAGCCCCCGACCCAGGAGAGGACAACAGTAATCAGTGGTTTGTCAACACGGGAAACCGGGGACGAGGAGACTCCACCCAAGATCTGCCCCCGACAGGATCTCAGGTGCGAGCGTTTCCCGGACGGTTCGGGCATGCCAACTGAAAATGCCCACCGAGACCACAGTACATGCATCGGCCCTCGCGTCTCCGGAGTACCCTCTCCCCCTCGGACAGGCGAGCAAACCCCAGCTGCATGGGTTCACCCCCAGACAAGTCATCCCCAGGAGGCGTGGGAGGAGAGGGAGGCACGGGTGGGACAGCAAACGTAGGCGCCAATCTGTTAGAAGGCCTCCGCAGGCTCTCCTTAAAGGAAGGTCTCTCCCTGAGTCTGGTGTCAATCAAAATCAGGAAAGAAATAAGAGACTCGAGCTCCACTGGTAGGTCCTTAGCTGCAACCTCATCCTTCAAGGCATCCGAGAGACCATGAGAGAAAGCAGCGACCAGAGCCTCATTATTCCAGCCCACCTCTGCTGCCAGGGTACGAAACTCAATGGCGTATTCAGCTACGGATCGTGAACCCTGTCTGATGGACATAAGGAGCTTCGCAGCAGAGGCAGCACGAGCCGGCACATCGAATACCTTCCGAAGAGAAGCAACAAAACCGGAAAACTCGGCAACCACCGGATTGTTGTTCTCCCATAAAGGGCTGGCCCAGGCCAAGGCCTTGTCCGAGAGCAGCGAGATCAAGAAGCCCACCTTTGATCTCTCAGTAGGAAAGGCATGTGGCAGCAACTCAAAGTAAATGCCCACCTGGTTAAGGAAACCTCGGCACTGAGTTGGCTCTCCCCCAAAGCGCTGTGGAAGGGGGGCAGAACCGGTCATACCCTGAAACACCACAGGCGCAGCAACAGGTGTCAGGGTAGACTCTGGCGCAACAACCGGAGCGGCAGTAGGAGCGGGCCCAGGAGCGACAACCGACCCATCGGCAACGGAAGCTAAATGAGCCGTGCGTTCAAGCAGGGTTTGCAACGCCACAGCGAACCGACCCAACAGGTGATCCTGCTGATCAAGTCTGGCAACCAGCGTAGGTAGCGAGGGTGGCCCTGTACCGTCAGAATTCATGGCTTGGTCCTAATGTCATGGAACCATGAACCAGACGTACAACAAGAGATAAGTGGAAAATAAGAAGGTTTTATTGAAGAGCAAGCCGTAAGCAAAGTCCAAACGGATGGCTAAACCGAAGCAGGGTCTTGCGGAGACAGAGGTCAGGAACCAGAAGGGTAGTCAGACGAAGCCAGGATCAGGAACCAACGGGGTAGTCAGACGAAGCCGGAATCAGGAACCAACGGGGTAGTCAGACGAAGCCGGAATCAGGAACCAACGGGGTAGTCAGACGAGGCCAGGATCAGGAACCAGAAGCAGCAGCAGTCTTGGAAGCATGTGAACACAGGAGGACCAAGCAAGGAACTGAAGCCACAGACCTCCTATATACAGACGTGGACAAAATTGTTGGTACCCTTTGGTCAATGAAAGAAAAAGTCACAATGGTCACAGAAATAACTTTAATCTGACAAAAGTAATAATAAATTAAAATTCTATAAATGTTAACCAATGAAAGTCAGACATTGTTTTTCAACCATGCTTCAACAGAATTATGTAAAAAAATAAACTCATGAAACAGGCATGGACAAAAATGATGGTACCCCTAGAAAACACAGAACATAATGTGACCAAAGGGACATGTTAATTCAAGGTGTGTCCACTAATTAGCATCACAGGTGTCTACAACCTTGTAATCAGCCATTGGGCCTATATATATGGCTCCAGGTAATCACTGTGTTGTTTGGTGATATGGTGTGTACCACACTCGACATGGACCAGAGGAAGCAAAGGAAAGAGCTGTCTCAAGAGATCAGAAAGAAAATTATAGACAAGCATGTTAAAGGTAAAGGCTATAAGACCATCTCCAAGCAACTAGATGTTCCTGTGAGTACAGTTGCACATATTATTCATAAGTTTAAGATCCATGGGACTGTAGCCAACCTCCCTGGACGTGGCCGCAGGAGGAAAATTGATGACAAATCTAAGAGACGGATAATCCGAATGGTAACAAAAGAGCCTAGAAAGACTTCTAAAGAGATTCAAGGTGAACTTCATGCTCAAGGAACATCAGTGTCAGATCGCACCATCCGTCGTTGTTTGAGCCAAAGTGGACTACATGGGAGACGACCAAGGAGGACACCATTGTTGAAAACGAATCATAAAAAAGCAAGACTGGAATATGCCAAACTACATGTTGACAAGCCACAAAGCTTCTGGGAGAATGTCCTGTGGACAGATGAGACAAAAATCGAAGTTTTTGCCAAGGCACATCAGCTGTATGTTCACAGACGAAAAAATGAAGCATATCAAGAAAAGAACACTGTCCCTACTGTGAAACATGGAGGAGGCTCTGTTATGTTCTGGGGCTGCTTTGCTGCGTCTGGCACAGGGTGTCTTGAATCTGTGCAGGGTACAATGAAATCTCAAGACTATCAAGGAATTCTAGAGAGAAATGTACTAGCCAGTGTCAGAAAGCTTGGTCTCAGTCGCAGGTCATGGGTCTTGCAACAGGACAATGACCCAAAACACACCGCTAAAAACACCCAAGAATGGCTAAGAGGAAAAAATTGGACTATTCTAAAGTGGCCTTCTATGAGCCCTGACCTCAATCCTATTGAGCATCTTTGGAAGGAGCTGAAACATGCAGTCTGGAAAAGGCACCCTTCAAACCGGACACAACTGGAGCAGTTTGCTCATGAGGAGTGGGCCAAAATACCTGCTGAGAGGTGCAGATGTCTCATTGACAGTTACAGGAAGCGTTTGATTGCAGTGATTGCCTCAAAAGGTTGCGCAACAAAATATTAAGTTAGGGGTACCATCATTTTTGTCCATGCCTGTTTCATGAGTTTATTTTTTTACATAATTCTGTTGAAGCATGGTTGAAAAACAATGTCTGACTTTCATTGGTTAACATTTATAGAATTTTAATTTATTATTACTTTTGTCAGATTAAAGTTATTTCTGTGACCATTGTGACTTTTTCTTTCATTGACCAAAGGGTACCAACAATTTTGTCCACGTCTGTATATGAGCTAGGCATCCAGCTCCTCCCAGTGGGAAGGAGGAGCCGCAGGGTGGGAGGCTACAAGAAAACCCAGAAACCAAGATGGCCGCCAGCACATGTCAAACGAAGGGAACAGCAAGGAGGTAAGACCATGACAGCCTGTCATTGATCACCCCCCTGTAAGGCTCCATTCAGACGTCCGTATGCTTTTTGCGGATCCGATCCATGTATCCGTGGATCCGTAAAAATCATACGGACGTCTGAACGGAGCCTGACAGGGGGGTGATCAATGACAGGGCGGTGATCAATGACAGGGGGGTGATCAGGGAGTTTATATGGGGTGATCATGGGTGATCAGGGGTTTATAAGGGGTTAATAAGTGACGGGGGGGGGGGGTGTAGTGTAGTGTAGTGTGGTGTTTGGTGCGACTGTACTGACCTACCTGAGTCCTCTGGTGGTCGATCCTAACAAAAGGGACCACCAGAGGACCAGGTAGGAGGTATATTAGACGCTGTTATGAAAACAGCGTCTAATATACCTGTTAGGGGTTAAAAAATTCGGATCTCCAGCCTGCCAGCGAGCGATCGCCGCTGGCAGGCTGGAGATCCACTCGCTTACTCGCTTACTCGCTTACCTTCCGTTCCTGTGTGCGCGCGTTCACAGGAAATCTCGGCTCTTGCGGGAGGACGCGTATATGCGTCCACCCAGAAGAGCAGGGCCGCCGGCAGGACGCAATCCTGCGTACGGCGGTCCTGTAGTGGTTAATGTTGATCTCATTAGTTTATTTCTTTCTTTTTTACTTTGTTATTTTCTTTATTAATTTGCATTAAATTAATAAAGGAAATAAAGTAAAAAAGAAATAAAGAAACTAATGAGATCAACATTGAATAATACATAAATATAAATAAACAAAGGGAAAATAGAAGTAATATGTCTCAAATATATTTTAAATATACTTTGGGTGAACAGGGAGACCAAATAAATAATCCATAAATTTGTAAAAAAAAAAAAAAAAAACGCATACCATATATGGTCAAAAAAACACACCAAAAACGCAGATGCGTTTTTTAGAAAAAAATGGAAGGAAAAATCAAGTGAATGTTATTATAATACTATTCTTCAGCTGAATGAACAATTTTATTAAAGAAAAAAGATGTATCGATGCCATTGATTAGGCTATGTAAACGGGAACCCTTTCCAAGCAGACTCCATGTCATGTCTTGAGCCCAACCTGATTAAGGGCATACCCAATCTGGAGCATATGTATATAAAAAACGTAACTGCCATCATAATGTTACCACTGAGTAAGGAGACGGTGCTCTACCTAACCATGCTATTCTAAGACCTTTGTGTGCAACCGTTACACTAAAAAAAACAACTTTTATTGCTATGCAAATGAGAGCCTCCGTCTACTCACCCTGTATTCCGCCCCGCTCCATCTGCCGAATTCTCACGCCTGCGCCGTGTGCATCTGTATTCGGCGCAGGCGCAGTGACTCTGACCGGCCAGGCGTCGTCTGTTCCTCGGAGCACTCTGACGTAATCGGCGCAGGCGCAGTGGAGATGCCGGCGCAGGGAGCCGTCAGACAGCCACTGCACAGATGCACACAGCGCAGGCGTGAGAATTCGGCAGATTGATGAGATGGAGGCTGGCAATCTAGAGGAGATGGGCGGGCTTGACGGACGAGCGGGGCGGCATACAGGGTGAGTAGACGGAGCCTCTAAGTGCTGAAAAGGCACCCCCATAGCACCTAGAGGCTCATTTGCATGGCAATAAAAGTTGTTGTTTTTTTGTGTAACGGCTGCACACAAAGGTCTTAGAATAGCATGGTTAGGTAGAGCAGACACTAGCAGATCGCTAGTGTCTGAGAGCCAATTAGGTCTAAATGAGGTGGTAGGGACCCTTTAATGTGCAGCTACTGTATCAAATGGACATTCTCGAATCATCAAGGATATATCCAATACTAAGAAGCCTGTGGACTCATTCTTTGATCCACTTTAGGACCCAGCAGAAGCAGGGCTCCAGACCTGAAAAATTAAGGAGCCAAATTAAAATTTTTAGTCGCCAAATTTAAAATACATATAATTACGGTCCAATATAAAACACACATGTCTTAGGCTACTTTCACACTAGCGGCAGAACGGATCCGACAGGCTGCTCACCCTGTCGGATCCGTCCTGCCGCTATTTCGCTGGGCCGCCGCTCGTCCCCATTGACATAGCGGCAGGACATATCCGACAGGGGGAACAGCCTGTCGGATCCGTCCTGCCGCTAGCGTGAAAGTAGCCTTACCTAGGGTAATCACGATAGCAACATTTTGACACGATTTCAATACCATAAAAAAGTATTGCGATACTCGATACCACGTGAAAAAAATAAAAACACCAAAAAGGCCGCGTACATTCCACATTTTATGGAACGTCTGGACCATAACAAAACAATCCTAACCTAATTTTTGTTGGGACAAGGTGACCAAAAAATGGCAAATTGCAAGTTTTTTTGTTTTTTTTTCTGTTACGGCGTTCACCGCATAGGAGATATTTTTTTATATTTTAATAGTTCGCACTTTTTCGGGCGTGGCAATATGTAATTTTTTTATTGTTTATATATTTTATACGTAAAATTGGGCAAGGGGGTGATTTATACTCAATATTTAGGTGTTTTTTTTTTAATGCCCCGGCTGGTCCGCATAACGGGGGAAGCAGCCATGGAGAAGCCAGCACCAACTCAAGCAGGCAACGACTCGATCCGGTCCTAAGACAGGAGAGGGTAAAGTAACTACCGACATAGTCGGCTAATTACTAACCTGTTAACCCCTAATACCTGTGTAGCCTGACTAACGGTGTGGAAGTGTCTCTTCGGCTAAAGACTGCTACAGTATTACGTGAGAACTACTAACACGAATAACGCTCCAACAGCTCTAATAGTCTACAAAATCTGAAATTATTGGGGAGTATCAATCAATAAGGACGTTTATACAAACTTACCAAGGAACATTTATCTATGGTACCATACTACTACACCATATTGGTTTCCCTTTTTTTCTATCTTTATATTTTAACAATTTTGGGGGGATTTTTATCATTATTTTATTGTGTCTCTAGAATATTTGTGAGGATTTTATATTGGAATAAATCATTCATTTGTATTTACGCTGGTGATTCCATATATTTTGAGTGCCAATCAGTTTTTTTCTGCCAATTATTATTCTTTAGACAACGAGGGAGCGTCTACTGAAGTGAGCACCATTACTCTGCCTAGTTATAGTAGAGCCACTGGATTATAGTTATTTGAAATTGGAAGTGACATATGTGGCTGTCACTTTTATTGCAAATCTCAGATATGTTTGATGATGAGGATGAATAGGGATATGATAATATGCATCCTTCAGGTCTATTGTGCACATGAATGCTGCTGGGGTGATGAGTGGCCAAATAGATTCCATCTTGAACTTCCGATAGGTGTCATGGAACCATGAACCAGACGTACAACAAGAGATAAGTGAAAATAAGAAGGCTTTATTGAAAATCAAGCTGTAAGCAAAAGTCCAAACGGATGGCTAAACCGAAGCAGGGTCTTGCGTAGACAGAGGTCAGGAACCAGAAGGGTAGTCAGACGAAGCCTGGATCAGGAACCAGCAGGGTAGTCAGACGAAGCCAGGATCAGGAACCAACGGGGTAGTCAGACGAGGCCAGGATCAGGAACCAGAAGCAGCAGCAGTCTTAGAAGCATGTGAACACAGGAGGACCAAGCAAGGAACTGAAGCCACAGACCTCCTATATATATGAGCTAGGCATCCAGCTCCTCCCAATGGGAAGGAGAAGCCGCAGGGTGGGAGGCTACAAGAAACCCAGAAACCAAGATGGCCGCCAGCACATGTCAAACGAAGGAGAACAGTAAGAAGGTAAGACCATGACAGTACCTCCCCCTCAAGGGCCCCTCCTCCGCGGAGTAAGGAACGGTTTCTGAGGGAAGCGTGCGTGGAAGGCTCGGAGCAAAGCAGGAGCATGGACATCTGCGGAGGGAACCCAGGAACGCTCCTCTGGACCATAACCACGCCAATGGACCAAAAACTGCAACCGACCGCGGACCAGGCGTGAGTCCAGGATATTGCTCACCTCATATTCCTCACGATTGCCCACTTGGACCGGACGGGGCCGAGGAACCGAGGAAGTGAAACGATTACACACCAATGGCTTCAACAGGGAGACATGAAACACGTTGGAGATCCGCATGCCAGGAGGTAGCGCAAGGGCATAGGCTACCGGGTTTACCCTGCGAAGCACTCGGAAGGGACCAACAAAGCGAGGCGCCAGCTTGGGAGTGGGCACTCGAAGGTTGAGGTTGCGGGTGGACAACCATACACGATCTCCGACCTGGTAGGAAGGAGCGGGCGCTCGTCTGCGATCAGCCTGGAGTCTCTGGCGCTGCGCAGAGACCTCAAGGGACCTCTGGATCTGTACCCAAGAAGCACGTAGGACGGAAAGGTGATCCTCCACAGCCGGAATATCCTGGGGAGAGAATACCTCCGGTAACACGGCAGGTTGGAACCCATAATTGGCCATGAAGGGAGACGTCCCAGAGGAAGAGTTCACCGCCGTGTTCCTGGCAAACTCAGCCCAAGGCAGGAGGTCAACCCAATTGTCTTGGTGATCGGAGACATAGCAACGAAGGAATTGCTCCAAGGCCTGATTGGATCGTTCTGCGGCCCCATTGGACTGAGGGTGGTAGGCCGAGGAGAAAGAGAGATGAATCCCCAACTGGGAGCAAAAGGCGCGCCAGAACCTGGACACAAACTGACTCCCCCGATCCGACACAATCTCCTTGGGCAAACCGTGCAACCGGAAGACCTCCCTGGCGAAAATCGTGGCCAACTCTTGTGCAGAGGGTAACTTCTTGAGAGGAACACAGTGGCACATTTTGGAAAACCGATCCACAATCATGAGAATGACCGTATGGCCTCGGGATGCAGGGAGGTCCACAATGAAATCCATCCCCAGGTGTGACCATGGGCGCTCCCCGGTGGCTATGGGTTGCAAAAGGCCCAACGGAAGGTGCCGAGGGGACTTACTCTGGGCACAAACGGAGCATGCCGCTACATATGCGGCGATGTCGGAACGTAGAGAAGGCCACCAGAACAGACGTGAAACAGCCCAGGACAGCTGATTCTTTCCAGGATGCCCCGCGGCCTTGGAGTTATGGTAGGTTCGCAACAACCGAGTGCGCAACTCCTCAGGCACAAAACACCTGCCGTTGGGTCTCCCAGAGGGAGCACCAGATTGAGCCGCCAAAATCTGCTCACCCAGGGGAGAGGTCAGGCTGGTGCGAATGGCGGCCAGGATCTGATTCGGAGGTATGACCGAAGTCGGAATCGACTCCTCCCCGGACAGCTCGGAGTACTGCCGTGATAAGGCATCCGCTCTGATGTTCTTGGAACCGGGTAGGTAGGAGACCACGTAATTAAAACGTGACAAGAACAGAGCCCATCTGGCCTGACGTGGTGTCAATCTCTTGGCCTCAGAAAGGTAGGTCAGATTCTTGTGGTCCGTCAGGATGAGAACCGGAACCACCGAACCCTCGAGCAAGTGCCTCCATTCTTTAAGGGCCTGCACGATGGCCAATAACTCCCTGTCACCAATCTGATAGTTGCACTCCGCGGAAGACAGTTTCCGGGAGTAAAACCCACAAGGAAGCAGAGGACCCTCTGGTGTTCTACGCTGAGACAGAAGGGCGCCTACTCCCGTCTCAGACGCGTCCACCTCGAGGACAAAGGGCAACTCAGGGTTGGGATGCGACAGAATCGGAGCCGACACAAAGGCGGACTTTAGAGCCTCAAAAGCTTGGATGGCCTCGAGCGGCCAGACCTGGAAATTACTGCCCTTCCTGGTCAGATCCGTGAGAGGCTTGGCTAGCATAGAAAAGTCCCTGATGAACTTCCGGTAATAATTGGCGAAGCCCAAAAAGCGCTGCAGGGCACGGAGACCACTGGGCTGGGGCCACTGTAAGACAGCCGAAACCTTCTCAGGATCCATGGAGAACCCCTCAGCGGAAATGATGTAACCTAAGAAGGTTACCTGGGATCGGTGAAATTCGCATTTCTCAAGCTTACCGAACAGCCTGTTCTCTCGTAACCGTTGCAACACTCGTCTGACATCCATAATGTGGGCCTCCATGGATTCAGAATATACCAAGATGTCATCCAAATAGACCACCACACACTGCTGCAACAGGTCACGGAAAACATCGTTGATGAATTCCTGGAAGACTGCGGGCGCATTGCACAACCCAAAGGGCATAACCAAGGATTCATAATGACCGGTCCTGGTGTTAAACGCGGTCTTCCACTCATCGCCCGCCTTGATCCTTACCAGGTTATATGCCGCCCTCAGGTCGAGTTTGGTAAAGACCGTGGCCCCTTTGAGGCGATCGAACAGCTCGGAAATCAAGGGTATCGGGTAAGCGTTCTTGATCGTGATGCGATTGAGACCCCTGTAATCGATGCAAGGCCTCAACTCACCGCCCTTCTTTTTCACAAAGAAAAATCCAGCCCCTGCCGGGGACGAGGATTTTCGAATGTGTCCGCGTGAAAGCGCCTCCCTCACGTACTCCTCCATGGCCTCATTCTCCGCTACCGACAGTGGATAGACTTTGCCACGAGGAGGAACGGCACCAGATTGTAACTCTATGGCACAATCGTATGGGCGGTGCGGAGGTAGGGCAACCGCGCGCACCTTATCGAATACATCCCGGTACTCTTCGTATTCAGGAGGCAACAGAGAGTCCGAGGAAGTACACAGCAACTTGACAGGCCCATGGATGCAACTAGCCCCACACTGCGGTGACCACGAGAGGATCTCGGCCGATCTCCAATCGAAAGTCGGATTATGCTTCTGGAGCCAGGGGTACCCCAAGACCACCGAGTAGTGTGGAGACGAAATCACCTGGAGACAGACCGACTCTCTGTGAACGGCACCAATGGCTATCCCCACTGGAAGGGTCTCATGAGTCACGTGTGGCGGCAGAAGGGGTCTGCCGTCTATCGCCTCAAGAGCCAGTGGGGAACCTCGAGGCTGCAGAGGAATGGAATTGGCGGCAGCGAACACACTATCAATGAACAAACCACCAGCACCAGAGTCCACCAACGCCTGGGTCGTCACCGAGCCCCCGACCCAGGAGAGGACAACAGTGATCAGTGGTTTGTCAACACGGGAAACCGGGGACGAGGAGACTCCACCCAAGATCTGCCCCCGACAGGATCTCAGGTGCGAGCGTTTCCCGGACGGTTCGGACATGCCAACCGAAAATGCCCACCGAGACCACAGTACATGCATCGGCCCTCGCGTCTCCGGAGTACCCTCTCCCCCTCGGACAGGCGAGCAAACCCCAGCTGCATGGGTTCACCCCCAGACGAGTCATCCCCAGGAGGCGTGGGAGGAGAGGGAGGCACGGGTGGGACAGCAAACGTAGGCGCCAATCTGTTAGAAGACCTCCGCAGGCTCTCCTTAAAGGAAGGTCTCTCCCTGAGTCTGGTGTCAATCAAAATCAGGAAAGAAATAAGAGACTCGAGCTCCACTGGTAGGTCCTTAGCTGCAACCTCATCCTTCAAGGCATCCGAGAGACCATGAGAGAAAGCAGCGACCAGAGCCTCATTATTCCAGCCCACCTCTGCTGCCAGGGTACGAAACTCAATGGCGTATTCAGCTACGGATCGTGAACCCTGTCTGATGGACATAAGGAGCTTCGCAGCGGAGGCAGCACGAGCCGGCACATCGAATACCTTCCGAAGAGAAGCAACAAAACCGGAAAACTCGGCAACCACTGGATTGTTGTTCTCCCATAAAGGGCTGGCCCAGGCCAAGGCCTTGTCCGAGAGCAGCGAGATCAAGAAGCCCACCTTTGATCTCTCAGTAGGAAAGGCATGTGGCAGCAACTCGAAATAAATGCCCACCTGGTTAAGGAAACCTCGGCACTGAGTTGGCTCTCCCCCAAAGCGCTGTGGAAGGGGGGCAGAACCGGTCATACCCCGAGACACCGCAGGCGCAGCAACAGGTGTCGGGGTAGACTCTGGCGCAACAACCGGAGCGGCAGTAGGAGCGGGCCCAGGAGCGACAACCGACCCATCGGCAACGGAAGCGAAATGAGCCGTGCGTTCAAGCAGTGTTTGCAACGCCACAGCGAACCGACCCAACAGGTGATCCTGCTGATCAAGTCTGGCAACCAGCGTAGGTAGCGAGGATGGCCCTGTACCGTCAAAATTCATGGCTTGGTCCTAATGTCATGGAACCATGAACCAGACGTACAACAAGAGATAAGTGGAAATAAGAAGGCTTTATTGAAAATCAAGCTGTAAGCAAAAGTCCAAACGGATGGCTAAACCGAAGCAGGGTCTTGCGTAGACAGAGGTCAGGAACCAGAAGGGTAGTCAGACGAAGCCTGGATCAGGAACCAGCAGGGTAGTCAGACGAAGCCAGGATCAGGAACCAACGGGGTAGTCAGACGAGGCCAGGATCAGGAACCAGAAGCAGCAGCAGTCTTAGAAGCATGTGAACACAGGAGGACCAAGCAAGGAACTGAAGCCACAGACCTCCTATATATATGAGCTAGGCATCCAGCTCCTCCCAGTGGGAAGGAGAAGCCGCAGGGTGGGAGGCTACAAGAAACCCAGAAACCAAGATGGCCGCCAGCACATGTCAAACGAAGGAGAACAGTAAGAAGGTAAGACCATGACAATAGGAGATCAACCTGTTCAGGAATTTGAGGTTTATAATTGTCCTGAACGATCCATTAGTTTTTTTTTACCAGGAATAGTTTGGAATAATGACCTTTGAAATGTTGATGCGAAGGTACTGGAACAATGGCCTTCATCTTGCACAGAGACTGAATATCCTGTAGAAGTTGATTATGTAATGTTTCTTAATGAGGATTGGTTATCTGAAAACGCTGTGGGGGAGGAGACTTGATTTCTAGTTTGTAACCCTCCTGAATAGTTCGGATTACCCAGGGATTTTTTGTAATGGAAATCCATTCCTGGCTGAAAAAACGAAGTTTTCCTCCCACCGGGATGGCGTCACTGTTTACTGCAATTATTTGTGTTCTTAGGGTTGAGAAGGAACCCGCTTCCTCTGCCTCCTTTCGGGTAGCTCCATCTACCATTTTTTCCCTTCCCTCTACTCGATGAGTACTGGGACTGTCTGTTCTCCGAAAGGGCTGACTTTTCCTGGGCTTCTCTTCTGGAAATCCTTTTTTCTTGACAGCCGCTTTTCTAAAATGGTGTCCAATACCGGTCCAAATACGTAAGAACCGGAAAACGGTATTTGTCACGGCCATGGCTATGACCATGACTCCTTAACCGCATGCGGTTGCCTGCGGTTTAGTTTGGGTGTTCAACCACAGGTGAGGGCCGCTGGTGTGTGGCCCACTTGTGGTTGCCGCGGGCAACTAGTTGTGTTGTGTATGTGTCAGCAGAGCAGCCTGAGCGGTGCTATGCAGCTTGCTGCAGTGGCATGCGGTTACACCTGACTACCTCTATGTGAGGTGTGTGTGTATGGTGTGCACTGTGTTTTATGTTATTGTGTGCACTTCCCCTTTAAAGGGAACCTGTCACCAGGATTTTGGGTATAGAGCTGAGGACATGGGTTGCTAGATGGCCGCTAGCACATCCGCAATACCCAGTCCCCATAGCTCTGTGTGCTTTTATTGTGTAAAAAAACGATTTGATACATTTGCAAATTAACCTGAGATGAGTCCTGTCCCTGACTCATCTCACATCTCAGGGTAATTTGCATATGTATCAAATCGGGTTTTTTACACAAATAAGCACACAGAGCTATGGGGACCGGGTATTGCGGATGTGCTAGCGGCCATCTAGCAGCCCATGTCCTCAGCTCTATACCCAAAATCCCGGTGACAGGTTCCCTTTAAGTGGTGTTTTCCCTTCCCTGGTGATGGAAGGGTTAACTCCCTTTCTGCGTGTGTGAGACACTGTGCGTGTCTGTGTGGGTGTGGCCTCAGGCCTATAAAGCCTCCGTGTTTGGCATGGCTCAGTGGGTTGCTTCAGCCATGCTTAGCTGGAGCAGCCTCCTGCCAGTGGGGGCCACCCTTGTGGTCATAAGTGAAAACAAATTGTCATTCATAAGTTTATGTCAAGTTTATGTGTGATGTCTATTTGATGTTTTCCTTGTTTTTCTGTGCAGCTATGGATCTGGGTCCCTGTGTGTGGATGCGTTGTGATCTTCAGCTTGCCAGCACAGGGATCCAGTCAGCAAGGCTGTGGCAGGTAGGTGGAACTGGTTCAGTTCACCTGCCATATCCATAGATCTGTTTGTGTTTCCCCTTTTCCCTGCAGCTTGGCCAGTGAGACCCCTGTTCCTCCGTGTCCAGAAGGAACAGGCGGTCTTACCCTGACTCCTAGTCCAGGGACCGGTCGGAGGGATCGAGTTAGGGATCCGAGGTTCCTAAGCATGGGTCCTCCTACCTTAAAAGTCGGCCCATGCAGCTAGGAGTTAGGGTCAGATTAGGGATGCGATTAGGAGGTGACCTGCTCCCTAATTCTGTCGTCCTGGCCGAGCAGGGGTTAACATCATCTGGCATCGCATGGCTAAGGATTTTCCCCATCCTCAGCCGTGACAGTATTGCCCACAACTTATTCTTAGAAGCTATATCGCCCGTCCAGGTCTTCAGCCACAAGGCCCTTCTAGTGGTATTTTATAGTGTTCCACTTCAAGCTGCAAAACTGATAGATTCAGCAGAAGCGTGACCCATGAAAGCTGTGGCCATTTTTAGCAAAGACAGAGAATCTAGAATTACTTCTCTAGGTGTCTTGAGCTTTAAATTGTTCTCCAGTTGATTGAGCCATAATCCCATAGCTCTGGCTACAGATGTGGCAGCAATATTAGTATTGATTGTTGCCGATGAACATTCCCAGACTCTTTTTAGGAGTCCATCAGAATTGTGGTCCAGGGGATCTTTCAATTGGGACGAGTATTCAGATGGGATGGTTGTCTTTTTTGCAACTTTTGCTATCTGGACATCTATTTTCGAACTTCCCATAACTTAGTGTCCTCAGGATTAAAGAGAAGGCAACTTCTGAATTCTCGAGCATAGGCGGGCAACAAAACGGGGAGAGGCGCTCATAGGGTGATATGTATAGTTAGGGAGCAGTTACTTACGATAATTAGGCTCACTTTGTGTGGTTGCGCAAACATAGGCAAAACCCTAGTATGCGTGGGTTTTTGTTATATATCGGAGGTCAGTGCTGCCAGTGTCGTCTGGTCCTCACTTGGGGGGTTGCCAACCCCTGGGAGGAAAGTGACGGATTTGAAGCGGATGGGACCCACTTGGAAGTCCACACCCTCAGTGGAGACACTTCACTAGCGCAACTGAACGACCAGGCGGATATGGATAATCAACTTCTATTTATTTTGAAGATGACAACGCATTTCGGAGCGAACAGGGCTCCTTTTTTAAGTCTGAGGTGCCGACGACCAGCTGTTGCGGATGCTGGACTGCATCCTGTGCTACTAGGCTCAGGCCACGGAGTGCAGGAAGCAGTCCAGCGTCCGCAACAGCTGGTCATCGTCACCTTAGACTGAAAAAAAAGGAGCCCTGTTCGCTCCTAAACACGTTGTCATCTTCAAAATAAATAGAAGTTGTTTATCCATATCTGCCTGGTTGTTCAGTTGCGCCGACTAAGTGTCTCCATTGAGGGTGTGGACTTCAGAATTCTCGAGTAATGGAAAGTTTCTTTTCTGCATCTTCCCATTCCTTCAGTATCATCTCTCTCAGATTGGAATTAACCAGAAACAGTTTCCTTTTCTTTGCCCTTAATCCTCCAAATATCTCGTCCCGAGTTGTTTAACCTCCTCCACCTCCATGGTTTCCCTTACCGCTGATAGTAACAAATCCAGATCTTCCAAAGAAAAGAGGTATTTTTTCTGATCTTCAGAAGAACCTGAGGGAAAGATCGACTCTTCTTATTCTAATTCCCCGTCAGAATAATAAGTATTTTTGCCCTGTTCGTCTTTTAAACTCTCTTGCTTCCTGTCCCTACAGAGGCCTATAAGGACAACCTCCCATGTGCTGTCATGGAGAACATCCTGGAAATAAAGATTATTGTTATCTAGACAGACATTGGGTTGGCAGATTAGGTGTTTGGCAGCTCCTCACAACCACACAGATGTTGTAGTTTAATTTATTTTTAACAAGCGGCATGACGAAATACAGATAATGTATATGTGGTTACACTACATTTTTAATTACATGCTAATATAAAAACATTCAGATCCTGGTGCTGGTTTAAAAAATGTAGAATGTTTCCAATAAAGTTTGTATAATCGCTGTGCTTCCTTTTTGGGCTTCCCTAATGTATTTTTGGTACATATCATTCCCTCTTTCAGCTGCACAGCTAGATGCATTTCACTAAGAAGCAGGGAACATATCACTTCTGTGAAATCTGCCATCACTGTATTGCTGTGAATTCCTTACTTCACACTTTGTTTTCAGCTCCGGAGATTACAGAAAAGATAAGGAGGAGTAAATCACACTTACAGAAAGGCAGAGGCATTGCTAGGTTAAAATATTCGGGGCCAGGGCCTGGGCCTCCGGTGTTTTGTCTCAGGCCCTAAATGTACTGCCTGCCAGATAGATACAACTGCATTGCTGTCCTCAGGATGGCAATACAATTGAATCTAATGCATTGGAAGAGCTGAAGGACATCACTGTCCATGTGATCAGTGCTGAAGGCAGTGGTTGAGGACCTGCGATGATGTCACCATCAAGTGACCAGTGCAGGAGAGGATGGAGTGCTGCAGTGAAGAGAAGTCCTGGGGAAGAAGTGGTGGCAAGGTCTGCTACATGAGGAGAGGTAAGTAAAGGTAAGGATTCGGTGTGAGACCAAGAGGAATACTGGGGGTTGTGGTTATTTAACTGGGACTTTTTGTTAGCATTGAAGGGAGGGATGTTATTTACATAGGACTGTATGTTAAGGTGATGATGTTTACATGGGATTGCATGATGGAGGAGGTTGGGGAGAGGGGGTGATGTTATTTATATGTGACTGTATATAGAGTTATAATTTCTGAGGACACTAAAGGGAGGAATATAACTACTGGGGGCATTATAACAGTAGGGGGCAGTATAAATACTGGAGTACTTAATGGAGAGCATTATAACAATAAAGGGACAACAGGGACATCCACGGGGTCCCCCTGTAGTGTACGGGAGAGTAATACCCCGTCACTACAGAAGGGTCACTTGGGTACTGTTGTTCCCTCTGTATTTATGGGGAGGTTGGTATAAAACATCTTGTTAATGTAATGCTATGTACTTCCTGTTACTGTGAAATGTGCATGTGCAGGCCGGCTAGGGTGTCATTCCAGCTCTGAGTCACTAGAGGGAGCTAGGGAACCCTAGTTTATATAAGGCCCAGTCAGGAAGTAGTCAGCAGGCAGACAGTGGGAGAGGGAGTCAGAGATGATCCTGTGTCTGAGTCAAGGCCAGGCCATGGGCCTGTGAGAGTAAAGCAGGCCTGAAGCCTGCCGACTAGGAGAGGGTAGTATAGGCCCTGTAACCGGGTTCCGGATCCAAGGAAAAGGTTCCCCTCCTGAGTCAACAGCCGTTTTAGTCGAAACATCATAAGCAACCAGCCGGGACACAGAATACAACAGAGGCCAATCTGATAAAGCAAGAGGTACTCAAGATAACAGAGGAGTTACTTGATAAAGACAGATTCAAGGATACGCCAGAGATAGGGCATTAGACCTTGGAGAATAAGTCACATATCTTCAGGACCAGTCAGGAATAGAGTGCAAGCCGCCTGTACTGCAACTCCTGTGATTAACACTCTGTAAAGAACATTGCTATAACCGGCCAGTCTGTAACTTCTATGAACCAACTGTATTCAAATGCAAACTGTCTTCCATGGAACTGCGCTTCCAATTATGTCCATGCATGATTATTACTGACATTCAGTAAAGTTCCAGTTTTGGTTGGCTATCCCGTGGTTGTTCCGTTATTCCACATTACCTTACACGGCGTGTCACCGTTTAATTGACACTGGCGTCACGAACATTTACGTACTGCCTGTTCCAGTATCTGCCCAGATTGAAGACGACAGTGAATCCCAGGTTAGTGGGTTACTCTGCACTACAAAGCCCAGCATACCCAAAGCTACACTACTGACCCCCTGGGACACTGCACCCCTACAACAGGGACATCCACGGCGCCCCCCACAACAGGGACATCAGGTCTTGCGCGTTTCCTTCCTGGTTCCTGTTCTCGGGAATCTGTTGATTACCGGCTGTGGAGGCGCGGGGCCGCCCGGCTGTGGAGGCTGAGGCTAGTTTTACAGTAGCATTTCCTGTCTCCGGCTGTTCTCCTGTCGGAGATGTCCAGATCAGACACTGCCAGAAGCTGCCAGACACCCACCAGCCCCATTCACTATAATGGGGAGCGGCAGAGATCAGGACACAACCCGGAAAACACACAGAGTAGCCGCCGGACGAAAACCGCTGATCCCAATGGAATTTTCCGGCCACTTCTCTGCTCATTTGTCAGGGTGCGGCTGGATCCCACAAGAATGCTTCAAAATCCTCATCCTTGCCGGATCTCTTTAACACAGGTCTTAAACAGGCTTAAAAAGGGGTTGTGTCACTTCAGTAAATGACCTTTATTATGTAGAGAAGGTTAATACAAGACACTAATGTATTGTGATTGTCTATATTGCCTCCTTTGCTTTCTGGATTCATCTTTCTATCACATTATACACTGATTGTTTCCATGGTTACGGACACCTTGCAATCCACCAGCGGTGGCCATGCTTGCACACTGTAAGAAAAAGCACAGCCCTCTCTAGTAGCCAGAACCATGGAAGCGCACATAGGCTGGTGATTTTTCCTAAAGTGTGCAAGCACGGCCACCGCTGATGGATTGTAGGGTGGTCATAACCATGGAAACCAGCAGTGTATAATGTGATGGAAAAATGAATCCAGCCAGCAAAGGAGGCAATATGGACAATAACAATACATTAGTAAGTGCATTGTATTAACTTTCTCTCCATGACAGATGCCACTTGCTGAAGTGAGACAACCCCTTTAAGGGTGTGGAGCTGAAAAGTGTTCCACTTACCTGGGCGGGGCGTGTCCTCCTCTTCCTCTGACAATCCTTCACCATGGACGGTCGGGTGTTTTTATTTCTACCACCAAGTCAGGCTCCAGGAGGAAGTAAAGGACCTGTGATGATGTCACGACCATGTGATCACATGTAGGAGGAGTCAGGCACCAGGCTGTGCTGCAGGAGGAAGTAAAGGACCTGTGATGATGTCATGACCATGTGATCATGTGTGGGAGGAGTCAGACTCCAGGCTATGCCGCAGCAGGAAGTAAAGTACCTGTGATGAGGTCATGATCATGTGTGGGCGGAGTCATGGAGATCACATGACCAGGTTTATCTGCTCTGTGTATGCAGGACTCTGTTGTGCAGTTTGTAATTCCAGTCTGTATGTAGCAGAGCTGTAGAGCTGTATGTTTATATGGCTGAGCTGTACCAGTGTAATGTTTATGTAGTTGAGCTGTATGTGTATAATGGCTGTATAGCTGAGCTGTATGTATTTGCAAGCCATTTATGTGTAATATGCCTTTCCCTAGAGTTGTATGGGTGTGTGCAGCAGAGCTGTGTATGTGTAATGTTCAGTTAGTACAGCTGAGTCTTTGGGGGGCACTGTATATTTCACTTAAAGGGGTTCTGCAGTTTTTTTTTTACTGATGATCTGTCCTCTGGATAGATCATCAGCATCTGATTGCGGGGGGCGACACTCAGGACCCCCACCGATCAGCTGTTTGAGAAGGCAGCGGTTGGGGGCCCTATATATTGGCATTATATACTGGCATACATTATGGGGGCATCTGCTGGGGGACATCATATAGGGGCTGTGACGGACCACTTGGCACCCTGACTGGGTGCCTCCGCCAATGGATGCTTCCTAGTACTTCCGAGCACTCCGCCGGACACCATCAGCCCTGCAGTCCCCACTTCCAGCGTTACAGCTTGGCCGGGGTCTCGCTGTCCTCCACCCACCCTGGGCCCAGGACCAGGATCCAGCTTCCAGTGGGTAGAAGCGTGTTGTAATCCCGGGGGAGTATAATACCGATAGTAATCCCCAGAGTAAATATAGCGGTTCCCCCCACACGTGAGACGGGGGTAAAACAGGAACTGACTTTATTGACGAGCAACTCAGTATATATACAGTTCAGGAAGTCTAACGGCATCAAACATGAACAGCGGGCAAACAGCGCCCCCCAGTGTCTTACTGAATGAATAGGGAGGAGACACATGTGATGGGATTATCTCCTGAGTGTATCATAGGGTGGGCTACTCATCTACACCGGAGTCGGCTACTCCTAGAGTCAGCTATCTTAATCCCATCACTAACACAATCAGTGCAGAGTTAACCCTTTGTGTTGCTGGATTCACACCCTGCACCTTTACTGGGCAATAGGAAATATGTGACATAAACTCCACACATAAAGCAGGGGTCATAGTTCCTTGTAACCCCAAAAGGTTTGAGGGGGTCTCCATAGTTCTGGGTCCGTTGTCCGCAGGAAGGAGGCTAGCCCTCAGGCTTCTCCAGCGGCCCCAGTGACGGTTCAGTCCGTCACACTACCCATAGACAGCCCTGTATGGCCCATGCTGTACCGCTCCTGCTGCTCCTGCCACTTTATCAGTACCGTCCCCTTCCCACATCCACACCGCACTGCTGCTGCCACTTTATCAGTACCGTCCCCTTCCCACATCCACACCGCACTGCCACTTTATCAGTGCCATCCCCTTCCCACATCCACACCGCACTGCTGCTGCCACTTTATCAGTACCGTCCCCTTCCCACATCGATCTGCTGCTGCCACTTTATCAGTACCATCCCCTTCCCACATCCACACCGCACTGCTGCTCCCACTTTATCAGTACCATCCCCTTCCCACATCCACACCGCACTGCTGCTGCCACTTTATCAGTACCGTCCCCTTCCCACATCCACACTGCACTGCTGCTGCCACTTTATCAGTACCGTCCCCTTCCCACATCCACACCGCACTGCTGCTGCCACTTTTTCAGTACCATCCTCTTCCCACATCCACACCGCACTGCTGCTGCCACTTTATCAGTACCGTCCCCTTCCCACATCCACACCGCACTGCTGCTGCCACTTTATCAGTACCGTCCCCTTCCCACATCCACACCGCACTGCTGCTGCCACTTTATCAGTACCGTCCCCTTCCCACATCCACACCGCACTGCTGCTGCCACTTTATCAGTACCGTCCCCTTCCCACATCCACACCGCACTGCTGCTGCTACTTTATCAGTACCGTCCCCTTCCCACATCGATCTGCTGCTGCCACTTTATCAGTACCATCCCCTTCCCACATCCACACCGCACTGCTGCTCCCACTTTATCAGTACCATCCCCTTCCCACATCCACACCGCACTGCTGCTGCCACTTTATCAGTACCGTCCCCTTCCCACATCCACACTGCACTGCTGCTGCCACTTTATCAGTACCGTCCCCTTCCCACATCCACACCGCACTGCTGCTGCCACTTTTTCAGTACCATCCTCTTCCCACATCCACACCGCACTGCTGCTGCCACTTTATCAGTACCGTCCCCTTCCCACATCCACACCGCACTGCTGCTGCCACTTTATCAGTACCGTCCCCTTCCCACATCCACACCGCACTGCTGCTGCCACTTTATCAGTACCGTCCCCTTCCCACATCCACACCGCACTGCTGCTGCCACTTTATCAGTACCGTCCCCTTCCCACATCCACACCGCACTGCTGCTGCTACTTTATCAGTACCGTCCCCTTCCCACATCGATCTGCTGCTGCCACTTTATCAGTACCATCCCCTTCCCACATCCACACCGCACTGCTGCTGCCACTTTATCAGTACCGTCCCCTTCCCACATCCACACCGCACTGCTGCTGCCACTTTATCAGTGCCATCCCCTTCCCACATCCACACCGCACTGCTGCTGCCACTTTATCAGTACCGTCCCCTTCCCACATCCACACCGCTGCTGCTGCCACTTTATCAGTACCGTCCCCTTCCCACATCCACACCGCACTGCTGCTGCCACTTTATCAGTACCGTCCCCTTCCCACATCCCCACCGCACTGCTGCTGCCACTTTATCAGTGCCATCCCCTTCCCACATCCACACCGCTGCTGCTGCCACTTTATCAGTACCGTCCCCTTCCCACATCCACACCGCTGCTGCTGCCACTTTATCAGTACTGTCCCCTTCCCACATCCACACCGCACTGCTGCTGCCACTTTATCAGTACCGTCCCCTTCCCACATCCACACCGCTGCTGCCACTTTATCAGTACCGTCCCCTTCCCACATCCCCACCGCACTGCTGCTGCCACTTTATCAGTACCGTCCCCTTCCCACATCCACACCGCACTGCTGCTGCCACTTTATCAGTGCCATCCCCTTCCCACATCCACACCGCACTGCTGCTGCCACTTTATCAGTACCGTCCCCTTCCCACATCGATCTGCTGCTGCCACTTTATCAGTACCGTCCCCTTCCCACATCGATCTGCTGCTGCCACTTTATCAGTACCATCCCCTTCCCACATCCACACCGCACTGCTGCTGCCACTTTTTCAGTACCGTCCCCTTCCCACATCCACACCGCACTGCTGCTGCCACTTTATCAGTACCGTCCCCTTCCCACATCCACACCGCACTGCTGCTGCCACTTCATCAGTGCCGTCCCCTTCCCACATCCACACCGCACTGCTGCTGCCACTTTATCAGTACCGTCCCCTTCCCACATACACACCGCACTGCTGCTGCCACTTTATCAGTGCCGTCCCCTTCCCACATCCACACTGCACTGCTGCTGCCACTTTATCAGTACCGTCCCCTTCCCACATCCACACCGCACTGCTGCTGCCACTTTATCAGTACCGTCCCCTTCTCACATCCACACCGCACTGCTGCTGCCACTTTATCAGTACCGTCCCCTTCCCACATCCACACCGCACTGCTGCTGCCACTTTATCAGTACCGTCCCCTTCCCACATCCACACCGCACTACTGCTGCCACTTTATCAGTACCGTCCCCTTCCCACATCCACACCGCACTGCTGCTGCCACTTTATCAGTACCGTCCACTTTCCACATCAACACCGCACTGCTGCTGCCACTTTATCAGTACCGTCCCCTTCCCACATCCACACCGCTGCTGCTGCCACTTTATCAGTACTGTCCCCTTCCCACATCCACACCGCACTGCTGCTGCCACTTTATCAGTACCGTCCCCTTCCCACATCCACACCGCACTGCTGCTGCCACTTTATCAATACCGTCCCCTTCCCACATCCACACCGCACTGCTGCTGCCACTTTATCAATACCGTCCCCTTCCCACATCCACACCGCACTGCTGCCACTTTATCAGTACCGTCCCCTTCCCACATCCACACCGCACTGCTGCTTCTCCCAATTAGAAGGGAGAAGTTTTTTAGGCTCGTTCACAACAAGCCCCTTCTTCTTCTGTGTTTTTTTTTTCGTACAGGCGGGCATTCCGACCCTGTCAAGGCATCGTGTTTGGACACTTGGTCACCCAAGCCACTTTTTAATGTTTTTGTTATCCCATAACACCGTGGGCCAGATTTATCATTAGCTCAAGTCAGAATAATGGAGTGAAAAAGTCACAAATTTTAGCGCAATTCCTTAAACTGCACAAAATTTGCAACTTTTATTGGCTCTGCACTCTGCTCGCCAGTTTTCTGAAAGTGGGCGTGTTTTCTTATGTAAATGAGTCTCTAGACAGATTTACTATTGAGACAATTTAAAAAGTCGCAAAAAAAATGTGCAAAATCACTCCAGTGTGGACGATGCTTATCTTATGCGACTTTTAAAAAAAAACATGCAACTTTTTCGTAAAGACATGCGACTTTTGTAAAGCTGCTTACTGACGGATAAACTGCTACCGTCAAACCACATTTATCACAGTCTTAAAGGGCGAACCATAAATCTGACTTTAGCCACATGTGAAAGTGGAGTGAGCTGTCGGAGTAATGATAAGTCTGGCCCCGTGTGTTTAATCGTCTTCTGCCTCCGATAAGGGACAAGTATTGGAAGCTTTGGTAAATGAAACAGCAGAACACGTATACCGGCGCGGTGCGATATTAAAGGGCTTCTGTCATCAAAAAACTGGGTATGAAGCTGGGTGACATTAGCGATGTGCTGTCCGCTGGACATAACTGTATCATTGGTCTCCTCCAGCCCTGTAAATCCCGAACCTGCGCCGTCCTGTTTAGTATTTGGCGCAGACGCAGTGAGTGAAGGACGCTTGCCTGCTGCCGGTAGTCTTCACTTCCGGGGAGCACGGTGACGTATTCGGCAGCAGGCAAGCGTCCTTCACTCACTGCGCCTGCGCTGAATACTAAACGGGACAGCACAGGTACGGGATTTACAGGGCTGGAGGAGACCAACGGTGCCTGGCCCTGTCAATCATCTTTAGTAGGGCGTGTCAACAGGTGAGAGAACGGAGCCTCCAGGTGCAGGAGCAACGCCCCCGCACCTAGAGGCTCGTTTGCATATTATAAAAGTACTTATTGCTCAATAACGGCGCCGCGCAGGAAGATGTCACTAATACAGTTATGTCCAGCTGACAGCACATCGCTAATGTCACCCAGTCTAATACCCATCTGTTTGAAACCCTTTACACACGCTGTATGATAACGCGTTTCCCCACCTCTATGTCGGTGTCAGTCAGACATCAGCTACTATTACCGTCATTGGGGCCGGAGCTTGTGGGGGGGAAAGGAAAATAATCATAACAAATAGATGAAAAGAGAGAACAAGTTTTCCTAAAAAACTAGGAGGCTGGAGGGGGTCAAATACCAACTTTTAGAGTAATTGGAGCAACAGCTCCTGAGCACACACAGAGCCCCGATACCAGCAGATTACATCGCTGGCTCTGCTACATGGACATGACAAAGACTCCGCTGTAGTAATCGTTAATTTCTAACGATAATTTGTTTTCCCTTAGTCCTAACAGCAGCACACAAATTTCCCGCCCTAAAGTGCTTTCTTTCTTGTGACATACACGGTGGGCTGGGGGATGAACCCCTCCCTTTAAGGGAGCTGGAGTTCTTTTATTGGTTTAAGTCTTTGGGCTCATTAAAAATTCCGCCGGTCCTACCAGTCCACGGGGGGCAGTTAACCCCATCTGTGCTGCTGTTAGGACTAAGGGAAAACAAATTATCGTTAGAAATTAACGATTCCCTTACGTCCTACCAGCAGCACAGATGGGGAGATAGCAAGAAGAATCCCCTAGGGAGGGTCCTCATGCTCGGCAGAAGTAAGGACTGTCTGCCCAAAGGCCGAGAACTCGGATATCCTAGCATCGATCCTATAATGGGAGATGAAGGTAGACTCAGAGCTCCAGGAAGCTGCCTTGCAGATCAACTCTAGGGGGAGAAGATTTCTTTCCACCACAGAGGTAGCTACGGCCCTTGTAGAATGGGCCCTCACAACTCCGGAGGATCTAAGGCTTGGGAAATGAAGGCTTCCCTAATGGCTTCCTTAACCCAGCGACTAATGGTCGTCTTAGACGCTTTACGGCCTTTTGACTTACCGGCAAACAGGATAAAGAGATTTTCATCCATCCTGAACTCTTTGGATCTATCCACATAGATCTGAAGGCATCTAGCTATGTCCAGTGGATGTCGGACTGGAGCATCCGGGGAGGAGGCAGAGAGTAATACAGGAAGAGAGACTACCTGATTAATATTTTGAAAGGTAGAAACCTTAGGTCTAAAGTAAGGTAGAAATTTCAAAAGGACCCTATCTTGTAGAAACATGGTATAAGGGTATGACGCGGAGAAAGCTTGAAGCTCCGAAACTCTTTTGGCCGAAGTTATGGCCAGAAGAAAAACCATCTTAAGTGTTAAGAGTTTAAAACTTGCCTCCTCCAAGGGTTCAAAGGGGGGAGATGCTAGCCCCCTAAGAACAACTGACAAATCCCATTGAGGAACGGGTCTCAGTATTGTAGGCTTCAATCTTTCCGCTCCTTTAAGGAAGCGCTTGATGAGCGGGTCCCGAGAATATGGTCTGTTAAGACAGGCCGAGATGGCAAACACTTGGACCTTCAGGGTAGAAGGGGAGAGACCTCTGTCTATCCCATCCTGAAGGAACTGTAGGATCGCTGCGAGGGGCGGATCCTGCAAACGCCACCTGATTGGAGCTACACCAAGAGGTGAAGATCCTCATAATCCGGGAGTAGGCCTTTCTGGTAGACTCTGCTCTGGAATGCGATAATGTTCTCAGGACCGACTCAGAGAGCCCTTCTACTCTGGGAAGGGACTGGTCAACCTCCAGGCTGTCAGGTTGAATCTGTGCAGATCTGGGCAGAGATGAGTGTCCCACGACACCAGGGTCTGCTCCGGGGGGAGTCTCCAATATTGTCCCCGACTCATCTGAATGAGCTGGGTAAACCAGGATCTCCTGGGCCAAAACGGTATGATGGCTATTACCGAGGCCTGATCCTGACGGATTTTCATCAATACCCTCGGGATCATGGAAAAGGGAGGGAAGATGTACGCCAGCCTGAACCTCCACGGTATTGTCAGAGCATCTATCGCCAGGGAGTTGTCCTCCCTGTAAAGGGAACAGAACCTCTGTACCTTGGCGTTGAACTTGGTTGCCATGAGATCCACCTCTGGCATCCCCCACCTGAGGACTAATTGTTAGATCTCCGGATGTAATGACCATTCCATGGTCGGTAGGCCGCGACTTAGGCGGTCCGCAATGACATTGAGGGAGCCTCTGATGTGAGTGGCGGATAGATGGGATAGGTTCAGCTCTGCCCACCGAAGAATTACCCCACTCTCTAAAAGAAGGGGTACGGATCTTGTGCCTCCCTGCTTGTTTATATAAAGCACGGCAGTCATATTGTCTGACTGGACTTTCACTGCTTTGCCCCGAATCCGAGGGGCGAAGTGAAGGAGGGCTAGCCGGATAGCACGCATCTCGCGGAGGTTTGAAGAAAGATGCCGCTCCTGAGGAGACCAGGATCCCCGAACTGGGGACCCGTCTAGATGAGCGCCCCAGCCTACAAGGGACGCGTCCGTGGTCAATATGAGCCAAGCTGGTTGGGTCATAGACTTCCCTTCTGGTCGATGGAACCACCATCTGAGGGAATTCCGGGATTGGTTGGATAGGGAGCACAGGGAATCTAGCCCCTTGGGGCTGCCGTTCCATTTGCTTAAGACCTCCGATTGAAGAGGTTGGAGGTGCCATAAAGCCCAAGGGACTGCATCCGCAGCCGCTGACATGAGCCCCACCATCTTCATGAGGGTCCGTATGGAGACTCGTCGTGGTACGTAAAGGAACCTTGCTAGGTCCTGAATCCGCATTCTTCTTTCTGGTGTCAACTGGAGGGACATCTGCAGAGAGTCGATTATGAATCCCAGATAATGGATAGAAGTCGAAGGGCTCACGTTCGACTTCGACCAGTTGACCATCCAGCCTAGGCGGAGCAGAAAAGAAATTGCGACATGAAGATGGTGGGAAAGTAGAGGGACTGAAGGGGCTAGAAGAAGCCAGTCGTCCAGGTAAGGGACAATGGTCAGACCTTGGAGTCTCAATGCTGCCACAACCGATACTACCACCTTGGTGAAGATCAGGGGGGCAGACGAGATTCCAAAGGGAAAGGCGGCAAACTGGAAATGTTTGCACACTCCTGATATCTGGACCGCGATCCTGAGAAACTTCCGGGAGGAAGGATGGATCGGGATGTGGAGGTAAGCATCTTTGAGGTCCAGAGTAGCCATCACATCCCCAGGGTTGAGGAGGTGGCTGACTGACCTTATGGTTTCCATGCAGAACCTGGTCCTCCTTATGAAACGATTGAGAAATCTCAAATCTATAATCATCCGAAGATCTCCTGTCTTTTTGGGTACCAGGAATACTGGAGAATAAATCCCTAGACCCTTCTCCCCTGCCGGTACCTCCTCCAGGGCTCCCTTGGAAAGGTAGTCTTGGATATAGGCTTCCAAGACCCTTTGCCTGGTTGGCAAAAAACTGCGTGTGGCAATGAATCTTCCTGGGGGGGGGGAGAAATAAGGTCTATTAGATAGCCGACGGCTACTATATTTTGGACCCAGGGGTCCCGGATTTCCTGGGCCCATACGTGGCTGAAGAAGAGAAGACGCCCCCCCAAACCGAAAGGTGGGGGAGGGGTACGGGAACATCCAGAGGCGTAACGGCAGGGATAGCAGGGTTTATCCAAGAGCCTCTGAGAGGCCCATAGTCAGGAGGGCTTTGCCTCCCTGGTGGGTTTGCGGGAACGCCTAGAAAACTTTCTAGGCGCCCCCCCCCCCCCCAATCCTTACGTCCCTGCTGTCCTGGTCGGCCTCCGCGGGCTTGCCTTCCCCTGCCTCGAAAGGGCTGTTGGGGAAGGCTCTTCCCCTTTTTGTCTGATAGACCCTCCATGATGGTGTCTAGTTCAGATCCGAATAGACGGTTCGGTTCAAAGGGGAGCCCACAGAGGTTATATTTGGACGCGTTATCCGCGTTCCAAGGTTTGAGCCACAGAGGTCTCCTGGCAGCAGACACTAAAGCCATAGTCTTGGCTGCCAACTTTAATTGGAGTTGGGCTGTGTCACAGAGAAAATCCATGGCTAAGTTGACGGACTTAGAGGCAGCGAGGATATCGTCACGAGAGACACTCTGGTCAACATCCGTCTGGATCTGGTTCAGCTTGGTTCTGAGGAAGGAGGAGACCTCTGTGGCAGCAATAGAAGTCGAGGCCGAGGCTGCGGCCGCCGAGTAACCTCTTCTGAGGGTGCACTCTGCCCTCCTATCTAGGGGGTCCTGCAGGCTAGACCCATCGTCTGCAGGGACCAGAGTGCGCCTGGACAACTTGGCAATCGCCATGTCCACCTTAGGAATGGAACCCCATGATTCCACTAAGGGTATAGCCATAGGAAACATTAGTTTAAACTTCCTGGTAAGGACTGGGCCTTTTTCTGGCTTTTTCCACTCCGTGCGCATCACAGAGAGAAGGGTCTCATCTGTCTTAAAGACCCGCTGGGTCCGGCAGGCGGGATCGGAAGACTCCCCTACGTCAACATCATGGTCCCCCGACCTGATGGACCTTAGAAGCTTCTGGGTCTTTTCCGGTGGAAAGAAGCCAGAAGTCGCTTCTTCCTCATCCGAGGAAGATGACCCCACAGAAAAGGGGAATAGGCCTATCGGTGGGGGCGGGCACCTCCATATGTATATGGGAGGGAACGGGTAGTCTCTCGTTAAGGATACTTACGACCCCCTTAATGGAGTCGTCGACATAAGTCTTAGCCCACTGGTACATATCCTGCATTGAAGGCTCTGTAGCAGTGGCGGAACGACAGCTGTTACATCTAGAGAATGGGCAGCTGTCCTCAAGAGGCGTATTGCAGTCAAAGCAAGCCAGGTGTCTCCTCTTGGTGGCTGATTTCCGTGGCTGATCGGGCTCTGCAGGAGAGGCCATAGCTACAAGGAAACAAAAGGAGAGGAATTTAAACATCATAAAAATGGAAATAAAGAAAAAACCCTCCAGATTTTAGCACGAACCAGAGGAGAGAACAAAGATAGCTGAAAGCAAAAAAGACCGGTCTGAAGGCAATGTCTCACAAATGACAGGAGACTCTGGAGCTAGCTTGTTAAAGCAGCGCAACCAGAGACCGACTGAGGGAATCAGGGAGCTTAAATAGCTCCGCCCAGGGGAGTGGTGAAGTTCAGGGCTAAACCTCCCCCTAAAAACAGCTATACAAAACAACCTTCCCTTGTTAAAAAAAAGGGGAAAGAAAGGCCTAAGCCTATGTGAGAGTGTCCCCCACATCCACCTATTCCCCCCTGCGCAAGAAAAAAACAGCCGAAAAAAACGTTCGGCTGACGCCGGGGAAACCGGAAGTGACGCCGCGGCTAGGGCCGCGTCACTTCCGGTCATGGCTGCGCCCAGGCAAAACTTATCAGTGGAGCGCTGGGGGAGATGACGGAGGGAGGACATGTGAGCATGGAAACCACACTGCAATGGGGCGCAAATATAAGCGCATCTCAAATAAGGGACTAAAGGAGACCTTCTCAGGTCAGCACCAAACCCCTGTTGGCTGGGCTGGGGGATGAACCCCTCCCTTTAAGGGAGCTGGAGTTCTTTTATTGGTTTAAGTCTTTGGGCTCATTAAAAATTCCGCCGGTCCTACCAGTCCACGGGGGGGGGGGGGGGGGGGGCAGTTAACCTCATCTGTGGTGCTGGTAGGACGTAAGGGAACTGAACATTACACATACACAGCTCTGCTACATGGACATGACAGAGACTCAGCTGTAGTAACTGAACATTACACATACACAGCTCTGCTACATGGACATGACAGAGACTCCGCTGTAGTAACTGAACATTACACATACACAGCTCTGCTACATGGACATGACAGAGACTCAGCTGTAGTAACTGAACATTACACATACACAGCTCTGCTGCACACACTGATAGAACTCTTTAGAGGCATATTACACATAAACAGCTTGGTTGTATGCACATACAGCTCAACTACAAAGACATTACACGGATACAGCTCATCTATACAGACATTACAGGCTTACAGCTCTGCTACATACAGACTGGGATTCCACACAGCACAGAAGAGTCTCACACACCGAGCAGCTAAACCTGGTCATGTGATCTCCATATCGGAAAACAGGCGTCGTTCCACTAGAGAACAAAAAAGAATGGCGCACCATAGGGTAATAAAGTTAGGAAATATATAAAATAGGTATCTCCACTGGGGAGGCTCACCTGATGGAGTTGTGCTAATTTAGGCACAACTCTAATGAGGACATAAAACGAATTCCCATAGACTCCTTGCAACGGATGATGTGCAGCCCGGGATGGATGCTCCTGTTCAGGGATGCCTGGGATCCCGCAGAAGGCCAGTGGTTCAAATAAAAGAGATAAAAGAATCCCACGGCGCAAAATCACCCAAAGGTTGGAGTAATATCGATGCTCGTTTATTCAGGTAAAGTAGTACAACGCGTTTCGGGGTTTAACCCCTTCCTCAGGTACAAAATGTCTTGCATACCAGACATATGCAAGACATTTTGTACCTGAGGAAGGGGTTAAACCCCGAAACGCGTTGTACTACTTTACCTGAATAAACGAGCATCGATATTACTCCAACCTTTGGGTGATTTTGCGCCGTGGGATTCTTTTATCTCTTTTATGTGATCTCCATGACTCCTCCCACACCTGATCACATGGTCATGACATCATCACAGGTCCTATACCTTCTCCTGCACCACAGCCTGACTCCGCCCACACCTGATCACATGGTCATGACATCATCACAGGTCCTGTACCTTCTCTTGCAGCACAGCCTGACTCCTCCCACACCTGATCACATGGTCACGACATCACCACAGGTCCTGTACCTTCTCATGCAGCACAGCCTGACTCCTCCCACACCTGATCACATGGTCATGACATCACAGGTCCTGTTCCTTCGCAGGCAGCACAGCATGACTCCTCCCACACATGTCACATGGTCAATACATCATCACAGGTCCTGTACCTTTTCCTGCAGCACAGCCTAAATCCGCCTACACATGTCACATCATCACAGGTCCTGTTCTTTCTCCTGCAGCACATCCTGACTCCTCCCACACCTGGTCACATGGTCATGACATCATCACAGGTCCTGAACCTTCTCCTGCAGCACAGCCTGACTCCTCCCACACCTGGTCACATGGTCATGACATCATCACAGGTCCTGTACCTTCTCCTGCAGCACAGCCTGACTCCGCCCACACCTGATCACATGGTCATGACATCATCACAGGTCCTGTACCTTCTCCTGCAGCACAGCCTGGAGCCCGACTACTGCCTGGTCGTAGAAATTACAGCCCAGGAGGCTCCATAGTGAAGGGTTGTCAGAGGAGGACTCGCCTGCCCCCAGGTAAGTGGAACACTCATCACATCCACACATGTTGAGACTAGAGATGAGTGAATTTCATATTTTTTTATTCATTTGCGCTTTGTTTACTAGTAAAAGGTGAAGTGCGTTATGGATTCAGTTACCACGGAGATAACGCACTTCTGTGACGGAATGCCTTTTTGCAGTTATACAGCCCATAGACTTCTATTATGACGGAATGAATACTGGAAAACCTCTAAAGGCATTCCGTCATAGAAGTGCGTTATCTCCGTGGTAACAGAATCCATAACGCACTTCACCTATTACCAGTAAACAAAGAGTGAACGAATTTGATAACCTTAAATTCGCTCATATCTAGTAAAAGGGGTTGTCTGGGTTCAGAGCTGAACCCGGACATATCTGCATTTACACCCAGGCAGCCCCCCTGATGTTAGCATCGGAGTAGTTCATCCTCCAATGCCCTCCCTTGCCCTGTGCAGGGCACTGGCTCTTTTATTTACAATAACACATTGCCATGTGGAGTCTTTCGCCCGGCAGTGTGTTTGATGACATCACCGGCTCTGATGGTCGGGCTTACAGGCTAGGGCAACGCTAAAGCCCGCCCATCAGTGCTGGTGATGTCACCGGGCTTGCTACTGGGTGGAAGCCTTAACCTGGCAGCCCTATGGAGAGCCCAGTTAGTCACCGGAGCTCCACAAAATGCCTTTGCCCTGTGAAATTTAGCGCACGGCAAAGGAGAGCAGGGAGGCTGCCTGGGTTAAAATGAAGATATGTCCGGGTTCGGCTCTGAACCCGGACAACTAATTTAACCGCCTCCGGACCGCCTAACGCAGGATCGCGGTCCGGAGGCGGCAGCTCTGCGCAGAGTGACGCATATACGCGTCATCTCACGAGAGCCGAGATTTCCTGTGAACGCGCGTTCACAGGATCGGAAGGTAAGCGAGTGGATCTGCAGCCTGCCAGCGGCGATCGTTCGCTGGCAGGCTGGAGATGCGATTTTTTTAACCCCTAACAGGTATATTAGATGCTGTTTTGATAACAACGTCTAATATACCTGCTACCTGGTCCTCTGGTGGTCCCTTTTGCTTGGATCGACCACCAGAGGACACAGGCAGCTCTGTAAAGTAGCACTAAACACCACTACACTACACTACAACCCCCCCGGTCAATTATTAACCTCTTATGATCCCATGATCACCCCATATAGACTCCCTGATCACCCCCCTGTCATTGATCACCCCCCTGTCATTGATCACCCCCCTGTAAGGCTCCATTCAGATGTCCGTATGATTTTTACGGATACATGGATCGGATCCGCAAAACACATACGGACGTCTGAATGGAGCATTACAAGGGGGTGATCAGTGACAGGGTGGTGATCACCCCATATAGACTCCCTGATCACTCCCCTGTCATTGATCACCCCCTGTAAAGCTCCATTTAGACATTTTTTTGGCCCAAGTTAGCGGAAATTGATATTTTCTTTTTATTTAATTTTTCTTACAAAGTCTCATATTCCACTAACTTGTGTCAAAAAATAAAATCTCACATGAACTCACCATACCCCTCACGGAATCCAAATGCATAACATTTTTTAGACATTTATATTCCAGACTTCTTCTCACGCTTTAGGGCCCCTAAAATGCCAGGGCAGTATAAATACCCCACATGTGACCCCATTTCGGAAAGAAGACCCCCAAGGTATTCCGTGAGGGGTATGGCGAGTTCCTAGAATTTTTTTTTTTTTGCCCCAAGTTAGTGGAATATGAGACTTTGTAAGAAAAAAAAAAATTAATAAAAATCATCATTTTACGTGACAAAAAATAAAAAATTCTAGTAACTCTCCATGCCCCTCACGAAATACCTTGGGGTGTCTTCTTTCCAAAGTGGGGTCACATGTGGGGTATTTATACTGCCCTGGCTTTTTAGGGGCCCTAAAGAGCCGGAAGAATTCTGGGATCCAAATGTCTAAAAATCCCCTCCTAAAAGGAATTTGGGCCCCTTTGCCCATCTAGGCGGCAAAAAAGTGTCACACATGTGGTATCGCCGTACTCAGGAGAAGTTGGGGAATGTGTTTTGGGGTGTCTTTTTACATATACCCATGCTGGGTGAGAGAAATATCTTGGCAAAAGACAACTTTTCCAAATTTTTTTATACAAAGTTGGCATTTGGCCCAAATTCCTTTTAGGAGGGCATTTTTAGACATTTGGATCCCAGACTTCTTCTCACGCTTTAGGGCCACTAAAAAGCCAGGGCAGTATAAGTACCCCACATGTGACCCCATTTTGGAAAGAAGACACCCCAAGGTATTCCGTGAGGGGCATGGCGAGTTCCTAGAATTTTTTATTTTTTGTCACAAGTTAGCGGAAAATGATGATGATTTTTTTCTTTTTTTTTCTTACAAAGTCTCATATTCCACTAACTTGTGACAAAAAATAAAAAATTCTAGGAACTCGCCATGCCCCTCACGGAATACCTTGGGGTGTCTTCTTTCCAAAATGGGGTCACTTGTGGGGTAGTTATACTGCCCTGGCAATTTAGGGGCCCAAATGTGTGCGAAGTAGTTTGAAATCAAAATCTGTAAAAAAATGGCCGGTGAAATCCTAAAGGTGCTCTTTGGAATTTGGGCCCCTTTGCCCACCTAGGCTGCAATAAAGTGTCACACATCTGGTATCACCGTACTCAGGAGAAGTTGGGGAATGTGTTTTGGGGTGTCATTTTACCTATACTTATGCTGGGTGAGAGAAATATCTTGGTCAAATGCCAACTTTGTATAAAAAAAAATGGGAAAAGTTGTCTCTCACCCAGCATGGGTATATGTAAAATGGCACCCCAAAACACATTCCCCAACTTCTCTTGAGTACGGCGATACCAGATGTGTGACACTTTTTTGCAGCCTAGGTGGGCAAAGGGGCCCACATTCCAAAGAGCACCTTTCGGATTTCACCGGTCATTTTTTACAGATTTTTATTTTCAAACTACTTCTCACGCATCTGGGCCTCTAAAATGACAGGGCAGTATAACTACCCCACAAGTGACCCCATTTTGGAAAGAAGACACCCCAAGGTATTTTGTGATGGGCATAGTGAGTTCATGGAAGTTTTTATTTTTTGTCACAAGTTAGTGGAATATGACACTTTGTGAGAAAAAAAAAATCATCATTTTCCGCTAACTTGTGACAAAAAATACAAAGTTCTATGAACTCACTTTGCCCATCAGTGAATACCTTAGGGTGTCTACTTTCCGAAATGGGGTCATTTATGGGGTGTTTGGACTGTCTGGGCATTGCAGCACCTCAAGAAACATGACAGGTGCTCAGAAAGTCAGAGCTGCTTCAAAAAGCGGAAATTCACATTTTTGTACCATAGTTTGTAAACGCTATAACTTTTACCCAAACCATTTTTTTTTTTTTTACCCAAACATTTTTTTTTTTTATCAAAGACATGTAGAACAATAAATTTAGAGAAAAATTTATATATAGATGTTGTTTTTTTGAAAGATTTTACAACTGAAAGTAAATAAAAATGTCATTTTTTGGCAAAAAAATCGTTACATTTTGATTAATACCAAAAATGTAAAAATGTCAGCAGCAATGAAATACCTCCAAATGAAAGCTCTATTAGTGAGAAGAAAAGGAGGTAAAATTCATTTGGGTGGTAAGTTGCATGACCGAGCAATAAATGGTGAAAGTAGTGTAGTGCAGAAGTGTAAAAAGTGGCCTGGTCATGAAGGGTGTTTCAGCTAGCAGGGTTGAAGTGGTTAAGACTCCACAGCCAGAAAGATCCGTAGCTCTGTCTGCTGGTAATCAACAGGTTCCGGAGAACATAAATGAGGTTAACACTCAGGCGTCTATAGAAGACATATCCAGGAGATCTCAGAGCCGTGGACTGGAGGAGGGGGCATTATACAGAAGACATATCCAGGAGATCTCAGAGATGTGGACTGGAGCAGGGGGCGTTATATAGAAGACATATCCAGGAGATCTCAGAGACGTGGAGTGGAGCAGGAAAAGTTATGTAGTAGACATATCCAGGAGATCTCAGAGATGTGGACTGGAACATGAGGCGTTATATAGAAGACATATCCAGGAGATCTGAGAGACGTCGAATGGAAAAAGGGGGTTCCAGGAGATGTCAGAGACGTGGACTGGAGCTGGGGCGTTACATAGAAAACATATCCAGGAGATCTCGGAGACGTGGACTGGAACAGGGGGTGCTATATGGAAGACATATCCAGGAAGACATATCCAGGAGATCTCGGAGACGTGGACTGGAACAGGGGACGTTATATAGAAGACATATCCAGGAGATCTCAGAGACATGGACTGGAACAGGGGGCGCTATATGGAAGACATATCCAGGAGATCTCGGAGACGTGGACTGGAACAGGGGGTGCTATATGGAAGACATATCCAGGAGATCTCGGAGACGTGGACTGGAACAGGGGGTGCTATATGGAAGACATATCCAGGAGTTCTCAGAGACATGGACTGGAACATGGGGCGCTATATAGAAGACATATTATGGAAGACATATCCAGGAGATCTCAGAGACATGGACTGGAACATGGGGCGCTATATAGAAGACATATCCAGGAGATCTCGGAGACGTGGACTGGAACAGGGGGCGCTATATGGAAGATATATCCTGGAAGACATATCCAGGAGATCTCGGCGACATGGACTGGAACAGGGGGCGCTATATGGAAGACATATCCTGGAAGACATATCCAGGAGATCTCAGAGACGTGGACTGGAGCAGGGGGTGTTACATAGAAAACATATCCAGGAGATCTCAGAGACGTGGACTGGAACAGGGGGCGTTATATAGAAGACATATCCAGGAGATCTCAGAGACGTGGACTGGAACAGGGGGCGTTGCATAGAAGACATATCCAGAAAATGTCTGAGATGTGGACTGGAGGAGGGTGCGTTATATAGAAGACATTTCCAGGAGATCTCAGAGACGTGGACTGGAGCAGGGCAGGGCTCCAGACAAAAAAAAATATCAAGGAGGCATTGGGTCCTAACCTGAAAAATGTTACAAGGCTTAGGTCTGAAGTCACTTTGCGAGGCTTACATAATAGAAACCACCCAAAAATGGCCCCATTCTATAAACTACACCCCTCAAGGTATTCAAAACTGATTTTACAAACTTCGTTAACCCTTTAGGTGTTCTACAGGAATTAATGGAAAATAGAGATACAATTTCAGAATTTCACTTTTTGGGCAGATTTTCCATTTTAATATTTTTTTACTTTTACAAAGCAAGGGTTAACAGCCAAACAAAAGTCAATATTTATGGCCATGATTCTGTAGTTTACAGAAACACCCCATATGTGGTCGTAAACCGCAGTACGGGCACACAGCAGGGAGCAGAAGGAAAGGAATGCCATACGGTTTTTGTAAGGCAGATTTTGCTGGACTCTTCTTTTTTTTTTTTTTTTTTTTTTTGACACCATGTCCCATTTGAAGCCCCCCTGATGTACCCCTAGAGTAGAAACACCAACAAAGTGACCCCATTTTAGAAACTACGGGATAGGGTGGAAGATATTTTTGCTACTAGTTTATGGTACAATGATTTTTGGTTGCTCTATATTACACTTTTTGTGAGGCAAGATAACAAGAAATAGCTGTTTTGGCACCGTTTTTATTTTTTGTTATTTACATCATTAATCTAACAGGTTAGAGCATGTGGTATATAATAGAACAGGTTGTCACGGACGCGGAGATACCTAATATGTATACTTTTTTTTTTTTTTATGTAAGTTTTACACAATGATTTCATTTTTGAAGAAAAAAAAAATCTTGTTTTAGTGTTTCCATAGTCTGAGAGCCTTTTTTTTTCAGTTTTTGGGCGATTACCTTGGGTAGGGTATGATTTTTGCGGGATGAGATGACGGTTTGATTGGCACTATTTTGGGATGCGTGTGCCTTTTTGATCGCTTGCTATTACAATTTTTGTGTAATTTTTTACGGTGTTCATCTGACGGGTTAGGTTATGTGATATATTTATAGAGCCAGTCGATAGGGACGCGGCGATACCTAATATGTATACTTCCCCCACCCCACCCCCTATTTTTTTATTTTTTATTACTTTATTTGGAGAAAATTTATGTTTTTATTTATTTTTACTAGAAACTTTTAATTTTTTGGGGGGAAAACTTTATTTTTTCAACTTTTTTTTTCACTTAATTTTTTGTCCCACTTTGGGACTTGAACTTTTGGGGGTCTAATCCTTTACAATGCATTCCAATACTTCTGTATTGGAATGCATTGGCTGTATGAGTAATACTGTGTATTACTCATACAGATTCTGGGGCCTGTGAAATTCCTGGATCTCACAGGCTCTTCACCGGAAGGCAGCACAGATGCCTCAGGAAGGCATCGCGCTGGCTTCCATGCCATCAGGTCCCCCGCACAGCCCCATGGGGACCCGATAGCACCGACCCGCCGCCGCCGCAATAGATAAAAGCTGCAAACCGCAGGTCTGAATTGGGGTGATAGTCACCCCCCCCCCCCCCCGAGCATTTAGCCAAAGTGCCTGCCCTGTGTCCTTAAGTACCAGGACATAAGGGTGTTCCTGTACGCCCTATGTCCTGAAGAGGTTAATAACCATTTCCCCCCTTAGGGGCTAGAACCTGGGATCTTTCATCCCTTGTCCTATTCACCCTGATAGTATTAGAGTGAATAGGAGCTTACACTGTCCCTGCTGCTCTGTGCTTTGTGCACACAGCAGCATGGAGCTGACCATGGCAGCCAGGGCTTCAATAACGTCCTGGCTGCCATGGTAACCGATCGAAGCCTCAGGATTACACTGCTGGGGCTCCGATCGGAACTGCCACTGCCACCAATGATTATAATACTTTGGGGGGGGGGGGGGTGTTCTGCTTTATAATACTGGGGTTTGGGGGGTTTGAGAGCAGCACGTGCCATGTCAGTTTAATGTGAAAGCGGCAGAGCAGCGGAGGGTCTAGGCGCAAATGGTGACAAGACTACAAAGTCGCATTGTCGACCATTTTGGTCGCCATCTGGAGCCCTGGCAGGGGAGCTTTTATAGGAGACATATCCAGGAGATCTGAGAGACTTGGACTGGAGCAGGGGGCGTTATATAGAAGACATATCCAGGAGATCTGAGAGACTTGGACTGGAAAAGTTTTTTTTTTTTTTATACAGAACAGAAGACATATCCAAGAGATCACAGAGGTGTGGACTGGAACAGGGGGTGTTATATAGAAGACATAACCAGGATATCTCAGAGACGTGGACTGGAAAAAGGGGTATTATACAGAAGACATATCCAGGAGATCTCAGAGACGTGGACTGGAGCAGGGCGTTATATAGAAGACATATCCAGGAGATCTCAGAGACGTGGACTGGAGCAGGGGGCGTTATATAGAAGACATATCCAGGAGATCTCAGAGATGTGGACTGGAGGAGGGGGCGTTATATAGAAGACATATCCAGGAGATCTCAGAGACGTGGGCTGGAGCAGGGGGCATTATATAGAAGACATATCCAGGAGATCTCAGAGACGTGGACTGGAGGAGGGGGCGTTATATAGAAGACATATCCAGGAGATCTCAGAGACGTGGGCTGGAGCAGGGGGTGTTATATAGAAGACATATCCAGGAGATCTCAGAGACGTGGACTGGAGCAGAGGGCATTATATAGAAGACATATCCAGGAGATATATAACAATATAGTGGAGCGCCAATTACATGTGACCGGTGTTGTGAGGGTGGCAATAGAGAAATATATGTATATACCACCATATACAGATTGCCTACCACTGCTCAAATGGCGTGTCTATTGATGTTTATAATAGAGCTATAAAGAAAGGTATGTCATAACCATAATGAAATGGTATTATAATCAGAAATAAGTTGAGTCAAGGGACTTACTTCACCAGGGAGGAGGATGAACAGGATAAACTTAAGACACCTGTCCTCCTTACCTCCCTCGCCGAGGTCGCCTGTAAGATGGATACACACCCCGTCCTCGTGATGGTAAAGAATTTTGAGGGCTTCAAACCAAGGATGCTTGTTTTATTCCAATAAAAAGCTTGACGCGTTTCGGGGATTACAACTAAGTCCCCTTTATCAAGAGCACAAATATAAACATAACGTAACACTGAAAAGACTCACATTTAAATAGGGATGTTGCATATCATTCGTTTGGTTGATTCCATGTGGCATCTCACTGTGGGCAGTAACTTCCTGGTCACATGACCTCCAGGGCCGGAACAGGAAGTGAGTTGATGGGAAGCTCTAATTGAATCTTGTTGTAATGCAGGGATTTAATGGTTATATTTATTATAACATAGTGTTTAGCCACAAGGATCCTTATTCCAGTCAGGGGTCTGCCCCCTCAGATTATAATACTGGGGCCCCGATTTCGCTGTGCGTTCCACTGTGGAACGCACCTACATCCTGCATGCTGGGTGATATACTCTTCCTGTGTTGGCGGCTGTCATCTGATGCGCTTCAAGCTGGAACGCACCGCTCTGGTTTCCTGTCGGGGGGAGTGGCCACTGATATGATGCGTTCCAGCCTGGAGCGCACAACATCGGCTTCCTGCAGAGGGAGGTGGCTAGGATTCTTTAACCAAGCGGTGCGCTTCAATCAGGAAGGGGAAGATATGTATATACAGAGGATCCCATAAACTTGAATTATACACTATATATTAAAACATAAAGGGACAAGTGATTGAAGTTGGATATTATACGGGACTCTCTATATATCAATAAAAAGATTTTAAATGATATGCCTCGTCCCTTAAAAATCATAACAAGAGGTGTATAGACTACCGATTGGTAAGCTGCCTTGGGGTATATTTAAATAGCGTACCCCAAGCATCTATATCAAAAGTAGAGAATACAGTGAAACTGATACAACAATAAATATTAGTATATAAATATGAAAAATATGAAAAAAAAAAAAAAAAATATATATATATATATATATATATATAATAATATATATATAATATATATATATATATATATATATATATATATATATAAAAAAGGAAAAAAATGGCGGCACCGGAATACAAAAAGGGTGCTATGTCCAGGGATGTAGCAGCTTACCCCATCAATAGGAAACGAAAAAAGGACAGCACTCCAAGTAAAAGTGATGATGATTTAATCACCCATGTGCAGGCAACGTTTCAGCTCATACAAGAGCCTTTGTCAAGCAATGAACACAGTAAAAGAAGGGGCATATATAGGCCAACCCCTATGACATCACAAAATAAGCAATTAACAATAAAGTGCAAATAGTGCATCGATAATATATAGAAAAAATATACAAAAATGTAGACAGTGTAAAATACAATGACCAATCAATAATATGTCCAATACATCATACAATAAATGCATAATCGCACAGAACTGTATAAAAATAAGTTGATTGGACAATACATATCAGGTGTATAAGGTATATACTAAGTGAGAAGGACTGAACGATGCTGCAAAAAAAGGAGGAGCGATAGCCTACCCTGTGTTGCCAGCCATGTCACACACGCCATGTATCGCCATTACGGCGTTCAGATGGATCCAGTGCGCAAGCGCCAAGTCACGTGAAGAGCAAGATGTAACTTCCGCAAATGCCGCAGCCCGGGCATGCGCATAGAGGTAAAGAGCTGCGTCGGCCATCTTGGAAATGGTACAAAGCCTCAGATGTAGAAAAAAGCGCAAATAATGAACCGCATTGTACAAGCGATAAACGTATGGCGAAAATATGCGCAAAGAAGTAAAGAAACAATGTTGCTAAGCAATATGTAGTTATTCACCAATGTGTGTGCGCCAGCCTGATAATGGACAGAATAGCGCTAAATGGAAATAATGCCGTTTGCCTGTTAGTGTGCCCATGGGGAACAAGAAAGAGGATGCATACAAGAGATGCAGCCCATTTCAAGAAGGCACCAACTGGAACAAAACCTGCAACACAGCTGCAGGTATGTCACAAAAGGGCCCATAGTTCCCAATGGACACACAATCATTAAGGACACACAATGAACAACATAGTGCATTAAATAAGAAAAAAATGCATCCAGACTATAAAACATGGACAATGTTTCAAGACATGTGGGCAATTGTGGAACACATCGGGTACGCTTCACCTCATCAACCTGCAGCATCATTCTTGTCTGTGAAAAAAGAAGAAAAAGAAGAAGAAGAAAATAAGAAACTGGCTTAATAGTGTTCATAATACACTAAGTATCCTCAAGGGAAACACATAACGCATATATGACAATTGTGGGGCAAACTAATACTCTAAATATATAACCCCGGATTATAATCCGCATTGAGCCCATTGGGTCTCAGGCTATTGAGGGTATAGATCCAGAAAAGCTCTCTTTTCCTCAGAATCAACACCCTATTGCCCCCACGTCTGGGCATGGGAATGTGGTCAATGGCCCAACATTTAAGATCTCTTTCGGAGTGTTGGAACTCCGTGAAGTGTTTGGCAATAGGGAGGTCTTTTCTTTTTTTGCGTATGGACAATCGATGATTGTTCAATCGCGTTCTGAGGTCCGTCGACGTCTCACCCACATATAGTAATTTACACGGGCAAATCAGAACATAAATCACAAAGTTTGAACTGCATGTAAGATGGAATCGAATAGGATAAGAAACTCCAGTAGTTGGATGGACAAAGGCAGGTCCCCTGCCCATATATTTGCAGTCAATGCAACATAAACAGGGGAAACTGCCTTTGCCATGTGTAGTTAAAGAAGTTTGGACAGACTTGGACCTAGGTCCAATGTCCGCTCTAACGAGTTGGTCACGTAAATTGCGAGATCGACAAAAGGAGAAGAGGGGATCTAAATTCAGGGATCTCACTGTGACAGCCACCCAGAATCCCCCAGTGTCGCTTGATAATGCGGTTGATGGTCTCGCTTTGCTCCGTGTATTTGGAGATGAAGGGTATCAGACTGACAGATCCGTCCGACACCCTTCTCTCCAAAGTACTGTTCCTATCTGTATTACGAACTTTAAGTTGTGAGAATCAAGGAGCTGGGTGGGATACCCCCTACTCTGGAATTTCCTGGACATGTTGTCCAAAGCCAGGTCAACCTGATCAGGTTCAGACACAATGCGTTTCACCCTCAGGCTATCGCTCCTCCTTTTTTTGCAGCATCGTTCAGTCCTTCTCACTTAGTATATACCTTATACACCTGATATGTATTGTCCAATCAACTTATTTTTATACAGTTCTGTGCGATTATGCATTTATTGTATGATGTATTGGACATATTATTGATTGGTCATTGTATTTTACACTGTCTACATTTTTGTATATTTTTTCTATATATTATCGATGCACTATTTGCACTTTATTGTTAATTGCTTATTTTGTGATGTCATAGGGGTTGGCCTATATATGCCCCTTCTTTTACTGTGTTCATTGCTTGACAAAGGCTCTTGTATGAGCTGAAACGTTGCCTGCACATGGGTGATTAAATCATCATCACTTTTACTTGGAGTGCTGTCCTTTTTTCGTTTCCTATATATATATATGTAAAATAATTTTTTTAGAAATCTATTTGCAAAGACATTAATATACGTTTAAAAATCAAGGATACATTAATATGTTAAGAACAAGCTTCATAAGTTAATATGAAAGGTAAAAATATCCCATGTTTTTTTAGTCGGATGAATATACAAAGTCATAATTGATTGGTTACATTGCTCATTTTTAGTGTAAAATTAATTCATTGATCTATTGATTTCATGTATATTGTCCTGTATCTAGGTGCTGAAAGGAATAAAAGATTGGGTAGTTAAGATCCCAATTTTAATGTATATACACAGACTTGCCTCTGCGGATTCCTTATTGGTATCTCTTGGTGTGGTTTAGAGCCCTCATCTATCGTCTACCTCACTGAAGTGGTGAAAACTAAGGATGATGGTTTCAGTAATTACAGTACTCGAGACTCATTAAGTCCAAAGGGGGCTAGAGTATTAAAACGAAAGATCCAGAACATTTCTTTCTTACATAATTGGGCGTATGAATAGGGGATCCAATCTATTGGTGTCAGTAGCAACTTACTCGGATCATTATTGTGTTTGATGGAAAAATGTTTGGAGACACTATGTTTTTTAAAGGGAACCTGTCACCCAAAAATCGCCTATTAAGCTGTTTACAGTACCTTTATAGTGCTGTATAGTCGTTTCCTGATGCACTTTTTGTTAGTTTTGCCGCATGTATGCTCAGTCAGAAATCGATGTTATATTCAGCTGCTGCCCCGTGCTTCAAGTCAGGCTTGAAGTCACGGGGGCAGCGGCCTCGGCGTCTTACATGGCCCTCTCCCCGCCCCCTGCCTCTGTGACTGACAGCCGAAATCCGATTCCGGGACCGCGCTCAACGGCCGCATGCGCAGTAAAGGGCGGCAGGAGCGCGGTCCCGGCTGCCGCGCGTACTACGCGCCGTCTTACTTTCGCCGCACTGCGCATGCGCCCGACATCCTGTATCAAACGCGCCCGCGCCCAGATGAGTCGAGGATAAAAGTCCTCTGAGTGGAAGGAAGAAAGAAATCTTCCAAAAGGAAAATTTCTACCGCTTGAATGCCTAATGTGTGGATAATATTACTATATAAGGCTGTAACGTCCATGGTTACCCAAAGCATATCTGGTTTCCAGATAACTTCATGTAAAAGAGTGATTAAATGGCTAGAATCCCTAAGGTAAGATGGAAGATGAACAACATATTTTTGTAGGATGGTATCGATATATGCAGGCAGATTTGAAGTAAGCGAATCGATCCCCGATATGATCGAACGACCCGGGGGATTAATCAATGTTTTATGAATCTTTGGAAGAAAATAAAAGTAAAGTATTGATGGGTGTGGGATTTGGAAAAATCTAGCTTCATTTTTATTCAGAATTTTATCTTCCTGACCTCTCTTTATAAGGACAGATAATGCCTTTTTATACTCATCCGTTGGATCTGTTTCTAGTTGACTATAGTATTTTTCACCTGGAAGGATCCTCATTGCCTCTTTATTGTATGCTTCTGTATTGAGTATAACGACCCCCCCTCCCTTGTCTGCATTTTTTATAGTAATTTCTTTATTCGTACTAAGGGATTTGATGGCTTTTTGCTGTAGTGAACTTAAATTTTGAGATCTATATTGGGGTGTGAAGTTTAGTTTTGATTTCCATCATTTCTCTTAGGTCTGTCATCACCATATTGTAGAAGGCTTCAAGATGTGGGCCTCTGTTCTCTAATGGATAGAATGTAGATTTGGGGCGAAAGTTGGAAGGGATTGGAGCATATTCTAGTTCATTGATCAGTTCTTCAATATCGTCTGATTCAATATCAGTAGTTGATTGGCTATTAGTCGCCTGCCGGTTTGGATACTCTAATTTTTTTCAAAGTGAAATGTCGTTGTAGAGTAAGTTTCCTTATATATTGGTTCAAGTCTACAAAGAGTTCAAAAAGATCGGGTTTGTTTGATGGGCAAAAGGAGAGTTCTTTAGACAGGACCTCAATATCATATTTTGTCAATGTATAATCAGATAGGTTAAAGATGCCCTTACTTCTTAGATCTATTGCAGGTGTTTTTATTGTGTTGGGGTTGTTTCTGGTTTCGATTTCTTCATGTTGTTGGGTCTTTCTCCGTCCACTCCCTCTACATCCTCTTCGTCTGATTCTTGTCGTTTGTTTTTCCTGGAGGGGACGGGACTGTAAAAGTTTGTTATTTTTAGCGTTTGTTGGGAATTTAGATTTCTGGACTACCGGTTGAGCTGTGATGTTTGTGGTGACAGGCCGATCGGTTGTGGTGGTTGCTGTATTAGGAATGGCGAGAATAGTTGTATGCTTGATAGAACTGTTCTCGGGGGGGGGGGGGGGGTAGGTCCAGAGAATGGAGACAGAAGACTCGGCGGAGGGTTGTCTGTCAAGTTGGGGGGTAAAGCTAAAAAATGATCTGGACTAGATGAATTTGTACTGTAAACTGAGATGTTTGTAATAGACTGAGTGGGGGAAGTACTGGATATCTGACCACCCAGGTGGTGAAGCGTTAGTCGAAGCTGGAGCTAGTTTTGTGTATATAATATGACGTGGTGGTGTGGCTGGGGAGTGTTTGGAGGTAAAGGATTTTATTACTGAAGTGACCAGATCAGAAGTGACCAGATCAGAAGTAGCCTTGGTGACAGACTGAGTATGGGATGTGCTATATATTTGATTACTATGGGGTAGGGAGGCATTCACCGAACCTAGAGTGGTTATAGCGGGTAAAACCTGATGTGGGGATGTTGCTGAGTCCGTATATGTGGTTGAGGAATTTTTAACACGGGTAACCCGATGGTTAACTCTGGTGTAGTCAGATTGGGTAGTGAGTGATATGTTACTCCTGACAGTGACTGAACTCCGTTCCCCTCTGTTTCGTGAACTCAAAGTTTCAGACATCTGATTGGTTGTAGGGGAGAGCCGGGCATTTAGAAGTGTATTTTTACTCCTATAAAATGTTCTACTTCTGATAGGGCTAAGTTTTGGCCTGTAGTAAATAGTTTTAACTGCTTCTGAGTAGCTCTTGGGTGGATACGCCTGTCTATTGGGGGGAAGTGAAAATTGGGAAGCTTGTTTGGCTTGAGGGTTGGGAGCAAAACCCACAGGGGTTTTATACTCCCACGGTCCTAATTGTACCGATTTCATAGTCCGCCACATCTCTAAGTAGTTTCTTACATTTGTTATGTACTGTATTGTACTCAAATTGCCTGAATGTGCCTCTAGAGGATATATAGGATCTATTTTTAGGATCAAAGGAGGGTCTGTTCATTTGTTGTTTGATAGAGGTCATAAGGGAACTGCACAGGGATTGGCGCTTCTGTACAAGATTGACCATCAATAGTTCTGAGCATTTGTCCAAAGCCCTAAACCAGTTGGTAACAAATTCAGGGTCATTGGAAAAAGTTGGTTTATGCGTTAATCGTAAGTCTCTCGGAATTAACTGAAACAATATATAGAGTTTTAAAAAATACCAGTCAATTAAATGATGAATGAGGTCCTTGATGTCTCCAGTCAAGTTGTTCTTTCTTTGAGGTGTAGTCGTCTCCATAGAATCCATGTCAGTTGGGATCATATAGGCTTCTACTTCAGATTTCCACTGGTTCAGGAGATCCAGGAGATCTCAGAAACGTGGACTGGAGCAGGGGGCGTTATATAGAAGACATATCCAGGAGATCTCAGAGACATGGACTGGAGCAGGCGATGTTATATAGAAGACATATCCAGGATATCTCTGAGACGTGGACTGGAAAAAGGGGCATTATACAGAAGATATATCCATGAGATCTCAGAGATGCGAACTGGAGGAGGGGGCAATATATAGACATATCCAGGAGACCTCAGAGACGTGGACTGGAGCAGGGGGCATTATATGGAAGAAATATCCAGATCTCAGAAACTTGGACTGGAACAGGGGACGTTATATAGAAGACATATCCAGGAGATCTCAGAAACTTGGACTGGAACACGGGGCGTTACACAGAAGACATATCCAGGAGATCTCAGAGACGTGGACTTGAGCAGTGGGTGTGAAGACATATCCAGGAGATCTAAGAGACGTGGACTGGAGCAGTGGGTGTGAAGACATATCCAGGAGATCTCAGAGACGTGGACTGGAGCAGGGCGTTATATAGAAGACATATCCAGGAGATCTCAGAGATGTGGACTGGAGCAGGGGGCGTTATATAGAAGACATATCCAGGAGATCTCAGAGACGTGGACTGGAGCAGGGGGCGTTATATAGAAGACATATCCAGGAGATCTCAGAGACGTGGACTGGAGCAGGGGGCGTTATATAGAAGACATATCCAGGAGATCTCAGAGACGTGGACTGGAGCAGGGGGCGTTATATAGAAGACATATCCAGGAGATCTCAGAGACGTGGACTGGAGCAGGGGGCGTTATATAGAAGACATATCCAGGAGATCTCAGAGACGTGGACTGGAGCAGGGGGCGTTATATAGAAGACATATCCAGGAGATCTCAGAGACGTAGACTGGAGCAGGGGGCGTTATATAGAAGACATATCCAGGAGATCTCAGAGACGTGGACTGGAGCAGGGGGCGTTATATAGAAGACATATCCAGGAGATCTCAGAGACGTGGACTGGAGCAGGGGACGTTATATAGAAGACATATCCAGGAGATCTCAGAGACATGGACTGGAGCAGGGGATTGGAACAACCAAAACATAAAAAGACACAAAATTGGCAGAAAAGTGTGATTTAAAGACTGAAATGAACTCGGGCACTGATCTCACACCGGTGACATACAGAGGGTGGTGCCCGCACCATATGCTGGGGAGTTCAGTCCAAACAGGTTCTGGGCACAAGAACTGGCAGAAAAGTGGACAGACGGACACTGATTTCAATAAGTAACTGGTGTTTTTAAAGGGTTAAATGAATTTGGGCCGGGCTGAACTAAAATGTATATGATGTGGGGCATCACCCTCTGTATGTTGGCAGTGTTAGATCAGTGGCTAAATTCATTTAACACTGTGTGTATCATTGTTATGGGGGCGCTGTGGATGACACTGTTATGGGGGCGCTGTGGATGACACTGTTATGGGGGCGCTGTGGATGTCACTGTTATGGGGGGCGCTGTGGATGTCACTGTTATGGGGGGCGCTGTGGATGTCACTGTTATGGGGGGCGCTGTGGATGTCACTGTTATGGGGGGCGCTGTGGATGTCACTGTTATGGGGGGCGCTGTGGATGTCACTGTTATGGGGGGCGCTGTGGATGTCACTGTTATGGGGGGCGCTGTGGATGTCACTGTTATGGGGGGCGCTGTGGATGTCACTGTTATGGGGGGCGCTGTGGATGTCACTGTTATGGGGGGCGCTGTGGATGTCACTGTTATGGGGGCGCTGTGGATGTCACTGTTATGGGGGGCGCTGTGGATGTCACTGTTATGGGGGGCGCTGTGGATGTCACTGTTATGGGGGCGCTGTGGATGTCACTGTTATGGGGGCGCTGTGGATGTCACTGTTATGGGGGCGCCTATGGATGTCACTGTTATGGGGGCGCTGCAGATGACATTGTTATCGGGGGGAGCTGTGGATGACACTGGGGGGCGCTGCTGGTGACACTGTTTTGGGGGCGCTGTGGGTGTTTTAACATAGTACATAACATAGTACATAATATAGTACATAAGGCCGAAAAAAGACACTTGTCCATCCAGTTCGGCCTGTTATCCTGCAAGTTGATCCAGAGGAAGGCAAAAAAAAAACTGTGATGTAGAAGCCAATTTTCCTCACTTTAGTGGAATAAAAAATTCCTTCCCGACTGCAATCAAGCAATCAGAATAAATCCCTGGATCAACGACCCCTCTCTAGTAGCTATAGCCTGTAATATTATTACACTCCAGAAATACATCCAGGCCCCTCCTGAATTCCTTTATTGTACTCACCATCACCACCTCCTCAGGCAGAGAGTTCCATAGTCTCACTGCTCTTACCGTAAAGAATCCTCTTCTATGTTTGTGTACAAACCTTCTTTCCTCCAGACGTAGAGGATGTCCCCTCGTCACAGTCCTGGGGATAAATAGATGACGGGATAGATCTCTGTACTGACCCCTGATATATTTATACATATTAATTAGATCTCCTCTCAGTCATCTTTTTTCTAAAGTGAATAGCCCTAATTTTTATAATCTTTCAGGGTACTGTAGTTTCCCCATTCCAGTTATTACTTTAGTTGCCCTCCTCTGGACCCTCTCCAGCTCTGCTATGTCTGCCTTGTTTACAGGAGCCCAGAACTGTACACAGTACTCGATGTGTGGTCTGACTAGCGATTTGTAAAGTGGCAGGACTATGTTCTTATCATGGGCATCTATGCCCCTTTTGATGCAACCCATTATCTTATTGGCCTTGGCAGCAGCTGCCTGGCACTGTTTTTTGCAGCTTAGTTTTCTGTTTATAAAAATTCCTAGATCCTTATCCATGTCAGTGTTAGCGAGTGTTTTACTTTTTAGTATGTACGGGTGACTTGCATTATTCCTTCCCATGTGCATAACCTTACATTTGTCAGTGTTAAACCTCATCTGCCACTTATCTGCCCAAGCCTCCAATCTATCCAGATCCCTCTGTAGTAGTATACTGTCCTCATCAGTGTAAATTACTTTACACAGTTTAGTGTCATCTGCGAAAATGTATATTTTACTGTGCAAGCCTTCTACAAGATCATTAATAAATATATTAAAGAGAATAGGGCCCAATAGTGACCCCTAAGGTACCTCAGGGGCACTGTGGGTGACACTGTTTTGGGGGGCGCTGTGGGTGACACTGTTTTGGGGGGCGCTGTGGATGGCACTGTTTTGGGGGGCGCTGTGGATGGCACTGTTTTGGGGGGCGCTGTGGGTGACACTGTTTTGGGGGGCGCTGTGGGTGACACTGTTTTGGGGGGCGCTGTGGGTGACACTGTTTTGGGGGGCGCTGTGGGTGACACTGTTTTGGGGGGCGCTGTGGGTGACACTGTTTTGGGGGGCGCTGTGGATGGCACTGTTTTGGGGGGCGCTGTGGATGGCACTGTTTTGGGGGGCGCTGTGGGTGACACTGTTTTGGGGGGCGCTGTGGGTGACACTGTTTTGGGGGGCGCTGTGGGTGACACTGTTTTGGGGGGCGCTGTGGGTGACACTGTTTTGGGGGGCGCTGTGGGTGACACTGTTTTGGGGGGCGCTGTGGGTGACACTGTTTTGGGGGGCGCTGTGGGTGACACTGTTTTGGGGGGCGCTGTGGATGACACTGTTTTGGGGGGCGCTGTGGATGACACTGTTTTGGGGGGCGCTGTGGATGACACTGTTTTGGGGGGTGCTGTGGGCGACACTGTTTTTTTTTTTGGGGGGGGTGCGGTGTGGAGCTGCTCGTAGATGATAAATATGATATAACGGGCACCAAAAAGATATGAATAAATAGAGAATGACTAATAACGGAGAAGAAGTGCGCAGGTCTCCAGTGTGAGGCGCTGACGAGACAGAAATCATAGAACGGCGAAAGGAAATCCACAAGTGACTGAAATAAACAATAGTAAAATCACCAACCGATATGACAGACATCTGTAGGGGATGTGTCCTCCCCGACGCGCGTTTCAGCTGCTGCCTTCATCTTGGGGTTGGTGCTGCTGTGTGTGAGAAGCCTTTTATATCAGTGTATAATTTACTGTGCCTTGCAAAAGTATTCACCCCCCTGACTCTTTCCGCAGTTTGTTACATTACAGTTCAGTGTTTTGTTAATCTGACTTTTATGTGATGGATCAGAACACAATAGTCTCAGTCGGGGAAGTGAAAGGAGAAAACTATATAAATAAAACTACTGTTTAGAAATAGAAATCAGAAACTTGCCATGTGCGTATGTATTCACCCCCTTTGTTAGGAAGCCCATAAAAAGCTCTGGTGCCACCAATTACCTTCAGAAGTCACATAATTAGTGAGATGATGTCACCTGTGTGCAATCTAAGTGTCACATGATCTGTCATTACATATACACACCAGAGGCTGCAGCACCTGAGGAAGAGGGAACGCCGACTTCTGCTGCTTCAGTGTCCGGAATGGTATGAAGGATACGTTTACTCCTCTCAATAGGTTGGTGCCGCAATTACACTCGATGGATTAATACCGCAGTTACACCAGACGCATTTCCAAACTGTACGTTTTCTTCCTCAGTGGTTGCAATAGTATAAAAATGAGGGACCAATCGCTCCTTATCCGGAGCTGTGCTGATACCAGAACCTGGGCCGGACCGGGTCAGGCTGTTTTTGTAGTATTCTAGTCATTCACAATGCACACCCTGCGGTTTCTTCAGTTGTTCTATATACCAACAAATGAAACATAGAAATGATCTAAATTATAAAATCCAATATATAGAAAATACTAAACATAATTGATAAACAAGTCATAAAACTGGGAGCGAACCAACACCCCAGAATGAAGACCACATTAGCCCTTTTACACTACATGTGTCTATTTTATTCTATATTTTATTTATTCCCAGTTTTATGACTTGTTGATCAACTTACTGTATATTTTGTATTTTATATATATTAGATTTTATGACATATCATGAAACTGCCTTGACCTCACACATGTTACGATCCATATAAATAGAGAGAACACAACATCTACACTTTATTATCTCCTCCGATGTCTCCTCTTATCTCCACTTATTGTATTTTACATGAGATTTTGTAGGATTTTACATCTTCTCATCTTCTTTCCATTCAGGTTCCTACAATATAGGATCCGCTCAGTGGAGATCTTCTATATAAGATCCTTCTCCTGATTGACCCGACAAGAATGGACAGGGACAAGATGGCGGAGAGTATAATAAATCTCATCCTAGAGATCCTCTTCCGGCTTACTGGAGAGGTGAGAGATTCTGATGATGTCACATTACATCATCTTATCTATGTTACTAACAGATGGACATGACTGGAGAGGTGAGGGACTCTGGAGATGTATGGAGTGATAGTTATTACTGTGTCTCTCCATAACCAGGACTACACAGTAGTGAAGAAGACCTCTAGTGAGCGCTGTCAGGACCCTGTGTCTGAAAGATGGGGAAGAACCCTGAGCCCAATCATGGGGCCTCCACCTCACCCCCTGATACATGAGGAAATCAATACAGAGAAGATCCTAGAACTCACCAACAAGATGATTGAGCTGCTGACTGGAGAGGTGACACTGCTGGGAATGCTGGGACATTATACAGGAACGCTATGAAGGGATCTGGGTGATGACTGTATCATTGTGTTGTCAGGTTCCTATAAGGTGTCAGGATGTCACCGTCTATTTCTCCATGGAAGAGTGGGAGTATTTAGAAGAACACAAAGATCTGTACACGGACGTCATGATGGAGGATCACCGGCCCCTCACAGCACCAGGTAATAGACATGACTAAATACACACGTCCTCTCATTATCTGTATGTAAGGGATGAGTTCAGTCACTGGATGTGTTTCCTACTGTTGGAAATTGGCCACAACACAAAACTTCTTGAAGCAACTTCTTCCTCAGAAGAGTCTTTCATTTTAGCCTCATTCACACATCAGTGTTTTGTCAGTGATTTCCATCAGTAATTGTGAGCCAAAACCAGGATTTGAGCCTCCACAGACATAAGGTATAGGGGAAAATCTGTACCTGTTCTGTGTTTTAGAGTCTCACCTGGTTTTGGCTTAAAATCTCTGATGGAAATCTGAAGAGCAGCAAGACCTCATTGAAATCAATGTAAAATGTCGGCAGATTATGGCACAAGAGGCAAATGGAAGTAAATGACTTTAAAAGGCAGCGCTCTGTTCTAAGTCCTGGACACCGTCCTTTATACCTCAGAGAACAAAGGAATAATTTATATTGTAATTCCAGTTTTCCGCAGTGTGTCGCTGTACGTAGACTTCAGTGTTTTACACACAGATTCCATCATTATCATACGTAACCATAGATCTACACAAGTTACACCGACAACAACTGCTAATTGGATAAAAGTTCCTTATCACGATCTCTTGTTGCATAAATAATTAGTTCCTGGGGCCTTCCATTAATCCTCTCTAATTCAAGTACCAATCTCCATTCTTTCCAAAGAGCCCCATGGTCGATAAAGCCTAGATCGGCTCTTTCATTTATCACCGGTCCAACACCGAGGATCGATCCTGATCATAAACCTGCAAATGGTTAGTTTTAATAGACAAATACATTTATCTTGGCCAAGGCTTCCACTTCTAGTGCAAATATTATCTACTTTCTAAAGGTCACCATTCCATCATAACATATTTATTCGATTACTTAAAGGCCTCTATTATCTCAACTAAAGTAGTTAGTACTAAAAGTACTCAGTATTCACTTCAAAATGGTGATTAACTCTTTAGCTAAGCTCCTATTTCAGGTGTAAACACAAGGGGGTCCATTACTATTCTGAAATAAGCCTAAATAATGCTACTTTCACATTAGCGTTCGGGGCTCCGCTTGTGAGTTCCGTTTGAAGGCTCTCACAAGCGGCCCCGAACGCATCCATACTGCCCTAATGCATTCTGAGTGGATACGGATCCGCTCAGAATGCATCAGTCTGGCATCGTTTGTCCTCTGCTCCGCTCAGCAGGCGGACACCTGAACGCTGCTTGCAGCGTTCGGGTGTCCGTCTGGCCGTGCGGAGGCAAACGGATCCGTCCAGACTTACAATGTAAGTCAATGGGGACGGATCCGTTTGAAGTTGACACAATATGGCTCAATTTTCAAACTGATCCATTCCCCATTGACTTTCAATGTAAAGTCTGGACGGATCCGTCTGAGCTACTTTCACACTTAGAATTTTTTCTAAAATATAATGTAGACGGATCCATTCTGAACGGATCCCATCGTCTGCATTATAGGAGCTGATCTGTCTGGGCAGACCCTAGACGGATCCGCTCTGAACGCAAGTGTGAAAGTAGCCTTAGACGTATTTCAGGTGCAGATGTCGGTGCAATGGGGGGCAGCAGGTCTACAATTGTCGTTGTGCAGCGGGAAGGGAACGGGCCGGCAGGCCTGTCTCATTTACCATTTTCTACAAATGTTTCAGATGTAGAAAAGGGTCTAAATGTAAGATAACTTGGAAGCTGTCTTACATATAGAACTGGTGCTAGAAGCCCTGAAGTTATGGAGAGGCCTGCGCCTCTTCATAACTTCGGCGGAACCACCGCCAGCCTAGGACTTTAAGAGCTGTGCCTAAAACACAGGTCTTAATAAATGTGCCCCAAGATGTATACCTAAGACAACATGGCTGACCATCCGATCTAATCCTGCAACACCTACAGTTAAGGAAGAGAGAACTACACCCGAGAGATGTCCCAGTCCTCCTCTTCCACAGGATAATTCAGAAGAACATCACTATGTCCCACAGGATGATCAGATAGATGGATATAAGGATATCATGATGGAGGATCACCGGCCCCTCACATCACCAGGTAATAGACATGACTAAATACATACGTCCTCTCATTATCTGTATGTAAGGAATGAATTCAGTCACTGGATGTGTTTCCTACAGTTAAGGAAGAGACAACAACACCGGAGAGATGTCCCAGTCCTTTTCTTCTACAGGATGGGTCAGAAGAATGTCACAATGTCCCACAGGATGATCAGGTAGATGGAGATAAGGTCTCATGAAATGTACCCTATGATCTGTAGAAGGCTGTGGAGATCTTGTGTTCAGTCTTGTTTTATCCACCAGTATTATATAATTTATCCTTGTATAATGAGAAAGATGGAGATGGCAGGATTACAGTTGGCCATAGACGTTACATGTTGTCTGGATCTTCTCACTATTTTCTGCATGTATAGACTTTTAAGATGGCCTCCTCTGTCAACTGCTGCAGATCTTTTGTGGTTGCACAAAAGTGGCACAACAGTTTTCTGAGAGGTCTTAGGCCGGGACCATGCAATACTACAAATGGTCAACCAAAGTTGTGTTTGGATTGTCAGCTTGAACATGAACATCAGGAGATGCATCATTATCTTCAAAGGTTTTGTAGTCTAGGGTGCAGTCTCCTGGTGTCTCCTTACTATCAGAATGGCAGTACCAAGATCATACCACGGATTCTATTCTAGCACATGTAGATGCAAGTCATCCTTCTTACTTGCATAGAGTATAATATAATATTCAGGGGCGTAGCTAAAGGCTCATGTGCCCTGGTGCAAGAGTTCAGCTTGGACCCCCCTTCCCTCAGTGCTTTGTGGCCAGGGGCAGTCAAGCACATAGCCTTCGTGCTGCCTGAGGTGAAAATTTAAACTGCATCCCCTGCCCCAAGCCAAATTCTTGAAATTACACTTTCCCTCCATCCAGAGATATAACTTGACCTGCATGAACTTTGTATAGTACCGGTGTCTTCTTATGTGGCACAAGGGTCTTTGGGCCCCCTCAGGCTCCTAGGCCCAGTAGCGACTGCACCCCTTACAGCAGGGGTGGGGAACCTTTTTGCTGCCGAGGGCCATTTGGATATTTGTAACATCGTTGGTGGGCCATACAAAATTCTTAACTTAAATATTTGACGGCTATATTTGGTCAAAGATATAAGTGACTTGAGGGTAAGTTACAGAAATTGAGCTTCAATTAAAAAAAATCTAGAAGGCTGTATATTTTCAGCACAAATTGGTGCCTGTGCTATATATTACAAATAGTACAGGCGCCATTTTGACCACATATTGCAGTCTAATTTTTAAGTTGAGAATGTTATATATTTAGTTATTTGGCATTATTGGCAGCCAAGCTTAACCCAGAGAGGGGTTTACCCAGCTTTCACGCTCCCTGCCACTGTCCCTGCAATCTTCTTCGCAAATGTCCCTACCTACAGTCGTGGCCAAAAGTTTTGAGAATGACACAAATATTCGTTTTCACAAAGTTTGCTGCTAAACTGCTTTTAGATCTTTGTTTCAGTTGTTTCTGTGATGTAGTGAAATATAATTACTTGCACTTCATAAGTTTCAAAGGCTTTTATCGACAATTACATGACATTTATGCAAAGAGTCAGTATTTGCAGTGTTGGCCCTTCTTTTTCAGGACCTCTGCAATCCGACTGCGCGTGCTCTCAATCAACTTCTGGGCCAATTCCTTACTTATAGCAACCCATTCTTTCATAATCACTTCTTGGAGTTTGTCAGAATTAGTGGGTTTTTGTTTGTCCACCCGACTCTTGAGGATTGACCACAAGTTCTCAATGGGATTAAGATCGGGGGAGTTTCCAGGCCATGGACCCAAAATGTCAACGTTTTGGTCCCCGAGCCACTTAGTTATCACTTTTGCCTTATGGCACAGTGCTCCATCGTGCTGGAAAATGCATTGTTTTTCACCAACTGTTGTTGGATTGTTGGAAGAAGTTGCTGTTGGAGGGTGTTTTGGTGCCATTCTTTATTCATGGTTGCGTTTTTGGGCAAAATTGTGAGTGAGCCCACTCCCTTGGATGAGAAGCAACCGCACACATGAATGGTCTCAGGATGCTTTACAGTTGGCATGACACAGGACTGATGGTAGCGCTCACCTTTTCTTCTCCGGACAAGCCTTTTTCCAGATGCCCCAAACAATCGGAAAGAGGCTTCATCGGAGAATATGACTTTGCCCCAGTCCTAAGCAATCCATTAACCAAACTTTCTGCAGAAGATCAATCTGTCCCTGGTGTTTTTTTTGGAGAGAAGTGGCTTCTTTGCTGCCCTTCTTGACACCAGGCCATCTTCCAAAAGTCTTCGCCTCACTGTGTGTGCAGATGCGCTCAGAGGTGCCTGCTGCTATTCCTGAGCAAGCTCTGCACTGGTGGCACTCCGATCCTGCAGCTGAATCCTCTTTAGGAGACGATCCTTGCGCTTGCTGGACTTTCTTGGACGCCCTGAAGCCTTCTTAACAAGAATTGAACCTCTTTCCTTGAAGTTCTTGATGATCCTATAAATTTTTGATTGAGGTGCAATCTTAGTAGCCACAATATCCTTGCCTGTGAAGCCATTTTTATGCAACGCAATGATGGCTGCACGCGTTTCTTTCCAGGTCACCATGGTTAACAATGGAAGAACAATGATTATAAGCATCACCCTCCTTTTAACAGGTCAAGTCTGCCATTTTAACCCAATCAGCCTGACATAATGATCTCCAGCCTTGTGCTCGTCAACATTCTCACCTGAGTTAACAAGACAATTACTGAAATGATCTCAGCACGTCCTTTAATGACAGCAATGAAATGCAGTGGAAAGTTTTTTGGGGGGATTAAGTAAATTTTCATGGCAAAGAAGGACTATGCAATTCATCTGATCACTCTTCATAACATTCTGGAGTATATGCAAATTGCTATTATAAAAACTTAAGCAGCAACTTTTCCAATTTCCAATATTTATGGAATTCTCAAAACTTTTTGCCACGACTGTATATCCCTTCCCAGCCTCAAAAAATAAACTTGCCTTTCCAGCTCCGGACAGCGCTGCCACTTGGCAGATTCACTTACCTTTCCGGTCTTCTTCCCTCCACGATGTACTGTGACCTGACAGCGCACAGAGTCAGGTCATAGTGCGCATCTACGTGCTCTACGTCCTGACAATGTACAGTACAGACCAAAAGTTTGGACACACCTTCTCATTCAAAGAGTTTTCTTTATTTTCATGACTATGAAAATTATAGATTCACACTGAAGGCATCAAAACTATGAATTAACACATGTGGAATTATATACATAACAAAAAAGTGTGAAACAACTGAAAATATGTCATATTCTAGGTTCTTCAAAGTAGCCACCTTTTTCTTTGATTACTGCTTTGCACACTCTTGGCATTCTCTTGATGAGCTTCAAGAGGTAATCACCTGAAATGGTCTTCCATTTCATGAAAATAAAGTCATGAAAATAAAGAAAACTCTTTGAATGAGAAGGTGTGTCCAAACTTTTGGTCTGTACTGTATGTGTTAGGGCACAGCGTGGGGCCGGAAGAAGACCAGGGAAGGTGAGTACAGCTAGAAATGCGCTGTTCTCGCCTTCCTGTGCCTCCCGCATGCTAATGACCGCTTCCGTAATGGGAGTAGTCATTAGCATTTTCACAGTATGTACTGGTAGGGTTCCCCACCCCTGCCTTACAGCTACGCCCCTGATAATATTAGAAGTTGATTATTGGAAAAGCTATATAGGATTATTTTCATCAGCACATATAATTCTAACTCGCCAACAATTTTCGAGCTGCTCAGATGCATCCATACATTTTGAACCTTTGATTATGGATACCTGGTCATGTGATCTCTAGTCTGACCTCCAGTCTGAGGCTTGCTGTCTCTCTCCTGTGTGGCTGACGTCCTGTGACCTACAAGATTACAGCATCATTTATCAGATCCCTCTGGAGAGCTCCCTCCCCACAAGCTGCTCCTCCTTGTCTTCTGTATGTCCCTAAACATATCATGGTGCTGAAGATCTCATCTCTACATTATCCATTACACATGAAGAGCAAAGGTTTAGAGTCTAAACCTTGTAAAAGTGGAGAGACATTTAATTGTACCACTTTCTTTAACCCCTTCTACCCCGGGCCAGTTTTCGCTCTTCTGTCCAGGCCATTTTTTGCAAATCTGACATTTCACTTTATGTGGTAATAGCTGTAGAACACTTTTACTAATCCAAGCCATTCTGAGATTGTTTTCTCGTGACACATTGTACTTCATGATAGTCATAAATTTGAGTCAATATATTTTACCTTTTATTTGTGAAAAAAATCTCAGATTTACCAAACATTTTAAAAAATTCGCTAATTTTCTAATTTCAATGTCTCTACTTTTTATAGTAGATAGTGATACCGCATATACTAGTTATTACTTTACATTTCCCATATGTCTACTTTATGTTTGGATCATTTAGAAAATTACATTTTATTTTAGAAAGCTTAGAAGTTTAGAAGCAAATTTTTGTGAGGCTTGCATAATAGAAACCACCCAAAAATTACCCCATTTTAGAAACTAAGCCCCTCAAGGTATTCAAAAAAGATTTTTACAAACTTTGTTAACCCACAAGAATTAATGAAAAATGTAGATGAGATTTCATAATTTTACTTTTTTGGCAGATTTTACATTTTAATCAATTTTTTCCAGTAACTAAGCAAGGTTTAACAGCCAAAATATACTCAATATTTATTACCCTGATTCTGCGTTTTACAGAAACACCCCATATGTGGTCGTAAACTGCTGTACGGGCACACGGCATTGCGCAGAAGGAAAGGAACGCCATATGGTTTTTGGAAGGCAGATTTAGCTGAACTGGTTTTTAGATGCCATGTCCCATTTGAAGCCATCCTGATGCACCCCACAGTAGACACTCCCAAAAAGTGACCCCATTTTGGAAACTAGGGGATAAGGTGCCAGTTTTATTGGTACTATTTGGGGGTACATATGATTGCTCTATATTACGTTTTTTGTGAGGCAAGGTAACCAAAAAATTGATGTTTTGCCACCGTTTTTATTTTCACCAACATTCATCTGTTAGATCATGTGCTATTTTTATGGAGCAGGTTCTTACGGATGCAATGATACCAAATATGTCTACTTTCTGTTTGTTTTAGATTTACATTTTTTATTTTTTTCAAAAATGCTTTATTATGTTTTTGTGTCTCCATTTTCTGAACGCCCTATTTTTTAAATTTTTCTGCGGATCGTCTTGTGCAGGGGCTCGTTTTTAGCAGGAAGAGTTGACGTTTTTATTGGTACCATTTTTGGGTACATATGATTTTTTTGATCAGTTATTATTACACTTTATGGGGCAAGGTTACCAAAAATGTGTTGTTTTGGTGCAGTTTTTATTTATTTATTTTTACTGCTTTCACCTGAGGGTTTAGGTCATGTGACATTTTTATAGAACAGGTCGTTACAGACGTGGCAATACCCAATATGTCTACTTTTTCTTATTTAAGTTTTACACAATAATAGCATTTTTGAAACCAAAATAATGATGTTTTAGTGTCTCCATAGTCTGAGAGCCATAGCTTTTTTTCTATTTGACCGATTCAGGGCTCCAGATGGCGACCAAAATGGTCGCCAATGCGACTTAGAATTTACAAATGCGACTAGACCCGCAGCTCTGCAGTTGAATACAGCGGCGGGGCATAGGAGCTGATAGTTCTCTGCCCCGCCGCCTATGTTCTTCTCAGCAGAGCAGTGGAGAAGGAGTCTCTCCCTCCCCCCTGTGCTGCCTCCGCCAATAAGAAGAGAGACGGGAGGAGGAGGGGAGGGGCTGTGGCCACTGCGCCACCAATGAAGATAACTGACCTGTTAATACAAATACAGGAGGCGAGTGCCGGAATCAAATAGCTGGCACCTAAGGGGTTAACTGCCGCTGATCGCAGCTCCCTGTCATAGAGGTTGGGTGCCGGCTATTTGATTCTGGCACCCGCCTCCTGTATTTTGTATTATCAGGTCAGTTATCCTCATTGGTGGCGCCCCCCCTCCCCAGTATAATGAACATTGGTGGCACAGTGCGACCCCCCTCCCCAGTATAATAAACATTGGTGGCACAGTGCGACCCCCCTCCCCAGTATAATAAACATTGGTGGCGCAGTGCGCCCCCCCCCAGTATAATAGACATTGGTGGCGCAGTGCGCCCCCCAACACCCCAGTATAATAAACATTGGTGGCACAGTGCGCGCCCCCCCCCCCAGCACCCCAGTATAATAAACATTGGTGGCGCTGTGCACCCCCCCCAGTATAGTGAACATTGGCGCAGTGCGCCCCCCCAACACCCCAGTATAATAAACATTGGTTGCGCAGTGCGCCCCCCAACACCCCAGTATAATAGACATTGGTGGCGCATTGCGCCCCCCCCCCCCAACACCCCAGTATAATAGACATTGGTGGCGCAGTGCGTCCCCCCCAAACACCCCAGTATAATAGACATTGGTGGCGCAGTGCGTCCCCCCTTAACACCCTAGTATAATAAACATTGGTGGCGCAGAGCGCCCCCCCCAACACCCCCAGTATAATAGACATTGGTGGCGCAGTGCGCCCCCAACACCCCTAGTATAATGGACATTGGTGGCGCAGTGCGCCCTTCCTGACACCCCCTCCCCCCCACCACCACCGTATAATAGACATTGGTGGTGCAGTGCCAATGAGGGTTATGAGGGTTAAAAAAAATATTTACTCGCCTCCTCCAATTGATCGCGTAGCTGCCGGTCTCATGTTCTTTCTTCAGGACCTGTGGTGACGTCACTGAGCTCATCACATTATCCATTACCATGGTGATGGGTCATGTGATGTACCATGTGATGTGCACAGTGGGAGACCTACAGTTACGCGATCAATTGGAGGAGGTGAGTTAATATTTTTTTTATTTTTTAACCCTCATTGGCACTGCCCACTGCACCACCAATGTTTATTATACTGGGGTGTTGGGGGGGGGGGGGGCGCACTGTGCCACCAATGTTTATTATACTGGGGTGTTTATTATATTGACCTTCTACTAAGCATTCTGTATTCAGAATGCTATTATTTTCCCTTATAACCATGTTATAAGGGAAAATAATACAGTGAATAGACTGTCACCTAGCAGCCATGTGTGAAAATCGCACCGCATCCGGATGCTTGCGATTTTCACGCAGCCCCATTAACTTCTATGGTGCCTGCGTTGCGTGGAAAAACACACAACATAGAGCATGCTGCGATTTTCACGAAACGCATAAGTGATGCGTGAAAATCACCGCTCATGTGCACAGCCCCATAGAAGTGAATGGGTCCGGATTCAGTGCGGGTGCAACGCGTTCACCTCAAGCATTGCATCTGCGCAGAAATCTCGCCCATGTGAAAGGGGCCTAAGGATGAATAGGACAAGGATTCCAGCCCCTAAGGGGGCTAATAGTAAGTAAAAAAAAACACAAATACTAAGGCTACTTTCACACACTGCCTGCCGAATCCACCGATCTGGATGTGAATGAAAGCATTTGTGAGACGCATCCGGATGCGGATCCATCTCTCAAATGCATTGCAAGAACAAATCCATCTCTCCACTTGTCATGCGGACAGACCGATCCGTCTTGTATCTTTTTACACATTTTTACCGGTCTGCGCATCGGATCCTGCATTCCGGTATTTTGAATGCCGGATTTGGCACTAATACATTCCTATGGGGAAAAATGCCGGATCCGGCATTCAGGCACATCTTCAGGTTTTTTTCGCCGGAGATAAAACCGTAGCATGCTGCGGTTTTCCCTTTTGCCTGATCAGTCAAAACGACTGAACTGAAGACATCCTGATGCATCCTGAACGGATTACTCTCCATTCAGAATGCATGGGGATATACCTGATCAGTTCTTTTCTGGTATAGAGCCCCTGTGATGGAACTCTGTGCCGGAAATGAAAATTGCTAGTGTGAAAGTACCCTAAAATATTAAGGGCCCTTTCACACCTGCGTTATAGTCTTCCGGCATAGAGTTCCGTCGTCGGGGCTCTATGCCGGAAGAATACTGATCAGGATTTTCCTAATGCATTCTGAATGGACAGTCCGTCCTTCAGGGTGCATCAGGAGGTCTTCAGTTCCGGAACGGAACGTTTTTTGGCCGCAGCAAATAGCGCAGCATGCTGCGCTTTTTGCTCCGGCCAAAAATCCGGAACACTTGCCGCAAGGCCGGATCCGGAATGAATGCCCATTGAAAGGCATTGATCCGGATCCGGCCTTAAGCTAAACGTCGTTTCGGCGCATTGCCGGATGCGACGTTTAGCTTTTTCTCAATGGTTACCATGGCTGCCGGGACGCTAAAGTCCTGGCAGCCATGGTAAACTGTAGTGGGGAGCGGGGAGCAGCATACTTACCATCCGTGCGGCTCCCGGGGCGCTCCAGAGTGACGTCAGGGCGCCCCAGGCGCATGGATGACGTGATCGCATGGATCACATGATCCATGCGCATGGGGCGCTCTGACGTCATTCTGGAGCGCCCCGGGAGCCGCACGGATGGTAAGTATGCTGCTCCCCCGCTCCCCACTACTACTATGGCACCCAGGACTTTAATAGCGTCCTGGGTGCCATAGTAACACTGAAAGCATTTTGAAGACGGATCCGTCTTCAAATGCTTTCAGTACACTTGCGTTTTTCCGGATCCGGCGTGTAATTCCGGCAAGTGGAGTACACGCCGGATCCGGACAACGCAAGTGTGAAAGAGGCCTAAGTTTAAATCCCCCCTTTCCCAATTTTACATATAAAATATATAAACAATAAATAAATAACAATAATATAAAAACAATAAATAAATCAATATCAATAATATATAAACAACAATAAATAAATAAACATATTACATAGCGCTGCGTCCGAAAAGTCCAAACTTTAAAATTATTTAAAAATATCTCCTATGCAGTGATCATTTGGCATTTTTTGTCACCTTGATCTGATCGGCGTAGCGTTGTCACGATATCAAAATTTGGGTTCGATTTGGCAACTGAAAATTTAATTTGGCTCCTAGGTATTTTTTATTTTTTTTAATTGTCTGGAGCACTGCGATTGCCTTAGGTAGGGTCTCATTTTTTGCAGGATGAGGTGACTGTTTGAATGGTACTATTTTTGGGGGGCATACACCTTTTTTATCGCTTGGTGTTGCAATTTTTGTGATGTAAGGTGACAAAAAAGCCTTTTTTTTGACACCGTTGTTTTTTTTTTTTAACGGTGTTCAGCTAACGGGTTATATAGAGCTGGGTGTTACGGACGCGGCGATACCTAATATGTACAGTACAGACCAAAAGTTTGGACACGCCTTCTCATTCAAAGAGTTTTCTTTATTTTCATGACTATGAAAATTGTAGATTCACACTGAAGGCATCAAAACTATGAATTAACACATGTGGAATTATATACATAACAAAAACGTGTGAAACAACTGAAAATATGTCATATTCTAGGTTCTTCAAAGTAGCCACCTTTTGCTTTGATTACTGCTTTGCACACTCTTGGCATTCTCTTGTTGAGCTTCGAGAGGTAGTCACCTGAAAAGGTTTTCACTTCACAGGTGTGCCCTGTCAGGTTTAATAAGTGGGATTTCTTGCCTTATAAATGGGGTTGGGACCATCAGTTGCCTTGTGGAGAAGTCAGATGGATACACAGCTGATAGTCCTACTGAATAGACTGTTAGAATTTGTATTATGGCAAGAAAAAAGCAGCTAAGTAAAGAAAAACGAGTGGCCATCATTACTTTAAGAAATTAAGGTCAGTCAGTCCGAAAAATTGGGAAAACTTTGAAAGTGTCCCCAAGTGCAGTCACAAAAACCATCAAGCGCTACAAAGAAACTGGCTCACATGCGGACCGCCCCAGGAAAGGAAGACCAAGAGTCACCTCTGCTGCGGAGGATAAGTTCATCCGAGTCACCAGCCTCAGAAATCGCAGGTTAACAGCAGCTCAGATTAGAGACCAGGTCAATGCCACACAGAGTTCTAGCAGCAGACACATCTCTAGAACAACTGCTAAGAGGAGACTGTGTGAATCAGGCCTTCATGGTAGAATATCTGCTAGGAAACCACTGCTAAGGACAGGCAACAAGCAGAAGAGACTTGTTTGGGCTAAAGAACACAAGGAATGGACATTAGACCAGTTGAAATCTGTGCTTTGGTCTGATGAGTCCAAATTTGAGATCTTTGGTTCCAACCACCGTGTCTTTGTGCAATGCAGAAAAGGTGAACGGATGGACTCTACATGCCTGGTTCCCACCATGAAGCATGGAGGAGGAGGTGTGATAGTGTGGGGGTGCTTTGCTGGTGACACTGTTGGGGATTTATTCAAAATTGAAGGCATACTGAACTAGCATGGCTACCACAGCATCTTGCAGCGGCATGCTATTCCATCCAGTTTGCGTTTAGTTGGACCATTATTTATTTTTCAAAAGGACAATGACCCCAAACACACCTCCAGGCTGTGTAAGGGCTATTTGACCATGAAGGAGAGTGATGGGGTGCTGCGCCAGATGACCTGGCCTCCACAGTCACCGGACCTGAACCCAATCGAGATGGTTTGGGGTGAGCTGGACCGAAGAGTGAAGGCAAAAGGGCCAACAAGTGTTAAGCATCTCTGGGAACTCCCTCAAGACTGTTAGAAGACCATTTCAGGTGACTACCTCTTGAAGCTCATCAAGAGAATGCCAAGAGTGTGCAAAGCAGTAATCAAAGCAAAAGGTGGCTACTTTGAAGAACCTAGAATATGACATATTTTCAGTTGTTTCACACTTTTTGTTATGTATATAATTCCACATGTGTTAATTCATAGTTTTGATGCCTTCAGTGTGAATCTACAATTTTCATAGTCATGAAAATAAAGAAAATTCTTTGAATGAGAAGGTGTGTCCAAACTTTTGGTCTGTACTGTATATATTTTTTATTTCACTTTAGCACAATAATAGCATTTTTGAAACAAAAAAAGTTTTACTGTCTCAATGTTCTCAGAGCTATATATTTTGGTCTGGGTGGCTCAGCGTCTAGACTACCATGAGGAGGATATTCGGGGTAGGAGGGGTACCTCATGCATAGCTGTGTTTGTAGTGGTAGGAGTAGTGGCACCTGTAGCTGCACTGGTGGTGGTAGGGGCAGAGGTAGCAGCAGTGGAACTCAAGGCAAGTATAAAGCAGGTAATCTGGAGGGGGCTAGGAAACCCATGATGACATATCACAGTTTTCATGGTGGGGAGGTTGAGGACTATTACAATGATTGTGTGTTGGACAGGATCTGGGAGCTAGATCAGGGAGCTGAGAAGAAGGTAACATCAGAGGAAAAGGATGGTGGCAGTGGCAGCAATACAGAGTGAAGGCAACATACAGTTAGAAGCTCCCAAAACCTGCCAGGGCCAGATCTGCTTCTAGTATTGTCAGCTTGGGAACTGGTGATGCTGATGATACTGTGGTCGCAGGCTGAAAACGTGCCAGACCTAAAACAAGCTCGGCTGCAGCTAGCTCTGTGTGGAGTTTGCAAGTATCTCCTGTCTGGCAGTTCTTCTCCACGGTGCTGGAAAACAAAAGCAATGCCCTGTGCAAGATCTGCCAGATTACAATAAGCCATGGGAGTGACAGAGGTGTCTGCCAGCTACCACAACAAGAGTGTCCTCCTTCTCCCGGTCTCCTTTGTGGCAGCCAGGCGGCATCCACGTGCAGTATTGTGTCCAAGTCATCATCAATTACTGCTCCTCCTGCTCAGACTATGCCTCCTCCTATTTTGTCCCACCATTAGCCATCGATAATGGAATGTGTGGCCAAGAAACAACTCTGCTTGCACAAGTTGCTTGTGGTGCAGTCTCTGTGGTACCACTTTGTGGATTCTGTTGCCTTTAGGGGGCTAATGGCATGTGCTCAGACTCACTAGAAGTCATCTAGCTGGCATTTCTTTAAAAAAAAGCCATCACTGCTTTGTACTCTCAAGTGGCGGTGAATGTAGGCCACTCCTTGCAATTCTAGCTGTGCAGCAAGGTGCACCCAATGGACACCTGGAGCAACGGTTACAGACTGGAACAGTTCATGCCTTTCACAGCCCATTAGATCAATGTTTTTTGCAGCGAGGCAGCACTGTAGCAAGAAGGCCAGGTCCTATTGACACCTCCACGTTTGTTCCGACATGAGGCACTCATCTGCCTCCTCCATGGATATCCTCCTGTCCCAAACAGAAGCAGGGCAGAACATCGCTCCCTCTCCCCCTTCTTCCTATCATGTGAAGCGTTGCCATGCCGTTTTAGAGCTAATCTCCCTGGGTGATAGTAGCCACATAGCCAAATACTTTCTAAAGTGCATCAAGCAGCAAACAAACACGCTGGCCGTCTCCTCACCTAACTCCAACTGGGCGAGGTGGTTAGCGACAACTGCAGGAACATTGTGGCTGCTTTGTGCTTGGCAGAAATAACACATGCTCCCTGAATGATGCATGCGATAAGTCTAAAAAAAAGTACAGTGGCTTTTATAAGGTTCTAATAATAGTAATAATAATCATATAATCGTAATCGGTTTGCACGTCTCCTGTCCTTTTACTATAAGCAGTGATAAGCAGGGTGTTCTATTGATGATAGCTAATCAGTTCTCATCTCTCCTGTGTTCTCTCCTGTCCATATACTTTATATAGTGATAAGCAGGGGTGTTCTAGTGGTGATAGATAATCAGTTCTCATCTCTCCTGTGTTCTCCCCTGTCCCTTATACTAGGTTCAGTATCTTCATGCCTGCAGTCATCCCAAAACTAGTAGACAGAACAGGAAGACAGCATTAAAGGGTTTGTTCAGGAATGAGTAACTTTTCACATGTGCCCGCAGCGTCTACTATGGAATGAGTCATACGTACCTGCTACCCTCAGCTCTGGTTATGTGTGCCAGCTCCTGTGTGTCCATCTTCCAGTAAATGTTGTTTTCTCCCTCGCCGGCACAGGCATGGTCACCTGCTTTACTGCAGCCAATGACAGGCTTTAGTGGTGATGTGTTTCTTGTAGACATGTTATCCCTGAATCCAGTCATTGGCTGCAGCAGAGCAGATGATTATGCACATTCCGAGGAGGGAAATAAGCCACGGACCGAAAGAACTTTGGCTTACTGGCTGCACAGCCCTGGGGCGGCCAGCAAGGGCAACAGGTGCACAAACAATGTAATGTTATATACACACAATGTAATGTTAGGGATGGAATATAAGGGCTACTCTCCCTGCATTGCAAACTGGTTGGAATAATGAAGCAATCAGATTGGATTTATACAGGAGACCTGCAGATATTTGGGTCAGATAACTTCTGCTGTCCGGTCATTTTTGGTCGTCTTTTTAGGTCAAATAAAACCTTCCACACGACTTCTCCAACCGTCTGATGACTTCTACAATATTTCTTTCACAGCTTGTGAATCCGGGTAAAGATCTGAACAATATTAATTCTACAGAGACATATGTGAGGGGTGATGAGCAGAGTACAGAGGACATTCCTACAGATAACCGCCCAGGTGAGTAGTGACCACTAAGTAAAGCAGAGAGGTCTCTAAGATTCTGCTGATAAATTATTTTTTTATATATTATGCAATATGGGAATAATGATTAGTGTTGATCGAACATGCTTGGCCGACACCCTTTCGGCTCGAGCATTTCGATGCTCGGCACATGGCGGTTCTCAGCCAAGTACCGTATGTGCTCGAGTCAGCAACTTTCGTGTCCCAGCGCAGAGTCCAAATGTCCTTACCCAGCCACCCACCCATAGTCCATAGCACTAAATGCGCAGATTTCCAAATTACTGGCCCTGGAAAAGTGGCCATTTAGTCTTGTGGACACTGAGGCCTTCCGCAGCCTGGTATCAGCGGGTGTCCCGCATTACGCAGTCCCTAGCCGCCACTATTTTTCAAGGTGTGCCGTGCCCGCCTTACACCAACATGTGTCCCGTAACACCACACGTACCCTGACCAACGCAGTTACTGGGAAGGACCACTTAACCACGGACACCTTCTTAACATCCCATCATGCACCCCCAATACTGAGACGCTGTTCCCCCCCAAAACTATACTTTAGAAACAGATAACCCCCCTGAAAATACTAGTTACACACAGATAGCGCCCCCTTCAATAATTATTGGAAAACAATGCTCTAAAAATTAACGGCACCCAGCAAATAGTGCCCCTGACACTAATAGTGTAACCATAATGTCCCCCAAAAATAACTGTGGTAAGCTGATACTGTGCCAGGGTGCCCCCGCAGTAATAGTGCTCCCCAAAATCCCAGCAATAGTAATAATTCTGTGCCAGAGTGCACTTAGTACTAATAGTGCTCCTACTGTGCCCCCAACAGTAATTGTGTCCCAGAAGTAATAATGCTCCCATAGTCCCCCAGTTGTAATAAAGCCCCCTTATAATGTGCGCCAGTACAAAAAATGCCCTGTTGTGTGGCAGTAAAAAAAATACCCCCAGTAGAGCCAATGTCCCCAGAGTGCCCTCATGTGATCCAATGACCTGTACTGTGTGCCACTACAAAAACACTTAGTGCCCCCAGTTGAGCTAAGGTGCCAAAAGTGCCCCTTATATTTTGTGCCAGTATAAAATATTCCTATATAGTGCCCTCAGAAGATGCCCCCCAAGTACTCCTCCCCTGTCCCCATAGTGCCCTTCATAATGTGCCAGTATAAAATGCCCCTATAGACTGCCCCACAGAGATGCCCCCATAATGCTTTTCTCCCCCACTTCTCCATAGTGCCCCCTCATAATGCATGCCAGTATATAGGGCCCCCATAGTGCTCCTTTCCCCCACACTTCTCCATAGTGTCCCCCATAATGTGTGCCAGTATATAGGGCCCCCAGTAGAACCGCCATAGTGCCCCCCCATCAGAGGAACAGGGAAAGGAGATGCCTCTGCCCCGCCGCAACACAGTCATCTGTATCGCTGTCCTGAGGCCCTCACCTACAATCTTTTAATGGGTCAGCTCACCTCCTGATGACGACAGCAAAGTCTTTCCTGTTGGTACTCTGGCACACATGGCTGACTTCATATTAGGCTACCTTTCCCGCGACCCGCGCATTATACGCATTTTATTCAACACGGATTACTGGTTGTTCACCCTTCTCGACCCCCGCAACAAAGAAAACTTCTCATCTCCAATTCGTCTGGTGGAGAGGACAAGCAAAACGGTGCAATACCAGAAGGTCCTGGTGGAAAAATTGCTCCAAAGTTGATAGGGCAGACATCCAAATGGATTGTTGACACCAAGGGGATGTGCGATCAGCCAGAAGTTATCTAGAGTCAACAAAGCGGCAGCAGGCCCTTACCCCCAATGTTTTCAATCGTTAGCTCACCTGCAGGCCCTCGCATATCTGTAACCTACAGTGTACTTTTTGTGTAGATGCCATGAACAGTGACATTACCTGTGGTACCTCTCCTGTATAACGTTTCCTCATCCTTACCTGTAACATTCCCTGTAATTTTTTATTACTCATTCCAATGACAGTGTAACAGTCCTACAGGCTCACCTGTGTCAGAGGACCGCTGGCTGGAGGTAGGAGTGGAGCCCAGTGGCAAGGACCGCAGGCAGGTAGTAAGCGTGGTCAGACAATCCGGATGGCAACGGTGGTAGCAGTTCAGTAGGTAGGGATAAGGCAGAAGAGTAGTCGGTAGGCAGGCGGTGGGTCAGGGCAGGCGGCAGTAAGCGTGGTCGGACAATCCGGATGGCAACGGTGGTAGCAGTTCAGTAGGTAGGGATAAGGCAGAAGAGTAGTCGGTAGGCAATTCCTGGTCAGCAGTGGACTTCCAGCAGTAGCAAGAGCAACAGATGAGGAGAAGCTTGATCAAGGCTCAGGAGCTCAATAATCAGCAAGCTAGAGTGCAAGGGGCTGGACTTATATAGGGAAGTACCAGGTGTGGGGAATCAAGGGTGATGAGCAAGGCTTGGCAAGACTGAGGTTAACTAATAGGTTTCAGGGAGGAATGTCCAGAGAGGATGGTAGCCTAGTAAGCAGGGCTACTGCCTGGGATGTGGCTGGTCACGGGTTCGAATCCCGACAGACAGGGCCTAGAAAGAGTCTTGAATTGTTATTTTTTTTGTTGCTACTTCCAAGAGTCGGGTGTGGGTAATTGGCGCGCCCCCGGCTGCCTTGCTTGGATGTGGTAGCCGTAACCGTTTCTCAGGCTCCCTTTCCGGAATCAAACCCTGATTCCCCGTTACCCGTGGTCACCATGGTAGGCGCACAAAATGACATTGAAAGTTAATAGGGCAGAAATCCAAATGGATTGTCGACGTCTTGGGGACGTGCGATCAGCCAGAAGTCAACAAAACGGCAGCAGACACTCGCCCACAATCTTTTACAGGGTCAGCTCACCAGCAGGCCCTCACCTACAATTCCAGTCTCACTATCCAAGAGTCTGGTCAACACAATCCTTACCGTGTAACTAGTTAGCACGAAGGAGTCTCGTTCGTTATTGGAATTAACCAGACAAATCTCTCCACCAACTCAGAACGGCCATGAACCACAACCCACAGAATCAAGAAAGAGCTATTAATCTATCAATCCTTTCCGTGTCCGGGCCGGGTGAGGTTTCTCGTGTTGAGTCAAGGCTCCACTCCTGGTGGTGCCCTTCCATCAATTAATTTAAGTTTCAGCTTTGCAACCATACTCCCCCCAGAACCCAAATATATGTTTGGAGGGTCAGCTCATCTGCGGGCCCTCACCCAATTATACCTAATACGTAATTTGCACTCATGCTGCCTTGCTTGGAAGTGGTAGCTGTAGACGTTTCTCAGGCTCCCTCTCTGGAATCGAACCCTGATTCCTCGTTACCCGTGGTCACCATGGTAGGCGCAGAAAATAACATAAAAAATTAATAGCGCAGACATCCGACTGGATCGTAGGCGTCACAGGGACGTGCGATCAGCCCCAGGTTATCTAAAGTCACCAAAGTGGCAGCAGGCCCTTGCCCATAATGTTTTAGATGGTCAGATCAGCAGGCCCTTGCTCCAAATGTTTTTGAGGGTCGCCAGCAGGCCATCAATCATAATTTTTCAAGGGTGTGTGTGATGCCCTCCTTTATGTGTAACAAAGGGTGTACTCGCTCACACTGGCTTTGAGAGGACAAATATAGGCTCTAATTACCAGGAAGTTGCTGAGAACAGGATACCAATACAATATATGGCTTACATTATTTTCCTAAAAATCTGTATTTCTTACACGTGCATAAATAAATTCACCTACACGCCTTGACATGCTATCAGTGGGGTTATTAACCCCTTAGTGACCACCCATATGCCTTTTTATGGTGGTCACTAAGAGCCCTTAGGATGGGCCACCTCCTTTTTTTACGGCGCCCCAGTCTAAGCGCTGCACGGATGAGAGACGCGGCCCTGCTCTAACAGCCCGGACTGGCAGGAGTGCTGATCCAGGATGTTTAATACTTTACATGCCGCGGGCAGTGACGCCTGCCGCATGTAAACTGCTGACAGAGAAAGTGGACTCCCTCTTTCTCCCATCGGCACTCTGTAAATGCGATCGCAGAGTGTCGATGTGTGTGAAGGCTGGCTGGTGTCGTGTGTAGGCCCCAGACCAGCCTTGAGTAATTTTCAGCAGCAGAATAGCACTGACCTTAAAATGAAATGCACTATAGGGATAATGCATTGCACTTTAAAATCAATCAAAAAGCTGTCTGTTATAGTCCCCTTGTGGGACTATGACGTGGTAAAAAAATGGGGGAAAAAACCCTAATTTATTTAAAAAAATCATTAACAAAAATACGCATTTTTTTTTTCAATAAAAAAAAAATTGCTAAATAAATCTCCCCCAAATGTTTGGTATTGCTGCGTCCGTAACGACCCAGACTACATAAATATTGCGTAATCTATCATCTACTGTGAATGCTCGCAGCTACCAGACAATAGGGGCATATCCTGGTGAATTAACCCCATTGTCTCAGATGAGATAACCCCTTTAATATTATAAACTCATGAAAAAAGAAAGATGTTATGGTGTGGGCCGTGCAGTTTGTTTACTTAGGAGTGACAGGACTGAGATGTGGCGAGACCTCGGTGTGCACAGTGTCCTAGCTGCAGTGATGAAGTTCGGGTCACAGGATTATTCTTTGGTGCTATATGTAGTTTGTTTAATCGGGAAAAGCTGCAGGATAAGGCTACATTCACACACGCTATTCACGTGGCCATTTTCTTAAGGCGAGTGAATAGTGTTTGTGAAAAATAGGACATGTCCTATTTGTGGCCGTTTTCACTGCAAGATGGACCCAATGTAAATGAATGGGACTATTTTTAATGGCCATTTAGACAGGAGTGCATCCATGTAATGGCCGTTTAAAATGGGCACACCAGTGGAAAATGGCCATTTAGGGGTTAAAATTAAAAATAAATTGCCTTATCCGCTTGCACACACAAGGTAGTCTCTCTTGGTGCTGAAGGACCTGTGCTACCAACGTGATTCACCATGTTCTCCCAGCATTATGGTGACATCATCCCACTGAGAGTGCAGGTCCTTTAGCACCAAATGAAGAGCGAATTTTCATTACGCGTGCAAGTGGATGAGAGGAGTAATTATTTTTTTCCCGTAAAAACAAAACCCTGCACATTATTAACATTATTAATTATTACTGATGGTGGCCACCCTGGGGGACATTATGTATACTGCAGGGATTGGAAATTAAATAAAACAAGCAATTAAAAATCATCAAAATCATCCTCAAATAATGGCATTAAAAATTAATGCAAAACGTACAGACGACCAAGAAAGGGATGCAATAAATGGTTGAAAAACACGGACAGTGTGAATGTAGCCTTAAGAGGTCATACAAAAAAGTCTCACCACTGAACCCCAGATATTTGCCTGCTGCTGGGAAGATCGGTATTACTTTAACTTTATTCACAGTATAGGAGCTTCACTGATGTAAAGGGGACACTAAGGGACAGCTCTACTGCAGGGGGCGCACAAAGGGGGCATAACTACTGTGTGGGGGCACTTAGAGGGCATAACTACCGTTTGGAGACCTTGAGGACATTCTACTGAGTGGGGGCATTTAGGGAGCATCAGTACTGTGAAGAGGGCACTAAGGGAAATTCCACTGTGAAAGGGACATTGAGGGGAGATAACTAATGTGGGGGGCACTAAGAGGGGATTCGTCGACTCTTGTCCAGCGCTAGGAAACGGTTTATTTATATATCTTTTAAATGACTGATTGGGTGGGGGTTGCAGGGAAGTTGCTCAAGGTGGGAGCCAGCGTTTTCTAGTTTTGCCCCTCAGTCTACTATTAGATTGTGGTCTGTTTGGCCACCACTGTTGTATTCAATTGATATTCTAATTGTGTGCCATGTCTTATACTTTCTGTGGATTTTTTTATATGGAAAGGTTGTAAAACTTCTATACAATTTTAATATTATTCATCAATAATAAAATGTGTTTTATTCTTGGCAGATGACTGTACCAGGAATTTAGAGAAACATCTGGTATCTTCAGATTTTAAAGTAGATTATGGTATCACACAAGATACATTTGAAGAGTGTGCCAATATGCAAAATATACAGTCATCCAATCACAGCAACAACGCATCATTTGATTCTTTTAAACAGGTCCGATCTTCTGATTCATCACAGACTGTAACACAGAATAAAAGTTACAGAGGAGGTGCTAAACATAAAAAAGCTCGCGTTAAAGAGAAACCATTTTCATGTTCAGAATGTGGAAAATGTTTTAACCATAAATCAGCTCTTGTTAAACATCAGAGAATTCACACAGGGGAGAAGCCATTTTCATGTTCAGAATGTGGAAAATGTTTTAACCAGAAATCAGATCTTGTTATACATCAGAGAATTCACACAGGGGAGAAGCCATTTTCATGTTCAGAATGTGGAAAATGTTTTAACCAGAAATCAGATCTGGTTAAACATCGGAGAATTCACACAGGAGAGAAGCCATTTTCATGTTTAGAATGTGGGAAATGTTTTAATCGTAAATCACAGCTTGTTAGGCATCAGAGAATTCACACAGGAGAGAAGCCATTTTCATGTTCAGAATGTGGAAAATGTTTTAACCAAAAATCAGATCTTGTTATACATCAGAGAATTCACACAGGGGAGAAGCCATTTTCATGTTCAGAATGTGGAAAATGTTTTAAACATAAATCATATCTTGTTATACATCAGAGAATTCACACAGGAGAAAAGCCATTTTCATGTTTAGAATGTGGTAAATGTTTTAACTGTAAATCACAGCTTGTTATACATCAGAGAATTCACACAGGAGAGAAACCGTTTTCATGTTTAGAATGTGGAAAAGGTTTTAACCGTAAATCACAGCTTGTTATACATCAGAGAATTCACAGGAGAGAAGCCATTTTCATGTTCGGGATGTGGGAAATGTTTTAACCAGAAATCGGATCTTGTTATACATCAGAGAAATCACACAAGAGAGAAGCCATTTTCATGTTCAGAATGTTGAAAATGTTTTAACCAGAAATCGGATCTTGTTATACATCAGAGTAATCACACAGGGGGGAAGCCATTTTCATGTTCAAAATGTGGAAAATGTTTTAACCATAATTCAGCTTTTGTTAAACATCAAAAAACCCACATATAAAATAAGTAATCTTCATGGTTAGCCCGTTAGTGACATCCCTTATGTGTTTTCATGGTGGTCACTAACTGGCTTCATTCCTTCAGATACTCCTTTTTACAGGGAGATAAAACAGCACCTTGCTTTGAGTTACCAGAGGAAGCTGAGGGCTTGGAGCGATGATTGGGACCGCTGTGAAAGCTCCCCAAACAAACATAGTCTCTTGTATTGATTGAATATTCGTAATCAAAGGACAGATCCAGTTCAAAGTGAAACTACGTTTTTTTTTAAATATATATCTCCTCTAAACACAAATGTTTGGTGAGGGGAAAAAAACAAAAAAAACAAACAGTATTCCACCCTGCCTGTAATTGGTATGGGGACCCTCCATTTCTGTAAAACTGCAAATACAGGGGCCTATATGTGAAAGTCCAAAAAATAGAGCTGGATTCCCACAAGAGCTGGTGTCCAGACATGTGGAAAAAGGGGCGTCATTTACACTTGTAAATGGCCAGTTATTTGCAGTCAAGTGGAATGACAGATAGGATGTAACATAGTTTATAAGGCTAAAAAAAGACATATGTTCATCCAGTTCGGCCTGTTATCCTGCAAGTTGATCCAGAGGAAAGCAAAAAGCCCTGTGAGGTAGAAGCCAATTTTCCCCACTTTAGTGGGGAGAAATTGTTCCCGACTCCAATCAGGCAATCAGAATAACTCCCTGGATCAACGATCTCTCTCTAGTAGCTATAGCCTGTAATATTATTACACTCCAGAAGTACATCCAGGCCCCTCTTGAATTCCTTTATTGTACTCCCCATCACCACCTTTACAGGCAGAGAGTTCCATAGTCTCGCTGCTCTTACCGTAAAGAATCCTCTTCTATGTTTGTGTACAAACCTTCTTTCCTCCAGATGCAGAGGATGTCCCCTCGTCACAGTCCTGGGAATAAATAGATGATGAGAGAGATCTCTGTACTGTCCCATGATATATTTATACATAGTAATTACATCTCCCCTAAGTCGCCTTTTTTCTAAAGTGAATAACCCTAATTTTGATAATCTTTCAGGGTCCTGTAGTTCCCCCATTCCAGTTATTACTTTAGTTATCCTCCTCTGAACCCTCTCCAGCTCTGCTATGTCTGCCTTGCTGACAGGAGCCCAGAACTGTACACAGTACTCCATAAGTTGTCTGACTAGTGACTTGTAAAGTGGTAGGACTATGCTCTTATCATGGGCATCTATGCCCCTTTTGATGCAATACATTATCTAATTATCTATCTATCTATCTATCAGCAGCTGCCTGATACTGGTTTCTACAGCTTAGGTCCTTTTCCATGTCAGTGTTACCCAGTTTTTTTTACCATTTTTAGTATGTATTGGTGACTTGCATTATTAATTCCCATGTACATAACCTTACATTTGTCAGTGTTAAACCTCATCTGCCACTTATTTTTGAAATTCATATCATTTATTTTATTTTTTTATTCGTTTTATTTAATCATTGAGATCGGGTACATTGCATTGTATCCGTATGTAATATTGTAATACATAACAAAAAACCTATAAAAAGTTACAGCACTGTTTCAATGCAGTATATCGATGACAATAAAGTCGTTACAAACATATCATAATGAATTCTTGCTTGTCGTTTTATTCAGTACATTACTTATTCCTAGCAAGCTCTGTGTGTAGAGCATCCATTAACCGCTGAACAGAATATGATGTTTGTGTAGAAGAGCACCATATACCCCACACTTTTTGGAACTTAGGTGCACATTTTCAGTTTTTATATCCTATGTTCTCATATGGTATACAGTGGTACCGACCCCTCAGCGCAACAGTGACCTCAGTGGTACCGACCCCTCAGCGCAACAGTGACCTCAGTGGTACCGACCCCTCAGCGCAACAGTGACCTCAGTGGTACCGACCCCTCAGCGCAACAGTGACCTCAGTGGTACCGACCCCTCAGCGCAACAGTGACCTCGGCAAAATTTAAAATTGTCAAAAATGTCCTATTTATGCATGGAAGACAGTTATAGAGTACTAGTAATGGTTTCCATGCATAAATAGCAACCCCTTAATGTTATGTAGGCCTTCGTATTAACTATTTGAATTACTGTAACTTTCGTACTCCTCATCGGCTGAAAATACTCCTCAAAAATGGTAAGAGGAGTATTTTTACTCTTCCAGAAAAAATGTAACGCGACCTCTGCTTGGGAGGACTTCTACACTCTAAACTAGCACTACTACACATGTTACCACCGTGGTAATTAGAGACACGGTGGTAACATGGAAAGAAATAAGAAAGATGTATGGCCTATCCTTTTTAGCATCCAAACATATGACATTATTGGGACACCCGGAGTTTGAATTGGGCAGAACCAATAAATTGTTCCGGAGCTGGATGCCCAAGGGAATAATTAATCTACAACAGATCGTTCATGACAAAGATTCAAGATATTTGACCTTTAGAGAGATGCAAGAAAAGTATAATCTTTCTGGGGGACAAGCTCTCCCCTATTTGCAGATATTGCATGCTCTTTTGCAAGAACAGACTGAAAGACTTGAAAAACGAATATGTCTCGAACCAATTTGATAATTTACTGAAAATCAAGGAGCGTAAAATATCCTTGTCTGAGGTGTATAAGGAGATGAGGGACAGGGAGGATAAGAAAATGGAGTCCAAGTTGTTTCAGCAATGGGAATCACTTCTAGGTAAATCAGAGTGGAAGGATAAGTTGATGGATGGATGGATGGATGGATGAGAGTAAGAAAAGCTGTGACGTGTGAAAAATGGAGGGAATCCCAGTTTAAATTGCTCCACAGGAAAATATACGCCTTTAATCTACCCCAAAATGCTGCTTATCCTAATAGATTAGTGATGTGTCCTAAGTGTAAAGAACCAAAAGCTAACCTGGATCATTGTGTTTGGAAGTGTCTAATGACACAGACGTATTGGAAGGAGATACTTACATGGATTAAGCAAACGTGGAATATTGAACTGGCTTGTGAGTCACAAGTGGTACCTTTTCATGTGTATGAGGACCAAATGAGGGTTCCAAAGCTGGTGGATGGGACAGTCTTAGTAGCGCTGAGATGCTTGCTTAGTAAGTGGTTAGAGCCTCAAACCCCGTCTATGACAGAGTTTGTGGGACAGATGAAACATTTCTTGTTAATGGAACAATTGGAAGCAGAATCACACAAGAATAGCACGTCGACACATTTCTTAAACAAATGGAAAACATTAGTAAAAACCTGTCAGGAGAGGATATTCAAAGGATCATGAAGAACTTTAGACATACAGAATAGTATCTAACAGGGGATCTAAGAGGAACATTGGGGAACTTAAGAGTGCACTAAATGGGAAAAATAAAAAATTTAAAGAAAGAGAAGGAGTAAAGGTGAAAGGAGGCACATCCAGAGAGGATTGAGGGTGGGGGGAAATTTGGGGAGTAAATTACTAAAAGCATGTTACATATCTATAAAAATGTTTGCTCATCTCGAGAAATAAGCTGTAAATGGGTACTACTGGAACTGTATTTTGATGATGTTCATTTGCAATGGCAATTGTATCAAAATAATGTTTGTGTAATCATTTATATTACATGCTTTAAAAACGCTAATAAAATGTTATTAAAAAAAAAAAGTTGCAGCAGTCCAAGAAAGGACATGAGGAGCATGTACAGAAGCCCGAGAATCAAAAAAGAGAGCTTGCCGATCATATAAAAACATCTTCTGAGAGAAGTTCCAGAGGCCAAATGTGGTGAGAAAAAGAAAGAAAAGAGAGAGGCCACGGGTGCGAAGGCGTAACATCCTTGCTCGTGAAAGAGAGTACCTGCTCATGAGATGGGGGAAAAAAGTCCCATAGATATGATCTACTCCATAATAAACTCGTATTCGTGACAAACCAAGCGCTGTTGACCTGGGTCTGGCAGAATAAATGGAAGACTGTAGGCCAGGTAAATGCCCTCTCACAAGCATCTGGGTTTGGTGCTAGTGTTCACCCCTACGGGCTTGAACAAGGGGGGGGGGGGTATGTGAGGCAGTGACAGACACCATGGCTGCTAGGGGAGGGCTATGGCAGGAGTTTCCATTTCTTTGCTGTCAATCAACAGGTCAGAGGCCACACCAGGTGGAACAATCAGTTTGGGATAGGAGCCCAGTCCAGACTGTTAGGAGGAGGAAGAGTCTGTGTGCAGCAGAGGCCTGGGAAGGCTCTGTACAAGTGGGCTCAGCCAAGCTGGCTGAGGGGCCACGGGGCTAGGTGTTAGCCTGAACTTTGGAGGACTCTGCAAGGTCTTGGAATCGACGGTCGCTAGGCCAGAGGACTTCTGGGCCACAATCCCCCAAAAGGTACTGGACTTTGTTACAGCCTGGAAGTGCTGGATTGTTAGGCTGGGAAAAGCTGCATGTTGTTCCCGTGTGTGAACGGGGCTTTCAGTGAGGTAGCGAGTCCTCATGTTTAGTTAGAGCCCAGCCAGGCAGGTGTTTTATTTGTATTGTTTGTTTTGGTTTTGCTGAGGTGCCAAATAAAAGCAATGTCTGGCCCCTAACCCTGTGGTCGATGAAGATCATTGTGAGAATGACCCCCGAATACACACAGTATCTCACAAAAGTGAGTCCACCTCTCACATTTTCGTAAATATTTTATTATATTTTTTCATGGGACAACCCTGAAGACCTGACACTTTGAGACAATGTAAAGTAGTCAGTGTACGGCTTGTATATTTGGTTTGCTCTCAAAATAACTCAACACACAGCCACTAATGTCTAAACCGCTGGCAACAAACGTGAGTGCACCCCTAAGTGAGAATGGCCAAATTGTTCCCAATAGAAAAAAACATTTCCCGAACTCAGGTTCGTTTCCAAGGTACCACTTGGAACCGAACCCGAGCTCGGGAAATGTTTTTTTTACAGTACAAATTAATTTATGAAGTTATTGCGCAAAGTCTCGCAAGAAGCAATAACTTTAACTCATCGGAGTTGAACCCATTGCACCCGCACTGAATCCGGACCCATTCATTTCTATGGGGCTGTTCACATGAGCGGTGATTTTCACGCATCACTTGTGCATTACGTGAAAATCGCAGCAAGCTCCATTTTGTGTGTTTTTCACGCAACGCAGGCCCCATAGAAGTGAATGGGGCTGTGTGAAAATCGCAAGCATCCGCAAGCAAGTGTGGATGCGGAGCGATTTTCACGCTCGGTTGTTAAGAGACGATCGGAATGGGGACCCGATCATGATTTTATCCCCTTATAACATGGTTGTAAGGGAAAATAATAGCATTCTGAATACAGACTGCATAGTACAATAGGGCTAAAAAAATAAAAAATAAAATTTAACTTACCTTAATCCACTTCGCGCAACTGGCTTCTCTTCTGTCTTCATCTGAGAGGAATAGGACCTTTGATGACGTCACTACGTTCATCACATGGTCCATCACCATGCGCTATTGTACTATGCATTCTGTATTCAGAATGCTATTATTTTCCCTTACAACCATGTTATAAGGGGAAATAATACAATCTACACAACCTTGAACCCAAACCTAAACTTCTGTGAAGAAGTTCGGGTCTGGGTACCACATTCAGTTTTTTATCATGCGCCTGCAAAACGCATTGCACCCGCGCGATAAAAACTGAACAACGGAATGCAATCGCAGTCAAAACTGACTGCAATTGCATACCTACTCGCGCGGGTTTGCCGCAACGCATCCGGACCTTATCCGGACACGCTCGTGTGAAAGAGGCCTAATACTGTACGGAGCTCCTGCTCTGTACAGTATTAGAACTAAGTTCTATGCAAATCGACTTCGGATGTTTCATCCGAAGTCGATTCGCTCATCCCTAGTCATCATCATAGAGATTGTACTGAAAACGAAATTTTCTAATAGTCTGTCCGATCGGGGTCGTGTAGAGAGAGAAGAGTAGAGGACCTAGGACTGAACCCTGATGAACTCCAACACCGAGAGGGAGATAAGAAGAAGCAGAGACAGCAAATGATACAATAAAGGAGCAATCAGAGAGAAAGGAAGAGAACCAGGAGAGAGCAGTGTCCTTAAGGCCAATTATATGGAGCACGGTGAGAAGGAGTTTGTGGTCTACCATATCAAACGCTGCAGAGAGATCAAGAAGAATCAGTAGAGAATAGTCACCATTCCTGTTTGCTGTCAGGAGATCATTAGACATTTTAGTAAAGGCAGTTTCTGTAGAGTGGAAGAGAAAGGAAAAAAAGGAGGAAGTTTATTCAAACACTCAAGGATCTGGATAGGAAATCCCCCGAGTGTCTGAAAGTAGGCACCGACAGTGGTGGTAACTAGAGTCTGAGTAGCGCAAGGGTGGCAGCCGAAAAGTGTCCACGGAGGGCACTCAATATAAATTTTGAGAAACCAAAAGTAAGGGTGAGGGGAAGGTACAAAAGGCGCCAAAACCGAGCAAAAATGCACTAGAAAATGTCAAGAATTTGGTATCCTGGTGCTATAGTACTAGCATATTATACATATAGTTAAAAAACTTGTTTTTAATATAGAAAACTTATTTTAAAACTTATTTAAAAAAACTTTTTTGAGAGAAAAAAAAAATGTACAAAGTAGTTTGAGACCGATAGACAGGTGAAGTAAAATTAAGTCCCTGCTGTGGTTTACACAGAAGGTTGAAGGCAAAGGTTAAAAACAAGGAATAAAATGGATGAGAAAACATCCAGTGAGGCACTTACTTCACTGGGGGGTCGTTAGCAGGATAAGCATAAAACACCTGTGACGATTCCCCCTGGCCAGGATCGTGTGTAGAGTCTCAGTGAATGATGGCAGCAAGGCAGTGTGCTTCTGATCAAATCACCTTTATTAGAAGATATGTGGCTCAACGCATTTCGGGGATCAAGATTTCCCCTTCATCAGGAGCAAGGCTATAGTTGTACATGTAGCAGGTTCAGTCTATAAATACATCGTTCAATTAGTGATTTAATTGGCAAATTGGTGCCAAGAATGCCGAAAACGGAAGTGGTGTGATGTCACTTCCGGTCGGTGGAACGCATATTGCGTTCCAAATGGCGGAAGTGGCCAGTCATAGTGACAGTTCAAATGAAATGAAAATAAAATAAATGTGGGAAGTGGTCATAGTGGGGGAGTGTGTGTGTGGGGGGGGGTGGAATGGAGCCTTAGGTACGGAGTGGTGGCTGGGGGCTGGTGGAAGAAGTGGGGCGCTTAGAAGCAATCCGGGCAGGCGTTCCCAGCGGTGGAACGCTTGGTGGAACGCATGGGTGAGGGGGCGGGGTAGATGAGGAGAAGGGAGGAGGTATTGGTACGTCACCTGGTGACGTGTTGACTAGGTGCAGGTGGCTGAGGCTGGGCGGACGTGGCTGGAGGAGTTATTACTGCAGGGCGGGGACGCAGTGGCGTCCTGTGGACTGCATAATGGAGCGCATGTTCGGGGGGCGGGGTTATCGGTCATTATGCACTTAGAGTGGCTGGCCGGCAGCACGGAGGGGTAGTGCTGTGTGTGTGGTCACATGTGCTGCTGGAGGGAGAGAGGATGCATTAGCTAAGGAAAAAAAAGGGGCAGAAAAAGGAGGGATAGTGAAAAAGGGGAAGAATAATATGGGATCATAACATATGGGATGCAAAAGGGATATCGATGTATAAACACATGTAAGTAAATATAAAAAAATATATATAAGTATATATGGAAAACACATGACACGAGAGAGATATAGTTAATAGACATGGTGGATGGTGTTTTAACACCCATAAAACACATATACAATGTAATAGATAAATAATTGAATTTTTTTTTTTTAAATGGATAGTTTTAAATAATTAAAAAAAAAAGTGTGGAGGAGGGGATATGGATTGAATGTGTGTCAATTATAGTGACGGACATGTGTGTGGATATACACAGATAAAAACAGAAGTGAAATAACAAAAAACAGAACGAGCGTATATGCATACATATGAGAAGGAGTTAGTTATTAAACATGGTGGGTGGTGATTAACCCCCATAGAACACATATACAATGTAATAAGTGAGTAAAAAAAGGTGAGTTTACAAAACGGGCGCATATGTATATATAGATATATAATTCGCATAGTGGGCAGTCGTGAGAGGGGCCAGTGATATATACTTGTTTATATACAATTACACATACAGAATATAAATATGCATAGAGTGTGTGGGAGGATTGTGGGAAAATTATACGAAACTTAGAAGCAAATTATAAATGGATGAATACGCATATAGCCGTGCAAAAGGTCTTGAAAGGATCGCATAGAATCTACATATATATGCACAAATGGTCTACATATATGTATATAAGGGGGGATATGTGTATATATGCGTCATAATGGTTTAGGTTGCTTGTCTAGACAATTTGATGTGTTGGACAGGTGAAGCGTGATGAGGAAATGTATAGGTCTCTAGTTGCGGGATGGGTAGGTAGTCTGGGATGAAAAGGGGTGTATATTCAATGAGAAAGGGACTGCGGGTGAGTGGTGTGCGTGTTTTGGTCTCATATCCGAAGAGGGGGTGTGGATAGATGACTAGCTATTGGTATTGGTTGTATGGTGGTTAATGTATAGTGTGACGATAGGGTGGCCGGAAAACATGGTGGGTAAGTTAATAATTGACGTATTCTAGAGATTCATTTAGTCCGAACAGAGTTAGTGTATTGAGTTTGTAAATCCAGAACATTTCCTTACGGCACAATGTCTGGTAGGAATCAGGGACCCACTCCAAAGGGATGACATGGAGTGAGGAGGGGTCACCATCATGGCAGTTTGCAAAGTGGCGTGATACGCTGTAACTACTTTACGTGAGATGTTAGATCGGTGGTTGTTCATGCGCTCTCGTAATGGTTGAGTGGTACGTCCTATGTAATAGATGTTACAGGAGCAGTAAAGGAGATAGACGACAAATGTGGTGCCACAGGTCATTTCATGTCTCAAAGAAAGGGGCTCTTCAAGGTTGGTGAGGGAAATTTCCCTGACGTTGTGTGCTATCATGGCACAGCATTTGCAGCGTGTTTTGCCGCATTTAAAAGACCCTACTCTGGAGTGGTCTTTTTGATTCGAGGGCTTTCCGAATAAATCCACCCCTCTGGTATCATTAAATTTGGGGCAGGATAAAGACTGTAATAAAAAAATAAAAAAAAATAAAAAATTGGGGGCAGGATGGGGCTAGGTTCTGTTTCAGTGTTTTGGCTCTCCGGAATGTGAGGATCGGGTTTTGAGGGATGGTGCGGCCGATGATTGGGTCCTTTAGTAATATTGGCCAGTGTTTAGTTAGTATTTTTCTAATGGCGGTGTGTTGGGAGTTATAGCGGGTGATAAGATTTAGTGGGAAATTATTAGTATTTTTTGTCTTTTTTGGTTTTGATTCTCCATATTTGATGTCTCGTTCGGTTGTCAGCATCCTTTTCTTGGAGTCTATGACCAGTTTTTTGGGATATCCCTTCTCGTAAAATCTCTTTCCCAGAAATTCTATTTGTTGTGTGTTTCTTTATCTGAGCTGTTTCTTTGTACTCTGCGCATTTGACTGTAGGGGATGTTATTTTTCCAACGGGCGTGGTGGCAGCTCTTGTAGTCCAAATAACTATTTGTGTCTACTTGTTTGAAGTGTGTTTTGGTTGTGATAAGGTTATTAGCTATATTTAGGTTGAGATCTAGGAAGACCGCTTCCCTAGTGTTGTGTTCCATTAGTGAAGGACAGGTTCCAGTTGTTATTGTTAAGTTCTTTCAGGAAACATGCAAGGTCATCTGTTTCGTCCTTCCTAGATGAGGATGATATCGTCAATATAGCGTTTGTAAAGGCGGATTTTGGTATGCGAGAGGAGGCCTACACTGCTTTCGAAATGACCCATGAATAGGTTGGCATATGAAGGGGTGAATTTTGTCCCCATAGCGGTGCCTTTCGTCTGGAGAAAGGTCTTATCTTGAAAGTTGAAGTAGTTGTGTTCCAAGATGAATTTTATGGATTTAAGGATGAAGTGGCACTGTGTCTTGGGCATGCGGGGATCGGAGTTTAGCCCATTTCTATATTGCTTCTAAACCAAGGGAGTGTGTTATGTTGCTGTAGATGGCTGCCACATCAAGTGTGACCCAGTGGAAGTTCTCTCTCCATTGGAAGGTCTCTAGTATTTGTAGTAGGTGGGTGGTGTCTTTTAGGTATGATGGTAGTTGAATTACATACTGTTGTAGTATGCCGTCTATGTATTCGGACAAGTTGGTGGTGAGTGAACCTATACCGGAAATAATGGGTCGTCCGGGAGGGTTGGACAGTGACTTATGGATTTTAGGTAGAAAGTAGAATTTGGCTGTGACAGGGTGTGGAATTTTAAGGTATGTTCTGGTTTTCTTATCTAGGATGCCTAGGTGGTGACCTTCGTCTATGAGATTGTAAAGTTATTTCGTAAAACGGGGTGTTGGGTCTTCGCTCAACGGTGAGTAGTAGGTCTTGTCTGATAGTATACACAGGGACTCGGCGGTGTAGTATTTGCTGTCCATTACCACAATTCCCCCTCCCTTATCTGCGTTTTTTATAACTATATCCTTATTTCCGGTTAGAGTTTTGATGGCTTTTTTCTGTTCCCGAGTGAGGTTGCTGGTGGGTTTCGGATTGGGGCCATTAAGGTTCAGTTTAAAGTCCGTAATAACCATATTGAAGAAGGTTTCGATGTGTGGGCCTTTGCTTTCTAAAGGGTAGAAAGTGGATTTGGGTCTGATGTTAGAGGGAACGAGGTCAGGGATTTGGGAATGTGGGGGGGCTGGGTTTGATAGGTGTCGGGCTGGGGGATGGAGGTGGTGGAGTGTGGTGGGGTGTCCGTTCTTTCAGAGAGAAATGTCTGTGGAGGGTGAGTTTTCTCACTAATTGGTTTAGGTCCACAAGCAGCTCAAAAGGGTCGGGATTGTTAGTGGGGCAAAAGGATAAGCCTTTTCCCCGAATTTCTATTTCTTGGGGGTTGAGTTTATGTTTAGATAAGTTGAAGATGCCTAGTTGTTTCTCAAGGGTGGTTGGGTCAAGGGTGGATTTTATAATTTTTTGCACTTGAGTTTTTTGAAACACGGAGTGTCTCTTTCTACCTCCTCTGCATCCTCGGTGTCTGGGTTTAGCCGCTTTTTTCGCATACTTGACAGGGGAGTGTAAAAGTGCGTGATCTTTAGCGTCTGTGGTGTTGAGGGGATCTTGGGGGGTGGTGATTTTAGTGGCTGGAGGAAGGGGCTTAGTGACAAAAGGCTTGACAGGACTTGTCTGGGCGGTGGCGTCGGATTAGGTGTCCTGATAGTCGGGGGAACCCTGTCTAAAAAAGCATCCTCAGTGAGATTGGTTGGTAAGGTTAGGAATTAATCAGGTTCTGAATAACTGACAGAGTGGGTGGAGAAACTAGACTCGGGGTCGGACAGTATTTGGGCTGTGGTATCATTAGGTGGGGTGTCTGTGGACGTGCGCCGATCTTCCAGTGGGGTGTTGAAGACCTCAGTGAGGGTGGCTCCGGATTGGCTTGCGGAGGTGGTTTCATTGTGTGGTGTGGCTAGTGTTATGGTCGGACAGGATGGTTGGATCCTTGTTTGGTTATTCTTAATGGTGCCTGTCTTGTCAGGGGGAGGGTTGTTATTGACTTGGGATGAGGCCCAGGGTTGATAAATGTGGTTAGTGGCCTTATTTTATTTCTACTATTATAAAAGGTGAGGTTTCTGTTGGGCATTTTTGTTGGTGGTTTTGGTATCTATGTGTATTAAGTAGGGGGCGTGGTCTAGTGCGTTCCCAACTTATGATATTATTTTCCGTATAATCTATAAGGTCTCTAAGTAATTTTCTACATTTATCTCTGACAACTTCATATTCATAATGCTTAAGGTATTCTCTTTTATTTCTCATTGGGGGGTGTTGTTCAATTGATCTAGAAAGCAATAAATTTTTCAGGAGAAGGGTTTGGTCTTTGCATATTTGTTTGCGTTTGTGGGTGAGTAGTTTCATGAGGTTAAATGAGTATTCATCACTGGTTTTCAACCAGTTTTTTACAAAAAGTTTGTCATCCAAAAAGGAAGGTTTTAGAGATTGTCTGAGGCCCCTAGGTATTATATTTAGGGTTAGGTAGATGGAGAGAAAATACCCGTTAATCTTGTTACGGATGAAGTCTTTGATTTGTTTTAGGATGTTGGATTTGTTTTTTGGGGCTGCTGCTGGATTATTGTTATTGTTCTTAAAGGGGGGGCCCTCTGTTTCGGCCCAGGTTCCTCTTGGGGTATTCTTAAGTTTCTCGCCATCTTGGGTGAAGAGGATAATCTTCACTTCTCTCGTAACTCTCTGGATTATGTTCGTCACGTCCGAATGGAGGTAGTCCCACCCTGCGTCTGCCGTACTCCTATGGTCCGGTGGGGGACGGGGCCCCCTCGATCCATCGATGCAAATGGGAAGAGAAAGGAAAAAAAAGGAGGAATTTTATTTAAACACTCAAGGATCTGGATAGGAAATCCCCCGAGTGTCTGAAAGTAGGCGCCGACAGTGGTGGTAACTAGAGTCTGAGTCTGAAGGGGAAATCTTGATCCCCGAAACGCGTTGAGCCACATATCTTCTAATAAAGGTGATTTGATCAGACGCACACTGCCTTGCTGCCATCATTCACTGAAACTCTACACACGATCCTGGCCAGGGGGAATCGTCACAGGTGTTTTATGCTTATCCTGCTGACGACCCCCCAGTGAAGTAAGTGCCTCACTGGATGTTTTCTCATCCATTTTATTCCTTGTTTTTAACCTTTAACCTTTGCCTTCAACCTTCTGTGTAAACCACAGCAGGGACCTCATTTTACTTCACCTGTCTATCGGTCTCAAACTAGTTTTCTCTCAAAAAAGTTTTTTTAAATAAGTTTTCAATATTAAAAACAAGTTTTTTAACTATATGTATAATATGCTAGTACTATAGCACCAGGATACCAAATTCTTGACATTTTCTAGTGCATTTTTGCTCGGTTTTGGCGCCTTTTGTACCTTCCCCTCATCCTTACTTTTTGTTTTCTCAAAATCTGTAGAGTGGAGAGAGGGAAAGGCAGATTGAAAAGGTAGAAGAGAGTAAAAGAGATGTTCCAGAAGTTTAGAAATGAAGTGGAGGTTGGAAACAGGTTGGTAGTGAGTGGCACAGGTCGGGTCACGATGTTTTTTTTAGTAGTGGGGTTATAACAAAAGAGGATGGGAAGCGAGAGAGAGAGAGGTTATATATTGTAGTAATGAGAGCCGGGGAGAGGGACTGGAGAAGGTGTGAGGGGATAGGATCACTGCTACTGGTGGGGGGTCGAGAAGCAGAGAGAAGCCTAAAGACTTCTTCATCTGTTATAGCGTCAGAGGAGAGAGAGCACATGGAAGTGTGGGAGGGAGGAGGATCGAAACTGGTTGGGACTGGGAAATTATTTCCTGCCGGATGTAACCGATCTTGTCTCTGAAGTAGGTGGCCAGGTCATCAGTGCAGGTCATATCTTCTCTTCATGATGCAGCCGCTGTCTTCTAGAACACCACAAGCTCTCACCCCTGCGTCTCACACAGAGCAGAACCCAACAAATCCATCCCCGGCCCCGACACAAACCAAACCGAAAAGCTGAGGCTTCCAGAGTCCAGAACGAAGCCGGAAGAAATCCCACCCAAGGAAGACTTCATGGCCTACAGAGAAGCAGCTTCATGTCTGCTCTCACCTCCTCACAGCAGGACTTCTTCACTTCTATTACGTCGTCTCTGTCCCACAACCCCAAATAATTATTTCATACCTTTTCCTCCTCTCAGCTCTGCTACATGGACATGACAGAGACTCCGCTGTAGTAACTGAACATTACACATACACAGCAGGACTTCTTCACTTCTATTACGTCGTCTCTGTCCCACAACCCCAAATAATGGAGCGAACCATACTGATAATTTCAGTGTGGTGAGCCATGATGACATGGCACCTAACATTACAGTTAATATGTTGATTATATTATTTACTTACCTATGTGAAGAATGGGTTAACCCAGATGCTGTGGGTGCTTGCGCTGATATCTTCAAATTTGATTGGAGATCACTTTAACTGCCAGTTTGAGAACCTATAAAAGAACAGAAAATAACGATTTTGGCTCATTCACGTAAGTATTTTTCAAGAGACAGACCTGCGTTCATCTGTGTCATGGAAGATCTGTTGAAACAACTTATTTTCAGAGCAGAAAGCCAAGGGGGAGAAGAATGGCTGAGGAAGTGCTTACAGCAAGGACCGGACCAGCAAGAAGAGCTTCTTTTATCTTCTAATCCCGTCTGCTGCGCAGTACCTGGCGCGAGCGCCGAACTGATCGATCCTCCCTGCGATAATTTTTTGCGCATGCGCGAAAAACCTGAGACCCGCTCGCCGATTAAAAAACGTCAGCGGAGAGACAAGAGGGCATATTCCCCTTCACAATATGCGCCTCCTTCTAAGACCAAGAAAACCAACTTATCTTCAAGCCGAGCCAGCAGGAAAATTCAACGGCGTCATTTTCAACAGCATTCAACTGTCACTCAGGAGCCATCACCTGCTTCAACAGTTGATCATCCTCCTACATCATCTGCTTCTGGTGAGCTGAATTATAACTTTTTAAGTGACTGCAAACCGCAGGGCACTATTAATCAAGAGATTAATTCACTTGACATTGATTCTTCTAAATTGAAGATTCAGTTGTTTGATGAATTTTTACTTTACCTATCTAAAAAGGATGAATCACCAAAAAATGTTTGGTCTGGATTAGCAGATGTCAGTCAAGTTAATACCCTTAATAGTCTGACTGCTGCTAATTCAACCATTCAACCGTTCACTAATGTACCTAAAATGTCCAATATTAACCCTGAAATGGCAGTAATTCCTGAGCTTGAATTAACTCAGGTATAAAAGAGACATCTGTTAAAGAAGTTCTGGCGTGTCAAATTTCTCCATTAGGGTTTCATTTACCCTTGAGCGTGAAAGAAAAAATTTGGAGAAAAGAATATGTTGAAATTTTTTCTCTTCTTCCTTCATCTAGTGAGAATTTAAAAAGTGAATTATTGAAAGACAAAAAATCAGATTCTGAAGAAAATAGAAAATTACACCAGAAATCCTTTTTAACTGGCTGCAAGCATTTAATATATACGCAGCAGTTTTGGGTGAAAAATTTCCTAGTCTTTGTACTGGTTTATTTTACCATGTAGATACTATTTTGGAGGCATATAGAAATTTTGGCGGAATGGGTTGGTGTCTGTATGACGAATCCTTTCGTCAGAAACTTGCAGTATATCCGAATCTAAATTGGGGTAGTAAAGATGTCGGGCTTTGGTTGAATTTAATGCTCCCTAACAAAAACAATCTTTTTCGTCAACCCAATTTCATTAACGTCAAAAAAGGTATCTGTTTCGCATTTAACGAGTCGCATTGCAGATGGCAACATAATTGCAAATACCGACACGAGTGTTCTTTCTGTGCCGGTTCTCATTCAGCCTCAAAATGTTTTAAAAAACAAGGTATTCACTTCCCAATTTCTAACAAGGAAATTCAATCGTTTAAACAAGGTGACTCCGCTGAATTTGCCAATAATAATTCAGTGGCTAGGTCATTACCCAAACATTCAGATGGCTAATTTATTAATTGACAGTTTTACCAATGGGTTTTTCATACCTGAATTTCTGGGTCCAGGTTGCATTCTAGTTGAAAATGCGTTATCTGTAAAACAAAATATTGACATTGTTAAAGAAAAAATTGAATCTGAATTTTCGTATATCTCCTTTAGCTTTAGTTCCTAAAAAAGAACCAAATTCTTTTCGTCTTATTCACAATTTATCTTATCCTAAATTCAGTTCCTTAAACGATGAGATGGAAAAAAATAAAGCCAGTGTGAAATACTCCTCATTTGATCAAGCTTTGTCTTTTTTACAAAAAGCAGGCCGCAATTCTCTTCTTGCCAAAGCTGACATTAAATCTGCTTTCAGACTACTACCTATAAACCCCATCGGTTATAATTCTTTGGGTTTTTATTTTCTCGATAAATTCTTTTATGATATGGCCCTTCCCATGGGATTCACCCTATCTTGCTTTTATTTTGAGGCGTTTTCAACTTTTCTACACTGGGTTATGGATATTCACTCAGGTAGTGGATTTTTACTACATTATCTCGATGACTTTTTATTTATAGGTCGTGTAGATTCGGATGATTGTATGAATCTTCTGAATAGATTCATTGGTATAGCTAAATATTTCTGCATTCCATTAGCTGTAGATAAAACTGTCTATCCTACTACGAATCTCAAGTTTTTGGGCATAGATATAAATACAGTAACAATGGAATTTAACATACCAATGGAAAAAATCCAGAATACTGTTCAACAATTAACTCGCATATCCGGAAAAGAAAAAATTACGCTTAAACAACTTCAGTCTCTTTTAGGTTCTCTTAATTTTATTTCTCGTGTGATTCCCATGGGAAGGGTCTTTTCTAAAAGATTGTATGCTGCCACATCAGGTAAGTCCTCACCTCAATCCCATATTCGCATCACCAAACAACTAAAGGATGACATTTCAGTTTGGTTGCAATTTTTATGTGAATTTAACGGTCACACCATTTGGCAGGAAGAGTTTGTTGGCTCAGACACCTTGTCTCTTTATACAGATGCGTCTGGTGCTATTGGATATGGTGCTTATTTTGACAACTTTTGGTCTGCCGAACGTTGGCCTTTAAATTGGATTACTAATAACAAGTACTCAAAAAATTTGGTTTTTCTAGAATTATTTCCAGTTCTAGTTTCTCTAACAATTTGGTCCTCAGTGTTTCAGAATAAGAGAATTCTGCTAAGGTCGGACAATATGGGAGTAGTTTTTTCCATAAACTGTTTAACTTCAAAGTCTCCGTTAGTTTCTTCATTATTGCGTAAGATAGTTTTTCAATGTCTAAAATTTAACATTTGGATAAAAGCTAGATTTATTTCTGGGAAAACTAATTATATTGCTGATTATTTGTCCCGACAGCGCTTCAAGGAATTCTTCTTAATGACACCTCGAGCTTCCCGAATGGGAATTCCTTGTCCAACTCATCTTTGGGAGATATCAGAGGATTAACTAATGAACTTATTTTTGGTTCATTAGCCAAGAATACATGGGCAGCATATTCTGCCGCATGGTTGGATTGGAAGCTTTTCTGCATATCTCAAAAAATTTCTTACATTGATTTTAATTTAGGGAATTTTATCAAATTTATTATATATCTTTACAACAACGGTTTACAAGCCGATTCTATTTCTAAAAAATTATCGGGCATTTCTTTTTTCTTTAAATTAAAAGGCGAAAGCTCTATTCTGAATAATTTTATCATTAAACAAATGATTAAAGGTATCAAAAGAAAGTCAGTCCACAATGTTAAGACCAGCCCTTTATCTATTGAATTGTTACAAAAGGTCATATGTAATTTAGTATTAGTTTGTTCTTCGGAATATGAAACCAATTTATTTTCTGCAGCATTTTCTATAGCTTTCTTTGCTGCTCTAAGATTAAGCGAGATTGCTGCAGACAATAAAATCTCAAATCCCCCATTATTGATATAGGACCTTCAAAAGTTGTATGGATTTTTGGTGATGAACTGATTCAATTGGCTGAGAGAAGATCTGCTTTTAGACATTCTACTGTTAATTTAGGTTATTCAGCAGAATTTTCCATAAACTGGTTTTCCTTTGCTGACCTTAAAATTTCTGATATCTTCAAGAATGTCAGCCTTATATATTCAAAAATGTCGAAACCTGACCTGTTTATTTTACATATTGGCTCGTTTGATTTGGAAAAATCAAAACGCATTTGTTAATTTATGAATTAAAAGAATTGTTATGTAAAATATGCTACTTACTTGATGGTGTTGTACTCGTATTTTCTGACATCATCCCAAAATTTTCTTGGTTCAATTCTGAGTTATCCTTTCTGGAAACAATTAGGAAAAGAATTAATAAAAAAATGGAGATTTATTTGAAGGAAATTGGTCATGGCAATTACAGACATGTTGAATTAGAAGGATTCGTTAGAGGACTTTACCAAGAAAAGGATGATCAGCTTTCTGATATTGGATGTGATATATTCATTTCAGATTTGCAGAACATAATTGATAATGGTTTTTATTAAAGGCTTGCAATGTTTATTGGGCCACTTGTTTTTATGTGGCGTTGTGGGGTTAAGTCACTCTCTGAGTGGACTGAGTGTTATATGGTTTATTGGTTTAAATATTTACTTATTTATATTTGAGAATAAATTGGATTAACCAGATTATAATTAATTGGTTAAGTAATAAGCATTGCGGCCTTTAATTACCCAACTAAATAAATAAAGATATTTGCTTAAATTCTATTTTGAGTGATGATTTATTCTATTTTGTGAATTGGAGCGTATGACATCATTATTTCATACCTTTTCCTCCTCTCAGCTCTGCTACATGGACATGACAGAGACTCCGCTGTAGTAACTGAACATTACACATACACAGCTCTGCTACATGGACATGACAAAGACTCCGCTGTAGTAACTGAACATTACACATACACAGCTCTGCTACATGGACATGACAAAGACTCCGCTGTAGTAACTGAACATTACACATACACAGCTCTGCTACATGGACATGACAAAGACTCCGCTGTAGTAACTGAACATTACACATACACAGCTCTGCTACATGGACATGACAAAGACTCCGCTGTAGTAACTGAACATTACACATACACAGCTCTGCTACATGGACATGACAAAGACTCCGCTGTAGTCACTGAACATTACACATACACAGCACTGCTACATGGACATGACAGAGACTCAGCTGTAGTAACTGAACATTACACATACACAGCTCTGCTACATGGACATGACAAAGACTCTGCTGTAGTAACTGAACATTACACATACACAGCTCTGCTGCACACACTGATAGAAGTCTTCAGAGGCATATTACACATAGACAGCTTGGTTGTATGCACATACAGATCAACTACACAGACATTACACGGATACAGCTCATCTATACAAACATTACAGGCTTACAGCTCTGCTACATACAGACTGGAATTCCACACAGCCCAGCAGAGTCTCTCACACAGAGCAGATAAACCTGGTCATGTGATCTCCATGACTCCTCCCACACCTGATCACATGGTCATGATACCATCACAGGTCCTGTACCTTCTCCTGCAGCACAGCCTGACCCCGCCCACACCTGATCACATGGTCATGACATCTTCACAGGTCCTGTACCTTCTCCTGCAGCACAGCCTGACTCCTCCCACACCTCATCACATGGTCATGACATCAACACAGGTCCTGTACCTTCTCCTGCAGCACAGCCTGACTCCTCCCACACCTCATCACATGGTTATGACATCATCACAGGTCCTGTACCTTCTCCTGCAGCACAGCCTGGAGCCCGACTACTGCCTGGTGGTAGAAATTACAGCCCAGGAGGCTCCATAGTGAAGGGTTGTCAGAGGAGGACACGCCTGCCCCCAGGTAAGTGGAACACTCGTCACATCCACACATATAAGGCTCCACAGCCACAGAGATACACAGCTCCATCCGCCCTTAAGGCCAAGTTCACACTGCAGTTATTTGGTCAGTTATTTCCTTCAGTTATTTAGCCCAGACCAGTGGTCGGCAAAGTGCGGCTCTCTAGAACCTTCAATGTGGCTCTTTGGTGCGGGCTGGCGGGTGCGCAGCCATATCGCGCCGCTCAAGCTGCTTGCAAAATGTCCGTCATGCGCCTCCTGCCCCGTCTGTCTGCTCCTTCCACTTTATAAATGAAGCAGGCAGGCGGGGCAGGAGGCGCATGACGGAGGGTGAGATGTGACGCTGCGCACAGCAGCAGAAGGGCGGGCAGCGGCGCTGTAGTTCGGCTGCCACTGCCGGCCATGTGAGGAGTGGTGGAGTGGTGAAGAGGCTGCCGCTCAGGAGACTTGGAGCGAAATGTCCTGCAGCAGAAAGGTAGGAGCTGCCCCCGGTGTGTGCACAGCCTCCTCCCTTCCCCCCACTAATACATTTCTTTACTTACTAGAAGGCACTTATGGGGGATATCTGCGGATGACGCACTATGGGGGGATATCTGCGGATGACGCACTTATGGGGGGATATCTGCGGATGACGCACTTATGGGGGGATATCTGCGGATGACGCACTTATGGGGGGATATCTGCGGATGACGCACTTATGGGGGGATATCTGCGGATGACGCACTTATGGGGGGATATCTGCGGATGACGCACTTATGGGGGGATATCTGCGGATGACGCACTTATGGGGGGATATCTGCGGATGACGCACTTATGGGGGGATATCTGCGGATGACGCACTTATGGGGGGATATCTGCGGATGACGCACTTATGGGGGGATATCTGCGGATGACGCACTTATGGGGGATATCTGCGGATGACGCACTTATGGGGGATATCTGCGGATGACGCACTTATGGGGGGATATCTGCGGATGACGCACTTATGGGGGATATCTGCGGATGACGCACTTATGGGGGATATCTGCGGATGACGCACTTATGGGGGATATCTGCGGATGACGCACTTATGGGGGATATCTGCGGATGACGCACTTATGGGGGATATCTGCGGAGGACACATAAATAGCATCTCATGCTATATATGTGCCCTCCACAGATATCCCCATAAGTGCGTCATCCACATCTGCAGACAAGTTTAATAAAAGTAAAAAATGATAAAGATAAAATTAAATAATACTCAAGATCCAAATAAAAGAAAGTACATATAAAAGTATGCAAAAACACACAGTGGGCTCATGCCCACGAATGTAAGGGCCCCGTGCCTGTGCTTTGAACCGCAAATAGCAGTCCGCAATGCACGGACACAGACCATGTGGCAGCTGCATGAGGATCGCAGACCCATTCACTTGAATGGGGTTCGCGATCCGCATCCGACTGCCCGCACCACAAAAAAGTAGCGCATGCTGAAGTGAATGGGTCCAGGATGCGGGCTGCACGCTTCAATGGGTCCAGGATCCGGGCTATGAGTGCTACAGTGTGCTTCCGTGGTGCTTCTGGCTGTGCCTCCGCACCGCATAAAAGTGTGGAGGCACAGCCAGAAGCACCACGGAAGTACACTACAAAGTCTTGTCACCATTTTGGTCGCCATCTGGAGCCCTGGCAGGAGAGGTTTCATAGGAGACATATCCAGGAGATCTGAGAGGTGTTTACTGGAACAGGGGGTGTTACATAGAAGACATAACCAGGAGATCTCAGAGACGTGGACTGGAACAGGGGGTGTTATATAGAAGACATAACCAGGATATCTCGAGACGTGGACTGGAAAAAGGTGCCTTATACAGAAGACATATCCAGGAGATCTCTAAGACGTAGACTGGAGCAGGGGGCGTTATATAGAAAACATAGCCAGAAGATCTCAGAGACGTCGAATGAAAATGGGGGTTCATTCAGAACACATATCCAGGAGATCTCAGAGACGTGGACTGGAGCAGAGGAGGTTATATAGAAGACATATCCAGGAGATCTCAGACACGTGGACTGGAAAAAGGAGCCTTATACAGAAGACATATCTAGAAGATCTCAGGGACGTGGACTGGATCAGGGGAGGTTATATAGAGGACATAACCAGGATATCTCTGAGACGTGGACTTGAAAAAGGGGCATTATACAGAAGATATATCCATTAGTTCTCAGAGATGCAAACTGGAGGAGGGGGCAATATATAGACCTATCCAGGAGACCTCAGAGACGTGGACTGGAGCAGGGGGCATTATATGGAAGAAATATCCAGGAGATCTCAGAAACTTGGACTGGAACAGGGGGCGTTGCATAGAAGACATATCCAGGAGATCTGAGAGACGTGGACTGGAGCAGGGGGCTTTATATAGAAGACATATCCAGGATATCTCAGTGATGTGGACTGGAACACGGGGCGTTACATAGAAGACATATCCATGAGATCTCAAAGAACTGAGGGCGGTATATAGAAGACATATCCAGGAGATCTCAGAGACGTGGACTGGAGCAGGGGACGTTATATAGAAGACATATCCAGGAGATCTCAGAGACGTGGACTGGAGCAGGGGGCGTTATATAGAAGACATATCCAGGAGTTCTCAGAGACGTGGACTGGAGCAGGGGACGTTATATAGAAGAAATATCCAGGAGATCTCAGAGACGTGGACTGGAGCAGGGGGCGTTATATAGAAGACATATCCAGGAGATCTCAGAGACGTGGACTGGAGCAGAGGACGTTATATAGAAGACATATCGAGGAGATCTCAGAGACGTGGACTGGAGCAGAAGACGTTATATAGAAGACATATCCAGGAGACCTCAGAGACGTGGACTGGAGCAGGGGGCGTTATATAGAAGACATATCCAGGAGATCTCAGAGACATGGACTGGAGGAAGGGGCGTTATATAGAAGACATATCCAGGAGATCTCAGAGACGTGGACTGGAGCAGGGGGCGTTATATAGAAGACATATCCAGGAGATCTCAGAGACGTGGACTGGAGCAGGGGATTGGAACAACCAAAACATAAAAAGACACAAAATGGGCAGAAAAGTGTGATTTAAATACTGAAATGAACTCGGGCACTGATCTCACACTGGTGACATACAGAGGGTGGTGCCCGCACCATATGCTGGGGAGTTCAGTCAAAACAGGTTCTGGGCACAAGAACTGGCAGAAAAGTGGACAGACGGACACTGATTTCAATAAGTAACTGGTGTTTTTAAAGGGTTAAAAGAATTTGGGCCGGGCTGAACTAAAATGTATATGATGTGGGGCATCACCCTCTGTATGGTGGCAGTGTGAGATCAGTGGCTAAATTCATTTAACACCGTGGATGTCACCGTTATGGGGGGGCGCTGCGGATGTCACCGTTATGGGGGGGCGCTGCGGATGTCACCGTTATGGGGGGGCGCTGCGGATGTCACCGTTATGGGGGGGGGGGCGCTGCGGATGTCACTGTTTTGGGGGCGCTGCGGGTGTTTTAACATAGTACATAAGGCCGAAAAAAGACATTTGTCCATCCAGTTCGGCCTGTCATCCTGCAAGTTGATCCAGAGGAAGGCAAAAAAAAATCTGTGAGGTAGAAGCCAATTTTCCTCACTTTAGTGGAATAAAAATTCCTTCCCGACTCCCATCAGGCAATCAGAATAACTCCCTGGATCAACGACCCCTCTCTAGTAGCTATAGCCTGTAATATTATTACACTCCAGAAATACATCCAGGCCCCTCCTGAACTCTTTTATTGTACTCCCCATCACCACCTCTACAGGCAGACAGTTCCATAGTCTCACTGCTCTTACTGTAAGGAATCCTCTTCTATGTTTGTGTACAAACCTTCTTTCCTCCAGATGCAGAGGATGTCCCCTCATCACAGTCACAGTCCTGGGGATAAATAGCTGATGGGAGAGATCTCTGTACTGTCCCCGGATATATTTATACATAGTAATTACATCTCCCCTCAGTCGTCTTTTTTCTAAAGTGAATAACCCTAATTTTGATAATCTTTCAGAGTACTGTAGTTGCCCCATTGTAGTTATTACTTTAGTTGCCCTCCTCTGGACCCTCTCCAGCTCTGCTATGTCTGCCTTGTTCACAGGAGCCCAGAACTGTACACAGTACTCCATGTGTGGTCTGACTAGTGACTTGTAAAGTGGTAGGCCTATGTTCTTATCACGGGCATCTATGCCCCTTCTGATGCAACCCATTATCTTATTGGCCTTGGCAGCAGCTGCCTGACACTGGTTTTTGCAGCTTAGTTTGCTGTTTATTAACCATGTCAGTGTTACCGAGTGTTTTACCTTTTAGTATGTACGGGTGACTTGCATTATTCCTTCCCATGTGCAAAACCTTACATTTGTCAGTGTTAAACCTCACCTGCCACTTCTCTGCCCAAGCCTCCAATCTATCCAGATCCCTCTGCAGCAGTATACTGTCCTCTTCAGTGTTAATTTAATTTACAGTTTAGTGTCATCTGCGAAAAATGATATTTTACTGTGCAAGCCTTCTACAAGATCATTAATAAATATATTATAGGGCCCAATACTGACCCCTGAGGTACCCCAGGGGCGCTGTGGCTGACACTGTTTTGGGGGGCGCTGTGGCTGACACTGTTTTGGGGGGCGCTGTGGCTGACACTGTTTTGGGGGCGGGGCGACACTGTTGGGGGCTGACACTGTTTTGGGGGGCGCTGTGGCTGACACTGTTTTGGGGGGCGCTGTGGCTGACACTGTTTTGGGGGGCGCTGTGGCTGACACTGTTTTGGGGGGCGCTGTGGGCGACACTGTTTTGGGGGGCGCTGTGGGCGACACTGTTTTGGGGGGCGCTGTGGGCGACACTGTTTTGGGGGGCGCTGTGGGCGACACTGTTTTGGGGGGCGCTGTGGGCGACACTGTTTTGGGGGGCGCTGTGGGCGACACTGTTTTGGGGGGCGCTGTGGGCGACACTGTTTTGGGGGGCCCTGTGGGCGACACTGTTTTGGGGGGCCCTGTGGGCGACACTGTTTTGGGGGGCCCTGTGGGCGACACTGTTTTGGGGGGCCCTGTGGGCGACACTGTTTTGGGGGGCCCTGTGGGCGACACTGTTTTGGGGGGCCCTGTGGGCGACACTGTTTTGGGGGGCCCTGTGGGCGACACTGTTTTGGGGGGCCCTGTGGGCGACACTGTTTTGGGGGGCCCTGTGGGCGACACTGTTTTGGGGGGCCCTGTGGGCGACACTGTTTTGGGGGGCCCTGTGGGCGACACTGTTTTGGGGGGCCCTGTGGGCGACACTGTTTTGGGGGGCCCTGTGGGCGACACTGTTTTGGGGGGCCCTGTGGGCGACACTGTTTTGGGGGGCCCTGTGGGCGACACTGTTTTGGGGGGCCCTGTGGGCGACACTGTTTTGGGGGGCCCTGTGGGCGACACTGTTTTTTTTGGGGGGGGGGGGGCGGTGTGAAGCCGGTAATTCTGCTCGTAGATGATAAATCTGATATAACGGCACCAAAAAGATATGAATAAATAGAGAATGACTAATAACGGAGAAGAAGTGCGCAGGTCTCCAGTGTGAGGCGCTGACGAGACAGAAATCATAGAACGGCGAAAGGAAATCCACAAGTAAAGTGACTGAAATAAACAATAGTAAAATCACCAACCGATGTGACAGACGTCTGTAGGGGATGTGTCCTCCCCGACGCGCGTTTCAGCTGCTGCCTTCATCTTGGGGTTGGCGCTGCTGTGTGTGAGAAGCCTTTTATATCAGTGTATAATATACCGTGCCTTGCAAAAGTATTCACCCCCCTGACTTTTCCGCAGTTTGTTACATTACAGTTCAGTGTTTTGTTAATCTGACTTTTATGTGATGGATCAGAACACAATAGTCTCAGTCGGGGAAGTGAAAGGAGAAAACTATATAAATAAAACTATTGTTTAGAAATAGAAAACAGAAACTTGCCATGTGCGTATGTATTCACCCCCTTGGTTAGGAAGCCCATAAAAAGCTCTGGTGCCACCAATTACCTTCAGAAGTCACATAATTAGTGAGATGATGTCACCTGTGTGCAATCTAAGTGTCACACGATCTGTCATTACATATACACACCAGAGGCTGCAACACCTGAGGAAGAGGGAACGCCGACTTCTGCTGCTTCAGTGTCCGGAATGGTATGAAGGATACGTTTATTCCTCTCAATAGGTTGGTGCCGCAATTACACTCGATGGATTAATACCACAGTTACACCAGACGCATTTCCAAACTGTACGTTTTCTTCCTCAGTGGTTGCAATAGTATAAAAATGAGGGACCAATCGCTCCTTATCCGGAGCTGTGCTGATACCAGAACCTGGGCCGGACCGTGTCAGGCTGTTTTTGTAGTATTCTAGTCATTCACAATGCACACCCTGCGGTTTATTCAGTTTTTCTATATACCAACAAATGAAACCTACAAATGATCTAAATTATAAAATCCAATCTATAGAAAATACTAAACATAATTGATAAACAAGTCATAAAACTGGGAATAAAAAAAAACATAGAATAAGATGCAGACAGACCTGCAGAGCGAACCAACACCCCGGAATGAAGACCACATTAGCCCTTTTACACTACATGTGTAAAAGGGCTAATTTTTTTTATTCCCAGTTTTATGACTTGTTGATCAACTTATGTTTTGTATTTTATATATATTGGATTTTATGACATATCATGAAACTGCCTTGACCTCACACACGTTTCAATCCATATAAATAGAGAGAACACAACATCTACACTTTATTATCTCCTCCGATGTCTCCTCTTATCTCCAGTTATTGTATTTTACATGAGATTTTGTAGGATTTTACATCGTTTCATCTTCTTTCCATTCAGGTTCCTACAATATAGGATCTGCTCAGTGGAGATCTTCTATACAAGATCCTTCTCCTGATTGACCCGACAAGAATGGACAGGGACAAGATGGCGGAGAGGATAATACATCTCACCCTAGAGATTCTCTTCCGGCTTACTGGAGAGGTGAGGGATTCTGATGATGTCACATTACATCATCTTATCTATGTTACTAACAGATGGACATGACTGGAGAGGTGAGGGACTCTGGAGATGTATGGAGTGATAGTTATTACTGTGTCTCTCCATAACCAGGACTACACAGTAGTGAAGACGTCTAGTGAGCGCTATCAGGCCCCCGTGTCTGAAGGATGGGGAAGAACCCTGAGCCCAATCATGGAGCCTCCACCTCACCCCCTGATACATGAGGAAATCAATAGAGAGAAGATCCTAGAACTCGCCAACAAGATGATTGAGCTGCTGACTGGAGAGGTGACACTGCTGGGACATTATACAGGAACGCTATGAAGGGATCTGGTTGATGACTGTATCATTGTGTTGTCAGGTTCCTATAAGGTGTCAGGATGTCACCATCTATTTCTCCATGGAAGAGTGGGAGTATTTAGAAGGACACAAAGATCTGTACACGGACGTCATGATGGAGGATCACCGGCCCCTCACATCAGCAGGTAATAGACATGACTAAATACACATGTCCTCTCATTATCTGTATGTAAGGGATGAATTCAGTCACTGGATGTGTTTCCTACTGTTGGAAATTGGCCACAACACAAAACTTCTTGAAGCAACTTCTTCCTCGGAAGAGTCTTTCATTTAAGCCTCATTCACACATCAGTGTTTTGTCAGTGATTTCCATCAGTGATTGTGAGCCAAAACCAGGATTTGAGCCTCCACAGACATAAGGTATAGGGGAAACTCTGTACCTGTTCTGTGTTTAGAGTCTCACCTGGTTTTGGCTTAAAATCTCTGATGGAAATCTGAAGATCAGCAAGACCTCATTGAAATCAATGTAAAATGTCGGCAGATTATGGCACAAGAGGCAAATGGAAGTAAATTACTTTAAAAGGCAGCGCTCTGTTCTAAGTCCTGGACACCGTCCTTTAAACCTCAGAGAACAAAGGAATAATTCATATTGTAATTCCAGTTTCCCGCAGTGTGTCGCTGTACGTAGACTTCAGTGTTTTACACACAGATTCCATCATTATTATATGTAACCATAGATCTACACAAGTTACACCGACAACAACTGCTAATTGGATAAAAGTTCCTTATCCCGATCTCTTGTAGCATAAATAATTAGTTCCTGGGGCCATTAATCTTCCACTAATCCTCCCCAATTCAAGTACCAATCTCCATTGTTCTTTCCAAAGAGCCCCATGGTCCATAAAGCCAAGATCGTCTCTTTCATTTATCACCGGTCCAACACCAAGGATCGATCCTGATCATAAACATGCAAATGGTTAGTTAGTTTTTTTTTAAACTTCTCTTTATTGAAAGATAAATGTGACATTACAGAATATTCAGAAGAATCACAATCCAATACACATCTGGTTGAAAAACATGTCTCATTTTCCAATATCTTCACTGTACAATATGTTGTTCAAACGAATCTACACATGAAATGCTTTTCATTGTTATTTCCTATTTTTCTCTTTTCTCCCCTTATCCCCCCCCCCCCACCCCCACCCCCACCCTCCCAACACCCCAAACATTTCATCTCAAATAAGCAGTTATTTTGGTATTCAGTGACAGAAGAACCTATTCTCGACAATGCCATTGTTCAAAAACCTTTATCTGATGCTATCCCATCTCCTAGTCTCTCCTCCCTTCCTACTTCTCATCAAACTATTAAGCTGGCATATGTTTTTTGTGTATCTGAAACCAGGGTTCTGCCGAGTCTAACTTTAGGTACCATTCGGTGTGGATAGATGGAGTTACATACCCTATTATCTCCCTATCGGACATTAACCCTTCCATAAAGAATCTCCACTTCCTAAAAAAGGGAGACGTCAGCTTCGTCTTAGATTGCTCTGCCTCAATCAGTTCTAAAATCATGCAATTGATGGTTTGTTGCACTATTTCCTCCACTCCAGGTACCTTAGGTTGCAGCCAATGGTTAAGTAAACATCTCTTAGAAGCCAGGAGCAATACATGTAGAGCATGCAGTATTTTGAAAGACTCCGTCGAGCGTCCAACATGAAATAGCAACAATTCTGGATCCAACTGTATCCTCATATTCCATTTAGCCTTTATCATCTCTATGACGGCTTTCCAGAAGGAACTAACCTCATCGCAAACCCATAGCCCGTGAGTGACATCAGTGTTTGAAAGTTTACATTTCGGACAGTGTGTCAGTCTATCTGCTGGGATCATAACATCTGTTTTTGGCTTATAAAATCCATATATCGCCCTATGAATTAACTTGAAATATGTTTCTCTCCATATTTCACTACTCACTACCTTCCTTATGAGAGTCCACCCATCCAGAAGTTGATCCGGTACCATCAGATTCGGGAAAAAATCTGAGCCATGCCCTAAACAGTGATGGATCCCTTAATTTCGTGTCAATATCTCTCAAGGAGCTATAAATTGTGGCTAAATCCTTCTTTGTTTCTTTGGTGAGCAAAAATGAATCAAAATTGTTCGCTGTAAATTCGCGAGTTAAGTCTAGATGTTAGCAATGCTCTTATCTGCTGATATGCCAAAAAGTGTGACTCCGGTAACTGATATTTCACCCTTAGATCCCCAAACGCAAGTATCTGCTTCGTCTCTCGATTCCAAAGGTGCTCAACATAGTTAATCCCTTTAGTGATCCATTGGGAAAATTGGGCATTGATGGAAAGGGCCTCAAACCCTGGATGACCCCACAGGGACATGCGTTTGGACACCAGGAAAGGGAGGTTACATTTCTTTCTCACAGCCTTCAATGCGGCGATTGTATCTCTGAACATAACACTACTTTTTATCTCAAAAGGTAACTGTGAGAGTTTGGTATGTAACAGTGCATTTAAAGACCAAGGTCTTGCCATCTCTTTCTCAACCTGTATGTTTGAATAATGGGATGTACCGTGCACCCAATCTAAACTGTGCCTGAATAGACTAGCCAGATTATAGTTTCTGATGTCAGGGAACCCCACTCCTCCCCTATCTTTTGGCCTAACTAGAGTCTTCAGGGATATCCTGCATCTTTTTGATTGCCAGAGAAACAATCAAAAGGTTTTTTGAAAACTTTGGATATCCTTGTGCTTCAATAATATTGGAAGTGTCTGCATAGGGTATAGTAGCTTGCTAAAGCTCATCATCTTTACCAATGAGCACCTACCCAGGAACGAAATAGGTAAGTTCGCCCAGGATTTGAGTTCTGTGGTAATTTTTTTAAATAAGGGGGGGTAGTTCAAAGTATATAGAGTGTCGGGTGTTTTACCTATTTTTATCCCCAGATATTTAATATGGGTATTAGTTACTACAATCGGTAGGTTCTGTAACTCCCTGGTATTTTTCGCAGGAGAAGGAGACAAGTTCAATAGCTCACTCTTAGTTTTGTTAACTCTAAAGCCCGATGGCTTTGACATAGTCTCTAAAAGGCCCCATGAATCCCATCACATCCAGCACCTCATTCAACCATCTCCAGCTCACGTTGTCGAACGCTTTTTCTGCATCAATGGCAAGTAGAGCTGGAGATGGGTGACGGTCCGGGTGAGTTTTGATGTCATCCAACACCGCAAGCACTTTGCGAATGTTGTATACTGCTGACCTGCCTTGGATAAAACCTACCTGGTGCGGGGAAATTAGTCTAGGCAGGAAGGCAGCCAATCTATCAGCAATGATTTTGGATATGTATTTCAGATCATTATTTATCAGGGAAATCGGACGATAGGATGAGGGTAAAGTGTGATCCTTCCCTTCCTTCAGCAGAACTTTTATGTATGCTATATTCATGTCTTGAGGTATCTCCTGGCCTTGTAGGATTGTGTTATATAGGGACACTAGAACTGGCAGTACCTGTGGGTTTTCCGTTTTGTAAAACTCATTGGTGAACCCATCCGGCTCTGGTGCCTTCCCATTACTAGATAGAGAGATAACCCTCTGGACCTCTTCCACTGTTATGGGTTTATTCAAGCTGTCTAGCTCATCTTTGGAAAGTTTTGGAAGGTACAGGCCATCCAGCCATATTTTTCCTTGTGAGTCAGATGTCTCACTGGCCGCATAAAGATCAGCGTAAAAGCTCCTAAAGAGCTCAACTATTTGCTCATGTTTTGTGGATATAGCACCCCCTGTATCTCTTAATGCTGATATTTGCGGAGATGGTCTCAAACCTTTTGCTAGGGACGCTAACAACTTTCCCGCCTTATTCCCATATTTATAATACTTTGCTTCCTTCTTTTTGCCTTCAATCTCTTCCTTTTTTTTCAGCCAAATTTCATAAGTGTTTTTAGCCTCCATCCATCTATCTCTGGTGGTTGTAGAGGGATGCATCAGATGTCGCATATATGCTTCCCTGAGTAACCCCGCTAATTCTCGCAGTTTTGTGTCAACCTTTTTCCTCATACTGGCAACGTACGCCATTATCTTTCCCCTGAGGACCGCTTTACCTGCTCTCCATACCAGCTGAGCTTCACTAGTGGTTGAGTTTTCCTCCCAGTATTCTAACCACCAATGATTTAGCATTTCCACAAAGTTTTCGTTTGGAGGTTTCCGTCGGATTTATCTTCTGAGGAAATCTTTCCCCCTCGGTAGAGTATCCGCTATTTCAAGAATTACCGGGGCATGGTCCGAGATGACTAAGTCTCCGATTTCTACTGATACCGTGCGCCTCAATATGGAATCGGAGACCAGGAAATAGTCCAGGCGTGACCAGGAGTTATGTGGTTGTGAAAAATGAGTAAATTCTCTGTCCTCTGGATGAGTGGACCTCCACACATCATGTAAATGTAAATCGGCTGCCACTCTACTTAATATGGCGTCTCTTTGTCTGGGTCGAGGGCGAATTTTAGCATTACTCCGTCCAAACGGGACATAACTGCATTCATGTCGCCTGCAATCAGACATTGAGAGGTCGTATCCTGCAGAGCCTTGTTACATAAATCATTAAAGAAAACTGTATTACTCTCATTTGGTCCATAGACGTTATAAATACTTAGTTTATCAGATTGTAGTTGGAGGATAACTTGTAAGAGCCTGCCCTCGCTATCTGTCGTGCTTTCAACAATATTACATTGCAAACGTCTATGGATCAAAAGCAGCACTCCTCCCTTGGAGCCCGCTGCCGGGGAGCCAAGAAGCTGACCTACCCACAGACGTCGCATGCGATGAAACTCCAATTTAGACAAGTGCGTTTCCTGCAGCAGAGCGACGTCCGTGCGTAGGCGTTTTAAGTGTCTCAAGACCATGATTCTTTTATGCGGGGATTTCAATCCCTTCACATTCCATGTGACAATATTAACCATATTTAAGCATCAAGATGATATCCTTATTGTCGAGTAGCTTCAAATACCTATGCTTTGCCCACCCTATTGGAGATGATAAAACCGTTAACCCTCTAAAGACATTCCCTCCCCTCTCTTGCTTCCCCCCCCCTCCCGAAAAACTCACAAAACCCACCATTACAAAGTTCAGACTTCGCTTCTTCCCAACATAACATTTTGGCGTGAGTCTTTGCCGCGCTGAGGCAATGGATCTAATCAGTACCCCTCTAGTAGCCCTGTGCCATGAACTAACTGCATCAGGGTAGCATAAATTTTGAACCAGAAAGTCCAACCATGGTGAAACAGGCGAGTAAACAATCCCTCACCTAACAGTCCCAGCTTGAGGTGAACTTCATCCGGGCCCACCTAGACAGAGCGAAATGTCCCGACCTTCTCATTCTGGTGGAGCACGTCTTCGGTTGTTGTCCCGAGGGGATCTATCACCGTCTTTGTTCAAAATGTGTTGCAGAGCGCTCCTAGCCTCCTGAGGGTCTTGGAAAGTAGCCACCGAGCCTTCCACATCATGTACCCTCAGGGTTGCAGGGTATACAAGTGCGAATCGTACCTGAGCATTGTAAAGATCCGAGCAAATCGTGGAAAATTCTCACCTCCGTCTGGTAACTTCCGCTGAGAAGTCTTCAAATAGAAGGGCTCGGGAACCCCTTAGCATCAAGGGGGCTTTGCTGCTCTTGTATGCTCTTAAAATGGCCGCTTTTTCTGAGTAATCCAGATAACGCACTATCACCTGCCTCGGTCTTTGGTTAAGGGCCCCATGTGTCGACGAGTCACGCTCCTGTCTCCCCGTCAATAGCGGTGCCTGCCCTATCCTGTGGGCTCTTTCCACTTTACATCAGTCTGAGACATTTAGCGCCTGCGGGAGCTCTCGTTCACATAGCTGGATCAGCTCATGTAGTGGGACTGCTTCTGGTATGCCCACCAGCCGCAGATTATTTCTTCGAGAACGATTCTCCAGGTCGTCCAGCTTTAACAAGATTTTTTTGTTCTCTTGCTGGAGTCTGGAGTATTCAGATCGGTAATGCGACTGCTCGTCCTCCAGCGACGCAATTCTTTCCTCTGTCTCATCTATACGGCGACCATGTTCTGAAAGGTCCTGACGGATCTGAGACAGGGAGGCCGAGACCGTGGTGGATAGTGATTCCTGGAGGTCGGGCAGTATGCGTGCCGCCACCTCTAAGGCCAGCTGCTTGTAGTCTATGCCGATATCTTCCGGCTGGTCCACTTCTAATTCAGGGTCTTCCTCTGATCGTAGCTGCAGCAGATCAACCTGTGACAGCTGAGGTGATCTGTCCAACATGTTTCGCGCCGCAAACTGTGAGCTGGTAACTTTCAACGGTCCCCTTTGCTTGTTCCTGCTCCACATCGTTATTAAGAACCGGTCCATACAAGACCGTTAGGTGACTGCAGCGGGTAGTCCCAGTCCGGTACAGCGGGGAGATAGATTTATGAGGCACGAGCTGTAGAGGAGGTTCACTCAGCACGTCTTGCCATGTTGGCGCCGGAACCGGAAGTCCGCAAATGGTTAGTTTTAATAAATGTATTTGTCTATCTTGGCCAAGGTTTCCACTTCTAGTGCAAATATTATCTACTTTCTAATGGTCACCATTCCATCATAACATATTTAATTGATTACTTAAAAGCCTCTAATATCTCAACTAAAGTAGTTAGTACTAAAAGTACTCAGTATTCACTTCAAAATGGTGATTAACTCTTTAGCTAAGCTCCTTTTTGAGGTGTAAACACAAGGGGGTCCTTTACTATTCTGAAATAAGCCTAAATTAGATGTATTTCAGGTGCAGATGTCGGTGCAATGGGGGGCAGCAGGTCTACAATTGTCCTTGTGCAGTGGGAAGGGAACGGGCCGGCAGGTCTGTCTCGTTTACCATTCTCTACAAATGTTTCAGGTGTAGAAAAGGGTCTAAATGTAAGACAACTTGGAAGCTGTCTTACATGTAGAACTGGTGCTGGAAGCCGTGAAGTTGTGGAGAGGCCTGCGCCTCTTAATAACTTTGGCGGAACCACCGCCAGCTTAGGGCTTTAAGACCTGTGCCTAAAACACAGGTCTTAATAAATGTGCCCCAAGATGTATACCTAAGACAACATGGCTGATCATCCGATCTAATCCTCATTCTGCAACACCTACAGTTAAGGAAGAGACAACAACACCCGAGAGATGTCCCAGTCCTCTTCTTCCACAGGATAATTCAGAAGAACATCACTATGTCCCACTAGATGATGGATATAAGGACATCATGATGGAGGATCACCGACCTCTCACATCACCAGGTAATAGACATGACTAAATACACACGTCCTCTCATTATCTGTATGTAAGGAATGAATTCAGTTACTGGATGTGTTTCCTACAGTTAAGGAAGAGATAACAACACCGGAGAGATGTCCCAGTCCTCTTCTTCTACAGGATGGGTCAGAAGAACGTCACAATGTCCCACAGAATGGTCAGGTAGATGGAGATAAGGTCTCGTGAAATGTCCCCTATGATCTGTAGAAGGCTGTGAAGATCTTGTGTTCAGTCTTGTTTTATCCATCAGTATTATATGATTTATCCTTGTATAATGAAAAAGATGGAGATGGCAGGATTACAGCTGACCATAGACGTTACATGTTGTCTGGATCTTCTCACTATTTTCTGCCTGTATAGACTTTTAAGATGGCCTCCTCTGTCAACTGCTGCAGATCTTTTGTGGTCGCACAAGAGTGGCACAACAATTTTCTGAGAGGTCTTAGGCCGGGACCTTGCAATACTACAAATGGTCAACCAAAGTTGTGTTTGGATTGTCAGCTTGAACATGAACATCAGGAGATGCAGGTTTTGTAGTCTAGGGTGCAGTCTCCTGGTGTCTCCTTACTGTCAGAATGGCAGTAACAAGATCATACCACGGATTCTATTCTAGCACATGTAGATGCAAGTCATCCTTCTTACTTGCATAGAGTATAATATAATATTCAGGGGTATAGCTAAAGGCTCATGTGCCCTGGTGCAAGAGTTCAGCTTGGACCCCCCTTCCCTCACTGCTTTTTGGCCAGGGGCAGGGAAGCACATAGTCTTCCTGCAGCCTGAGGCGAAAATTGAAACTGCATCCCCTGCCCCAAGCCAAATTCTTGACTTTACCCTTTCCCTCCATCCAGGGATATAACTTGACCTGCATGAACTTAGTATAGTACCGGTGTCTTCTTATGTGGCACAAGGGTCTTTGGGCCCCCTCAGGCTCCTAGGCCCAGTAGCGACTGCACCCCTTACAGCAGGGGTGGGGAACCTTTTTGCTGCCGAGGGCCATTTGGATATTTGTAACATCGTTGGTGGGCCATACAAAATTCTTAACTTAAAAATTTGATGGCTATATTTGGTCAAAGATATAAGTGACTTGAGGGTAAGTTACAGAAATTGAGCTTCAATTAAAAAAAATCTAGAAAATCTCGAATTTGCAGCACAAATTGGTGCCTGTGCTATATATTACAAATAGTACAGGCGCCATTTTGACCACATATAGCAGTGTAATTTTTAAGTTGAGAATGTTATATATTTAGTTATTTGGCATTATTGGCAGCCAAGCTTAACCCAGAGGGGTCCAGAGAGGGGTTCACCCAGCTTTCACTCTCCCTGCCACTGTCCCTGCCTCCTTCTTCGCAAATGTCCCTACCAATATCCCTTCCCAGCCTCAGTTCAGACCCCAATCAGATCTCAGATCAGACATTTAAAATAAATTAAAAAAATAAACTTGCCTCTCCAGCTCCGGACAGCGCTGCCACTTGGCAGATTAACTTACCTTCCCGCCACAATGTACTGTGACCTGACAGCGCACAGAGTCAGGTCATAGTGCGCATCTACATGCTCTACGTCCTGACAATGTATGTGTTAGGGCACAGCGTGGGGCCGGAAGAAGACCAGGGAAGGTGAGTACAGCTAGCAATGCGCTGTTCTCTCCTTCCTGTGCCTCCCGCATGCTAATGACCGCTTCCGTAATGGGAGTAGTCATTAGCATTTTCACAGAATGTACTGGTAGGGGGCCACATGAAATGGTCCCGCAGGCCAGAGGTTCCCCACCCCTGCCTTACAGCTACGCCCCTGATAATATTAGAAGTTTATTATTGGAAAAGCTATATAGGATTATTTTCATCAGCACATATAATTCTAACTCGCCAACAATTTTCGAGCTGCTCAGATGCATCCATACATTTTGAACCTTTGATTATGGACACCTGGTCATGTGATCTCTAGTCTGACCTCCAGTCTGAGGCTTGCTGTCTCTCTCCTGTGTGGCTGACATCCTGTGATCTACAAGATTACAGCATCATTTATCAGATCCCTCTGGAGAGCTCCCTCCCCACCAGCTACTCCTCCTTGTCTTCTGTATGTCCCTAAACCTATCATGCTGCTGAAGATCTCATCTCTACATTATCCATTACACATGAAGAGCAAAGGTTTAGAGTCTGAACCTTGTAAAAGTGGAGAGACATTTAATTGTACCACTTTCTTTAACCCCTTCTTCCCCGGGCCAGTTTTCTGCCCAGGCCATTTTTTGCAAATCTGACATGTCACTTTATGTGGTAATAGCTTTGGAACACTTTTACTAATCCAAGCCATTATGAGATTGTTTTCTCGTGACACATTGTGCTTCATGATAGTCATAAATTTGAGTCAATATATTTTGCCTTTTTTATTTGTGAAAAAATCCCAAATTTACTAAACATTTTGAAAAATTTGCTAATTTTCAAATTTTAATGTCTCTACTTTTATAACAGTTATTGACACCTCATATAATAGCTATTACTTTACATTTCCCATATGTCTACTTTGTGTTTGGATCATTTATAAAATTACATTTTATTTTAGAAGGCTTAGAAGTTTAGAAGCAAATCTTGAAATTTTTCAGAATATTTCCAAAACCCACTTTTTAAGGACCAGTTCAGGTCTGAAGTCGCTTTGTGAGGCTTACATAATAGAAACCACCCAAAAATTACCCCATTTCAGAAACTAAGCCCCTCAAGGTATTCAAAACCAGATTTTTGCAAACTTTGTTAACCCTTTAGGTGTTCCACAAGAATCAATGGAAAATGTAGATGAGATTTCAGAATTTTACATTTTAATACATTTTTTCCAATAACAAAGCAAGGGTTAACAGCCAAACAAAACTCAATATTTACTACCCTGATTCTGCGGTTTACATAAACACCCCATATGTGGTCGTAAACTGCTGTACGGGCACACGGCATTGCGCAGAAGGAAAGGAACGCCATATGGTTTTTGGAAGGCAGATTTAGCTGAACTGGTTTTTAGATGCCATGTCCCATTTGAAGCCATCCTGATGCACCCTACAGTAGAAACTCCCAAAAAGTGACCCCGTTTTGGAAACTAGGGGATAAGGTGCCAGTTTTATTGGTACTATTTGGGGGTACATATGATTGCTCTATATTACGTTTTTTGTGAGGCATGGTAACCATAAAATTGATGTTTTGGCACCGTTTTTATTTTCACCAACATTCATCTGTTAGATCATGTGCTATTTTTATGGAGCAGGTTCTTACGGATGCAATGATATCAAATGTGTCTACTTTCTGTTTGTTTTAGTTTTACAAAATAAAGCATTTTTGAAAAAAGAAATTATGTTTTTATGTCTCCATTTTCTGTACACTCTATTTTTTTAAACATTTTTCTGCCAATCGTCTTGTGCAAGGGCTCGTTTTTAGCAGGAAGAGTTGACGTTTTTATTGGTATCATTTATTATTACACTTTATGGGGCAAGGTGACCAAAAAATGTGTTGTTTTGGTGCAGTTTTTATTTATTTATTTTTACAGCGTTCACCTGAGGGGTTAGGTCATGTGACATTTTTATAGAGCAGGTCGTTACAGACGTGGCAATACCCAATATGTCTATTTAAGTTTTACACAATAATGGCATTTTTGAAACCAAAATAATGATGTTTTAGTGTCTCCATAGTCTGAGAGCCATAGCTTTTTTATTTTTTGACCGATTGCCTTAGGTAGGGTCTCATTTTTTGCAGGATGAGGTGACTGAATGGTACTAATTTAGGGGGGCATACACCTTTTTTTTATCGCTTGGTGTTGCAATTTTTGTGATGTAAGGTGACAAAAATGGCTTTTTTTTTTTTTAACGGTGTTCAGCTGATGGGTTAGGTTATGTGATATTTATATAGAGCTGGGTGTTACGGACGCGGCAATACCTAATATGTATATATCTTTTATTTCACTTTAGCACAATAATAGCATTTTTTACACAAAAAAACTTTTTACTCCATGTTCTGAGAGCTATATTTTATTTATTTTTTTGAGCGATTTTCTTATGTAGAGGGCTAATTTTTTGCGGGATGAGGTGACTGTTTTATTGATACCATTTTTTGGGACATACGCCTTTTTGATCGCATGGTGTTGCACGGAGGATGGAATTGTGGACTGGGTGGCTCAGCGTTTAGACTACCATGAGGAGGAGATTCGGGGCGGAGGGGCACCCCATGCATAGCTGTGTTTGTGGTGGTAGGAGTAGTGGCACCTGTAGCTGCACTGGTGATGGTAGGGGCAGTAGTAGCAGCAGTTGAACTCAAGGCAAGTATAAAGCAGGTAATCTGGAGGGGGCTAGGAAGCCCATGATGACATATCACAGTTTTCATGGTGGGGAGGTTGAGGACTATTACAATGATTGTGTGTTGGACAGGATCTGGGAACTAGATCAGGGTGCTGAGAAGAAGGTAACATCAGAGGAAGAGGATGGTGGCAGTGGCAGCAATACAGAGTGAAGGCAACATACAATTAGAAGCTCCCAAAACCTGCCAGGGCCAGATCTGCTTCTAGTATTGTCAGCTTGGGAACTGGTGATGCTGATGATACTGTGGTCGCAGGCTGAAAACGTGCCAGACCTAAAACAAGCTCGGCTGCAGCTAGCTCTGTGTGGAGTGTGCAAGTATCTCCTGTCTGGCAGTTTTTCTCTACGGTGCTGGAAGACAAAAGCAATGCCCTGTGCAAGATCTGCCAGATTACAATAAGCCATGGGAGTGACAGAGGTGTCTGCCAGCTACCACAACAAGAGTGTCCTCTTTCTCCGGGTCTCCTTTGTGGCAGCCAGGCGGCATCCATGTGCAGTTCTGTGTCCAAGTCATCATCAGTTACTGCTTCTCCTGCTCAGACTATGCCTCCTCCTATTCTGTCCCACCATCAGCCATCGATAATGGAATGTGTGGCCAAGAAACAACTCTGCTTGCACAAGTTGCTGGTGGTGCAGTCTCTGTGGTACCACTTTGTGGATTCTGTTGCCTTTAGGGGGCTAATGGCATGTGCTCAGCTTCACTAGAAGTAATCTACCTGGCATTGTTTTCAAAAAAAGCCATCCCTGCTTTGTACTATCAAGTGGCGGTGAATGTAGGCCACTCCTTGCAATTCTAGCTGTGCAGCAAGGTGCACACAATGGACACCTGGAGCAGCGGTTACGGACTGGAACAGTTCATGCCTTTCACAGCCCATTAGATCAATGTTTTTTGCAGCGAGGCAGCACTGTAGCAAGAAGGCCAGGTCCTATTGATACCTCCACATTTGTTCTGACACCAGGCACTTATCGGCCTCCTCCATGGCTATCCTCCTGTCCCAAACAGAAGCAGGGCAGAACATCGCTCCCTCTCCCCCTTCTTCCTATCATGTGAAGTGTTGTGATGCCGTTTTAGAGCTGATCTCCCTGGGTGATAGTAGCCACATAGCCAAATACTTTCTAAAGTGCATCAAGCAGCAAACAACCGCGCTGGCTGTCTCCTCACCTAACTCCAACTGGGCAAGGTGGTCAGAGACAACTGCAGGAACATTGTGGCTGCTTTGTGTTTGGGAGAAATAACACATGCTCCCTGAATGATGCATGCGATAAATCTAGTCGTGCAGCGTTTGTTAAAAAAAAAGTACAGTGGCTTTTGAAAGGTACTAATAATAGTAATAATCATATAATATAATCGCAATCAGTTTGCACGTCTCCCCTCTCCTGTGTTCTCCCCTGTCCCTTATACTAGGTTCAGTATCTTCATGCCTGCAGTCATCCCAAAACTGGTAGACAGAACAGGAAGACGGCATTAAAGGGTTTGTTCTGGAACAAGTAACTTTTTACATGTGTCCGCAGCCTCTACTATGGAAAGATTCATACATACCTGCTACCCTCAGCTCCGGTTATGTGTGCCTGGTCCTGTGTGTCCATCTTCCAGTAAATGTTGTTTGCTCCCTCGCCGGCACAGGCATGGTCACCTGCTTTACTGCAGCCAATGACTGGCTTTAGTGGTGATGTGCTTCTTGTGGACATGTTACCCCTGAATCCAGTAATTGGCTGCAGCAGAGCAGCCACGGATCGAAAGAACTTTGGCTTACCAGCTTCACAGCCCTGGGGTGGCCAGCAAGGGCAACAGGCGCACAAACAATGTAATGTTATATACACACAATGTAATGTTAGGGATGGAATATAAGGGCTACTCTCCCTGCATTGCAAACTGGTTGGAATAACGAAGCAATCAGATTGGATTTATACAGGAGACCTGCAGATATCTGGGTCAGATAACTCCTGCTGTCCGGTCATTTTTGGTCGTCTTCTGAGGTCATATAAAACCTTCCACACGACTTCTCCAACCGTCTGATGACTTCTACAATATTTCTTTCACAGCTTGTGAATCCGGGTGAAGATCTGAACAATATTAATCCTACAGAGACATATGTGAGGGGTGATGAGCAGAGTACAGAGGACAGTCCTACAGATAACCGCCCAGGTGAGTAGTGACCACTAAGTAAAGCAGAGAGGTCTCTAAGATTCTGCTGATAAAAAAGAAATAGATATATTGTGCAATATGGGAATAATGATTAGTGTTGATCGAACATGCTCGGCCGAACACCTTTTCGGCTCGAGCATCTCGATGCTCGGCACATGGCGGTACTCAGCCAAGTACCGTATGTGCTCGAGTCAGCAACTTCCGTGTCCCAGCGCAGCGTCCAAATGTCCTTACCCAGCCACCCACCCATAGGCCATAGCACTAAATGCGCAGTTTTCCAAATTACTGACCCTGGAAAAGTTGCCATTTAGTCTTGTGGACACTGAGGCCTTCCGCAGCCTGGTATCGGCGGCCGTCCCGCATTACGCAGTCCCTAGCCGCCACTATTTTTTAAGGTGTGCCGTGCCCGCCTTCCACCAACATGTGTCCTGTAACATCACACGTGCCCTGACCAACACAGTTACTTGGAAGGACCACATAACCACAGACACGTGGACAAGTGCATTCGGCCAGGGATGCTACATTCAGAGGCGGCTCTAGACTTTGTGAGGCCTTAGGCGAAACTCGAACATGAGGCCCCCACGAACACAAGATATGCAAGCGATAATAAATTTCAACTACTAACAAAAACACTTGGTATAGTATCCTTAGTCTGTCTATTAAATGTGCAATACATTTGTCAGCATTGTTTTAAGGGTAAATAAATACTCTTTTGGGCTTATATTCACTGGTTGGGCACCACTGTCTGTCTGTGGGCGGCAGCCAGACATGGACTGAGGTGAGGGCCCTGGCTGCTTCTTCTTCTCCCCTGCGTGGCTACGCAGCTCTTTGGGGGCGGGGCTGGCAATGTTCAGAAGACGTGCTTGTGTGGCGGCACGCTCCGAGCCCCAGCAGCCACTGCTCTCTTAAAGAGGCAGAGAGGGGCGCTCAGAGCGGCCGCGGGTCCCGCTGCGTCTCTTCCATTAGTCCGCTTAGGGACACCCCCGGCCGCGGAAGCCAATAATTGAACTTGTGGCTGTGTCAGGTGGGAGCCAGAGCGAGGCCCAGTGGCGTTGCTAGGGCTGGTGTCACCCGGTGAGGTAGAAAATGGTTTCACACCAGAGTGTACTAATAGTGCTCCTACAGTGCCCCCAACAGTAATTGTGTCCCAGAAGTAATAATGCTCCCATAGTCCCCCATTTGTAATAAAGCTACCTTATAATGTGCGCCAGTACAAAAAATGCCCTGTTGTGTGGCAGTAAAAAAAAACAAAAAAAACTTCCTCTTAGTGCCCCCAGTAGAGCCAATGTCCCCAGAGTTCCCTCATGTGATCCAATGACCTGTACTGTGTGCCACTACAGAAAGCACTTAGTGCCCCCAGTGAACTAAGGTGCCCATAGTGCACCTATAATTTGTGCCAGTATAAAATACTCCTTTTATAGTGCCCTCAGAAGATGCCCCCATAATGCTTTTCTCCCCCCTTCCCCATGGTGGCACCAAAATGGGTGCCAGTATTAAATGCCCCTATATAATGCCTCCATATTGCTCTTCTCCCCCACTTCTCCATAGTGCCCCCTCATAATGCATGCCAGTATATAGGGCACCCAGTAGATGCCCCCATAATGCTCCTTTCCCCCCACACTTCTCCATAGTGCCCCCCATAATGTTTGCCAGTATATAGGGCCCCCATAGTGCCCCCCCATAATATTTGATAGTATTTAGGGCCCCCTGTAGATGCCCCCATTGTGATCACCCCCCCTTTTTTATAGTGCCCCCCAATAATGTGCCAGCAAGAACTGCCCCCATATAATGTGCCAGTAAGTGTCCCCATAGTTCCCCCAATAATGGGCCAGTATCAAGTGCTTCTCCCCCTCCCAATCATTTGCCAGTAACAAGTGCCTCTCTCTCCCCCCCAAATCTTGAGCCAGTAACAAGCGCCTCTCCCTCCCCCCCAATCATGTGCCAGTAACAAGTGCCCCTCCCCCCCAATCATGTGCCAGTAACAAGTGCCTCTCCCCCTTCCCAAATCATGTGCCAGTAACAAGTGCCTCTCCCCCTTCCCAAATCATGTGCCAGTAACAAGTGCCTCTCCCCCTTCCCAAATCACGTGCCAGTAACAAGTGCCTCTCCCCCAAATCATGTGCCAGTAACAAGTGCCTCTACCCCAAATCATGTGCCAGTAACAAGTGCCTCTCGCCTACCTCTTTATACTTACCTCCTTATGGCAGCGCTGCGATGCAGGCCTCTTCCGACATGTGTCCCGCGCTGTAAGGCTCAGGCGGCGCGATTAAGTCATTGCGCTGCCTGAACCGGCCTCTGATGGGCTGCGAGCCTTGTGCCAGCAGCCTATCGGAGGAACAGGGAAAGGAGACGCCTCTCCCTCCTCTGCCCCGCCGCAACACAGTCATCTGTATTGCTGTCCTGAGGCCCTCACCTACAATCTTTTACAGGGTCAGCTCACCTCCTGATGACGACAGCAAAGTCTTGCCTGTTGGTACTCTGGCACACATGGCTGACTTCATATTAAGCTACCTTTCCCGTGACCCGCGCATTATACGCATTTTAAACAACACGGATTACTGGTTGTTCACCCTTCTTGACCCCCGCTACAAAGAACTTCTCATTTCCAATTCATCTGGTGGAGAGGACAAGCAAAACGGTGCAATACCAGAAGGTCCTGGTGGAAAAATTTCTCCAAAGTTGATAGGGCAGACATCCAAATGGATTGTCGACGTCACAGGGATGTGCGATCAGCAAGAAGTTATCTAGAGTCAACAAAGCGGCAGCAGGCCCTTACCCATAATGTTTTCAATCGTCAGCTCACCTGCAGGCCCTCGCATATCTGTGACATACAGTGTACTTTTTGCATAGACGCTGCGAACAGTGACATTACCTGTTGTACCTCTCCTGTATAACGTTTCCTCATCCTTACCTGTGACATTCCCTGTAATTTTTTACTCGCCCACAATCTTTTACAGGGTCAGTTTACCAGCAGGCCCTCACCTACAAGTCCAGTATCACTATCCAAGAGTCTGGTCAACACAATCCTCACCGCCGGGGGTCACGTAACTAGTTAGCACGAAGGAGTCTCGTTCTTTATCGGAATTAACTAGACAAATCTCTCCACCAACTCAGAACGGCCATGAACCACCACCCACAGAATCAAAAAAGAGCTATTAATCTGTCAATCCTTTCCGTGTCCGGGCCGGGTGAGGTTTCTTGTGTTGAGTCAAATTAAGCCACAGGCTCCACTCCTGGTGGTGCCCTTCCATCAATTAATTTAAGATTTAGCTTTGCAACCATACTCCCCCCCGGAACCCAAATATATGTTTTAGAGGGTCAGCTCACCTGCAGGCCCTCACCCAATTATACCTAATAGGTAATTTGCGCTCATGCTGCCTTGCTTGGAAGTGGTAGCTGTAGCCGTTTCTCAGGCTCCCTCTCCGGAATTGAACACTGATTCCTCATTACCCGTGGTCACCATGGTAGGCGCAGAAAATAACATCGAAAGTTGATAGGGCAGACATCCGACTGGATAGTTGGCGTCACAGGGACGTGCGATCAGCCCCAGGTTATCTAGAGTCACCAAAGCGGCAGCAGGCCCTCGCCCATAATGTTTTAGATGGTCAGATCAGCAGGCTCTTGCTCCAAATGTTTTTGAGGGTCGCCAGCAGGCCATCAATCCTAATTTTTCAAGGGTGTGTATGATGCCCTCCTTTATGTGTCACAAAGGGTGTATTGGAGTGCCAGTTCCTTGTAATTTTTGGCAGCCCTTTCATTTAGTGGATAGGCTTTCTGAGTGTAGGAGTTCCACTACCTGAACATTTGTACCAAAATGTGAATGAGGCCCTCCTTTATGTGATATACAGGTTGTATCGGAGTGCCTCTTGCTTGTCATTTTTGGCAGCACTTGCAAAAATAAAGAATGTTTCCTAACAATTTTACCTCTAAAATCAATTTTATCTTCAGTTTTGTTATTATTGTCAGTCTGTAAAAGTGGCGTACTAATCGGACAGCATCGTTCCCAGCAGCGACCTGGGAGTCCAAGATGCATCCAGACATCCTCCCAATGCTGTTCCCGAACCATTTTAGTGGGGGTTTCCATCAATTTCTGACCTTTTCCTATGAACCAGGCATCCTCCCCTCTTCAGAGCAGGGGTGCCTGGTTTAATGCTCGTGTTCTCCCATTGACTTCAATTATACTCGAGTGCTCGGTAGAGCACCCGAGCTTCCCGATGTGCTCGGCCAGAGCACCCGAGCACTGTGGTGCTCGATCAACACTAATAATGATATTCCAATTATTATTATTATTATTATTATTGATGAGTATATATGAAAGTATAAAGGAACAAAAATAAATATCACATACGGAGAGACTTGTACACAATATCAATTACTAATAATAATAAAGTTACTCCCAAGACCATTTTGTAACTAACCCACAAATTCCTATCCCTCTACAGTACAGTGTAGTTACTATACAGAGGTCTTCTCATGTCTCTCCAGTCCACGTCTTTGCTCTGGCCCCTCCAGGTTTCCTCTTCTGTAGCACTTTTCTTTTCTTCTTCTCTCTTCTACCTTTTTCGCTTCTTCCTTCCTTCCTTAACAGCCAGTCCTAGCATTGTCTAGAATATGGCTTGGACACATCCTTTTGGTTGTTCCTTATGGTTTTCTAGCAATTTTCTGTTCACTCTTGAAGACTGATAGAAGCAGCTGGAATGTTGGGATTTTCCAGCATTTTCCTGCCCCACTAGCCATGTACCACCTACTGGACAATTGTCAGCCATTCTTTAGATAATTGACAACTACAGTACCTTTTGATATGCTAATGAACCGTTGTCCAGATAGACAGTACTCGCTCACACTGGCTTTGAGAAGACAAATATAGGCTCTAATTACCAGGAAGTTGCTAAGAACAGGATACCGATATGGCTTACATTATTTTCCTAAAAATCTGTATTAGGCCTCATGCACACGACCGTTGTGTGCATCCGTGGCCGTTGTGCCGTTTTCCGTTTTTTTTCGCGGACCCATTGACTTTCAATGGGTCCGTGGAAAAATCGGAAAATGCACCGTTTTGCAGCCGAGGCCGTGATCCGTGTATCCTGTCCGTCAAAAAAATATGACCTGTCCTATTTTTTTGACGGACAACGGTTCACGGACCCATTCAAGTCAATGGGTCCGTGAAAGAACACGGATGCACACAAGATTGGCATCCATGTCCGTGATCCGTGGCCGTAGGTTGCTTTCATACAGACGGATCCGAAGATCCGTCTGCATAAAAGCTTTTTCTGATCTAAGTTTTCACTTCGTGAAAACTCATTTCCGACAGTATATTCTAACACAGAAGCGTTCCCATGGTGATGGGGACGCTTCTAGTTAGAATACACTGCAAACTTGGTACAAGACTGCCCCCTGCTGCTTGGCACCACCCGATCTCTTACAGGGGGATATGATAGCACAATTAACCTCTTCAGGTGCGGCACCTAAAGGGGTTAATTGTACTATCATATTCTCCTGTAAGAGATCAGGGCTGCCAGGCAGCAGGGGGCAGACCCCCCCCTCCCCAGTTTGAATATCGTTGGTGGCACAGTGTGTGCCCATCGCCCCCCCCTTCCTCCCTCTATAGTTAAAAATCGTTGGTGGCACAGTGTGTGCCCATCGCCCCCCCCCCTTCCTCCTTCTATAGTTAAAAATCGTTGGTGGCACAGTGTGTGCCCATCGCCCCCCCCCCCCCTTCCTCCCTCTATAGTTATAAATCGTTGGTGGCACAGTGTGTGCCCATGGCCCCCCCCTTCCTCCCTCTATAGTTAAAAATCGTTGGTGGCACAGTGTGTGCCCATCGCCCCCCCCCATCTCCCCCCCCCCCCATCATTGGTGGCAGCGGAGTTCCGATCGGAGTCCCAGTTTAATCGCTGGGGCTCCGATCGGTAACCATGGCAACCAGGAAGCTACTGCAGCCCTGGTTGTCATGGTTACTTAGCAATAGTACAATAGTAGAAGATTCATACTTACCTGCTTGCTGCTGCGATGTCTGTGACCGGCCGGGAGCTCCTCCTACTGGTAAGTGACAGTTCTTTAGCAATGCACCGCACAGACCTTTCACTTACCAGTAGGTGGAGCTCCCGGCCGGTCACAGACATCGCAGCAGCAGGCAGGTAAGTATGAATCTTCTACTGTTGTACTATTGCTAAGTAACCATGGCAACCAGGGATGCATCACAATGGGAACGCCTCTGTGTTAGAATATACTGTCGGAAATGAGTTTCACGAAGTAGCTCATATCCGACAGTATATTCTAACGTAGAAGCGTTCCCATGGTGATGGGGACGCTTCAAGTTATGTTCGGGTGTCCGCGGAGGCAAGCGGATCCGTCCAGACTTATAATGTAAGTCAATGGGGACGGATCCGTTTGAAGATGACACACTGTGGCTAAATTTTCAAACGGATCCGTCCCCATTGACTTGCATTGTAATTCAGGACGGATCCGTTTGGCTCCGCACGGCCAGGCGGACGCCAAAACGACTTTTTTTTTCATGTCCGTGGATCCTCCAAAAAACAAGGAAGACCCACGGACGAAAAAACGGTCACGGATCACGGACCCACGGACCCCGTTTTTTCGGACCGTGAAAAAAAACTGTCGTGTGCATGAGGCCTAAATCTGTATTTCTTACACGTGCATAAATAAATTCACCTACACGCCTTGACATGCTATCAATGGAGTTATTAACCCCTTAGTGACCACCCATATGCCTTTTTATGGAGGTCACTAAGTGGCCTTAGGATGGGCCGCCTCTTTTTTTACGGCGCCCCAGTCTAAGCGCTGCACGGATGAGAGACGCGGCCCTGCTCTAACAGCCCGGACTGGCAGGAGTGCTGATCCAGGCTGTTTAATACTTTACATGTGGCGCCTGCGGCATGTAAACTGCTGACAGAGAAAGTGGACTCCCTCTTTCTCCCATCGGCACTCTGTAAATGTGATCGCAGAGTGCCGATGTGTGTGAAGGCTGGCTGGTGTCGTGTGTAGGCCCCAGACCAGCCTTGAGTAATTTTCAGCAGCAGAATAGCACTGACCTTAAAATGAAATGCACTGTAGGGATAATGCATTGCACTTTAAAATCAATCAAAAAGCTGTTATAGTCTACTATGAAGTGGTAAAAAAAAAGGGGGGGGGAAACCCTCATTTATTCAATAAATCCCATTTAAAAAAAATTAAGCTTTTTATTTTTTTTAATTGAAAATAATCTTTTCAATAAAAAAAATTGCAAAAAATATCTCCCCCAAATGTTTGGTATTGCTGCGTCCGTAACGACCCAGACTACATAATTATTGCGTAATCTATCATCTACGGTAAATGCTTGCAGCTACCAGACAATAGGGGCATATCCTGGTGAATTAACCCCATTGTCTCAGATGAGATAACCCCTTTAATATTATAAATTCACGAAAAAAGGAAGATGTTATGGTGTGGGCCATGCAGTTTGTTTACTTAAGAGTGACAGGACTTAGATGTGGCGAGACCTCGGTGTGCACAGTGTCCTAGCTGCAGTGATGAAGTTCGGGTCACAGGATTATACTTTGGCGCTATATGTAGTTTGTGTAATCGGGAAAGGCTGCAGGATAAGGCTACATTCACACAACAGTGAAAAATGGCACACAGCAGTTTTTAGAATGAATTGAACTCGATGGCGCTATTCACGTGGCCATTTTTTTTTTAAGGCGAGTGAATAGTGTTTGCGAAAAATAGGACATGTCCTATTTGTGGCCATTTCACTGCAAGGTGGACCCAATGTAAATTAATGGGACTATTTTTAATTGCCATTTAGACAGGAGTGCATCCATGTAATGGCTGTTTAAAATGGGCACACAAGTGGAAAATGGCCATTTAGGGGTTAAAATAAAAATAAATTGCCTTATCCGCTTGCACACACAAGGCAGTCTCTCTTAGTGATGAAGGACCTGTGCTACCAACGTGATCACATCACCATGCTCTCCCAGCATTATGGCTTAGTAATGCATGGTGACATCATCCCACTGAGAGTGTAGGTCCTTTAGCACCAAACGAAGAGCGACTTTTCTCTACGCGTGCAAGTGGATAAGAGGAGTAATTATTTTTTTTCCCGTAAAAACAAAACCCTGCACATTATTAATTATTACTGATGGTGGCCACCCTGGGGGACATTATGTATACTGCAGGGATTGGTAATTAAATAAAACAAGCAATTAAAAATCATCTAAATCATCCTCAAATAATGGCGGTAAAAATGAATGCAAAACGTACAGACGACCAAGAAAGGGATGTAATAAATGGTTGAAAAACACTGAGTGTCCGTTTTTATGGCCTTTTCTTTTTTTCACGTGTGAATGTAGCCTTAAGAGGTCATACAAAAAAGTCTCACCAGTGAGCACCAAATATTTGCCTGCTGCTGGGAAGATCGGTATTACTTTAACTTTATTCACAGTACAGGAGCTTCACTAATGTAAAGAGGACACCAAGGGACAACTGTACTGCAGGGGGCGCACAAAGGGGGCATAACTACTGTGTGGGGGCACTTTGGGGTAGGGTTGTTGCGGGTATCGAAAAATCGATACCCAATCGATACTTTTTTACAAGTATCGATTCGGTACTGTGATTTGCACTTTTTCGATACTGGGCTGCACAGCCCATTATCTCCAATGACACAACATGGCGCTCCACCAGAAAGACAGTGGAGAAGGCGGGAGGGAGAAGGCGAGAGGGAGAAGGAGGGAGGGATTCCCTCCCTCCTATGACACTGCCGCCGCTGAGCCCAATGGAGTAAGCGGGCTCTGAAGATGCCTGCACCACTGCCACCAATGACTGTGCGTTTAATTAAAGGAGGAGGAGGGACGGGGGAGGTAATAAACTGCTGCGCCCCGCCGTCTGACTCCGTCTGAGACGAGTGAGTGCTGAGCTCAGCGAACGGCACCAGCGGCAGCAGAGCAGCCTCCTCCTCCGTCCTGACTCCTAACTGAGTCACTCACGCTTGTCATGTGTACTCCTTTGAGTCCTCCCAGCGTCAGCCCGAGCCCCAGAGTCAGTGAGACTGAGCACTGAAAAGCAGCCAGCCCAGCATAGCAGGTACCTAGCCTAGCCCACAGCCAGACCCAGTGCAGGAGTGATGATTAGCCTGCCTCAAAATAAAGGCAGGCAAAAAACATATCTATAAGAAAGACAGCCAGCAAGATTTGGGGTTAATGAGACTCATTAACCCCAATCTTGCCACTACCCATGTTTTAAACATGATGGGGGGTCACTTATTTTTAATGTCAGGCTGGGCACATGCTTTTGGAGTCTTTGGAATGGACCCCATGTGCCTCACATTAATAGTAAGTGCCCCCCAAAGTACCATCTAACATAATAGGCAACATAGGGTTAATGTGAGTTGCAGAATACAGGTCATTATTAATATGAGGCACATAGATTGAATTCATGCTGCCAAATAGCAAGTGACTGTTGTAGCTCATACATTAACCCCATGTTGACCATTATGCAAGAATATGGATATACTTGATGATAGGGTTATTTCGTTATTATGAGGCACATGGGGGGGTTTGTCACCAGAAACGGTTGTACCTGTGCAATTGTGCATCACAATCACAATTACCCTATGATGTAACGTGGCCCCAGCACCACAATGTATATCATGTAGCAGCTGACCTCACAGCCTCTTACAACCCCAATCTGTGTCGATTTTTGTGAAGCCCATTCCCCCTCCCCAACCACCACCACCCCACCTAGTGAATGAGGTGTGGTTTAAACGGGTTCTGCACTTTCATTTAACTGATGATCTATCCTCTGGATAGATCATCAGCTGTTTGAGAAGGCAGCGGCGCTCCAGCAGCGCCACGGCTTTATCACTGTTTACTGCCGGCCCAGTGACATCACAACTAGCGTGGGCGGGGCTAAGCTCTTCACTTGAATGGAGCTTAGCCCCGCCCACGCTAGTTGATACTAGTCGTGAGGTGACGTCAGTGGGCCGGCGGTAAACAGTCAAACAGTGATAAGGCCGTGGCGCTGCTGGAGTGCCGCTGCCTTCTCAAACAGCTGATCGGTGGGTGTCCCGGGTGTCCGACCCCCACCAATCAGAAGCTGATGATCTATCCAGAGGATAGTTAAATAAAAGTGCAGAATCCCTGTAAGCCATTGAAAAATATGCATAATTTTTTTTCACAACTAGAACCACACTGACCTAAAATCATGTGGCCGTTGTGCCACAAGCAAATCACTATGAAGTTGAGACACTGTGAACAATGCACTGTAATCAAAAGGCTTTTTTGTGTTTTTATTTTATTTTCGCGTGGTATCGAATGGTATCGAGTATCGCAATACTTTTTCATGGTATCGAAATCGAATCAAAATTTTGGTATCGCAACAACTCTACTTGGGGGGCATAACTACCGTTTGGAGACCTTGAGGACATTCTACTGAGTGGGGGCATTTAGGGAGCATCGGTAATGTGAAGAGGGCACTAAGGGGAATTCCACTGTGAAAGGGACACTGAGGGGAGATAACTATTGTGTGGGGCACCAAGAGGGGATTCGTCGACTCTTGTCCAGCGCTAAAACGTTTTATTTATATATCTTTTAAATGACTGATTGGGTGGGGGTTGCAGGGAAGTTGCTCAAGGTGGGAGCCAGCGTTTTCTAGTTATGCCCCTCAGTCTACTATTAGATTGTGGTCTGTTTGGCCACCACTGTTGTAGTCAATTGATATTCTAATTGTGTGCCATGTCTTATACTTTCTGTGGATTTTTTATATGGAAAAGTTGTAAAACTTCTATACAATTTTAATATTATTCATCAATAATAAAATGTGTTTTATTCTTGGCAGATGACTGTACCAGGAATTTAGAGAAACATCTGGTTTCTTCAGATTTTAAAGTGGATGATTATGGTATCACACGAGATACATTTGAAGAGTATGCCAATATGCAAAATATACCGTCATCCAATCACGGCAACAACGTATCATTTGATTCTTTTAAACAGGTCCGATCTTTTAATTCATCACAGACTGTAACACAGAATAAAAGTCACAGAGGAGGTGCTAAACATGAAACAGGTCACGTAAAAGAGAAACTATTTTCATGTTTAGAATGTGGGAAATGTTTTAACCGTAAATCACGGCTTGTTAGGCATCAGGGAATTCACACAGGAGAGAAGCCATTTTCATGTTCAGAATGTGGAAAATGTTTTAGCCAAAAATCAGATCTTGTTGTACATCAGAGAATTCACACAGGGGAGAAGCCATTTTCATGTTCAGAATGTGGAAAATGTTTTAAACATAAATCATATTTTGTTATACATCAGAGAATTCACACAGGAGAAAAGCCATTTTCATGTTTAGAATGTGGTAAATGTTTTAACCGTAAATCACGGCTTGTTGGGCATCAGAAAATTCACACAGGAGAGAAGCCATTTTCATGTTCAGAATGTGGAAAATGTTTTCACCGAAAATCAGCTCTTGTTATACATCATAGAAGTCACACAGGGGAGAAGCCATTTTCATGTTCAGAATGTGGAAAATGTTTAAAACACAAATCAGATCTTGTTGTACATCAGAGAATTCACACAGATGAGAAACCATTTATATGTTCAGAATGTGGAAAATGTTTTAAACACAAATCAACTCTTGTTATACATCAGAGAATTCACACAGGGGAGAAGCCATTTTCATGTTCAGAATGTGGAAAATGTTTTAACCATAAGTCAGCTTTTGTTAAACATCAAAAAACCCACATATAAAAGAAGTCATCTTCATGGTTAGCCCGTTAGTGACATCCCTTATGTGTTTTTATGGTGGTCACTAACTGGCTTTATTCCTTCAGATCCTCCTTTTTACAGGGAGATAAAACAGCACCTTGCTTTCAGTTACCAGAGGAAGCTGAGGGCTTGGAGCGAGGATTGGGACCGCCGTGAAAGCTCCCCAAACAAACATAGTCTCTTGTATTGATTGAATATTCGTAATCAAAGGACAGATCCAGTTCAAAGTGAAACTAAGTTTTTTATATATATATATATATATATATATATATATATATATATATATCCTCTAAATGCAAATGTTTGGTGAGGGGGATAAAAACAAACAAACAAACACAGTATTCCACCCTTCCTGTGATCGGTAAGGGGACCCTCCATTCCGGTAAAACTGAAAATACAGGGGCCTATATGTGAAAGTCCAAAAAATAGAGCTGGATTCCCACAAGAGCTGGTCTCCAGACATGTGGAAAAAGGGGCGTCATTTACACTTGTAAATGGCCAGTTATTTGCAGTCAAGTGGAATGACAGATAGGATGTAACATAGTTTATAAGGCTGAAAAAAGACATCTGTCCATCCAGTTCAGCCTGTTATCCTGCAAATTGATCCAGAGGAAAGCAAAAAACCCTGTGAGGTAGAAGCCATTAAAAAAATTGTCCCCGACTCCAATCAGGCAATCAAAATAACTCCCTGCATCAACGACCCCTCTCTAGTAGCTATAGCCTGTAATATTATTACACTCCAGAAATGCATCAAGGCCCTCTTGAATTCCTTTATTGTACTCCCCATCACCACCTTTACAGGCAGAGAGTTCCATAGTCTCGCTGCTCTTACCGTAAAGAATCCTCTTCTATGTTTGTGTACAAACCTTCTTTCCTCCAGATGCAGAGGATGTCCCCTCGTCACAGTCCTGGGGATAAATAGATGATGAGAGAGATCTCTGTACTGTCCCCTGATATATTTATACATAGTAATTAGATCTCCCCTCAGTCGTCTTTTTTCTAAAGTGAATAACCCTAATTTTGATAATCTTTCAGGGCCCTGTGGTTCCCCCATTCCAGTTATTACTTTAGTTATCCTCCTCTGAACCCTCTCCAGCTCTGCTATGGCTGCCTTGCTGACAGGAGCCCAGAACTGTACACAGTACTCCATGAGTTGTCCGACTAGTGACTTGTAAAGTGGCAGGACTATGCTCTTATCATGGGCATCTATGCCCCTTTTGATGCAATACATTATATAATTGCCCCTGGCAGCAGCTGCCTGATACTGGTTTCTACAGCTTAGGTCCTTTTCCATGTCAGTGTTACCCAGTTTTTTACCATTTAGTATGTACTGGTGACTTGCATTATTCCTTCCCATGTACTTATTTTTGAAATTCATATAATTTATTTTATTTTTTATTTGTTTTATTTAATCATTGAGATCGGGTACATTGCATTGTATCCGTATGTAATATTGTAATACATAACAAAAAAACTATAAAAAGTTACAGCACTGTTTCAATGCATTATATCGATGACAATAAAGTTGTTACAAACATATCATAATGAATTCTTGCTTGTCGTTTTACTCAGTACATTACTTATTCCTAGCAAGCTCTGTGTGTAGAGCATCCATTAACCGCTGAACAGAATATGATGTTTGTGTAGAAGAGCACCATATACCCCACACTTTTTGGAACTTAGGTGCACATTTTCTGTTTTTATATACTATGTTCTCATATGGTATAATAGTATTTACTAATAATCTCCATTGTGATAAAGAGGGTGGACTATCTCCCATCCATCTGATGGCTATTGCTTTACGTGCTAAAAATAATGCTTCTCTTAAGAATACTCCAGTATGATGAGAGAATAGTTCCTCATCAACAATACTAAAAAGGCATACTTTCTGGTGAAGTGGGAGTGTACAGTTTAATAAGCTTGAAAGCAAGGCTATCATATCTTTCCAGAATTTCTGTATATAGGAGCATGCCCAAACGAGAGGCCAGAAATCACTGTTGTCCATCGCACATCTATGGCATCTAGAATGAGTCAGCCTGCCCATCTTATATAATCTGGCTGGAGATAGATAGCTCTGATGTATCATGCATAATTGTAAAAATGTGTTGTTTATAGCAGGGGATACCAGGGTGGATTTGATTTAAATCAAACCGATTTAAATCAATAGTCAGTAAGGCTTAATTTAAATCAGTTTTTTACATAAAGATTCATATTTGGACAATTTTTCTGTTGTACTTAGGAAGGAAAAAAATAATCATTACCTTAATAATAACAATTTAAATAGGATTTATTCAACTGAAACAATAACATTACAGCATGTTATTTGCTTAAACATCCATGTTTGTTAACTAATTTGGCTAAAGAAAATATATATATATTTTAAGAAACTTAGACTGTCAGCCCAGCCTACACAAGAAAGTGATATTTTGAAAGGAAAGTGAAGAAGAAATATTGTTTATATTCTATTCACTGAACTTTAAACTTGGCACTGAAGGGGTTGATTCTGTATTTACAGGTTTGTAGAAGTTAGGATTAAGATCTTTTTCTCAACTCTTTTCATGTTATAAATTCAGTTTTGAGAACTCCAAAATTAAACCAAGCATCTGTGATAATATCTTGTAGGCAGAGAAACTCTTACAAAAACCTCTGGAAGAGCATGACATGGTGAATGGATTAATTGAATTAAACATATACAGCCTTATTATACATAATCAAAAAAGTTATCTATATTTCATTTGGATGGTAATATATTTTCCTCAAAAAGCATTTTATATTAAAAAATCAGATTTTAAATTTAAAATCCAATTTTTATTTTTTATTTTTTTTTAATCATTGATTTTTATCCACCCTGGGGGATACTAGTGTTGGAGATTCTAAGATATCTTTAATGTAATCTTATGACATATCCTGGATCAGTGTCTGCCATCTGGTTATTGCTAAGATCGGGGTTCCTTTCAACCTGGTACTCAAAAGATTAGTATAAAGTGAGGAAATGAAACCTCTTGGGCCCTGTGAGCGAATAACTCCTATCATAGGAAAATTTGAGATAAGATCCGGGGTATTGCGAAAGTGGGTTTGTATAGCATGGCGGAGTTGTAGGAATTTATAAAACGCCGTTCTAGGCAAATCATGCCTGCGGTTCATAGAATCAAAATCATTAAAAATGCTATTACTATATAGATCCCCTAAGTTAATGACTTCATGATTCTTCCAAAATACACTATCTGACAAAGACAGTAGGGAGGGAAACATAGGGTTATCCCACAAGGGGGTCTCTACAATATTATTTTTCACCTCATGCATATGCTTACATGCTGACCAAATCTGTATAGCTACTCATTGGATAGGTAGTAATTTCCGGGGGAATAATTTCGGTTGTTCCAGGACCGGCCATAAGGTGCTAAGGTTTAGGTATGTAGCAAGATGTCTCTCTTGTCTGATTAGATTGTCCGACGAGATCCGTGAGTGTATATTCCTCAATTGTCCTGCCAGGTAATCTAAATACACATCCGGTAAAGACACCCCCCCCCCCCTTCATTTCTAGGCCGATTTAAGGTAGTGACTGATAATTTCGGTCTGTTAGTACCCCATATAAATGGTGACATTAAGGAAGTAAGTTTCTGAAAAAAAACTTCTTAGGTACCACATAGGGTGCATGTTGTAATACATATAAGCACTTGGGCAAAACAATCAGTTTTATCAAATTGATTCGTCCTGATACCGGGAGTGGTAACCCACTCCATGCTTTATATTTATCCTTGCAGTATTCTAGTAAGGGTTGGGTATTTAGAGCGTAGAAAGATTCAGCATCTTTGGTAATATACACTCACCTAAAGAATTATTAGGAACACCATACTAATACGGTGTTGGACTCCCTTTTGCCTTCAGAACTGCCTTAATGCTACGTGGCATTGATTCAACAAGGTGCTGATAGCATTCTTTAGAAATGTTGGCCCATATTGATAGGATAGCATCTTGCAGTTGATGGAGATTTGAGGGATGCACATACAGGGCACGAAGCTCCCGTTCCACCACATCCCAAAGATGCTCTATTGGGTTGAGATCTGGTGACTGTGGGGGCCATTTTAGTGCAGTGAACTCATTGTCATGTTCAAGAAACCAATTTGAAATGATACGAGCTTTGTGACATGGTGCATTATCCTGCTGGAAGTAGCCATCAGAGGATGGGTACATGATGGTCATGAAGGGATGGACATGGTCAGAAACAATGCTCAGGTAGCCCGTGGCATTTAAACGATGGCCAATTGGCACTAAGGGGCCTAAAGTGTGCCCAGAAAACATCCCCCCACACCATTACACCACCACCACCAGCCTGCACAGTGGTAGCAAGGCATGATGGATACATGTTCTTATTCTGTTTACACCAAATTCGGACTCTACCATTTGAATGTCTCAACAGAAATCGAGACTCATCAGACCAGGCAACATTTTTCCAGTCTTCAACAGTCCAATTTTGGTGAGCTCGTGCAAATTGTAGCCTCTTTTTCCTATTTGAAGTGAAATGAGTGGTACCCGGTGGGGTCTTCTGGTGTTGTAGCCCATCCGTCTCAAGGTTGTGCGTGTTGTGGCTTCACAAATGCTTTGCTGCATACCTCGGTTGTAACAAGTGGTTATTTCAGTCAACGTTGCTCTTCTATCAGCTTGAATTAGTCGGCCTATTCTCCTCCGACCTCTAGCATCAACAAGGCATTTCCGCCCACAGGACTGCCGCATACTGGATGTTTTTCCCTTTTCACACCATTGTTTGTAAACCCTAGAAATGGTTGTGCGTGAAAATCTCAGTAACTGAGCAGATTGTGAAATACTCAGACCGGCCCGTCTGGCACCAACAACCATGCCACGCTCAAAATTGCTTAAATCACCTTTCTTTCACATTCTGACATTCAGTTTGGAGCTCACCAATCATAACACCATGTCATCAGCATATAAGCAGGTTCTATCTTCTAGTTCTCCTATGTTTATACCCTTAAACTGCTCATCTATCCTAATGTGTATAGCTAAGGACTCTATGGCAAGTGCAAAGAGCAATGGGGACAGAGGACATCCCTGAAGAGTTCCTCTTCCTAAGTCAAAACTTTTAGACACCAGCCAGTTCACAAGTATATTAGCCCTAGGTTGCTTGTACAATATGGAAATCCATTTAATAAATTTGGGGCCAAATCCAAAATGTTGGAGTCTCATTAATAGGTACGGCCACTCTACAGAATTGAACGCTTTTGCGGTATCGAGGGATGCCAATGCCCATCTTTCCTCCTTCCTAATCCCTATCTGAGTCACCACCTGTACCCTTCTGATGTTATCCGTGGTGGATCTGCCAGGCAAGAATCCAGACTGATCGGGGTGGATCAACATACTGACAACTCTTCCTAATCTTACGGCCAGAATTTTTGCTAGAATCTTATAGTCAATATTTAACAAGGATATTGGCCTATACGATCCTCAGTCAGCTGGATCCTTTCCCGGCTTAAGCAGTACTACAATTGTGGCATCGTACAGGGATAAAGGTAAGGACCCCTTATTAAAAGCATCTTCATACATATGGCGTAATAATGGGTTTATATGCTCAGCATATTTAATATATACTTCCAGAAGCAATCTGTCGTGTCCAGGGGATTTCCCTTTGGCTAACTGTGCTATTGCCTCTGTAAGTGCTAGGTTTGATATAAGGGCGTCTAGAAGATCCACTGCTTCTTGCGTCAGTTTGGGGAAGTCTATCTCATCAAGATAATCAATTGCGTCTTCCATCCTATAATCTATTTTAGTTTCATATAGGTCTTTATAAAATTCCTGAAAATTCCTATATAAGCTAGTAGTTTGCTTGATTGGTTTCCTAATTCAAAGTGAGATTGTTTTGTGAAAAACATCTTACGTTGGGCTTTCTCTTTAAGAAGTGTAAGATATTGTCTACCTTTTAACAGCCAATCTTCTCTATTTTGATCATTAGGGTTTGCTATATGAATTCTCTCTAACCTAGAGCATTCCATCGCCGATTCCTCTTCTTGTCTAGCTGCAGATCTTTTAATAAAAGAGATGGAGGATCTCAGGCATCCCCTTAGATACGCTTTCATGGTCTCCCAAATTAATGAATATTCTTCATTATCAATATGGTTTGTCATGAATTCCGATAACTGATCAGGAATACGATCCATAGGCTCAAATAATGATAACCAAAAGGGATGAATTCTCATAGAATGTCTGTTCCTACTCCTATCTGCCTGTAAATCCAATTGTAAGGGTGAATGGTCTAAGATTCCCCTTGGTCCGAATTCAATACTGTAAGTTACCGAACACATAATTGGGTTCCCAAATGCGTAATCTATCAGAGATAGAGTATTATGGCTAGTTAAATGACATGAATGCTGTCTAACGTCGGGGTGCTTTAGACGCTATAAATATACCCATCCCACTTCCTCCATTAATGTCGCTAGTTGCTTCATGGGAGTTATGCGCCTGTCTAGATCTTCGTTAGGCAGAAATCTATCCACATTGGCATCCATCATCATGTTAAAATCCCCCAGACATAGTGTTTTAGCCTGAGGGTAAGATGCAGCGAAACTAATTGCCTGATGAATAATGGAGGGATGAGGGGGGTGGTGTATATATACTCCTAGGATCACATACAGGATGCAGTTTATGTATGCAGCCACGAACACAAATCTCCCAGAGGGGTCCACCTGATATGTTTCTACTTCCCACCTGAGCGATTTGTGTATCAGTAAAGACACTCCCCTAGACATATTAGTATAACATGAATGCTGTGCCCACTGGACCCACGGTTTCTGCATCCTTCTCATGGTGTCTGCAGTCAGATGTGTTTCCTGTAAACACAATATGTGGGGGTTATATCGTCTGACTGCAGAAAAAAAACATGGTACGTTTCTTATTACTCCCACAGCCTCTTATGTTCCAAGACATTATGCGTTATATTATCAAGACTATTATAATGACTCTCAGCTTTATGCCCAGCAATCTATTAGTTCTGAATATTGTTTTCGATGTTTCGTTGTAGTTCTGATCTCATGAATACAGTGCATAACATAGAACAGTTGAACCATAAAACATAACAAGTCGTAGTTATTACACAACTTTACGGAGGCGGTAGTGAGACTTCCAATATTACCACACTGTCTGCGGTGTAAACACATAATGATACATTATGCACTTGTAGATGCGGGGTGTTCGATTGGTAAATTCACCAGTTGCACTTAGTAGGTTTAACATATATAGGATGAAAAAGGATAACGGGAATAAGGGGAAACAGGGCCCCAGCCCTAACATCCAGAATCTTAATTCTAACATATCAATTCACATAGGTGTACTATTCGCTTTCCTCATCTCATCAGTATAGGATATGAAATTAAAAGGGCTCTCCTATGTCATATCTGAGACAATTACACTATCCCCGTGCCAATATCTCTAAATCTTCTGGTTTATATCGAACATGGTATTGTGTGTGATTTGGTTGTCTCACTGTCTGCAGGAAAGCAAGATTGCCTACCTTTTGATTCAGATGACTGTTCCTTAATTGATAGAAATTTTAAATAAAACTAAGCAGATGGGAATATATTTCTGATAAAGATTTTGTGTGTATATATATATATATGAAGAAAAAAGGCGGCACTGGCTCAACAAGGAAAAAGCGGGTGCACGTCTCAGAGGGAATGGAATGATTTCCCTATTGAATATAACAAGAAAAATGAGCGGCACTCCAAGGAGTAAAGTGATGAATCCTTTATTCACACCAGTGGTGCAACGTTTCGGCTCTGATCGCGAGCCTTCCTCAAGCGATCAGAGCCGAAACGTTGCACCACTGGTGTGAATAAAGGATTCATCACTTTACTCCTTGGAGTGCTGCTCATTTTTCTTGTTATATATATATATATATATATATATATATATAATACATATGCAGTGTATTTAAAAAGTCTACACACCCCTGTTAAAATGTCAGGTTTCTGTGCTGTAAAAAAAATGAGACAAAGATTAATCATTTCAGAACTTTTTCCACCTTTTAATGTGACCTATAAACTGTACCACTCAATTGAAAAACAAACTGAAATCTTTTAGGTGGAGGGAAGAAAACCTAATTCCTGAAATTCCCCCTGAGCTTTTGCCCTTGATTAGGTCCATAAGTGGAGCAGCTATGGTGGCAAAATCTGGAATAAACCTCTGGTAATACCCTACCATGCCCAGAAACGACCTCACCTGTTTTTTTGTGCAAGGTTGAGGCCACTCCTTAATTGCCTGTACCTTTTGAGCCTGAGGCTTGATGAGGCCTTTACCAATAATGTACTCTAGGTATCGTGCCTCTTCAAGGCCCAGGGCACATTTCCTGGGATTGGCCGTCAGACCAGCCTGCCGAATTGAGTTTACCACCGCTTCCACCTTGGGAAGATGACTTTCCCAATCCGAGCTGAATATCACCACGTCGTCAAGGTACGTCGACACAAAGTGCCGGTGTGGCCTGAGGACTTCATCCATCAACCTCTGAAAGGTGGCAGGGGCCCTCCTTTGCAATATCCAAAAGCCCCCTGAGGTGTCGCCCATACAAAAGCTCAAACAGGAAAACCCAGTAGATGACTGAGGCACCTCACGAACAGCAAACATCAAGTAGGGGAGCAGGCAATCCCAATCTCTCCCGTCTGCCTCACAGACCCTTTTTAACATTCTCTTGAGGGTTTTGTTGAAGCGCTCCACCAACCCATCAGTTTGGATAGACAGATGTCCTTAACTGTTTTATACCCAGCAGCTTACACAAACCTTTCATTACGTTGGACATAAAAGGTGTTCCTTGGTCCGTCAGGATCTCTTTGGGAATGCCTGTTCTAGCAAACATATGAAACAGCTCCCAGGAAATTGTTTTAGCTGACGTGTTCCGCAGAGGAACCGCCTCGGGATACCTAGTGGCATAGTCTAAAACCACAAGAATGTACTGATGTCCCTTTGCAGATATCACCAGGGGCCCCACCAAATCCATTGCAATCCGGTGAAAAGGTACCTCAATGATGGGTAACGGTACCAAGGGTCCTCGGTAATGAGGTGCAGGGGACGTCAACTGACATTCTGGGCAAGACGCACAGAATCGTTTGATTTCTGCAAACATACCAGGCCAAAAAAAAATCTGGAGGACCCGTTGCTGAGTTTAGAGAAGATCATGGTTGACAGCAAAGTGAGGGTACACCTTCTCCAAGCCCGTACTGTGGGCAACCCCATTAACCACAGTAACATTTTCCAAAGCATGAGCTAACGTTGGGTCCCTCAGTTGGGATGTGCCAAAGTTATCTTGAGTACTGTTTATTTCTGGCATAGGTAACTCTTCCACAGACACTAGAGGTCTCTCGGATTCCCCCACTAACACAGAGAAGGGGAACTGGTCAGGCTCAACTGGGGCCAGTCCACCTGCTGGTACTTCAGAACCGGAATCCCCAAAGTCAGGCAGGCTAACCGGGGTTTCATCCCTTACACTTAGGGAAATTCGAGGTGGAAACTCGACCATCCACAGGTCCCAGAACAAAGGAAAGTCCCGCCCTAGTATGACACTATGCATCAGGGATTTAGATACTCCAACCTCATGGGACGTCACACCAAACTGAGTCTCAATGGGGACCACCGCTGTATCATAACTTTTTGCATCACCATGTATGCACACAACACCCATGCACTGTTTTTTCAGCTGGTCTGGAGCTACCAGGTCTGAATGTACAAGCGTAACGAGGCTCCCAGAATCCAGCAAGGCCTGGACACTCCTTCCACCCACTTTGACCTGTGCCATGTGAGCCAGCGCAGATGTCAGACACGCTGGATGAGCGAAGAAGGAAAGGCGCCAAGTGGCAACACACTCCATAGGTTCTGGGACGTCAGGACATTTAGCAGCCACATGCCCCTGGGCTTTGCACCTCCAGCACTGGACACCGGAGACTGGTAGGGTCTCTTTCAGCAGCCTAGTATCCATGTTGGTCTTCACCCACGATTTCAAACCAGCATCAGCATTTAAGGTTGCGGCGCCTCTCCCTGCCACTGCGGGCCGACACCGCTTTACAGGCAAGTTCTTGGGGTCAGACCCCCCTGCCACGAGGTAGCGTTCAACCATCTCAACTAACTCATTGGCGGACTTTGGATCAGCGTGACTGACCCATTTTTTTAACTCATATGGCAGCGCTGTCAGGAAGCGATCCATTGTGACCCTTTCGACAATCTGGGGTGCCGTGAGTATCTCAGTGTCATGGATGGTGTTGCAGAAAGCTGGAACTTATAAATAAACATCCGACTGGCTTGATCCCAAACTAAGGAGCATATGGGTGAGCCCTCTAAAACCCCTAGAGCTCTCCCTGACTGCCATGCCCGTGCAAAGGTCTTAATGGTAGACGATTGCATGCCCTCGTACCTTATACTATTTGACACCTGAAAACCCTATAATAGTGAGGGGACACGACCACCGGCTCCCTGCACTTAATACGGACAGAGTCAGGGTCACCTACAATCAAGCCAGCAAGGAACCACAAAGGAAACAGACTTATCTGAGGAATCAGGAGAAGCAGCCTCCAGCAGTGAACACAATCCAGGAAGAAGTATAAACCGCAAAGTGAGGCAGCATGGAGGTAATATAAAGGGAGACAATCAGTACAAATAGGTGACAGCCGGGAGAAGGAAAGGAGATGAGAAAGTGAAACCAAAACAAAGAACATCATACAACAGGTAGAGAAGAACGTCTACCAGATCTTTTCACAGAGCTGGCGGTGACAGTACCCGGACACTCAGAACCCACCTTCTCAGGATGAGACCTATGGAAAGCCCTGATGAGACGAGTGGCCTTAATGTCCGCCAGTGGGACCCACATCCTCTCCTCAGGACCATAACCCTCCCAATGAATAAGGCACTGGAGAGAACCGCGGATAATGCGAGAATCCACAATCCTAGAGACCTGAAATGCGAGAGGAGGAGGAGGCAAAGAGGAGGGTACAGTGGGTTGGACATAAGGTTTTAATAGGGACCTGTGAAAAACATTATGGATCTTCCAAGTCTGAGGAAGATCAAGACAGAAGGCAACGGGATTGATGACGGACAAGATCTTGTAAGGCCCAATTAACCCAGGACCCAACTTCCAGGAGGGAAACTTCAGTTTGATATTCTTTGCAGACAACCACACCAGATCCCCCACATTCAGGTCCGGACCAGGCACACGTCTCTTATCCACCACACGCTTATATCTCTCACTAATCCTCTTCAGATTACCCTGAATCTTTTGCCAAATAAATGACAAAGACGAGGAAAATCTCTCATCAGGTAAACCAGAAGACCCCTCCAGAGAATGTCCCAAACTGCGGATGAAACCCATATGCATAAAAAAATGGTGACTTATCAGAGGACTCCTGGCAACGGTTATTTAAAGCAAACTCAGCAAGGGACAAAAAAGAACACCAATCCTCCTGATTCTTTGCAACAAAACAGCACAGATATGACGCGTTCGGTCTGACCATTCGACTGCGGGTGAAAAGCAGAAGAGAACGACAACCGAACCCCCCAAGCGAGAACAGAATGCCTTCCAGAATCTGGAAACAAATTGCATGCCCCTATTAGAAACGATGTCTGAAGGAATGCCATGCAATTTAACAATGTGATCAACAAACGCTTGCGCCAGCGTCTTAGCATTTGGTAACCCAGGATAGGGAATGAAATGCGCCATTTTGCTAAAACGGTCCACTACTACCAGAATCACAGTCTTCCCCGAGGAACGAGGCAGGTCCGTAATAAAGTCCATGGACAGATGCGTCCAAGGACGGGAAGGAATGGGTAACGGGAGGAGAGAACCCGATGGCTGTGAATGAGGGACCTTGGCACGAGCGCAGGTCTCACAGGCTGCCACAAAACCCTCAACCGTTTTAAGAAGAGCCGGCCACCAGAATCTCAGAGCAATGAGATCCACTGTGGCTCTGCTCCCCGGGTGCCCAGCAAGGACAGTATCGTGGTGCTCCTTAAAAACCCTGTGTCGTAAAGCGAGAGGCACAAACAACCTCCCAGGGGGACAAAGATCAGGAGCCTCTGCCTGGGCTGCGTGAACCTCTGCCTCCAAATCAGGATAAAGAGCAGACACGACCACCCCTTCAGCCAAAATGGGACCCGGGTCTTCAAAGTTCCCCCCTCCCGGGAAAAAAACGTGACAGGGCTTCTGCCTTGACATTTTTAACCCCAGGGCGGAACGTAACAACAAAATTAAACCTAGAAAACAACAAAGACCATCTGGCCTGTCTCGGGTTCAGACGCTAGGCCGATTCCAAGTAGGCCAGATTCTTATGGTCTGTAAACATGGTAATAGGGTGTCTGGCTCCCTCTAACCAATGGCGCCATTCCTCAAAAGCTAATTTGATGGCCAACAACTCCCTATCTCCCACATCGTAATTTCTCTCTGCAGAGGAGAGTATTCTTGATAAAAAGGCACACGTCGCCATTTGGCAGGAGAGGGACCCTGAGATAAGACCGCACCCACACCCACCTCAGAAGCGTCCACCTAAACAATAAAAGGTAGAGAGACATCAGGTTGTACCAAAATGGGAGCAGAAGCAAAACTCTTTGATACTAGAAAAGGCTTTAAGCGCATCTACCGACCACGAAGAAAAATCTACCCCTTTTTTAGTCAGATCAGTGAGTGGCTTAACAACAGAGGAATGATTCAAAATGAACTTTCTGTAATAATTGGCAAAACCCAAAAACCGCATCAGCTCCTTCTGATTCTCAGGAAGCTCCCAATCAAGCACAGCGCGGACCTTCTCAGGGTCCATGCGAAAACCAGAAGCGGAGAGAAGAAAACCAAGAGATTGAATCTCCGGAGCTTCAAACACACATTTTTCCAGTTTAACGTACAATTTATTATCCCGCAGAATCAGCAAGACCTGACGTAGGTGGTCCCGATGAGTCTTGAAATCAGGAGAAAAAAATCTAAATGTCATCCAGATACACCAGTACAAATTTCCCCATTAAATGATGAAAAATGCTGTTCACAAAATGTTGGAAGACGGCTAGAGCATTCATCAAACCAAAGGGCATAACCAAATTCTCGAAATGACCCTCAGGGGTATTGAAGGCTGTCTTCCATTCGTCCCCTTCCCTGACCCTGACTAGGTTGTATGCCCCTCTTAAATCCAACTTAGAAAAAACCTTAGCCCCAACAATCTGGTTAAACAGGTCCGGGATCAGAGGAAGCGGATATGGGTCATGAACCGTGATACGGTTCGGCTCCCTGAAATCCAGACAAGGTCTTAAAGAACCATCTTTTTACGTAACAAAAAAAAAAATGCGGCAACAGGTGATTTCGAGGGTCGGATGTGTCCCTTTCTCAGGCTCTCAGAGATATAAGTACGCATAGCGACTCTTTCAGGTTGGGAGAGATTGTATAAGCGTGATTTTGGCAGTTTGGCGCCTGGGATAAGATTAATAGGGCAGTCGTACTCCCAGTGCGGGGGCAACTCCTGGACACTACTCTCGGAAAACACATCCGAAAATTCAGAGAGAAAAGATGGCACTGTCTTGGTAGAAATCTCTAAAAGAGACGCCGTGAGGCAATTCTCTCTGCAAAACTCATTCCAACTATTTATCTGCCTTGCTTGCCAATCAATGGTGGGGTTATGTTTAGTGAGCCAGGGTAGCCTCAACACTAGAGGAGTAGGTAATCCGCTTAAGACGAAACATGACATATCCTTAACATGAGCATCACCCACAGTCAAACTGATATTGTGAACTATGCCCTTTAACAATCTTTGAGAAAGTGGAGCAGAATCGATAGCAAAAACAGGTATATCCTTTTCCAAAGTGCATACCTGGAAACCATGCGTTATTGCAAATTGATTATCAATGAGATTGACAGCTGCTCCACTATCACAACAGAAACAAACCCTCCTCTGACAGCTGAATCTTCTACTATCAGAGGCAAGCAAACCCAGCTGCATGGCCTCCTCCTCAGAGGGGATTGAGAGAGACTGAGACCCCTGCGCACTAAAGCGAACAAAATTCTCACTACCCCCGGAGAACGTATCCGGAAGCAAGATCTTAGGCTCGGAACAAACTCCATGAACGCAAGCAGAACCGGTCACCTGAAACTGAGACACAGTTTTACGGAGATCTGCTACCTCCGGTGAAAGACCTTGCATGCAGTCAATCAAGGCTGAAACCGGATCCATGCTTAAGACGGTTATGGCGGTTTATAATGTCACGGTTGGTGTTGCAGAAAGCTGGAACTTATAAATAAACATCCGACTGGCTTGATCCAAACTAAGGAGCATATGGGTGAGCCCTATAAAACCCCTAGAGCTCTCCCTGACTGCTATGCCCATGCAAAGGTCTTAATGGTAGATGATTGCATGCCCTCGTACCTTATACTATGTGACACCTGAAAACCCCTATAATAGTGAGGGGACACGACCACCGGCTCCCTGCACTTAATACGGACGGACTCATGGTCACCTACAATCAAGCCAGCAAGGAACCACAAATAAAAGGAAACAGACTTAAGAATCAGGAGAAGCAGCCTCCAGCAGTGAACACAATCCAGGAAGAAGTATAAACTGCAAAGTGAGGCAGTATGGGAGGGAATATAAAGGGAGACAATCAGTGCAAATAGGTGACAGCTGGGAGAAGGAAAGGAGATGAGAAAGTGAAATCAAAACAAAGAACATCATACAACAGGTAGAGAGGAACATCTGCCAGATCTTCTCACAGAGCTGGCGGTGATACTCAGGTTGCAACCACTTTTGTACCAGATAAATTAAGTCATGCATCTGTGACCTCCGAGACTTATTAGGTTGGTAATTCCAGCGGTGCACTTGTTGGGCCCGCACAGCATGAGTGACACCCAAACGGCGGAGAATTTTTAGCTTTAGCTTTTTGTAGTCCTAGGCATCCTCGGCAGACAAATCAAAATACTCTGAGAGTCACCCGTTAGAAACGGAGCAACCAACCCCGCCCACTGAGTCTTAGGCAACGCCTCCCGATCTGCGGTACGTTCAAACGTATTCAGAAACGCTTCCACGTCATCGTGTGCGGTCATTTTCTGATTAAAATGGCGTGCTTTGATCAACCCACTATTAGGTCAATCCTGATGCATATTCGCCAGCTGCTGCAGAACCTCTGTAAAAGTTTCTCTGTCTTTCCGAGCAGCTTCAGCTTGCATTTGCCTGTCTCTTTCCGTGGCCTCAGCTAGTGCCGTCACCTGAGTACTCAACAGATGTACAACCTCCTGCTGGGCAGCCAAAGCCTTTTCATATCTGGCATTAGTCTCTCGCTGGACTGCATTTGCGTCTTGCTGGGTTGCACAGGCTTGTGCCAACCTCAACACCAGATCTTCCATCGTATTGGATGATAAGATGAAATGCAATTCAAGTTGCTAGATGGATGGTATCTGGCAGGGATCCGTCTGCCCGCATCCGACACCAATTTGTGAACAGTTACGTCTTCCTGCTGGGTTGTTTTGGGCAGAAACAGGAACACCGACACCTTTGTAGCTTGTGCGTCAGACTGTTGCTAGTTTATTTTACAAGTTGCTCAAAAATAACAAAACCAAAGCAAACAATACCCGTCTGGCTCCTGCCTATCTCACTCTGGCAGCCCTAGCTAAACTTACAACACAAAACACAAAGAGCATTTTCAAGGGGGAAAGCAGAGCAACTTACAGTTCAGTAGTTTAGTAGAGAAGCTGGCTGCTCTCAGAGCACCTAGGCTTGCAGCTTCTCAAACAGACTGGCCAGACTCCCAGAGTGAGGGCTCCTGGGTCAGGGCTGCTGACTTAATTAGTACATCTGTGTGAGCAGTCCCCCAGGCAGGTAAAACCCGGACTGGCTCTGGGTGGTCAGGGAACCCACCGACTCTTCCCTGATCAGCTCCAGGACCCTAAACTGGCTTTCTTTTTCCCAGGAAGCTTCTGGAAACAAAGAAAACCAAACCTTCCTGGAGCCTTTTAACACATGAAGTGCCGGAAACTTTGTGCAATGTACACACCATCCAGCACTTTCTCTGCCAAACATTGTGACACCCTGTCACAATATATATACATATATATATATATATATATATATATATATATATATATATACAGTACAGACCAAAAGTTTGGACACACCTTCTCATTCAAAGAGTTTTCTTTATTTTCATGACTATGAAAATTGGAGATTCACAATGAAGGCATCAAAACTATGAATTAATTGTGGAATTATATACATAACAAAAAAGTGTGAAACAACTGAAAATATGTCATATTCTAGGTTCTTCAAAGTAGCCACCTTTTGCTTTGATTACTGCTTTGCACACTCTTGGCATTCTCTTGATGAGCTTCAAGAGGTAGTCACCTGAAATGGTCTTCCAACAGTCTTGAAGGAGTTCCCAGAGATGCTTAGCACTTGTTGGCCATTTTGCCTTCACTCTGCGGTCCAGCTCACCCCAAACCATCTCGATTGGGTTCAGGTCCGGTGACTGTGGAGGCCAGGTCATCTGGCGCAGCACCCTATCACTCTCCTTTATGGTCAAATAGCCCTTACACAGCCTGGAGGTGTGTTTGGGGTCATTGTCCTGTTGAAAAATAAATGATGGTCCAACTAAACGCAAACCGGATGGAATAGCATGCCGCTGCAAGATGCTGTGGTAGCCATGCTGGTTCAGTATGCCTTCAATTTTGAATAAATACCCAACAGTGTCACCAGCAAAGCACCCCCACACCATCACACCTCCTCCTCCATGCTTCATGGTGGGAACCAGGCATGTAGAGTCCATCCGTTCACCTTTTCTGCGTCGCAAAAAGACACGGTGGTTGGAACCAAAGATCTCAAATTTGGACTCATCAGACCAAAGCACAGATTTCCACTGGTCTAATGTCCATTCCTTGTGTTCTTTAGCCCAAACAAGTCTCTTCTGCTTGTTGCCTGTCCTTAGCAGTGGTTTCCTAGCAGATATTCTACCATGAAGGCCTGATTCACACAGTCTCCTCTTAACAGTTGTTCTAGAGATGTGTCTGCTGCTAGAACTCTGTGTGGCATTTACCTGGTCTCTAATCTGAGCTGCTGTTAACCTGCGATTTCTGAGGCTGGTGACTCGGATGAACTTATCCTCCGCAGCAGAGGTGACTCTTGGTCTTCCTTTCCTGGGGCGGTCCGCATCTGAGCCAGTTTCTTTGTAGCGCTTGATGGTTTTTGTGACTGCACTTGGAGACACTTTCAAAGTTTTCCCAATTTTTCAGACTGACTGACCTTGATTTCTTAAAGTAATGATGGCCACTTGTTTTTCTTTACTTAGCCGCTTTTTTCTTGCCATAATACAAATTCTAACAGTCTGTTCAGTAGGACTATCAGCTGTGTATCCACCTGACTTCTCCACAATGCAACTAATGGTCCCAACCCCATTTATAAGGCAAGAAATCCCACTTATTAAACCTGACAGGGCACACCTGTGAAGTGAAAACCATTTCAGGTGACTACCTCTTGAAGCTCATCAAGAGAATGCCAAGAGTGTGCAAAGCAGTAATCAAAGCAAAAGGTGGCTACTTTGAAGAACCTAGAATATGACATATTTTCAGTTGTTTCACACTTTTTTGTTATGTATATAATTCCACAATTAATTCATAGTTTTGATGCCTTCAGTGTGAATCTACAATTTTCATAGTCATGAAAATAAAGAAAACTCTTTGAATGAGAAGGTGTGTCCAAACTTTTGGTCTGTACTGTATATATATATATAATTTTTAATAAAGTTAAGCAATTTAATTCAGTATAATGAAATACAATATTATTTTAAAATTAAAGTTATTTTTGCTTGGTCACATGACCCTCCATCAGCGGCCATCTTATGAACAGATTTCCTGTGTGGACAGCAAAGAAGGGGACACGACTTATAAAATATAGCAAACGTTACATAAAATTAACAAAGGCTATATTAGTATGCTTACATGCATATTGGTCAACAATAACCAGAAAGTGGCCAACCCCTTTAAGTTGCTGCTGATGGAGCTGGTACTCCTCCTGCCCCCTTCCCCCCAGCAGTCATGTCAGTGGAGCACGAGCTCAGAGGGTTCCCCGGGTCAGACCTTTGTGAGGATGGGCAATGGGGCACATAGGCAGAGACCAACCGAATACATAGGATGTCTCGATTGTAGTTACGTTTATCATTTCTCAGCAGGTGTAAAAAGGCCCCATTTTGGCCTGGTAGTGAGGGTCTAACATGGTGGAGAGTCAGTAGTCATCCCTCTTCTGAATGGTGATAATGTCGGTCTGTCGGGGTCATCTGCCTGGTCTTTCACATTACTCTCCAGCTCCTCATGTTCCTCTCCTGTCACTTAAGAGGAGATAAATTACCTATTTCTGTATACAATTCCTGTGTGTTAATGTCCTCCTACACCAGTTCAGCCCCCACAGGGCTCAGTTGACTGTAAAATTTAAGCACCATGTCTCCTGTCCCCTCGCAAGCCAGATTTATGAGCACCTGTTTCAGGATGTCAAGGAGTGGAATGGCATCATTCATCCCATAGTCCTGGTGACTGTCAAATAAAGTGGTCTCCTCAAAGGGCCTGAGTAAACGGCAAGTGGCATGAGCTGCCACTGGGTAATGTCGAAGTTACACAGGGGAGTACCCCTGTCTGCTTGAATCATCAAGAAATCATTGACACCCTTTATCTGCTCATATAGTTAGTCCAACATGTGGAGGGTGGAGTTCCAACTTGTGGAAACCTTGCATATGAGGCGATGTTGGGAAACACGATTCTGCCTTTGCAACTCAAGGAGGGCGTGTTTTGTACTGTAAAAGTGGCTGAAGTGCATGCAGTTTCTTGGCCGTTTTAAAGACGTCTTGCAGTTACGTGGAAGATTTTAGGAGCCATGCTACAACCATAATAAAGATATGCGCCATGCAGGGCGCATGGGTCAGCCCTCCTTGATGCAGGACCAATATAATGTTCTTCCTGTTATCGGTGACCATGGTTACGATCTTCATTTGGCGAGGATTCGATTTCTTGGTTGAAGATGCCGAGCAGTTTCTCCCTGATGTGACTCAGTTCGCCAGGCTGGCCAGCTGCAGAGCAGCCTGACACCGCCATGCCCTGCATAGGTGGTATGCTTAAGGACCACTCCGAACTGTGCCTACAGTGGAGGCTAAAGACTAAGTGGAGGATGAGGAGGACATTGGTGATGGAATCACAGGGCGGCATTGCGATCACCTGGCCAAGTTATTGGTGTATCTAGGCTGGAACCACATTTACCCAGTGGGCTGTAAACATGGGCGTAGCTATAGGGGGTGCAGAGGTAGCAGTCGCTACCGGGCCCAGGAGCCTGAGGGGGCCCAAAGACCCTTGTGCCACATAAGAAGACACACAACGCACTGAGGGAAGGGGGGCCCAAGCTCAACTCTTGCACCAGGGCCCCTGTGCAGTTAGCTACGCCCCTGGCTGTAAAGTATGTATATTGTCCTTGACCATAGTTACAGCATCACACATCGGCGCTGCCATGAACTGTGACAGACACAGACAGGCTCAAGGACTGGGCCACCTTTTGCTGTATCTACGTATGCAAGGCTGGTATAGCTTTTTTAGAGAAATAGTGATGGCATAGGATTCTTCACCTTGGCTTGGAGCATCAGGACCAGTAGACGATGGGAAGGATACACTGTTCCCTTCTGCTGAGGTGGTGGAGCCCTGACTGCTTGAGAAGGTGTACAGGCTGCTGGGAGATACGTCAGGCTGTACCACTACATTAGCACCATGGTTTTCCCAGGCCACTTTATGGTGACACTCCATGTGTCGACGCAGGGCCATGGTGACAACATTGGCACCATGGCCGTGCTTCACCTTCTGCCCACAGATTCTACAAATGGCCACGCTGACGTCCTTTGGTGACTTGTTAAAAAATTCCCACATCGGCGAGGTTGGCATTTTACCCCAACCACTGCATGCTGACTGACTGCCTGCCACTGCCTCTATGAAGACTTGCACCACTAGTTGTTTCTGGAGAGGTAGGCTCCTGCGTAGCAGATGGTCTACCCTGAGCACGTTTGGCTACAGATCTCAAACTGCCGCTTTGCCGCTGTCTCAAGGACACGCTGGCATTCTCACTCCCTGATGATGATGATGAAGCCCCCTCTTCACCTGGCTCCCATGTGCGATTGGCTACATCATCCACTACTTTCTGCTCATCACTTATGTCCCCCTCACCAGTCTCATGGCCGCATCCTTGACCGCTCTCAACATCTGCTCCCACTCATCGTCACTACTTGCATGCCTACAGGAGGAAACAGCGGACAGCTCCTCCAAATCTGGACTGGGCTGTAGCTGCTGACTGTCCTCAGTAATATCTTCCTCGCTAAAAGCGGAGCAGAGTCGGTGGCATACATCACTTGCCTGGCAGAAGGAGCAGAAAAAAAAAGAGGCAGGTTCAGGACAAGGGAGGGCACAGAGCTTGTTCCTGGGCCATGCCACCTAAGTGTGGTGTCAGAAGAACCCACTCCCTTCTGTCTGTGGGTATCTGAGATGATTTGAGATGATGTTGAAGACTGGGTTAACCATTTTTAGGACAGCGGGAATGATCGTCAAAACGCAACTGCTGGATGACTGTGGAAGCTCTCGCCTGTTGCTGCTGTTGCTGCTATTACCTCCCATCCTTCTTCTGCTGTTAGTTCTGCCGGCTCCAGCAACATTTTTGCCACTAACCTTCCTTTGGAGGTCCCTGGCACCTCTTTTTTGGACATGCCTAAAAAAAAGAAAGGTGTGTTCCACAGACCAAACAGCATTACTAGATACTCATAATGTCCGTTATGGGTACTGAAGGCCATTTTCCACTCATCGCCTTCACGGATACGGATTAAATTGTAGGCTTCATGCATATCCAATTTAGAGAATATCCTGGAACCCCAGAATTTACCAAAAAGTTCAAAAATCAAAGACAAAATGTGATTTTGTTTAGTCCATGATAATCAATGCAAGGACAAAGAAATCCATCTTTTTTTTTTTTTACAAAAAAAAAGCCAGCCCAGCCAGATATATCTTCTTGATGTAGTCAGTCATCGCTTGATTCGGTTGAGAGGAGATACACCCTACCACGAGGAGGAGTAGATCCCTGCAACATATTAAAGGGGAAATCTTATGGATTATGAGGAGGAAAAGTCTATGTTCCTTTTTTATTGAAGACATACAGAAACTGATTGTATATGGTAGGTAGGCCTTCTAAATTTTCAGGTGGCTGGGAGTGAACTTTTGGCTGTACAGAGGTCAAGCACTTGCCCTGGCACAACTGTTCCCAGCGGATTATCTCTTCTGATTTCCATTCCAGGATGGGTTCATAGACTCAGAGCCAGGGAAGCCCCCACATGACAGGTTATGACAGTTCTAGAAGTACATACAGGGAAATCTCCTCAGAATGTAGAACTATAACTTGAAGATCCAGAGGCTCAGTGTCATATAAGACAGATTTGGATAGGGCTTTGCAGTTGACCAACTTCACAACCAAGGGATTGTTGAGTAGTCGAACTGTGATTCGATACTGATCCACCACAGCCTGGTGCAGAAAGTTTCCTGCTGAACCAGAGTCAATGGAGGCTGTCACAGAGAACCTAGCATTACCAAATAACAGTAAAACAGAGGTTTTCAGAGATGAACTATCTTCAATTAGGCACCTCCACATATAGATATTTTACAAAATTAGTAATTTATTGAGGATGATATCATAAAAAATATCTGCAACAGCAGACTGTGGTACATAGGGCAAATATCTAAGCAAAATTTTTATTAAAGAATGATATCATACATATAGAGTAGCATAATGAAATACTAGAGTAAGCAGCAGATAAGAAGACCTACGTTGCGGTCATGTGATCATCACATGGGAGGTCAGGGGTCTGTGATATCGCTATGATGCTGCGATGCCTGACACATTACCTGATGATGCAGCGCCAATACGCAAGCCCATTGGTCATCAGGGGTGGAGTTAACCATCAGGAAGGTCCTTTCCCTCCAGCAGACTAATCGTTAATTTCTAACGATAATTTGTTTTCCCTTAGTCCTAACAGTGGCACAGATGAGGTATTTCGCCCCCCGTGGACTGGTAGGACAGGTGTAAATTTTATTGACACTTAATAATTAAATAATTACCTAGAGCCTCCCACCTCCAATAAAGAGGGGGGTCACCCCCAGTCCCCTTGGGTAGTTATAAGTATAAATAAGCAACTATAATGTATAACAATTTAACAACCAATAATTAAGGGGGGGATATTTGTGTGCCACTGTTAGGACTAAGGGAAAACAAATTATCATTAGAAATAACGATTCCCTTAGATCCTAACCAGTGGCACAGATGGGGATTAGCAAGTAGAAACCCCCCAAGGGAGAAGCTAGTGCCTGCACAAGCCTGTGGAGTTGCTCCCCCCCAGGTGGCCCGACACGTGAGCAGGATTCAAGACTATTGAGGGAGGTTACTGGCGGCGAGCGGCTGTTCAGAGGAGAAGAGCTCTGCTGGCTAGGTGGGACTCGTGTCACAAATATAGAAGCCGTGTTACAGCCAAAGGGGTGAGAAAGGAGAGGGGCTGGAAGTTGGAGAGTGGAAATCGGAGGCTGTGTGGACACTCTGCAGCATTTGTTTGTGGGGGCTGATTGTCCCTTGCTGAAGAAAAAGTGAGAGAAGAGGGAAAGGAAGAAGAAAAAAGGGGGGTGAAGCACCCAGACAGCTGTGGAGTACAGTGTACAGTGATTGTTTCATATATATTTATATTCCTGACCCTGACTCTAACCCTCGGTGGGATTTCTCTCCTGGGATTAATCTCTTCTAATTACTACTTACTCTCCCGGATTAACCAGAGACTAACCTTTAACCAGGAACTAACCATTTCTAACCTAACCTTCTCCATCAAAGGTATTATGCTGGCACCTCTCTCGCTGGATTAATCATTGTGAATCTGCGGTTTCTCCGTCTCTCCCTCTTTGACTAAACTCGCTCAGATTAAGAAACAGATTTTTGGAGTTGTTTTATTTGACTATCTGTGGATGACAGGAAACGCACCAACAATTCGCTAATTGGATTCCTTTATTTTTTTTATTTCTCTCTCCTATCATTAACGTTCCTTGTTCTAAATTTTTTTCTTTTTTTTCTCCATAATAATAATAATAATATATGGACTAAAGTGACGCTCACGGCCTTGTATAATTGGACTGTTTGTCGATAATATTTTAATATATTGCAAACTGCAGTTGTATTTGATATCTGACTTAATGTTGCTGATTAAGACAACTGTACTTCTGAGATAATTCTTTGGGAATAGTCGCAATAGTGGTGAGTGGGGAAAGAGAAGGGGAGGGGAAGGAGGGAAGGAAAGGAGGAAAAAGGGGAAGGGAAAAGCAAGTATAAAAATGCCCCCTAAGAAAAAAGAGGAACAGCGCGGTCTTACTGGCGCTACTGGTAGGAGATCAGCAACAGGGTTAGAGAGTGGGCCAAAACAACAAAGCTTAAATACATTTCTGATCCCTAACTCCCCAGGGTCTAGTTCTTTACAGAAAGAAAAAACTATAGATACAGAGACGCATGTCCTGACACAGGAGAACGGGTGCCGCGGGAGAACAAGGAGCCCCTGCGGTAGCCGCAGAGATAAATGTAAAAATGATGAAAGACATATTTCACACTGTCTCTAGGATGGAAAATGTAATGGGGAGTATGGTGACACAGATTGGGGCAGTGCAAACTGATGTTAGTGTAATACGTGATGAGCTGGAGAAAATAAGACATGAGATGGAAAAAAGGATCCTGTCTCTGGATTACTGGTGAAACCTGTAAAAACACCAGGGTGTGACGGACTTCCCTACGAAATATATAAGACCTTTGCGCAGGTGTTAATACCAGCACTAAGAGCGACACTGTGTGAGGCCCAAAAAATTGGTGATTTACCAGACTCAATGAAAGAAGCAATTATTACGTTGATTCCAAAAAAGGGTAAAGAACAACTAGACCCCGGTTTATATAGACCAATATCTATGTTAAACACGGATGTTAAAATTTTGGCAAAGGTTTTGGCAGGTAGGCTTTCTAAGGTGATTAAAGGTATAATCCATGAAGATCAGACAGGCTTTATTCCCGGAAGAACGACATACTCAAATATAAGAAGGTTGTACCTCAATATTGAAGCTAATAAAACAGAAATTGGTGAGAAAGCTATACTCTCACTGGATGCCCAAAAGGCATTTGATTGTATCGAGTGGGAGTATCTATGGGCAGTTTTGAAAATGGTTGGTATAGGGGAGGGATTTATAAGATGGATTCAACTTATATATTCCAACCCAAGGTCTAGCGTGATGGTAGATAAAAGCTTGTCCCTTCCTTTTGCCCTCTACAGGGGCACTAGGCAGGGATGCCTTCTCTCCCCATTACTATTTGCTATTGCAATGGAAACCTTGGCATGTATAATAAGAAATGATAGGGAGTTTAAAGGTTTTCAATATGTGGAAGGAGATGAAAAATTATTAATGTTGATATTTTATTATTTATGCACAACACTGGGGATGAGTTTAATAGAGTAATAGATATAATAGATACGTTTTTTTTCTGGTTTAAATATTAATTGGGGGAAATCCCATATGATGTTAATAGGGAAGGGGCAATTACAGAAGGATTCAAGGGTGCATGTTCTTGAGAAACACGAGAGTTTTAAATATTTAGGTATACAAATCTCTGGAAATATAAAAGAATATGAAAAGTTAAATATACTCCCCTTAATAAAATAACTTAGAACTAAAATACATATCTGGAAAAGATTACCGTTGTCAATTCAGGGTCGGGTAAATCTAATAAAAATGATTTTTCTTCACAAAATGCCCAATGAGGTTGGCGAAGAAATTTTTTGCCGAAGAAAATTTTTAGGTTATTAGACAGTCTAATGGGGGATTTTATTTGGAAAGGTGCAATTCCTAGGTTAAAGAGAGAAGTGCTCCAGCTCCCAGTAAGAGAGGGTGGATTAGCTGTTCCCAAAAGTTTTTTTTATTATTTAATAACACAACATAGTCAGATAAAGGGAAGTTTGAATGGCTTAGTGGGAAGGGAGGAATTAACTAAAATGGGGTGGAACATTAGGGAAAAATACCACAGGGAATAGAATATTGAATTCAACTGAGTATATATGGGTGGAAGTTAAAAAAATATTAGAGATTAAAGGTTATTTTCAGTATACACCTATTTGTAAAAATATTAATTTAAAGTAATTGCAAATGATTAGGTCTTATATAGACTGGGATAAAAAGGGGATGAAATATCTAGGTCAAGTATTTGAGGAAGATAAACTGAAGGATTTTCACACCTTGGTTAGAGAGTTTGGGATCCCCCAAAAGGATATCTATAAATATTTTCAGCTCAAAAATGTTATGAAGGCATCAGTGCATTTAGATAAATATAGAAAGGAACAATCAGATAGAATAGACAAATTTATTAATGGAGGAGAAAAAAGAGGAATAACGGCAAAAAGATACGGGATTTTGATGGAAGGAAAAAAAAAAAAAAAACGGATTACAATACTTGCCAGAGGAAAATGGGAAAAAGAGCTTCTGTCTTTTACGGAAGAAAAATGGAATGATACTCTACAAGTAGTAGACAGATGGCTCACTTTGGTTCACCACACCTGGTGCTCAGGTTCAAAAGAAACACCCCAAGTTCTGAGTTAAAAATTTTGAGAGGATGGAGCCGGCACACAATTTATTGCACTACATGGGCATGTATACATATAAGTAAAAATATATTAAAAGTACATAAAAAACAACGATAAAAACAATGTATAGAAGGCGTATGGATGTCACTATATTCATGTCAATGTAAATATATGACATTCAGGATTTGCTGTATTAAACAAGCTGTATCCGTATCCTCCCTGTGGGGATGACTCTTTGGATCATAGCTGTTATGGTAGAACAGTTTCTCCTAAATAGCATGTACAATTGTACTCAAATTGTAGCCATCATAGATATTGCTGTCAGTACATACACTCCCATGCGCCGTATATTAGTTTCAGATAACGGTCATATGCGGTGCCTAGAGAGATGGTATCTAAAAGGTTACACGTATTTCCCTTTGAGCAGTATTCAGATTGTCCATCCAATTTGACTCTCAGGTGTCTAGGCACATCGACCGTGCTGCAACTTTCTTTATCTCACATATAGAGGGCCTTGTATCTTTTTTGAGGGTATAGTCTCTATACAGTCCCAATATAATTTCATCCAAATTGTCTCACTACTCACTGTGTGCCTAGATGGTTCACCCTATTCGACACTCAGGGCTTCCTGCTGTGGCGTCCCACAGTTCAAGTGGTCTCCGCTCCGGCGATGTTACTTTTGGTTTCGCGGAGGTCTCGCTGTCACGGCTGAAGATGGGGGAAACCTCAGCCGTGCGATGACAGAAGATAATGGTTGCTGCTAGGCCAGGACAGGAATCAGGAAGCAGGTCACCTCCTATCACATCCCTAATTCTGACCCTGACTCCTAGCTGTATTAGCCAACCCTGATGGTAGGAGGGCTCATACTCCGGAACCTAGGGTCCCTACTAGCCCTCAGGGTAGCCCTGGACTAGGTGCAGGGTAAGACAACCTGTTCCTCCTAAATACAAACAGGAGTCTCACTGGCCAAGGTGCATGGAAAGGGAAACATATACAGCATATGGCAATGGCAGGTAAGTGAAACTAGTACCACACCTACCTGCCACAGACACACAGCCTGGAACTCATGTACAAGTGCTGCTGTCCACAACAACACAAATGGACACAGCCCACACCACACATCACACGGGAACCCAGGAAACCATAGCTGCAATAAACAAAGAGAGCAAAGAAACATCTTCATAATCATCATACATAAACTTATGACCACAAGGGTGGCCCTTACCGGCAGATGGTATAAGACCAGGAGGATGACTCCAGCTAACAAACAAGGCTGGAGTACCCCTCAGCTTAAGGTCTCAACTGAGGCTAAATAGCCCAAGTAGCCACACACAGACACATCCAGTGTTCACACACTAAGAAGGGAGTTAACCCTTCCTACACCAGGCAAAAGAAGACAGACACTTAAAGGGGAAGTGTACAAACAGCTATCACACTGCAGCTCTTACCGCCGGCAATGACATGCGTGGCAACCATGTCCTGGGAGCCAGGCAGAAGGCCGAGACACTGCCACCACATGTACACAAACAACACGTTGCCGCAGACAACCGCAAGTGACGGGAAAATGTCACAGTGCACACATACATATAAACCCCGTGCACACCAAACCGATAAAAGGCACACCTGCAACGACAGGTTGCCAGGCGCAACTGCATGCACTTGACAGCAAGCTGCCTAGCAACAGTTCAGACTGCTTTACTGCCAAAAACATGTTGCCAGCGGCAACCACACTCCCACCCCTCAAAGCCCCCCCACCAAAAAAAAAGGAAACTAGTGAGGAACTCAAAACAGGGATGGGAGAAGGGAAAAAATAGGGGAATCAGCATCAGAGCATGCGAGTCTCCCCAGGACTGCTGCCGGCCCCTGGAGCAACACACAGGAACCAGGGAGCCGACTGCCAGCCTCTGGAGCAACACACAGGAACCAGAGACCAGCAAAGAAACAGCCCGGAGAGACCGCACTGACACTGTGTCCACTCTCTACTCACGTTCCCACTAGTGTTGAGCGCGAATATTCGAATTGCGAATTTTTGTCTCAAATATCGTAACTTCCAGATTTCGCGAATATTTAGAATATAGTTCTATATATTCGTGAAATCGAATATTCTTTTTTTTTTTTTTTTATTGTTATATTTTTTACTTTCCCACTTCCCTAAAGTAGTTCTTACCTGTCCTTTGGATTCCTGGCTTCCTGGCTGCTCCAGTCAGTGCCTGTTGCCGCTTCTGCCGATTTCCGTGCTCATGGAGCGTCCCCATCACCATGGGAACGTCTCCATATACTAGAATGTACTGTCGGATTTGAGAATTACGTTGAAATCGCAATTCGATTAATTCAAGTTATAATAATCTAATTGCGATTTCAACTTAGCACTGCTATATTCCATATTAGGCTAGAATTAACGAATATGAAATGTAGCAGTGTTAAGTTCAAATCGCAATTCGATTAATTCAAGTTATAATAATTGAATTGCGATTTCAACTTTTTACGTATATTCCTAATATTGCTCTAACTTTGTCTTTTAGAATATTCGTAATATTCTAAAAGACGAAGTTAGAGCAATATTATGACATTTCGTAAAATACACATATAAAGTGTAATTTAGCTAATATAGTGCTATAAATAAGATTATACCACTATATTAGCTAAATCGATCGATTCTACATTTTTTCGAATATTCGCTATATTGCAAGAAGCAGGGTGGAATCAATCTTGTTATTCGAATTCCCGATTTCTACCCGAAAAGCGGGAACGTTATGAATCATCGCATGAGGAATCGATCTTATGAGTGACGTAATCGTGTCACGTGACATGTGCCCTGGTTTTGGTTTTGGTTTTGCATTGCTTCCAGTGGAGTTTTCTGTCTTAAAATCGGCGATCGAAAATGGGCAAAATTCGATTTCAAAAGGATGAAGAAGAAATTATTCTCACTGTAAGTTATATTGTATTACAGCACTGTATTTTATTTCATATTGCATGCATGTCAGAACAATATTTAGCATTAGCAGCACTCGACCTACAGCTTAGGCTACTTTCACACTTGCGTTCGGAGCGGATCCGCTCCTATAATGCAGACGATGGGATCCGTCTGCATTATATTTCAGAAAAAAAATCTAAGTCTAATTGTTAGTCAGACGGATCCGTCCAGACTTTACATTGAAAGACAATGGGGGACGGATCAGTTTGAAATTGCACCATATTGTGTCAACGTCAAATGGATCCGTCCCCATTGATTTATTAATTATATGTAGATTGAGTGTTGCTAAATATTCGGGTATGCAAATATTTTTATGTATTTTTTTCCGTTCACATAGCTATATGAGGCCTTTTTTTTTGCGGGACAAGATGCATTTTTTTATGCCACCATTTAATTTACCATGTTTTGTATTAGAAAAAATTGTTTTATATGTAAAATTGGGAAAGGGTGGTGATTCAAACTTTTAATATAGCGGTGTTTATTAAACTTTATTTAACTCTTTTTTTTACAGCAATTAGCCCCCATAAGGGCCTCGTACATGGGATCTTTTGATCCAGTCTCCTATTCACGATAATAGAGATCTATTACGGTGAATAGGATTCTTACACACTCCATTCTGCGCTGTGCCTTGTGCATAGCTCAGTATGGAGAAAGCCATGGCCGGCCTGAATAGCTTCAGCAGAGTCCATGCTGCCATGGCAACCGATCGGAGCCCCGCGATTTTACTGCAGGGGCTCCGATTGGAAGGAAGATGGAGGCGCATCACGTCACAGGTGCCACGATGAGCCTTGATCGCAGTACCTGAGGGGTTGAATGGCAGGGGCGGCGCGATCGCCGCTTCCTGTTAGTGCGGCCGGATGTCGGCTGTATCATATAGCCGGCAGATCGTTCGTATGGAGCGGCTCACTGCAGAGGCCCGCTCCATACATCCCCTGTCATGCAATGACATACCTTTACGTGATAATGTGGGAAGGGGTTAAAGGCGTAACTACTTTTTGATTATTTTTTTTTGTGGATATTTGTATAATAAAAAAATTGTGATGATACGCTTTCATCTTTATCCTTCAGCGCTTTCTGGAGCGGGGATACCCATGGACCAGCAAGAGGGTCGAAAAAGAGGTCATCGTGCGGTCTGTCCGGGCCGAATTAAAATAAAAAAAGGGGATATGGCATGACCACAAGGCCATACAAAAAAAGTTTTGTGACCTAAAGCGCCTACACAAAAACATGGTCGATGAGTACAGTCGGCGATTATGCCCAGGTACAATGCTTACATGATTTTTTGTATCTCTCTCTACAACACTCAGTAATGTATATATTCAGTTATGCTGCTAATCCGTACAGATGTAGTAGGGTTAACACACAACCTCTTAACTCAAATTTCTTAACTTATTACGTAATCTTGAAACACAAGGTATTTTTTAAATATCTTAACCGCCTCCCGACCATGTAACGCACGGATGCGTCCGGGAGGAGGTCGATTCATTCCTCCTGGACGCATCCGTGTGTCATCTCGCGAGACGCGAGATTTCGGACTGAGCCGGCCCGCGCATGCGCATCGCGGGCCGACAAATGAACGAGAACAATTTCGTCACCAGCCTGCCAGCCAATGATCGTTGCTGGCAGGCTGGCGATTTTTAAAATGACAAATCACAAGCCATCTAACACATCATATTAGTAAATATGATGTGTTAAATGGCTTCCCTGCTCCTCTGCTGGTCCTTTTGGTCGGTTGGTTCCAGCAGAGGAGCAGGCTTCACAGTGAGTAGCACCAAACACCACACATAGCCCCAGATCACCCCCCTGCACCCCAATTAACCCCTTGATCACCCCTTCTTGCCCCTGTCAATCACTAGTGAAAGGGGAAAAAGTGATCAGTGTAAACTGTCCCTTTTTTTTCCCACTGGTATTGACTGTTAGGTTTTAGGATAGTTTAGGCCCCTTGGTTAGGTAGTTTAGCGATCGTTTAGCGCCCAGCCCACCGCACCGCATTCTATCGCTAGTCAACATTTGTACTTTTATAGTATCTGTAAGTGATCAAAACTGATCACAGTCAGATCTATAATAGTATTAGTGTCACCTTAGTTCGCCCTCCACCCAAAACGCAGTGTTTGCCCGATCAGGCCTGATCGGTCGCCCACACGTGTGTTCACCCACGCCCGCCCCGCCGCAGTGACAATTTTTATTTTTATCACTGCACATTCACTTCACAAGCGCTGCGGCGATAAAAAAAATCAGTTTTGATATTTTTTATCAACCGCAGCGGCCTCCGGTACTTCGCTAGCCTCCCATTTGTAAGACAGGCTTGCATTTTTTCTTGGGTCGTCTCAGGGAATACCCCTAAATTTAATTGCCCAAATGTCAAACCGGGGGTATTCTTCTCAAGAGGCCTACAGGCTTCTGACCCAGTCGGATGAGGAATGGGAGCCCTCATCTGATGAATCTAGCGGGTCAGAATATGAACCTGTAGAAAGCAGTGGCAGTCTGATTCAAAGTTCGGACGAGGAGGTTGAGGTCCCTGATAGCACCAGGCGTACCCGGCCCCGTGTCGCTAGACCACAGGTTGCGCAGGATCCGCTTCAAGGGCAGCAGAGTGGGGCTGGCGCTGTCGGATTACATGGTGAGGTATACACCAGCAGCGCAGCCCATCCTGGACCTAGTACCAGCACTGCCGTACAACATGGTGAAGTGGCGAGCACCAGAAGGGCAGTTGAAGCTGGTACGGTGGCACGTACATTAGTTACCCCGTCGCAGCCACTGCACAGACAGGCCCGTAGAGCCCATATAATCCCTGAGGTGCTGGCAAACCCTGATTGGCAGTCCCCAACTTCAGCCGCACCTGTAGTTCCCCCTTTCACCGCCCAGTCTGGAGTTCGGGTTAAGACAGCTCAGATCGGTTCGGCCCTGCGATTTTTTGAGCTGTTCTTGACTGCGGAGCTCTTGGACTTAGTTGTGGCAGAAACAAATCGGTATGCCACACAATTTATAACCGCCAACCCGGGAAGCTTTTATGCCCAGCCTTTCCGGTGGAAACCAGTCCAAGTTTCCGAAATTAAAATTTTTCTGGGCCTTCTCCTCAACATGGGTCTAACTAAAAAGCATGAATTGCGGTCATATTGGTCCACGAACCCAATTCATCACATGCCCATGTTCTCTGCTGCTATGTCCAGGACACGATTTGAGACCATCCTGCGTTTCCTGCACTTTAGCGACAACACCACCTCCCGTCCCAGAGGCCACCCAGCTTTTGACCGGCTCCACAAAATTCGGCCTCTCATAGACCACTTCAACCAGAAATTTGCAGATTTGTATACCCCTGAGCAAAACATCTGCGTAGACGAGTCCCTAATACATTTTACCGGGCGCCTTGGCTTCAAACAATACATCCCAAGCAAGCGCGCCCGGTATGGGGTCAAATTGTATAAGCTCTGTGAAAGGGCCACAGGTTATACCCACAAATTTTGTGTCTATGAGGGTAAAGATCAGACCCTGGAGCCGGTCGGTTGCCCTGACTACCTGGGGAGCAGTGGGAAGACAGTCTGGGACTTGTTGTCACACTTATTTGGCAAGGGGTACCATCTTTATGTGGACAATTTCTACACTCTTCAGGCATTTGTTTCTAGAACAGATTGGCTGCTGTGGCACCGCGCGAACTAGTCGCTCGGGCTTCCCCCAATGGCTCATTACGACCCGTCTTGCAAGGGGGGAGAGAGCTGCCTTGTGTAACCAAGAACTGCTCGCGGTGAAATGGAGAGACAAGCGTGACGTTTACATGCTCTCCTCCATTCACGCAGACATGACAATACAAATTGAGCGAGCAACCCGTGTCATTGAAAAGCCCCTCTCAGTCCATGACTATAACCTTCACGTGGGAGGGGTGGACTTCAATGACCAGATGTTGTCTCCGTATTTAGTTTCCCGACGCACCAGACGCTGGTATAAGAAGGTGTCTGTATATTTGATTCAATTGGCTCTGTATAATAGTTTTGTTCTCTACAGTAAGGCTGGGAGAACACGATCCTTCCTCAAATTTCAGGAAGAGATCATCGAGAACCTCCTGTATCCAGGAGGTTACGTGGCCCCATCCACCAGTGTAGTTAGCCGTCTACACGAGCGACATTTCCCCAATGTCGTTGCTGGTACCTCAACCCAACCGTCACCCCGAAAAAGATGTTGTGTCTGTAGCAGGAGTGGAATAAGGCGTGACACCCGTTATTTCTGTCCTGACTGCCCTGACCACCCTGCCCTATGCTTAGGGGAGTGTTTCCGGAAGTACCACACACAGGTACACCTAGCATAGGGATCACATCTCGCCAGGACAGGCACACAGGGCTATTAGGGCCCATTCACACACACAGCTGCTGCAAACCTCTCCTTTCACCTGGGACAAAGTGTATAATGCACTTCGCCACATCTTTGGGCGATGTGCGCTTTGCACATTGTCCCATGGGGAAGGAGAGGTTTGTCCTATAAAGGTAAAAAAAAACAAGCAAAAAAAAAACAAAAACACCAGAAAGCAAAAACGTTTAGTTCCAAAAGTTAAATATAGTTTATATGTTCTGTTCAAAGGTTATTATAAAGTTAATACGGCCACACAGCGGGGCGTAGAGTGAATAGTGCGCCGTTTGGTTTTTGGAGGGCTGATTTTTATGGACCGGTTTATTTACACCGTGTCCTGTTTCAACCCCCCTGATGCACCCCTGGAGTAGAAACTCCCTAAAAGTGACCCCATCTAAGAAAGTACACCCCTCAAGGTATTCAAAACTGATTTTACATACGTCGTTTAACCCTTTAGGTGTTGCACAAGAGTTATTGGCAAATGGGGATGAAATTTGAGAATTTATTTTTTTTGTCTAATTTTCCATTTTAACCCATTTTTTCCACTAACAAAGCAAGGGTTAACAGCCAAACAAGACTGTATCTTTATTGCCCTGACTCTGCCGTTTACAGAAACACCCAATATGTGGCCGTAAACTACTGTACGGCCACACAGCGGGGCGTAGAGTGAAAGGTGCGCAGTTTGGTTTTTGGAGGGCTGATTTTTATTGACCGGACTGGTGTCAATAAAAAAGGCCATCAAAATCGGCCTTCCAGAAACCATGTTGGTCCTTTCCTTTTGCGGCCTCCCTTTTACTGATACAGCAGTTTACGACCACAAATATGGCATTTCTGTAAACTGCAGTATCAGGGTAATAAATATGAACTTTTGTTTGGTTGTTAACCCTTGTTTTGTTACCGGAAAAAACGGATTGAAATAAAAAAGTGCCAAAAATTATAGAGGAGATTCTTACGGACGCGGCAATACCTAATAAGTCTAAAGTTTTTTACAATTATTTAGGTTTTTGACTATATTATCCTTTTTGATACAAAAATAAATTTTTTGTATCTCTAAAGTCTAGGTGTCATTTTTTTTTTATCCGATTATCTTAGTTGGGGGCTCATTTTTTGCGGGACGAACGGCCGTTTTTTTTGGCACTATTTTGGGGGCTATATGACTTTTTTATCGCTTGCTATAAAAAAATTGTTATGTTTGGTGACAAAAAAAATCTTTTTTTGCACCTTTTTTTTTTGGGGACCGTGTTAATCTGGGGGGTTGTATCATGGGGTATTTTTATAGAGGAGATTCTTACGGACGCGGCGATACCTAATAAGTCTACTTTTTTTACATTTATTTAGGTTTTAGACTATATTATCCTTTTTGATACAAAAAAAAAATTTTGTATCTCTAAAGTCTAAGTGTCATTATTTTTTTTTTTCTTATCCGATTATCTTATGTGGGGGCTAATTTTTTGCAGGACGAGCGGACGGTTTTATTGGCACTATTTTGGGGGCTATATGACTTTTTGATCGCTTGCTATTAAACTTTTTGTTATGTAAGGTGACAAAAGAAATCTTTTTTTTTTATATTTTTTTTCTCTTGACCGTGTTAATCTGGGGGGTTAGGTCATGGGGTATTTTTATAGAGGAGATTATTACCGACGCGGCAATACCTAATATTTCTACTTTTAATAAATTATTTAAGTTTTTTGGGGTGTCTCAAGTCTGAGAACCAGTTTTTTTTTATCCGATGTCAGTCCTAAATTGGGATATAAATTTAGTACTCCATGGAAGTGTGATACTCCCTGAAGCAACCAATATTCCGTATCCCCCTCCTGTGACACACTCTGCACCTTTTTTGGGTTCATCCCTTCTTTCCAGTATGGGGGACCACACCTGGAAAGTGTTGGCCAGGGACGATCCGGGCGCCTACAGTTCCCGAGGTACTCCGGCCTGCTCTTTCCCGGTCCGAAAAGATCAGGGCCTTGAGGACTGCCTCATAGAACTAGAGGAATGTCCCTGTGCTGCCAGCGTTTCGGGATAGTACAAAAGAGTTGTACATGGCAACCTGCACCAAGTAGACCGCAACTTTTTTGTACCATGCCCGGGTTTTGCGCATGGCGTTATATGGCTTGAGGACTTGATCAGAGAGATCAACTCCTCCCAAATACCGATTGTAAGCGACGATACAATCGGGCTTGAGGACCGTTGCCGCGGTACCTCGCACAGGGACAGGGGTGATGCCGTTACCATGAATTGTGGACAGCATAAGGACATCCCTCTTGTCCTTATACCTGACCAGCAACAGGTTTACAGTGGTAAGGGCACGGGTCTCACCCCTGGGGATAGGTACCTGGAGGGGGAGGGCAGGGAGGCCGCGTAGATTTTTCCGCACGGTCCCACAAGCGAACGTGGATCTGGCGGCAAGGGACTGGAACAAGGGGATACTGGTATAAAAGTTATCCACGTACAGGTGGTAACCCTTATCCAGCAGTGGGTACATAAGGTCCCACACAAGTTTCCCGCTAACACTCAGAGTGTGTGGGCATTCTGGGGGTTGAATCCGGGAATCTCGCCCCTCGTATATCCGAAATTTGTAAGTGTACCCTGAGGTACTCTCACAAATTTTATATAGCTTCACGCCATACCTCGCCCGCTTGGAGGGCACATACTAGCGGAAAATGAGTCTCCCCTTGAACGCAATGAGAGACTCATCAACCGCGACCTCTCTTCCAGGTACATAGGCCTCCATGAATTTGGCCCCAAAGTGATCGATGACCGGCCGTATCTTATACAGACGGTCATGGGCAGGATCACCTCGGGGGGGGGGGGACATGCTGCATTATCGGAATAATGCTGACATTTCCGGATGGCCTCAAACCGGGAGCGTGTCATGGCCGTACTGTAAAGTGGGGTCTGGTATAGGACGTCCCCACTCCAGTACAGCCTGACACTGGGTTTCTTGACCAGGCCCATATGCAGCACGAGGCTCCAAAATGTCCTCATTTCGGCTGCACTGACCGGCGTCCAGCCACCGGGCCTGGCCAAAAAGGAGCCCGGGTGTTGAGCGACGAACTGTTGGGCGTACAGATTCGTCTGCTCCACCATCAGATTTACCAGTGGGTCACTGAAAAAATGACGAAAAAAGTCATATTCAGTGTAGCCCACTGTGGACATCTGGATTCCTGATTGGCCTACAAAATCAGGAATCACAGGGTCGTATCGCTCTGGGCTACACAAGACAAGTTCACCGGCAGGGTGCTCCGGTGGATTTAACTGGTGGGCCGGGAAACCAGTACGAGCCCCAGAGCTGCTCGTACTAGGCTGGGCCACAGGGTCCCTAACATGGCGGTCCCCTTGCTCCGCCTGGCGGCGTCTCCGCCACCTTGGGGGCTCATCATCATCGCTAGATGATGAGGAGGATGCGGATGACAACAGGAATGTGTCCTCACTGGGACTCTCGGAGTCGGAGGCAAGCTGGGCGTATGCCTCCTTGGCCAAGAACGTCCGGCGGGCCATAGGGGAGTGTGTGTCTGCGTGTGTATGTGCGTGTGTGGAAATCTTTATTTTGTGTGCGTGTGTGTGGGGGCACGGGTGTTCACGAACACACCCTAAAACTAACAAAAAAAAAAAAACTGACAAAAAAAAAGGCCAAAAAATGTAAAAAAAAAAATCAAAACCGCTGATCAACCGTCCGAAGTTGATCAGCGGTGGGGTGTGCGATGCGCTAACAGTGGCCGGACGCTAAGAGTGCCGGCCACAGTCAGTGTACACAAAAAAATAAAAATAAATCCTGCACCCCAAAAAAGTGGGGGGGGGGGGGCAGGGGGGGAAAGTGGCAGTACCCCTGGGGGGTCTAGGGTCACACAAACCCAAACTTTCCCTATGCCGTTCCTATGTACCTGGTGGGGTGCTGGGGGCAGAGATCGGGTCCTGGGGGCACAGATCGGGTGATGCTGGCAGCGACGGCAGACACGTGCAGGCAGATCCTCTCTCCTCCGGCTCCGGAACACAAAAGGAGGAGGAGGAGAGGAGCGTCTGCCTCTTTTGAATCTGCCGCCGGACCGCCCACTGACCAATCAGAAAGCGATCCTGAGTGGTGATGTCACCATCACCACTCAGGATCGCTGGATGGTGATTGGTGGAGTGAAATCACACCACTATCACCATCCTGTTCCGGGTTATCAGGTCTTCAGAGACCCGAATAACCCGGAAACGCAGAAAACCGCAGGTCTGAATTGACCTGCGGTTTTCTGCGATCGCCGACATGGGGGGGTCACAGGACCCCCCGGCGCATGTGTCCTTAAGAGGTTAACAGTGACATACTTTTTTTGGTAGAATTACTTACAGTGATCAAAGCTTCCAGCTCTTCTTGATTGAAATTGCTCTTTTCCATTTTCGAATAAACTTATCTCTGTCTCTCTCCACTTCCCTTGCGATCCAAAGACAGGCACGCACGCACGTACGGACGCACATACACGATTATTTAAATGACATATTATCGCGATAACAAACCAAACATGGTAGACTGTATAAGTTGAAATCGCTATTCGATTCATTCAGGTTATAACAATCGAATTGCGATTGCAACTTAACACTGCTATATTCCATATTCGTTAATTCTAGCCTAATATTATGGAATATAGCAGTGCTAAGTTTAAATCGCAATTCGATTAATTCAAGTTATAATAATCGAATTGCGATTTCAACTTTTTATGTATATTCTTAATATTGCTCTAACTTCGTCTTTTAGACTATTCGTAATATTCTAAAAGACGAAGTTAGAGCAATATAACGAATATTCTAAAAGACGAAGTTAGAGCAATATTACGAATAGTCTAAAAGACGAAGTTAGAGCAATATTAAGAATATTCGTAAAATACACATATAGATTGTAATTTAGCTAATATACTGCTATAGTAATTTTTTTAATAGTGTACATATTTTACAAAACTTAAGTTCATAAAAGGCAAAAAAAAAATTGAAAAAAAAAGGATTATAGCACTTATATTAGCTAAATTACAATCTATATGTGTATATTACGAAAATTCGTAATAGTGCTATAACTTCGTCTTTTAGAATATTATGAATATTCTAATAGACGAAGTTACAGCAATATTTAGAAAATTCGTAAAATACACATATTAGCCTAGCCATAGTCAATTAGTCAATAGTCATAACGTTGCCTTATACTATCAAAAGAAAAAATCGCAATACGCGATTAATTAAATCGCATATTATTCGTGGTAATTGGAATAATTACGAATATTCGATTTCAACGAATATAACACGAATATTCAATCGAATATTCGCGAAATATCGCGAAAGCGAATATGGCACCTCCCGCTCATCACTAGTTCCCACTCCAGTCGCTGCCAACAGCCACTCCTAACCAGCACACAGCCGGAACACCAACGGAATGCTGCCAGCAGACGACCAGAGATAGGAACATAGAGAGGGACAAGGGATCACCAACACGGACACGGAAGGCAAGGTGGCGGGGAATAAGCCACCAACCGCGCCGTTAATGGTGAACCCCAAAATGCTCTCCCTCCGGAGAATGCGCATACAGCCCAAAAGCAGATGGCGATGCATGCTGCAGCCTCTTTCGAAGGTTGGCCAGGAAAGGAGCCTTTGTGGTCATACTTTCACAGCTGAGGATGAGGGAAAACCCTCAGCCATGTGATGACAGAAGATAATGGTCGCTTCTGACCCTGACTCATAGCTGTATGAGCCAACCCTGATGGTAGTAGGGCTCATACTCTGGAACCTAAGGTCCCTACTAGCCCTCAGGGTAGCCCTGGACTAGGAGCAGGGTAAGACAACCTGTTCCTCCTAAATACGTACGAACAGGAGTCTCACTGGCCAAGGTGCATGGAAAGGGGAACATATACAGCATATGGCAATGTCACGTAAGTGAAACTAGTACCACACCTACCTGCCACAGACACACAGCCTGGAACCCATGTACAAGTGCTGCTGTCCACAACAACACAAACGGACACAGACCACACCACACATCACACGGGAACCCAGGAAACCATAGCTGCAATAAATAAAGAGAGCAAAGAAACATCTTCATAGTCATAAACTTATGACCACAAGCGTGGCCCTCACCGGCAGATGGTATAAGACCAGGAGGATGACTCCAGCTAACAAACAAGGCTGGAGTACCCCTCAGCTTCAGGTCTCAACTGAGGCTAAATAGCCCAAGTAGCCACACACAGACACACCCAGTGGTCACACACTAAGAAGGGAGTTAACCCTTCCTACACCAGGCAAAGGAAGACAGCCACTTAAAGAGGAAGTGTACAAACAACTATCACACTGCAGCTGTTACCGCTGGCAACGACATGCGTGGCAACCATGTCCTGGGAGCCAGCCAGAAGGACGAGACACTGCCACTACATGTACACAAACAACACATTGCCGCAGACAACCGCAAGTGACGGGAAAATGTCACAGTGCACACACACATATAAATCCCGTGCACACCAAACCGATAAAAGGCACACCTGCAACGACAGGTTGCCAGGCGCAACCGCATGCACTTGACAGCAAGCTGCCTAGCAACAGCTCAGACTGCTTTACTGCCAATAACATGTTGACAGCGGCAACCACAGGTGAGGCAACATACTTCAACCCTCACCTGTTATTGACAACAAGACTAGACCGCAGGCAACTGCATGCGGTTCCGGGAGTCACGGCCATGACTATGGTCGCGACACTCATCTTACTTCTCGCGAGAATCCTAATACGAATATTTACTTGCATGAGTAGGATAGCGCTTCTTTAACAGTTATTTTTCATATTTGGGTACATGGCCATGTACAATCAAGATGACTTGTCACACAGGTATTAAGCCAAGACGCGTTTTGAGAACGCTGATCTCTTCCTCAGTGGGTAACCTGTGAGTTGTGTGGTCTCGATTTTTATGTCCTCCTCATTATTAGTTAATTGATTGCACTTGTTGCGCCAGGCTTGGGAGTTATGTCATAATGCTCGGACCCTATTTTCTATTGGTATTTTCATTTCTCATGCAGATTCTTCATGCGGTTTTTCGGCCATGCGATTTTTCATCATATGGTTATTCGTAATGCGATTTTACAATTTCTTCATGTGATTTTTTGTCATGCGCTTTTTCGTCATGCAATTTTACATCATAGTGCCATATGTCCTTCTATAGATATGTATGGACAGACCTCTATCCAACATGGTATAATGTGTAAACCACCATCTTTATAAATTTCAAAAATTTTAAATACATAGTAGGCAGCTCGATATCTCATTCCCTTGAATGTAGTTGATATGATTTCACAAGCCGCTCTATACTCAAATATTATGGGGATTTTTCAAACACTTATAAACATTCAAATTCTACATGTTCCAAATCTATTTGCAAATTCCTCCAGTGGGCCTTTACAAACTCAGGTGGCTCAGAAACCTGAGACACATTAGACTCCCGAATTGCCTCATCTCGACTGATGGAGGGCTTAGAGACTTTCCTACCCTTGTGGGTACCGGAAAAAAGGATAAGGAGATTTTCATCTTTCCTAAATACCTTGGACCTCTCCAGGTAAATCCTGAGACATTTTGAGACATCGAGGGTATGGAGCCCTCTTTCTTCTGAGGAGGGGAGTGGAGCCAAAACTGGAACAGAAATTACCTGGTTGATGTTGCTAAATGAAGGCACCTTTAGAATGAAGGTATGCAAGAACTTGAACAGCACCCGGTCTTGCAGGAACTTGCTGTATGGCTCAAAAGCAGAAAAAGCTTAAAAGCTTAAAAGTGATAGCCAATAAAAACGTTTTTTCCAGGTAAGAAATTTGAATTCCACTTCCTCCTAAGAAACTCCACTTCCTCCTAAGAAACAGGAAGTGACGTCACAACCGGAAACGTCACTCCCATAATGGTGGCGCCCACAGGAAACATGTCCAGGAGCATCTAGATAGAGGACAGTGGCGAGCGAAAAGCGGGCCGAAAACAAATATCCTCACGGCCCGAGACACAGCACAGGAGCGGAAGAGATTACCCTGCGGATAGCTGAAGGAATAAGTAACAGCCACCAGAGATGGCCAAGTTAACCCCAAAGGTGTAAGTGTCGCGTTCAATAGAACAGAGATCCCCAGAGGGGGATCTCCACCAGCCCAAACCTGTCCGGAGGACAAAAAAAAAAACACAAGGGGACTGGGGGGTGATCCCCCTTTTTATTGAAGGTGGGAGAGTTTAGGTCAGTGATGGCTAACCTTGGCACTCCAGCTGTGGTGAAACTACGACTCCCAGCATGCTCTATTTATTTCTATAGAGTTCTGAGAGCAGCCAAGCAAGGGGGGCATGTTAGGAGTTGAAATTTAACACTTAATAATTAAATAATTACCTGGACCAGTGATGGCTAACCTTGGCACTCCAGCTGTGGTAGAACTACAACTCCCAACATGCCCCCTTGCTTGGCTGCTCTCAGAACTCTATAGAAATAAATGGAGCATGCTGGGAGTGGTAGTTTCACCACAGCTGGAGTGCCAAGGTTAGCCATCACTGGTCTAGGTAATTATTTAATTATTAAGTGTCAATAAAATTTTCACCTGTCCTACCAGTCCACGGGGGGCGAAATACCCCATCTGTAACACTGGTTAGGACGTACCACAGTACTGTGATCACATGGCCGCTATGTTGCAGTCATGTGATCATCACATGGGAGGTCAGGTGTCTGTGACATTGCTATGATGCTGCGATGCCTGACACATGACCTGATGATGCAGCGCCAATATGCAATCCCATTGGTCATCAGGGGTGGAGTTGACCATCAGGAAGGTCCTTTCCATCCGGCAGACTAATACCACACACCGGACGCTATTTAACTTAATGAGGGACCTATTTAAGAGGTGGCTCATGGTCAATGCGGCATCCCTGGAAGGAGCCTTCACAGGCAAATCGGCGTTGGGCAGGGTTTGACCGAGGGGCCGACATACAGCATCTGGAAATACACTTTTATTCTCTTTTGTCAGTTTACTTTTGGCTGCCAGCTTGTGGATCCTTGTACCTAGTCTCTTTGAAACAGGTTTACTTAAACTCGGTTTTCTTGCCTCTTGCTGGCAGGCTTGTTTATTACTATTATTATTTTCACTTTATTTTCAGCCAGAATCTTTGCTGCGGCCGACCCCTCGGCCCTCCCCTGGGTCCATCAGTCCTTTACTGTCTGTTCTTATCTGCTGCTTACTCTAATATTTAATTAAGCTGCTCTATATGTATGATATCATTCTTTAATAAAAATTTTGCTTAGATATTTGCTCTACTAATGACCCAATGCACTGGAGTCCCGACTTCCTAGGACAGTTGTGGACATGATGGCCGGAACCACAGTATAGGCAAAGACCAGCAGAGAGACGGTGACGTATTTTTTCATCTGACAGACTAATGTGATTCACCTGCATGGGTTTAGGAACAGCAGACACAAAAGACGGAGCCACCCAGGGCTTAAGTGTTCTGTCAGAAGACTCTCTGAGGGATTCATGGGATCTTTCAGACAGATGTCGATTCTAGTAGCCAGACTCACTAAGGCTTCCAAAGCAGATGGAATCTCTTTTCCCTCCAAGTTCATCTTTGATTTTGCCATTAAGGCCTCTCCAGAAGGAGCAATGAAAGCATTTTCATTCCAGGACAGTTTAGAGGAATTCAATAGCATATTGAGCGCGCACCTTGACAGATGTACAGGAGAGCTGAGGAAGCAGATAAGAGATGATCTGGTTCAATCACTTTGCAATATTGTTAGTGATGGGACTGGCTCTCTCCCAGATAGGATTTGCCCATGCCAAGGACTTTCCTTCTACATGGGAAATAATAAATAATACTTTAGCACGTTCAGAAGGAAATTAGTAACATAAAATTTCAAATAGGCTGATGCACAGTTTCAGGAATCCTCTGCATGGCTTTGGATCTCCATTGTAGCGAGGAGACGGAGACCAGCAGTAGAATAAGCAGTAATAGTCACAGGAGTAGTGGCAGATAAAACCATAGGAGTCTGTGGAGGTTGAATAGTCGCAGAAGAAGTACTTGAGGAGTGAGATGAATTTGAGAGGCTGAACAGGCAACTCAGAGCAGAGATGGAAGATCTCATGAGCTCAAAAGATGACGTCGGGAAGAACGTCTATGAGTTGGAGAAGTCTAAGCATGCTCTCAAGCAGCAGGTGGAAAATGAGAAACCTGAAGAGAAGAGTCCTCTGAAGCATGTCAAGAGGTCTAAGCCAAAGCCTGTTAGGAGGCGGTCTGGAGATGATGGCGCTGTAGTACCGCCCGAGGCAGAGAAGATGGAAGGTCTTTCTGCTGAACCCGTTGATGGGGCTGATGTGGATGCAGAGGCCAAGAGTCTCATGACTCTCATGTCGCAAAAGACGTCCCCTCCGCCTACAAGGTCTTCCAAGTAGCCAGCAGCCTGCTAGGAAAGAAATATGAGGAGATGGATGACCATTATGCAGATCCTGTCTACTACTGTGGGCTGGTTCTCCCGAATTCCTCCCAAAAGGAGAACAGTGTCCTTGGTGAGCCTCTGGAGAAAGAGGAGAAGGACTTAAAAGGGTACGTATATGATGCCGGGTCCAAGGAAACAAAGGCTGAAGAAGTTAAGGCCGAGGTGTTGGGGGACGTGAAGTCCTCAGGTGCTGCAGAGACCGAAGGAGTGGCTACTGATGTGGAAAAAGCCACTAAAGAAGCAGAGGTCTCTGAAACTGCTGCCAAAGTGGGGGAAACCACAGCTGGGAAGATGGAACATGTGCACCGGAGGCCCTTTAAAAAAGCATGTGGGGACAAGCCTGCTCTGCTTAAGGAGAAAGGGTCGAGACACAACCTTGAACTGGAACCGTTCAGTCAAGAGTTGCAGCAGACTTCTGGTTCCGGCGCCCGCATGTAAGGCTGCAGGAAAGAACAGCTCCCGCCATCCCCGACTAAAACAATCAGCATAAAGCCATAGCTACCTGCATTTGGAGCACCAAGATAAGGGCTTCCACATATAAGTGGCCGCAGGGCTGTGTATGGACCGGTATGTGCTCAATATGGGCAAGAAATTACAGGGAAAGGGCGCGAACGACCCGCAAGCGGAGGGGCCAGAATCAGCGGACATGATGCCGAGCGGTTTGCCAAGCTTAACGGAGGTTAGCAACGGCTCCGAAAACGGCCAGTCCTCACCCTTGCATGATCTAAAGGACTTAGATTGTAAGACTTTAGCTGTGGAGGTGGCAGGACACTTAGCCACAGACCTTCAAACCACATTGGCGACGGCCATTAAAGCCTCTATGCAGCAAATACAGGAGGACTTGAAACAGCAAAGCGCACAAATTGAGGAGACGGAATCCCAAGTACATTCGCTTGAAATCAATACAGACGCGAACCAGTCTCAAACTAGACGGCTAATTACAGAGAACAAGAAGCTATGGGATTGCATAGAAGACCTCGAAAACAGGTCCCGACGTAACAATTTAAGGATTGTATGGATCCCAGAGGAGGTTCCGGCAAAAGACTTGATTTATGTTTGTGAGTCGGTGCTTCCCGAGCTATTAGGCATACCAGAGAGATGTATTGTGGAGAGGGCACACAGAGTGGGCCCAGACACCAGAGCAACAACCCTGGACAAACACAGGGACAAAAGGATGGATAATAGACCCAGACAGGTCATTGTTAAATACCTGAACTTTCAAGACAAAGTGACCATTTTACAACACTTCAAAAGAAAATCTGGGAGCCTTGAATGGAAAGGAGCTAGACTCCTTATATTTGGAGATTACTCTGCAGAAGTGGCTAAACGCAGGAGAGCTTTTTCTAAAATATGCACGGAACTATACCAACGTAGCACCAGATTTGCATTAATGTACCCAGCGATCCTGCGGATTTATAAGGCTGATGGAAGCACAGAAACATTTGAATCACCAGAGGAGGCGGTGAAAGTATTACAGCTGCAAATAGACAAGTTGTATCCCTCCTGGAACAGACCGGCGGGAAAGAAAAAAGAAACACGGGATGAGCCAGACAGGTCCCCGCAGACGAAACGCCTCAGGAATCATCTGGAGATGTTCGCGTCACACAAGCCATTTGAGAATCGAGACTGGACGGAGGACTGAATGGACTAAATGGTGCCCTTAGCACACGTAAGAGACTTCCAAGGTGTGATGGTAGTGTGGCTGAACAGGTAGACACTAAGCCCAGGGGTCACACATGTTCATAGAAATACTAGTTGTGTTTGGGACATTCATTTATTGTCCATTATAAGGGGGGTCCCTGGAAAAGGCTTAATATTGGGGTTTTTATATTGGTCGGGGGTGGGGGGAGGGGGGAGGGGGAAAGTGATCTAGGTAGAATGAATAACATGTATGGCTCTGGTGCTACAAGGTGGGAAAAAAGAGAAGTCGAGATGGAGAATGAATCAGATTCGGGTCTGACATCAAATCTGCTTAGTCCAACCGAGTTTATGTTCATTGTAAACTGCTTATTCAGTTTTGTGTTTTTGGGGAAGGGTCTGTTTAATCTCTGGATGTGCGCTCTTGCCTTACATAGACATTTTTTCCATGTGCCTAGCTCCTGAGATGCTTGCATGTAGTCTTTCTGGAATGTAAAAGTTCACCTTCAAAATGTAATATGATCCTCCATCACCTAAAACGCATTAAACCGGACATTGCGTTATTGCAGGAGACACACTTGTTGGGACAAGATTTTAAGTGCATGGAAAAGATGTGGGTGGGGAAAACTCTTGGTTCACCTGCAAAGGGACAGAAAGCGGGCACCCTGATTCTTTTTCATAAGAATTTCAAATTCCAGGTGATAGACCACATTGTGGATACAGAGAGTAGATGGCAGAAGGTAAACATAATTTATCACGGTGGAAAGTTATGTATTATTATTGTATATGGACCGAATGGAGAAAATGGATCCTTTTATAACCACAAGATTCCCATTCACGATTTTTTCAGCTGCGACTCAGATTTCATTATCTATCTCTTAAAATGCCCGTGTGGCCTCGTGTACGTGGGAGAAACCACACAAACCATTAGAAACAGAATCTGTCAGCACAAATCCAACATCAGAAAACAGAACCTCTGACTTCCAGTCCCTTGGCATTTCCATCAAGCAACGCATAACATTTCTCAATAAAATTTTCAAGTCATTGAACATGTTCCTGCATCCAGACGTGGGGGAGATAATTTAAGACGTTTTACTCTAAGAGAAGCGTATTGGATCCATAGACTGGAAAGCCTAGAACCCAAAGGTTTGAACAGATAGTACTAAATCCAGAGTCTGCAATAATCTTTGAGATATCAAACCGTATTCATAATAATAACCCTTTTTATTTTCCTTTCACAGGCTTATTGACGATCCGGGACCCCTCCTAATGCCGCATAGTATCCTTTGACACTGGTTAAGATTGCCCCCCCCCCCGTTTCTCCTTTTTTCTACTCTAGTTTCTTCTTTTTCCCCCTGTTCTCCCCCCTTTTCTCGTTGTTTACTTTTCCTTTTCTCTTCTTATTACCTTCTGTCCATATTTGTTGCTATCAGTTATATCAGGTCCTTTCATCCTCCTTATACTACACTTTGTCTCCACTATATTCATGTCTCCTTTTTTCCACATCCTGTCTCAGCCCCCCTTTTTATAGTTTGAATAGAATATGCACCGTTTTTCACTAATCCTAATTTGCATGAGAATCGCAGCTAGAGATCACATGACTGCGCTTCATTAGCCATGTGATCACACTACTCTGCCTTGCTTACTTCCGGTTTCGCGGCCGATACCGGAAGTGAGGTCCATATGGCAGAGATGCGGGCTGCCTTTAAATACCAGCTTATTCCTCCTCCAACTAGCACCACTCTCACCAGCGGTACTCCCGCAAAATTTTCCTACAGAGCGCCAGCTTCTTCTCGCCAGTTTCTTCTCATCATCACCAGCGGCATTAGGTAAGCGTGTTCCGGACGCCGGTAGGTCACGCAGACCCCAGGACAGCATACCATAGTGATATGTTATCTGCACCAGAGAGCAATATTTTATCCATAAAACCTTTTTTGCACCAGAGAGTAATAGTCTGCTTATAATAATTACGCTGTATCCATATTATTTTCCTTAAACTGTATATTTTATCCAAAGTGACGGATATGATATGGTGATAACCAGTTACATGTATTGCGGTACCAGATCCACTTAATTCACTCTGCAAGGACTGATCTGTGATATTGATCTATTAATCCTAATCATGAGAACCATTGTGTAACATGGTATGGGGTCTCTTGTTTTTGAGATTTCCCCTTGATTATTGAGATGAATTCTTGACCAATATACAAAATTTATAGATGGAATTCTATGATTTATATATATTGCTGTATATGAAAATATGATGTATATGTTCTCCCAATGATATATAATGTATACTGAAACAATGTATCTTATATTTACGGCAGTCTGAAGAAGGCCAATAGGCCGAAACGTTACATTGAAGCCGCAATTTCAATAAACAGTTATACAAACTTGCAAATTACGCTGGAGTTTGTCTATTTATGCTTAAAGGGGTTATCCCACTTAGCGTTTTTATACTTACCTGCTGCCACCGCGCGTTCACTTCCTGGATTCTGGCTGGGGGCGGGCTTCATTTGATTGAAGTTTTCTCCCGGCTGTGCCGCGCGCTGGACTGAATGCGCACGCCGCCGCCGCACATGCGCAATGGTGACTTATTCCTACAGAGCCGGCGTGCGCGTTCGCAGCTCTGTACTATTCTGGCCGGGAAGAAGTCACTGTCGCGCATGCGCGGCAGCGTGCGCGTTCAGAACAGCGAGTGGACCGGCCGGGAGAAAAGGAGTCGTCTTCTGGGCAAGCGCGACCTTCCGGCTTTTGGAGAAGAGCAGTGGTCGCAACCAGGGGAGACCGAGTCACAACAATCAGGTAAGTCGGTATGAATTTTATCCTAATCGGTGGGGATTTGTTAATAAAGTATATTTACAAAAATGATCACTGTCAAATCATTAACAGATTTAACAGTGATCATTATGATGGGATAACCCCTTTAATTGGGGCGGGAACCCTACTCCAAGCTACTACAGAGTGCGACAAGGCTACAACCAAGTCTAAGTTTCTTAAAATATATATATATATATATTTTCTTTAGCCAAATTAGTTAACAAACATGGATGTTTAAGCAAATAACATGCTGTAATGTTATTGTTTCAGCTGAATAAAGCCTATTTAAATTGTTATTATTAAGGTAAGGATTATTTTTCTCCTTCCTAAGTACAACAGAAAAATTGTCCAAATATGAATCGTTATGTAAAAAAACTATGATTTAAATCAAGCCTTACTATTGATTTAAATCAAATCCACCCTGGTATCCCCTGCTATAAACAACACATTTTTACAATTATGCATGATACATCAGAGCTATCTATCTCCAGCCAGATTATATAAGATGGGCAGGCTGACTCATTCTAGATGCCATAGATGTGCGATGGACAACGGTGATTTCTGGCCTCTTGTTTGGGCATGCTCCTATATACAGAAATTCTGGAAAGATATGATAGCCTTGCTTTCAAGCTTATTAAACTGTACACTCCCACTTCACCAGAAAGTATGCCTTTTTAGTATTGTTGATGAGGAACTATTCTCTCATCATACTGGAGTATTCTTAAGAGAAGCATTATTTTTAGCACGTAAAGCAATAGCCATCAGATGGATGGGAGATAGACCACCCTCTTTATCACAATGGAGATTATTAGTAAATACTATTATACCATATGAGAACATAGTATATAAAAACAGAAAATGTGCACCTAAGTTCCAAAAAGTGTGGGGTATATGGTGCTCTTCTACACAAACATCATATTCTGTTCAGCGGTTAATAGATGCTCTACACACAGAGCTTGCTAGGAATAAGTAATGTACTGAGTAAAACGACAAGCAAGAATTCATTATGATATGTCTGTAACAACTTTATTGTAATCGATATAATGCATTGAAACAGTGCTGTAACTTTTTATTGTTTTTTTGTTATGTATTACAATATTACATACGGATACAATGCAATGTACCCGATCTCAATGATTAAATAAAACGAATAAAAAAATAAAATAAATTATATGAATTTCAAAAATACATGGGAAGGAATAATGCAAGTCACCAGTACATACTAAATGGTAAAAAACTGGGTAACACTGACATGGAAAAGGACCTAAGCTGTAGAAACCAGTATCAGGCAGCTGCTGCCAGGGGCAATTATATAATGTATTGCATCAAAAGGGGCATAGTCCTGCCATAGTCCCCATGATAAGAGCATAGTCCTGCCACTTTACAAGTCACTAGTCAGACAACTCATGGAGTACTGTGTACAGTTCTGGGCTCCTGTCAGCAAGGCAGCCATAGCAGAGCTGGAGAGGGTTCAGAGGAGGATAACTAAAGTAATAACTGGAATGGGGGAACCACAGGGCCCTGAAAGATTATCAAAATTAGGGTTATTCACTTTAGAAAAAAGACGACTGAGGGGAGATCTAATTACTATGTATAAATATATAAGGGGACAGTACAGAGATCTCTCTCATCATCTATTTATTCCCAGGACTGTGACGAGGGGACATCCTCTGCATCTGGAGGAAAGAAGGTTTGTACACAAACATAGAAGAGGATTTTTTACGGTAAGAGCAGCGAGACTATGGAACTCTCTGCCTGTAGAGGTGGTGATGGGGAGTACAATAAAGGAATTCAAGAGGGGCCTGGATGTATTTCTGGAGTGTAATAATATTACAGGCTATAGCTACTAGAGATGGGTCGTTGATCCAGGGAGTTATTCTGATTGCCTGATTGGAGTCAGGGCCAATTTTTTTTATTGGCTTCTACCTCACAGGGTTTTTTGCTTTCCTCTGGATCAATTTGCAGGATAACAGGCTGAACTGGATGGACAGATGTCTTTTTTCAGCCTTATAAACCATGTTACATCCTATCCGTCATTCCACTTGACTGCTAATAACTGGCCATTTACAAGTGTAAATGACGCCCCTTTTTCCACATGTCTGGAGACCAGCTCTTGTGGGAATCCAGCTCTATTTTTTGGACTTTCACATATAGGCCCCTGTATTTGCGGTTTTACCGGAATGGAGGGTCCCCATACCGATCACAGGCAGGGTGGAATACTGTTTGTTTGTTTGTTTTTTCCCCCCTCACCAAACATTTGTGTTTAGAGGATATATATATATATGCTGTTTCACTTTGAACTGGATCTGTCCTTTGATTACAAATAATCAATCAATATAGGAGACTATGTTTGTTTGGGGAGCTCTCACAGCGGTCCCAATCATCGCTCCAAGCCCTCAGCTTCCTCTGATAACTGAAAGCAAGGTGCTGTTTTATCTCCTTGTAAAAAGGAGTATCTGAAGGAATGAAGCCAGTTAGTGACCACCATAAAAAACACATAAGGGATGTCACTAACGGGCTAACCATGAAGATGACTTCTTTTATATGTGGGTTTTTTGATGTTTAACAAAAGCTGACTTATGGTTAAAACATTTTCCACATTCTGAACATGAAAATAGCTTCTCCCCTGTGTGAATTCTCTGATGTATAACAAGATTTGATTTATGTTTTAAACATTTTCCACATTCTGAACATGAAAATAGTTTCTCTCCTGTGTGAATTCTCTGATGTATAACAAGATCTGGTTTGTGTTTAAAACATTTTCCACATTCTGAACATGGAAATGGCTTCTCCCCTGTGTGACTTCTATGATGTGTAACAAGAGCCGATTTTCGGTGAAAACATTTTCCACATTCTGAACATGAAAATGGCTTCACTCCTGTGTGAATTCTCTGATGCCCAACAAGCCCTGATTTACGGTTAAAACATTTCCCACATTCTAAACATGGAAATGGCTTTTCTCCTGTGTGAATTCTCTGATGTATAACAAGATATGATTTATGTTTAAAACATTTTCCACATTCGGAACATGAAAATGGCTTCTCCCCTGTGTGAATTCTCTGATGTACAACAAGATCTGGTTTTCGGTGAAAACATTTTCCACATTCTGAACATGAAAATGGCTTCACTCCTGTGTGAATTCCCTGATGCCTAACAAGCCGTGATTTACGGTTAAAACATTTCCCACATTCTAAACATGAAAATGGTTTCTCTTTTACGTGATCTGTTTCATGTTTAGCATCTCCTCTGTGACTTTTATTCTGTGTTACAGTCTGTGATGAATTAGAAGATCGGACCTGTTTAAAAGAATCAAATGATGCGTTGTTGCAGTGATTGGATGACTGTATATTTTGCATATTGGCATACTCTTCAAATGTATCTCGTGTGATACCATAATCATCCAATTTAAAATCTGAAGATACCAGATGTTTCTCTAAATTCCAGGTACAGTCATCTGCCAAGAATAAAACACATTTTATTATTGATGAATAATATTAAAATTGTATAGAAGTTTTACAACTTTTCCATATAAAAAATACACAGAAAGTATGGCACACAATTAGAATATCAATTGACTACAACAGTGGTGGCCAAACGGACCACAATCTAATAGTAGACTAAGGGGCATAACTAGAAAACGCTGGCTCCCACCTTGAGCAACTTCCCTGCAACCCCCACCCAATCAGTAATTTAAAAGATATATAAATAAAACATTTTAGCGCTGGCCAAGAGTCGACGAATCCCCTCTTGGTGCCCCACACAATAGTTATCTCCCCTCAGTGTCCCTTTCACAGTGGAATTCCCCTTAGTGCCCTCTTCACAGTACAGATGCTCCCTAAATGCCCCCACTCAGTAGAATGTCCTCAAGGTCTCCAAACGGTAGTTATGCCCCCCAAGTACCCCCACACAGTAGTTATGCCCCCTTTGTGCGCCCCCTGCAGTACAGTTGTCCCTTGGTGTCCTCTTTACATTAGTGAAGCTCCTATACTGTGAATAAAGTTAAAGTAATACCGATCTTCCCAGCAGCAGGCAAATATTTGGTGCTCAGCGGTGAGACTTTTTTGTATGACCTCTTAAGGCTACATTCACACATGAAAAAAAGGCCATAAAAACAGACAGACACTCTCAGTGTTTTTCACCCATTTATTACATCCCTTTCTTGGTTGTCTGTACGTTTTGCATTCATTTTTACCGCCATTATTTGAGGATGATTTAGATGATTTTCATTTGCTTTTTTTATTTAATTACCAATCCCTGCAGTATACATAATGTCCCCCAGGATGGCCACAATCAGTAATAATTAATAATGTGCAGGGTTTTGTTTTTACGGGAAAAAAATTATTACTCCTCTTATCCACTTGCATGCGTAGGGAAAAGTCGCTCTTCATTTGGTGCTAAAGGACCTACACTCTCAGTGGGATGATGTCACCATGCATTACTAAGCCATAATGCTGGGAGAACATGGTGATGTGATCACGTTGGTAGCACAGGTCCTTCATCACTAAGAGAGACTGCCTTGTGTGTGCAAGCGGATAAGGCAATTTATTTTTATTTTAACCCCTAAATGGCCATTTTCCACTTGTGTGCCCATTTTAAACGGCCATTACATGGATGCACTCCTGTCTAAATGGCAATTAAAAATAGTCCCATTAATTTACATTGGGTCCATCTTGCAGTGAAAACGGCCACAAATAGGACATGTCCTATTTATCACAAACACTATTCAGCCTTAAAAAAAAAAAAAATGGCCATGTGAATAGAGCCATCGAGTTCAATTCATTCTAAAAACTGTTGTGTGAATGTAGCCTTATCCTGCAGCCTTTCCCGATTACACAAACTACATATAGCACCAAAGAATAACCCTGTGACCCGAACTTCATCACTACAGCTAGGACACTGTGCACACCGAGGTCTCGCCACATCTCAGTCCTGTCACTCTGCATGGCCCACACCATAACATCTTTCTTTTTTCGTGAATTTATAATATTAAAAGGGGTTATCTCATCTGAGACAATGGGGTCAATTCACCAGGATATGCCCCTATTGTCTGGTAGCTGCGAGAATTCACCGTAGATGATAGATTATGCAATATTTATGTAGTCTGGGTCGTTACGGATGCAGCAATACCAAACATTTGGGGGACATTTTTTTTTGCAATTTTTTTTATTGAAAAGATTATTTTCAATAAAAAAAAGCTTAATTTTTTTAAAATGGGATTTATTGAATAAATGAGGGTTTTTTACCCCCCCTCTTTTTTACCACTTCATAGTCCCACAAGGGGACTATAACAGACAGCATTTTGATTGATTTTAAAGTGCAATGCATTATCCCTACAGTGCATTTCATTTTAAGGTCAGTGCTATTCTGCTGCTGAAAATTACTCAAGGCTGGTCTGGGGCCTACACACGACACCAGCCAGCCTTCACACACATCGGCACTCTGCGATCGCATTTACAGAGTGCCGATGGGAGAAAGAGGGAGTCTACTTTCTCTGTCAGCAGTTTACATGCGGCAGGCGCCACTGCCCGCGGCATGTAAAGTATTAAACAGCCTGGATCAGCACTCCTGCCAGTCCGGGCTGTTAGAGCAGGGCCGCGGCTCTCATCAGTGCAGCGCTTAGACTGGGGCGCCGTAAAAAAAAAAAGAGGCGGCCCATCCTAAGGCCACTTAGTGACCGCCATAAAAAGGCATATGGGTGGTCACCAAGGGGTTAATAACTTCATTGATAGCATGTCAAGGCGTGTAGGTGAATTTATTTATGCACGTGTAAGAAATACAGATTAATACTGATTTTTAGGAAAATAATGTAAGCCATATATTGTATCGGTATCCTGTTCTCAGCAACTTCCTGGTAATTAGAGCCTATACTTGTCCTCTCAAAGCCAGTGTACTGTCTATCTGGACAACGGGCCATTAGTATATCAAAGGTACTGTAGTTGTCAATTATCTAAAGAATGGCTGACAATTGTCCAGTAGGTGGTACATGGCTAGTGGGGCAGGAAATGCTGGAAAATACCAACATTCCAGCTGCTTCTATCAGTCTTCAAGAGTGAACTGAAAATTGCTAGAAAACCATAAGGAACAACCAAAAGGATGTGTCCAAGCCATATTCTAGACAATGCTAGGACTGGCTGTTAAGGAAGGAAGGAGCGAAAAGGCAGAAGAGAGAAGAAGAAGAGAAAAGAAAAGTGCTACAGAAGAGGAAACCTGGAGGGGCCAGAGCAAAGACGGGGACTGGAGAGACATGAGAAGACCTCTGTATAGTAACTACACTGTACTGTAGGGGGATAGGAATTTGTGGTTTAGTTACCAAATGGTCTTGGGAGTAACTTTATTATTATTAGTAATTGATATTGTGTACAAGTCTCTCCGTATGTGATATTTATTTTTGTTCCTTTATACTTTCATATATACTCATCAATAATAATTGTAATATCATTATTAGTGTTGATCGAGCACCACAGTGCTCGGGTGCTCTGGCCGAGCACATCGGGATGCTCGGGTGCTCTACCGAGCACTCGAGTATAATTGAAGTCAATGGGAGAACACGAGCATTAAACCAGGCACCCCCTGCTCTGAAGAGGGGAGGATGCCTGGTTCATAGGTCAGAAATTGATGGAAACCCCCACTAAAATGGTTCGGGAACAGCATTGGGAGGATGTCTGGATGCATCTTGGACTCCCAGGTCGCTGCTGGGAACAATGTTTTCTGATTAGTACGCCACTTTTACAGACTGACAATAATAACAAAACTGAAGATAAAATCGATTTTAGAGGTAAAATTGATAGAAAACATTCTTTACTGTATATAAAGTGCAAGTGCTGCCAAAAATGACAAGCAAGAGGCACTCCGATACAACCTGTATATCACATAAAGGAGGGCCTCATTCACATTTTGGTACAAATGTTCAGGTAGTGGGACTCCTACACTCAGAAAGCCTATCCACTAAGTGAAAGGGCTGCCAAAAATTACAAGGAACTGGCACGCCAATAAACCCTTTGTTACACATAAAGTAGGGCATCATGCACACCCTTGAAAAATTAGGATTGATGGCCTGCTGGCGACCCTCAAAAACATTTGGAGCAAGAGCCTGCTGATCTGACCATCTAAAACATTATGGGTGAGGGCCTGCTGCCGCTTTGGTGACTCTAGATAACCTGGGGCTGATCGCACGTCCCTGTGACGCCGACTATCCAGTCGGATGTCTGCCCTATCAACTTTCGATGTTATTTTCTGTGCCTACCATGGTGACCACGGGTAATGAGGAATCAGTGTTCAATTCCGGAGAGGGAGCCTGAGAAACGGCTACAGCTATCACTTCCAAGCAAGGCAGCATGAGCACAAATTCCCCATTAGGTATAATTGGGTGAGGGCCTGCAGGTGAGCTGACCCTCTAAAAGATTGTAGGTAAGGGCCTGCTGGTGAGCTAATCCTGTAAAACATATATTTGGGTTCCGGGGGGAGTATGGTTGCAAAGCTAAAACTTAAATTAATTGATGGAAGGGCACCACCGGAAGTGGAGCCTGTGGCTTAATTTGACTCAACACAAGACTTTGGCCAGAGCACACGAGCATCCCGATGTGCTCGGCCAGAGCACCCGAGCACTGTGTTGCTCGATCAACACTAATAATGATATTACAATTATTATTGATGAGTATATATGAAAGTATAAAGGAACAAAAATAAATATCACATACAGAGAGACTTGTACACAATATCAATTACTAATAATAATAAAAAGTTACTCCCAAGACCATTTGGTAACTAAACCACAAATTCCTATCCCCCTACAGTACAGTGTAGTTACTATACAGAGGTCTTCTCATGTCTCTCCAGTCCCCGTCTTTGCTCTGGCCCCTCCAGGTTTCCTCTTCTGTAGCACTTTTCAACACAACACTATCAACTTTGGAGCAATTTTTCCACCAGGACCTTCTGGTATTGCACCGTTTTGCTTGTCCTCTTCACCAGATGAATTGGAAATGAGAAGTTCTCTTTGTTCACCCTTCTCGACCCCCGCTACAACCAGTAATCCGTGTTGTTTAAAATGCGTATAATGCGCGGGTCGCGGGAAAGGTAGCTTAATATGAAGTCAGCCATGTGTGCCAGAGTACCAACAGGAAAGACTTTGCTGTCGTCATCAGGAGGTGAGCTGACCCTGTAAAAGATTGTAGGTGAGGGCCTCAGGACAGCGATACAGATGACTGTGTTGCGGCGGGGCAGAGGCGTCGCCTTTCCCTGTTCCTCTGATAGGCTGCTGGCACAAGGCTCACAGCCTATCAGAGGCCGGTTCAGGCAGCGCAATGACTTAATCGCGCCGCCTGAGCCTTACAGCGTGGGACACATGTCGGAAGAGGCCTGCATCGCAGCGCTGCCATAAGGAGGTAAGTATAGAGAGGTGGGGGAGAGGCACTTGTTACTGGCACATGATTTGGGGGAGAGGCACTTGTTACTGGCACATGATTTGGGGGAGAGGCACTTGTTACTGACACATGATTTGGGAAGGGGGAGAGGCACTTGTTACTGGCTCAAGATTTTTTTTGGGGGGGAGGAGCACTTGTTACTGGCCCATTATTGGGGGGAACTATGGGGACACTTACTGGCACATTATATGGGGGCACTTCTTACTGGCACATTATTGGGGGTCACTATAAAGAAGGGGGGGTGATCACAATGGGGGCCCTATATACTGGCACACATTATGGGGGGCACTATAGAGAAGTGTGGGGGGAAAGGAGCACTATGGGGGCATCTACTGGGGGCCCTATATACTGGCATGCATTATGAGGGGGCACTATGGAGAAGTGGGGGAGAAGAGCACTATGGGGGCATTATATAGGGGCATTTAATACTGGCACCCATTTTGGTGCCACTATGGGGAAGGGGGGAGAAAAGCATTATGGGGCATTCTATAGGGGGATTTTATACTGGCACATTATGAAGGTCACTATGGGGACGGGGAAGGGGTACTTGGGGGGCATCTTCTGAGGGCACTATAAAGGAGTATTTTATACTGGCACAAATTATAGGTGCACTATGGGCACCTTAGTTCACTGGGGGCACTAAGTGTTTTTTGTAGTGGCGCACATAGTACAGGTCATTGGATCACATGAGGGCACTCTGGGGACATTGGCTCTACTGGGGTCACTAAGAGGAAGTTTTTTTTGTTGTTTTTTTTTTTACTGCCACACAACAGGGCATTTTTTGTACTGACGCACATTATAAGGTGGCTTTATTACAACTGGGGGACTATGGGAGCATTATTACTTCTGGGACACAATTACTGTTGGGGGCACTGTAGGAGCACTATTAGTACTAAGTGCACTCTGGTGTGACACCATTTTCTACCTCACGGGTGACACCAGCCCTAGCAACGCCACTGGGCCTCGCACTGGCTCCCACCTGACACCGCCACAAGTACAATTATTGGCTTCCGCGGCCGGGGGTGGCCCTAAGCGGACTAATGGAAGAGACGCAGCGGGACCCGCGGCTGCTCTGAGCTCCCTCTCTGCCTCTTTAAGAGAGCTGGGGCTCGGAGCGTGCCGCCACACAAGCACGTCTTCTGAACATTGCCAGCCCCGCCCCCAAAGAGCTGCGCAGCCACGCAGGGGAGAAGAAGAAGCAGCCAGGGCCCTCACCTCAGTCCGTGTCTGGCTGCCGCCCACAGACAGACAGTGGTGCCCAACCAGTGAATATAAGCCCAAAAGAGTATTTATTTTCCCTTAAAACAATGCTGACAAATGTATTGCACATTTAATAGACAGACTAAGGATACTATACCAAGTGTTTTTGTTAGTAGTTGAAATTTATTATCGCTTGCATATCTTGTGTTCATGGGAACCTCATGTTCGAGTTTCGCCTAAGGCCTCACAAAGTCTAGAGCCGCCTCTGAATGTAGCATCTCTAGCCGAATGCACTTGTCCACGTGTCCGTGGTTAAATGGTCCTTCCCAGTAACTGTGTTGGTCAGGGCACGTGTGATGTTACAGGACACATGTTGGTGGAAGGCGGGCACGGCACACCTTGAAAAATAGTGGCGGCTATGGACTGCGTAATGCGGGACGGCCGCCGATACCAGGCCGCGGAAGGCCTCAGTGTCCACAAGACTAAATGGCAACTTTTCCAGGGCCAGTAATTTGGAAAGCTGTGCATTTAGTGCTATGGCCTATGGCTGGGTGGCTGGGTATTTGTGCATGCGTTCAAAGTCCTGGGGTAAGGACATTTGGACGCTGCGCTTGGACACAGAAGTTGCTGACTCAAGCACATACGGTACTTGGCTGAGTACCGCCATGTGCCGAGCATCGAGATGCTCGAGCCGAAAAGGTGTTTGGCCGAACATGCTCGATCAACACTAATCATTATTCCCATATTGCACAATATATCTATTTCTTTTTTATCAGCAGAATCTTAGAGGCCTCTCTGCTTTACTTAGTGGTCACTACTCACCTGGGCGGTTATCTGTAGGAATGTCCTCTGTACTCTGCTCATCACCCCTCACATATGTCTCTGTAGGATTAATATTGTTCAGATCTTCACCTGGATTCACAAGCTGTGAAAGAAATATTGTAGAAGTCATCAGACGGTTGGAGAAGTCGTGTGGAAGGTTTTATACAACCTGAAAAGAGGACCAAAAATGACCGGACAGCAGAAGTTATCTGACCCAAATATCTGCAGGTCTCCTGTATAAATCCAATCTGATTGCTTCATTATTCCAACCAGTTTGCAATGCAGGGAGAGTAGCCCTTATATTCCATCCATAACATTACATTGTGTGTATATATATAACATTACACTGTTTGTGCACCTGTTGCCCTTGCTGGCCACCCCAGGGCTGTGAAGCCGTCAAGCCAAAGTTCTTTCGATCCGTGGCTGCTCTGCTGCAGCCAATGACTGGATTCAGGGGTAACATGTCCACAAGAAGCACATCACCACTAAAGCCTGTCATTGGCTGCAGTAAAGCAGGTGACCATGCCTGTGCCTGCGAGGGAGCAAACAACATTTACTGGAAGATGGACACACAGGAGCTGGCACACATAACCAGAGCTGAGGGTAGCAGGTACATATGACTCTTTCCATAGTAGAGGCTGCGGACACATGTAAAAAGTTACTTGTTCCAGAACAAACCCTTTAATGCCGTCTTCCTGTTCTGTCTACCAGTTTTGGGATGACTGCAGGCATGAAGATACTGTACGTAGTATAAGGGACAGGGGAGAACACAGGAGAGGAGAGAACTGATTATCTATCACCACTAGAACACCATGCTTATCACTGCTTATAGTAAAAGGACAGGAGACGTGCAAACTGATTGCGATTATATTATATGATTATTACTATTATTAGTACCTTTCAAAAGCCACTACTTTTTTTTTAACAAACGCTGCACGACTAGATTTATCGCATGCATCATTCAGGGAGCATGTGTTATGTCTCCCAAACACAAAGCAGCCACAATGTTCCTGCAATTGTCTCTGACCACTTCGCCCAGTTGGAGTTAGGTGAGGAGACAGCCAGCGCGGTTGTTTGCTGCTTGATGTCCTTTAGAAAGTATTTGGCTATGTGGCTACTATCACCCAGGGAGATCAGCTCTAAAACAGCATGGCAACGATTCACATGATAGGAAGAAGGGGGAGAGGGAGCGATGTTCTGCTCTGCTTCTGTTTGGGAAAGGAGGATATCTATGGAGGAGGCCGATAAGTGCCTGGTGTCGGAACAAACATGGAGGTGTCAATAGGACCTGGCCTTCTTGCTACAGTACTGCCTCGCTGCAAAAAACATTGATCTAATGGGCTGTGAAAGGCATGAACTGTTCCAGTCCGTAACCGCTGCTCCAGGTGTCCATTGTGTGCACCTTGCTGCACAGCTAGAATTGCAAGGAGTGGCCTACATTCACCGCCACTTGAGAGAACAAAGCAGGGATGTCTTTTTTTGAAAAAAATGCCAGCTAGATGACTTCTAGTGAGGCTGAGCACATGCCATTAGCCCCCTAAAGGCTCAGAATCCACAAAGTGGTACCACAGAGACTGCACTACCAGCAACTTGTGCAAGCAGAGTTGTTTTTTGGCCACACATTCCATTATCGATGGCTGATGGTGGGACAGAATAGGAGGAGGCATAGTCTGAGCAGGAGAAGCAGTAATTGATGATGACTTGGACACAGTACTGCACGTGGATGCCGCCTGGCTGCCACAAAGGAGACCGGGAGAAGGAGGACACTCTTGTTGTGGTAGCTGGCAGACACCTCTGTCACTCCCATGGCTTATTGTAATCTGGCAGATCTTGCACAGGGCATTGCTTTTGTCTTCCAGCACCGTAGAGAAAAACTGCCAGACAGGAGATACTTGCACACTCCACACAGAGGTAGCTGCAGCCGAGCTTGTTTTAGGTCTGGCCCGTTTTCAGCTTGCGACCACAGTATCATCAGCATCACCAGTTCCCAAGCTGACAATACTAGAAGCAGATCTGGCCCTGGCAGGTTTTGGGAGCTTCTAACTGTATGTTGCCTTCACTCTGTATTGCTGCCACTGCCACCATCCTCTTCCTCTGATGTTACCTTCTTCTCAGCTCCCTGATCTAGTTCCCAGATCCTGTCCAACACACAATCATTGTAATAGTCCTGAACCTCCCCACCATGAAAACTGTGATATGTCATCATGGGTTTCCTAACCCCCTCCAGATTACCTGCTTTATACTTGCCTTGAGTTCCACTGCTGCTACTACTGCCCCTACCACCACCAGTGCAGCTACAGGTGCCACTACTCCTACCACCACAAACACAGCTATGCATGGGGTGCCCCTCCGCCCCGAATCTCCTCCTCATGGTAGTCTAAACGCTGAGCCACCCAGTCCACAATTCCATCCTACATGCAACACCATGCGATCAAAAAGGCGTATGTCCCACAAAATGGTATCAATAAAACAGTCACCTCATCCTGCAAAAAATGAGCCCTCTACATAAGAAAATCGCTCAAAAAAAAACTATAGATCTCAGAACATGTAGTAAAAAGTTTTTTTGGTGTAAAAAATGCTATTATTGTGCTAAAGTGAAATAAAAGATATATACATATTAGGTATTGCCGCGTCCGTAACACCCAGCTCTATATAAATATCACATAATCTAACCCATCAGCAGAAAACCATTAAAAAAAAGGCATTTTTGTCACCTTACATCACAAAAATTGCAACACCAAGCGATAAACAAAAGGTGTATGCCCCCCTAAAATAGTACCATTCAAACAGTCACCTCATCCTGCAAAAAATGAGACCCTACCTAAAGCAATCGGTCAAAAAATAAAAAAAACTATGGCTCTCAGACTATGGAGACACTAAAACATCATTATTTTGGTTTCAAAAATGCTATTATTGTGTAAAATTTAAATAGACATATTGGGTATTGCCACGTCTGTAACGACCTGCTCTATAAAAATGTCACATGACCTAACCTCTCAGGTGAACGCTGTAAAAATAAATAAATAAAAACTGCACCAAAACAACACATTTTTTGGTCACCTTGCCCCATAAAGTGTAATAATAAAGGTTAAAAAAAAAAAATCATATGTACCCAAAAATTGTACCAATAAAAACGTCAACTCTTCCTGCTAAAAACGAGCCCTTGCACAAGACGATCGGCAAAAAAATGTTAAAAAAAATAGGCCGTACAGAAAATGGAGACATAAAAACATAATTTCTTTTTTCAAAAATGCTTCATTTTGTAAAACTAAAACAAACAGAAAGTAGACATATTTGATATCATTGCATCCGTAAGAACCTGCTCCATAAAAATAGCACATGATCTAACAGATGAATGTTGGTGAAAATAAAAACATCAATTTTTTGGTTACCTTGCCTCACAAAAAACGTAATATAGAGCAATCATATGTACCCCCAAATAGTACCAATAAAACTGGCACCTTATCCCCTAGTTTCCAAAATGGGGTCACTTTTTGGGAGTTTCTACTGTAGGGTGCATCAGGATGGCTTCAAATGGGACATGGCATCTAAAAACCAGTTCAGCTAAATCTGCCTTCCAAAAACCATATGGCGTTCCTTTCCTTCTGCGCAATGCCGTGTGCCCGTACAGCAGTTTACGACCACATATGGGGTGTTTATGTAAACCGCAGAATTAGGGTAATAAATAGAGTTTTGTTTGGCTGTTAACCCTTGCTTTGTTACTTGAAAAAATTGATTAAAATGTAAAATCTGCCAAAAAAGTAAAATTCTGAAATCTCATCTACATTTTCCATTAATTCTTGTGGAACACCTAAAGGGTTAACAAAGTTTGTAAAAATCTGGTTTTGAATACCTTGAGGGGCTTAGTTTCTGAAATGGGGTAATTTTTGGGTGGTTTCTATTATGTAAGCCTCACAAAGCGACTTCAGACCTGAACTGGTCCTTAAAAAGTGGGTTTTGGAAATTTTCTGAAAAATTTCAAGATTTGCTTCTAAACTTCTAAAATAAAATGTAATTTTCTAAATGATCCAAACACAAAGTAGACATATGGGAAATGTAAAGTAATAACTATTATATGAGGTGTCAATAACTATTATAAAAGTAGAGACATTAAAATTTGAAAATTAGCAAATTTTTCAAAATGTTTGGTAAATTTGGGATTTTTTTCACAAATAAAAAGGCAAAATATATGGACTCAAATTCATGACTATCATGAAGTACAATGTGTCACGAGAAAACTATCTCAGAATGGCTTGGATTAGTAAAAGTGTTCTACAGCTATTACCACATAAAGTGACATGTCAGATTTGCAAAGAATGGCCTGGGCAGAAGAGCGAAAACTGGCCCGGGGAAGAAGGGGTTAAAGAAAGTGGTACAATTAAATGTCTCTCCACTTCTACAAGGTTCAGACTCTAAACCTTTGCTCTTCTAGTGTAATGGATAATGTAGAGATGATACCTTCAAGCAGCATGATATGTTTAGGGACATACAGAAGACAAGGAGGAGTAGCTGGTGGGGAGGGAGCTCTCCAGAGGGATCTGATAAATGATGCTGTAATCTTGTAGATCACAGGATGTCGGCCACACAGGAGAGAGACAGCAAGCCTCAGACTGGAGGTCAGACTAGAGATCACATGACCAGGTGTCCATAATCAAAGGTTCAGAATGGATGGATGTATCTGAGCAGCTCGAAAATTGTTGGCGAGTTAGAATTATATGTGCTGCTGAAAATAATCCTATATAGCTTTTCCAATAATAAACTTCTAATATTATCAGGGGCGTATCTGTAAGGCAGGGGTGGAGAACCTCTGGCCTGCGGGACCATTTCATGTGGCCCCCTACCAGTACATACTGTGAAAATGCTAATGACTACTCCCATTACGGAAGCGGTCATTAGCATCCGGGAGGCACAGGAAGGAGAGAACAGCGCATTGCTAGCTGTACTCACCTTCCCTGGTCTTCTTCCGACCCCACGCTGTGCCCTAACACATACATTGTCAGGACGTAGAGCATGTAGATGCGCACTATGACCTGACTCTGTGCGCTGTCAGGTCACAGTACATTGTGGCGGGAAGGTAAGTGAATCTGCCAACCATCCGGAGCTGGAGAGGCAAGTAAATTTTTTAATTTATTTTAAATGTCTGATCTGAGGTCTGATTGGGGTCTGAACTGAGGCTGGGAAGGGATATTGGTAGGGACATTTGCGAAGAAGGAGGCAGGGACAGTGGCCGGGAGAGTGAAAGCTGGGTGAACCCCTCTGTGGACCCCTCTGGGTTAAGCTTGGCTGCCAATAATGCCAAATAACTAAATATATAACATTCTCAACTTAAAAATTAGACTGCTATATGTGGTCAAAATGGCGCCTGTACTATTTGTAATATATAGCGCAGGCACCAATTTTTGCTGCAAATATACAGCGCTCTAGATTTTTTTAATTGAAGCTCAATTTCTGTAACTTACCCTTAAGTCACTTATATCTTTGACCAAATATAGCCGTCAAATTTTTAAGTTAAGAATTTTGTATGGCCCACCAACGATGTTACAAATATCCAAATGGCCCTCGGCAGCAAAAAGGTTCCCCACCCCTGCTGTAAGGGGTGCAGTCGCTACTGGGCCTAGGACCCTGAGGGGGCCCAAAGACCCTTGTGCCACATAAGAAGACACCGGTACTATACAAAGTTCATGCAGGTCAAGTTACCTCTCTGGCTGGAGGGAAAGGGTAAAGTCAAGAATTTGGCATGGAGCAGGGGATGCAGTTTCAATTTTCACCTCAGGCTGCACGAAGGCTATGTGCTTCCCTGCCCCTGGCCACAAAGCACTGAGGGAAGGGCTGGTCCAAGCTGAACTCTTGCACCAGGGCACATGAGCCTTTAGCTACACCCCTGAATATTACATTATACTCTATGCAAGTAAGAAGGTTGACAAGATCTTCACAGCCTTCTACAGATCATAGAGGACATTTCATGAGACCTTATCTCCATCTACCTGATCATCCTGTGGGACATTGTGATGTTCTTCTGAACCATCCTGTGGAAGAAGAGGACTGGGACATCTCTCCGGTGTTGTTATCTCTTCCTTAACTGTAGGAAACACATCCAGTGACTGAATTCATGCCTTACATACAGATAATGAGAGGACGTGTGTATTTAGTCATGTCTATTACCTGGTAATGTGAGGGGCCGGTGATCCTCCATCATGACGTCCTTATATCCATCTATCTGATCATCTAGTGGGACATAGTGATGTTCTTCTGAATTATCCTGTGGAAGAAGAGGACTGGGACATCTCTCGGGTGTTGTTTTCTCTTCCTTAACTGTAGGTGTTGCAGAATCAGGATTAGATCGGATGGTCAGCCATGTTGTCTTAGGTATACATCTTGGGGCACATTTATTAAGACCTGTGTTTTAGGCACAGGTCTTAAAGTCCTAAGCTGGCGGCGGTTCCGCCAAAGTTATTAAGAGGCGCAGGCCTCTCCACAAATTCACGGCTTCCAGCACCAGTTCTATATGTAAGACAGCTTCCAAGTTATCTTACATTTAGACCCTTTTCTACACCTGAAACATTTGTAGAGAATGGTAGATGAGACAGGCCTGCCGGCCCGTTCCCAGGATTGATCCTTGGTGTTGAACCGGTGATAAATGAAAGAGCCCATCTTGGCTTTATGGACCATGGGGCTCTTTGGAAAGAACAATGGAGATTGGTACTTGAATTGGAGAGGATTAATGGAAGGCCCCAGGAACAAATTATTTATGCAACAAGAGATCGTGATAAGGAACTTTTATCCAATTAGCAGTTGTTGTTGGTGTAACTTGTGTAGATCTATGGTTACGTATGATAATGATGGAATCTGTGTGTAAAACACTGAAGTCTACGTACAGCGACACACTGCGGAAAACAGGAATTACAATATGAATTATTCCTTTGTTCTCTGAGGTATAAAGGACGGTGTCCAGGACTTAGAACAGAGCGCTGCCTTTTAAAGTAATTTACTTCCATTTACCTCTTGTGCCATAATCTGCCTACATTTTACATTGATTTCAATGAGGTCTTGCATCAGAGATTTTAAGCCAAAACCAGGTGAGACTTTAAACACAGAACAGGTACAGATTTTCCCCTATATCTTATGTCTGTGGAGGCTCAAATCCTGGTTCCGGCTCACAATCACTGATGGAAATCACTGACAAAACACCGATGTGTGAATGAGGCTTAAATGAAAGACTCTTCTGAGGAAGAAGTTGCTTCAAGAAGTTTTGTGTTGTTGTGGCCAATTTCCAACAGTAGGAAACAAATCGAGTGACTGAATTCATCCCTTACATACAGATAATGAGAGGACGTGTGTATTTAGTCATGTCTATTACCTGGTGATGTGAGGGGCCGGTGATCCTCCATCATGACGTCTGTGTACAGATCTTTGTGTCCTTCTAAATACTCCCACTCCTCCATGGAGAAATAGACGGTGACATCCTGACACCTTATAGGAACCTGACAACACAATGATACAGTCATCACCCAGATCCCTTCATAGCGTTCCTGTATAATGTCCCAGCATTCCCAGCAGTGTCACCTCTCCAGTCAGCAGCTCAATCATCTTGTTGGTGAGTTCTAGGATCTTCTCTCTATTGATTTCCTCATGTATCAGGGGGTGAGGTGGAGGCCCCATGATTGGGCTCAGGGTTCTTCCCCATCCTTCAGACACAGGGGCCTGACAGCGCTCACTAGAGGTCTTCTTCACTACTGTGTAGTCCTGGTTATGGAGAGACACAGTAATAACTATCACTCCATACATCTCCAGAGTCCCTCACCTCTCCAGTCATGTCCATCTGTTAGTAACATAGATAAGATGATGTAATGTGACATCATCAGAATCTCTCACCTCTCCAGTAAGCCGGAAGAGGATCTCTAGGGTGAGATTTATTATACTCTCCGCCATCTTGTCCCTGTCCATTCTTGTAGGGTCAATCAGGAGAAGGATCTTATATAGAAGATCTCCACTGACCAGATCCTATATTGTAGGAACCTGAATGGAAAGAAGATGAGACGATGCAAAATCCCATGTAAAATACAATTACTGGAGATAAGAGGAGACATCGGGGGAGATAATAAAGTGTAGATGTTGTGTTCTCTCTTTTTATATGGATTGAAACGTGTTTGAGGTCAAGGCAGTTTCATGATATAAACTTGAACGGAAAAGAAGAAAGATCCAGCACCTTGTTTTTCTTGCTTGACGTTTATTCCACAAACCAAAATGTACAGCGGTGATAGAAACCTCCAAAAATAAGCCCCAGTACGGTCTACATGTTTCAAACCAGATGGTTCTTAATCATGACCTCCTTAAAAACCATCTGGTTCGAAACATGTAGACCGTACTGGGGCTTATTTTTGGAGGTTTCTATCACCGCTGTACATTTTGGTTTGTGGAATAAACGTCAAGCAAGAAAAACAAGGTGCTGGATCTTTCTTCTTTTCCGTTCAAGTTTATATGCTTGGGTCTCACCCCATCCGTGCACTCTTAAAACTGTTGATGCAGGTAAGCTGGACTTTTACTATTATTAGTTTCATGATATGTCATAAAATCCAATATATATAAAATACTAAATATACAGTAAGTTAATCAACAAGTCATAAAACTGGGAATAAATAAAATATAGAATAAAATAGACACATGTAGTGTAAAAGGGCTAATGTGGTCTTCATTCCGGGTTGTTAGTTCGCTCTGCAGGTCTGTCTTCATTTTATTCTATGTTTTTTATTCCCAGTTTTATGACTTGTTGATCAACTTGGATGTTTAGTATTTTCTATATATTGGATTTTATAATCTACATCATTTCTATGTTTCATTTGTTGGTATATAGAACAACTGAAGAAACCGCAGGGTGTGCATTGTGAATGACTAGAATACTACAAAAACAGCCTGACCCGGTCCGGCCCAGGTTCTGGTATCAGCACAGCTCCGGATAAGGAGCGATTGGTCCTTCATTTTTATACTATTATAACCACTGAGGAAGAAAACGTACAGTTTGGAAATGCGTCTGGTGTAACTGCGGTATTAATCCATCGAGTGCAATTCGGCACCAACCTATTGAGAGGAGTAAACGTATCCTTCATACCATTCCGGACACTGAAGCAGCAGAAGTCGCCGTTCCCTCTTCCTCAGGTGCTGCAGCCTCTGGTGTGTATATGTAATGACAGATCGTGTGACACTTAGATTGCACACAGGTGACATCATCTCACTAATTATGTGACGTCTGAAGGTAATTGGTGGCACCAGAGCTTTTTATGGGCTTCCTAACCAAGGGGGTGAATACATACGCACATGGCAAGTTTCTGTTTTCTATTTCTAAACAATAGTTTTATTTATATATTTTTCTCCTTTCACTTCCCCGACTGAGACTATTGTGTTCTGATCCATCACATAAAAGTCAGATTAACAAAACACTGAACTGTAATGTAACAAACTGCGGAAAGAGTCAGGGGGGTGAATACTTTTGCAAGGCACAGTATATTATACACTGATATAAAAGGCTTCTCACAGAGCAGCGCCAACCCCAAGATGAAGGCAGCAGCGGAAACGCGCGTCGGGGAGGACACATCCCCTACAGACGTCTGTCACATCGGTTGGTGATTTTACTATTGTTTATTTCAGTCACTTTACTTGTGAATTTCCTTTCGCCGTTCTATGATTCCTGTCTCGTCAGCGCCTCACACCGGAGACCTGCGCACTTCTTCTCCGTTATTAGTCATTCTCTATTTATTAATAGCTTTTTGGTGCCCGTTATATCATATTTATCATCTATGAGCAGAATTACCGGCTTCACACCGCCCCCCCCCCCCCCCCAAAACAGTGTCGCCCACAGCGCCCCCCAAAACAGTGTCGCCCACAGCGCCCCCCAAAACAGTGTCACCCAGTGTCTGTGGAGGACGCACTTATGGGGGATATCTGCGGAGGACGCACTTATGGGGGATATCTGCGGAGGACGCACTTATGGGGGATATCTGCGGAGGACGCACTTATGGGGGATATCTGCGGAGGACGCACTTATGGGGGATATCTGCGGAGGACGCACTTATGGGGGATATCTGCGGAGGACGCACTTATGGGGGATATCTGCGGAGGACGCACTTATGGGGGATATCTGCGGAGGACGCACTTATGGGGGATATCTGCGGAGGACGCACTTATGGGGGATATCTGCGGAGGACGCACTTATGGGGGATATCTGCGGAGGACGCACTTATGGGGGATATCTGCGGAGGACGCACTTATGGGGGATATCTGCGGAGGACGCACTTATGGGGGATATCTCCGGAGGACGCACTTATGGGGGATATCTCCGGAGGACGCACTTATGGGGGATATCTGCGGAGGACGCACTTATGGGGGATATCTGCGGAGGACGCACTTATGGGGGATATCTCCGGAGGACGCACTTATGGGGGATATCTGTGGAGGACGCACTTATGGAGATAACTGTGGAGGACGCATATATAGCATGAGATGCTATATATGTGTCATCCACAGATATCCCCCAAGTGCCTTATAGTAAGTAAAGTAATGTATTAGTGGGGAGAAGGGAGGAGGCTGTGCACACACCGGGGGCAGCTCCTACCTTTCTGCTGCAGGACATTTCCCTCCAAGTCTCCTGAGCGGCGGCCTCTTCACCACTCCACCACTCCTCACATGGCCGGCAGTGGGCAGCCGAACTACAGCGCCGCTGCCCGCCCTTCTGCTGCTGTGCGCAGCGTGACATCTCACCCTCCGTCATGCGCCTCCTGCCCCGCCTGCCTGCTTCATTTATAAAGTGGAAGGAGCAGACAGACGGGGCAGGAGGCGCATGACGGACATTTTGCAAGCAGCTTGAGCGGCGCGATATGGCTGCGCACCCGCCAGCCCGCACAAAAGAGCCACATTGAAGGTTCTAGAGAGCCGCACTTTGCCGACCACTGGTCTGGGCTAAATAACTGAAGGAAATAACTGACCAAATAACTGAAATGTGAACTTGGCCTTAAGGGCGGACGGAGCTGTGTATCTCTGTGGCTGTGGAGCCTTATATGTGTGGATGTGATGAGTGTTCCACTTACCTGGGGGCAGGCGTGTCCTCCTCTGACAACCCTTCACTGTGGAGCCTCCTGGGCTGTAATTTCTACCACCATGCAGTAGTCGGGCTCCAGGCTGTTCTGCAGGAGAAGGTACAGGACCTGTGATGTCATTACCATGTGATCAGGTGTGGGAGGAGTCAGGCTGTGCTGCAGGAGAAGGTACAGGACCTGTGATGATGTCATGACCATGTGATCAGATGTGGGAGGAGTCAGGCTGTGCTTCAGGAGAAGGTACAGGACCTGTGATGATGTCAAGACCATGTGATCAGGTGTGGGAGGAGTCAGGCTGTGCTGCAGGAGAGGGTACAGGACCTGTGATGATATCATGACCATGTGATCAGGTGTGGGAGGAGTCATGGAGATCACATGACCAGGTTTATCTTCTCTGTGTGTGAGACTCTACTGTGCTGTGTGGAATCCCAGTCTGTATGTAGCAGAGCTGTAAGCCTGTAATGTTTGTATAGATGAGCAGTATCCGTGTAATGTCTGTGTAGTTCAGCTGTATGTGCATAAAACTAAGCTGTTTATGTGTAATATGCCTCTAAAGAGTTCTATCAGTGTGTGCAGCAGAGCTGTGTATGTGTAATGTTCAGTTACTACAGCTGGTTCTTTGTCATGTCCATGTAGCAGAGCTGTGTATGTGTAATGTTCAGTTACTACAGCTGAGTCTCTGTCATGTCCATGTAGCAGAGCTGTGTATGTGTCATGTTCAGTTACTACAGCTGAGTCTCTGTCATGTCCATGTAGCAGAGCTGTGTATGTGTAATGTTCAGTTACTACAGCTGAGTCTCTGTCATGTCCATGTAGCAGAGCTGTGTATGTGTAATGTTCAGTTACTACAGCTGAGTCTCTGTCATGTCCATGTAGCAGAGCTGTGTATGTGTAATGTTCAGTTACTACAGCTGAGTCTTTGTCATGTCCATGTAGCAGAGCTGTGTATGTGTAATGTTCAGTTACTACAGCTGAGTCTCTGTCATGTCCATGTAGCAGAGCTGTGTATGTGTTATGTTCTGTTACTACAGCTGAGTCTTTGTCATGTCCATGTAGCAGAGCTGTGTATGTGTAATGTTCAGTTAATACAGCTGAGTCTCTGTCATGTCCATGTAGCAGAGCTGTGTATGTGTAATGTTCAGTTACTACAGCTGAGTCTTTGTCATGTCCATGTAGCAGAGCTGTGTATGTGTAATGTTCAGTTACTACAGCTGAGTCTCTGTCATGTCCATGCAGCAGAGCTGTATATGTGTGATGTTCAGTTACTACAGCGGAGTCTCTGTCATGTCCATGTAGCAGAGCTGTGTATGTGTAATGTTCAGTTACTACAGCGGAGTCTCTGTCATGTCCATGTAGCATAGCTGTGTATGTGTAATGTTCAGTTACTACAGCGGAGTCTTTGTCATGTCCATGTAGCAGAGCTGTGTATGTGTAATGTTCAGTTACTACAGCTGAGTCTTTGTCATGTCCATGCAGCAGAGCTGTGTGTGTGTAATGTTCAGTTACTACAGCGGAGTCTTTGTCATGTCCATGTAGCAGAGCTGTGTGTGTGTAATGTTCAGTTACTACAGCGGAGTCTTTGTCATGTCCATGTAGCAGAACTGTGTATGTGTAATGTTCAGTTACTACAGCTGAGTCTCTGTCATGTCCATGTAGCAGAGCTGTGTATGTGTAATGTTCAGTTACTACAGCAGAGTCTCTGTCTTGTCCATGTAGCAGAGTTGTGTATGTGTAATGTTCAGTTACTACAGCGGAGTCTTTGTCATGTCCATGTAGCAGAGCTGTGGATGTGTAATGTTCAGTTACTACAGCAGAGTCTCTGTCTTGTCCATGTAGCAGAGTTGTGTATGTGTAATGTTCAGTTACTACAGCTGAGTCTCTGTCATGTCCATGTAGCAGAGCTGTGTATGTGTAATGTTCAGTCTCTGTCTTGTCCATGTAGCAGAGCTGTGTATGTGTAATGTTCAGTTACTACAGCGGAGTCTCTGTCATGTCCATGTAGCAGAGCTGTGTATGTGTAATGTTCAGTTACTACAGCTGAGTCTCTGTCATGTCCATGTAGCAGAGCTGTGTATGTGTGATGTTCAGTTACTACAGCGGAGTCTTTGTCATGTCCATGTAGCAGAGCTGTGTATATGTAATGTTTAGTTACTACAGCAGAGTCTTTGCCATGTCCATGTAGCAGAGCTGTGTATGTGTAATGTTCAGTTACTACAGCTGAGTCTCTGTCATGTCCATGTAGCAGAGCTGTGTATGTGTGATGTTCAGTTACTACAGCGGAGTCTTTGTCATGTCCATGTAGCAGAGCTGTGTATGTGTAATGTTCAGTTACTACAGCGGAGTCTGTGTCATGTCCATGTAGCAGAGCTGTGTATGTGTAATGTTCAGTTACTACAGCGGAGTCTTTGTCATGTCCATGTAGCAGAGCCGGCGATGTAATCTGCTGGTATCGGGGCTCTGTGTGCGCTCAGGAGATGTTTAGGGGTAACTCTGTCCCTTTTCTCCATATCAGTTAGTAGAAATGATGTCAGCGATACCTTATGTCGGGGCAGATGTAGGATTTCCGCTGTGGGGGAAAAGGAGGAATAACCTTCTCTTCTGTTGTTCCTAGTGTTAGCACATAAATGGCCGCGCTGTGTCTTATCGCTGGGGATTGTCTCTGTAGTTGATCTGAGCTTGTCTGCTGCTCCATACCAATCTGGGAACATGGGCCCCGTTCTCCTGACTGGCAGGGGCCCCCAGCGGATGGACCCCACAATCGGTGGACAGGAGATACGTTCCCTTGTTTCAGTCTCGTATCATTGGCTGAATTTCAAAGATGAGATTTTAGTCTTTGGAGATTAGAAAAAACGGATCCGGCGACGCTGGAGAACCGTGGAAATGTCGGGCAGATTGTGATCGGAGGCAGGACCGGCTCGGGGAGGTAAAGCGGTGATTAGTGTGACGGGGGAGGGGGAGAAGGCGGGAAGGTTGTCCTCAGTGACAGCGGTAAAGCAGGTTATGTGGGAAGAGCAGCGAGTAGTAACGTAGAGAGGCTGAGAGGACGGCGGCTCCGAGCTTCATCTAACGCTGCCGATGGGTTAGAGATAAGAGGCATAGTCCTCAGCTGAGATGAGGGGGGTCAGACGGGGTACGGGGGGCAGAGGGAGGTAAAGGTATGAAATAATTATTTGGGGTTGTGGGACAGAGACGACGTAATAGAAGTGAAGAAGTCCTGCTGTGAGGTGGTGAGAGCAGACATGAAGCTGCTTCTCTGTAGGCCATGAAGTCTTCTTTGGGTGGGATTTCTTCCGGCTTCGTTCTGGACTCTGGAAGCCTCAGCTTTTCTGTTTGGTTTGTGTCGGGGCTGGGGATGGATTTGTTGGGTTCTGCTCTGTGTGAGACGCAGGGGTGAGAGCTTGTGGTGTTCTAGAAGACAGCGGCTGCATCATGAAGAGAAGATAGGACCTGCACTGATGACCTGGCCACCTACTTCAGAGACAAGATCGGTTACATCCGGCAGGAAATAATTTCCAGTCCCAACCAGTTTCGATCCTCCTCCCTCCCACACTTCCATGTGCTCTCTCTCCTCTGACGCTATAACAGATGAAGAAGTCTTTAGGCTTCTCTCTGCTTCTCGACCCCCCACCTGTAGCAGTGATCCTATCCCCTCACACCTTCTCCAGTCCCTCTCCCCGGCTCTCATTACCCGCCTTACTACAATATATAACCTCTCTCTCTCTCGCTTCACATCCTCAAACACTTTGTTATAACCCCACTACTAAAAAAAACATCTTGACCCGACCTGTGCCGCTCACTACCAACCTGTTTCTAACCTCCCCTTCATTTCTGAACTTCTGGAACATCTCTTTTACTCTCTTCTGCCTTTTGAATCTGCCTTTCCCTCTCTCCCTTTCTCCACTCTACAGATTTTGAGAAAACAAAAAGTAAGGATGAGGGGAAGGTACAAAAGGCGCCAAAACCGAGCAAAAATGCACTAGAAAATGTCAAGAATTTGGTATCCTGGTGCTATAGTACTAGCATATTATACATATAGTTAAAAAAACATTTTTAATATAGAAAACTTACCGTATAAGACGACCCCCAACTTTTACACTGAAAATATAGAGTTTGGGATATACTCGCCGTATAAGACTACCCCTTTTTCAACACACAGCAGTACATTACTGCATCCCACCACCATCCCTGGGTACCTCTGCCATCCCTGCATCCCACCACCATCCCTAGGTACCACCGCCATCCCATGGTATCACCACCATCCCTGCATCCCACCACCTTCCTTGTCCTCCCTCCCTACCTCCCAGACCCTAAACATGTGCCACCTATACCCTGAACATGTTTTTGTTATGTTATTCTTCATATTCACATTCACATATGCACATCTGCGCCGCACTTAGATACGCCGCACGGAGATCTCGTACATGCGCAGGAGCGAGATGCGAGCGGCCGCGAGGATCCCGTGTATCCACGCTCGCTGCATGAAATCTCGCACATGCGTAGGAGCGAGATGCGAGCGGCCGGGAGGATGGCGGTACAAGGAGCATACAAGGTACAGAGCAGGGGGGAGGCATACAAGGTACAGAGCAGGGGGCGGTATACAAGGTACAGTGCGGGGGGGGGGGGGGTATATGCCGTGGGTTACATCGCAGCTCTCAGCTGCTGGGGATACAAGGCAATAGCCCGGGCTCTCTCTGTTGATAATTCGGGCGTCCCGGTACTGCAGCGCCCGCCATACCCGGCGTATAAGACGACCCCCCACTAGGGCTCAAAAGTAGTCTTATACGCCAGTATATACAGTATTTAAAAAAAACCGTTTTGGAGAGAAAACTAGTTTGAGACCGAAAGACAGGTGAAGTAAAATTAAGTCCCTGCTGTGGTTTACACAGAAGGTTGAAGGCAAAGGTTAAAAACATGGAATAAAATGGATGAGAAAACATCCAGTGAGGCACTTACTTCACTGGGGGGTCGTCAGCAGGATAAGCATAAAACACCTATGACGATTCCCCCCTGGCCAGGATCGTGTGTAGAGTTTCAGTGAATGATGGCAGCAAGGCAGTGTGCTTCTGATCAAATCACCTTTATTAGAAGATATGTGGCTCAACGCGTTTCAGGGTTCAAGATTTCCCCTTCAGACTCAGACTCTAGTTACCACCACTGTCGGCGCCTACTTTCAGACACTCGGGGGATTTCCTATCCAGATCCTTGAGTGTTTGAATAAACTTCCTCCTTTTTTTCCTTTCTCTTCCCATTTGCATCGATGGATCGAGGGGGCCCCGTCCCCCACCGGACCATAGGAGTACGGCAGACGCAGGGTGGGACTACCTCCATTCGGACGTGACGAACATAATCCAGAGAGTTACGAGAGAAGTGAAGAGTATCCTCTTCACCCAAGAGGAACCTGGGCCGAAACAGAGGGCCCCCCTTTAAGAACAATAACAATAATCCAGCAGCAGCCCCAAAAAACGAATCCAACATCCTAAAACTTATCAAAGACTTCGTCCGTAACGAGAATGACGGGTATTTTCTCTCCATCTACTTAACCCTAAATATAATACCTAGGGGCCTCAGACAATCTCTGAAACCTTCCTTTTTGGATGACAAACTTTTTGTAAAAAACTGGTTGAAAACCAGTGATGAATACTCATTTAACCTCATGAAACTACTCACCCACAAACGCAAACAAATATGCAAAGACCAAACCTTTCTCCTGAAAAATGTATTGCATTCTAGATCAATTGAACAACACCCCCAATGAGAAATAAAAGAGAATACCTTAAGCATTATGAATATGAAGTTCTTAGAGATAAATGTAGAAAATTACTTAGAGACCTTATAGATTATACGGAAAATAATATCAGAAGTTGGGAGCGCACTAGACCACGCCCCCTACTTAATACACATAGATACCAAAACCACCCAGGTCATGAGGAACCACCAACAAAAATGCCCAACAGAAACCTCACCTTTTATAATAGTAGAAATAAAATAAGGCCACTAACCACATTTATCAACCCTGGGCCTCATCCCAAGTCAATAACAACCCTCCCCCTGACAACCCTCACCAAGACAGGCACCATTAAGAATAACCAAACAAGGATCCAACCATCCCGTCCGACCATAACACTAGCCACACCACACAATGAAACCACCTCCGCAAGCCAATCCAGAGCCACCCTCACTGAGGTCTTCAACACCCCACCGGAAGATCGGCGCACGTCCACAGACACCCCACCTCATGATACCACAGCCCAAATACTGTCCGACCCCGAGTCTAGTTTCTCCACCCACTCTGTCAGTTATTCAGAACCTGATTAATTCCTAACCTTACCAACCAGTCTCACTGAGGATGCTTATTTAGACAGGGTCCCCCCGACTATCGGGACACCAAATCCGACGCCACCGCCCAGACAAGTCCTGACAAGCCTTTTGTCACTAAGCCCCTTCCTCCAGCCACTAAAATCACCACCCCCCAAGATCCCCTCAACACCACAGACACTAAAGATCACGCACTTTTACACTCCCCTGTCAAGTATGCGAAAAAAGCGGCTAAACCCAGACACCGAGGATGCAGAGGAGGTAGAAATAGACACTCCGTGTTTCAAAAAACTCAACTGCAAAAAAATTATAAAATCCACCCTTGACCCAACCACCCTTGAGAAACAACTAGGCATCTTCAACTTATCTAAACATAAACTCAACCCCCAAGAAATAGACAGTCTGGGAAAAGGCTTATCCTTTTGCCCCACTAACAATCCCGACCCTTTTGAGCTGTTTGTGGACCTAAACCAATTAGTGAGAAAACTCACCCTCCACAGACATTTCTCTCTGAAAGAACGGACACCCCACCACACTCCACCACCTCCATCCCCCAGCCCGACACCTATCAACCCAGCCCCCCCACATTCCCAAATCCCTGACCTCGTTCCCTCTAACATCAGACCCAAATCTACTTTCTACCCTTTAGAAAGCAAAGGCCCACACATCGAAACCTTCTTCAATATGGTTATTACGGACTTTAAACTGACCCTTAATGGCCCCAATCCAAAACCCACCAGCAACCTCACTCAGAAACAGAAAAAGCCATCAAAACTCTAACCGGAAATAAGGATATAGTTATAAAAAACGCAGATAAGGGAGGGGGAATTGTGGTAATGGACAGCAAATACTACAACGCCGAGTCCCTGCGTATACTATCAGACAAGACATACTACTCACCATTGAGTGAAGACCCAACACCCCGTTTTACGAAAGAACTTTACAATCTCATAGATGAAAGGTCACCACCTAGGCATCCTAGATAAGAAAACCAAACATACCTTAAAATTCCACACCCTGTCACAGCCAAATTCAACTTTCTACCTAAAATCCATAAGTCACTGTCCAACCCTCCCGGACGACCCATTATTTCAGGTATAGGTTCACTCACCACCAACTTGTCCGAATACATAGACGGCATACTACAACAGTATGTAATTCAACTACCATCATACCTAAAAGACACCACCCACCTACTACAAATACTAGAGACCTTCCAATGGAGAGAGAACTACCACTGGGTCACACTTCACTTGATGTGGCCGCCCTCTACAGCAACATAACCCACTCTCTTGGTTTAGAAGCAATATACAAATGGCTAAATTCCGATCCCCGCATGCCCAAGACACAGTGCCACTTCATCCTTAAATCCATAAAATTCATCTTGGAACACAACTACTTCAACTTTCAAGATAAGACCTTTCTCCAGACGAAAGGCACCGCTATATATGCCAACCTATTCATGGGTCACTTCGAAAGCAGTGTAGGCCTCTTCTCGCATCCCAAAATCCGCCTTTACAAATGCTACATTGACGATATTATCCTCATCTGGGAAGGCGAAACAGATAACCTTGCATGTTTCCTGAAAGAACTTAACAACAACAACTGGAACCTGTCCTTCACAATGGAACACAACACTAGGGAAGCAGTTTTCCTAGATCTCAACCTAAATATAGCTAATAACCTTATCACAACCAAAACACACTTCAAACAAGTAGACACAAATAGTTATTTGGACTACAAGAGCTGCCACCACTCCCGTTGGAAAAATAACATCCCCTACAGTCAAATGCACAGAGTACAAAGAAACTGCTCAGATAAAGAAACACTTACCCAACAAATAGAATTTCTGGGAAAGAGATTTTACGAAAAGGAATATCCCAAAAAACTAGTCATAGACTCCAAGAAAAGGATTCTGACAACCGAACGAGACATCAAATATGGAGAATCAAAACCAAAAAAGACAAAAAATACTAATAATTTCCCACTAAATCTTATCACCCGCTATAACTCCCAACACACCGCCATTAGAAAAATACTAACTAAACACTGGCCAATATTACTAAAGGACCCGATCATCAGCCGCACCATCCCTCAAAACCCGATCCTCACATTCCGGAGAGCCAAAACACTGAAATAGATCCTAGCCCCATCCTGCCCCAAATTTAATGCTACCAGAGGGGTGGATTTACCAGTAGGGTCTTTTAAATGCGGCAAAACACGCTGCTAAATGCTGTGCCATGATAGCACACGTCAGGGAAATTTCCCTCACCAACCTTGAAGAGCCCCTTTTGAGACATGAAATGACCTGTGGCACCACATTTGTCGTCTATCTCCTTTACTGCTCCTGTAACATCTATTACATAGGACGTACCACTCAACCATTACGAGAGCGCATGAACAACCACCAATCTAACATTTCCCGTAAAGTAGTTACTCACAGCGTATCACGCCACTTTGCAAACTGCCATGATGGTGACCCCTCCTCACTCCATGTCATCCCTTTGGAGTGGGTCCCTGATTCCTACCAGACATTGTGCCGTAAGGAAATGTTCTGGATTTACAAACTCAATACACTCACTCCGTTTGGACTAAATGAATCTCTAGAATACGTCAATTATTAACTTACCCACCATGTTTTCCGGCCACCCTATCGTCACACTATACATTAACCAGTATACAACCAATACCAATAGCTAGTCATCTATCCACACCCCCTCTTCGGATATGAGACCAAAACACGCACACCACTCACCCGCAGTCCCTTTCTCATTGAATATACACCCCTTTTCATCCCAGACTACCCACCCATCCCGCAACTAGAGACCTATACATTTCCTCATCACGCTTCACTTTTTGCACGGCTATATGCGTATTCATCCATTTTTTTAATTTGCTTCTAAGTTTCGTATAATTTTTCCACAATCCTCCCACACACTTGTCTATGCATATTTATATTCTGTATGTGTAATTGTATATAAACAAGTATATATCACTGGCCCCTCTCACGACTGCCCACTATGCGAATTATATATCTATATGTACAGTCATGTGAAAAAATTAGGACACCCTTTGAAAGCATGTGGTTTTTTGTAACATTTTTAATAAAAGGTTATTTCATCTCCGTTTCAACAATACAGAGAGATTAAAGTAATCCAACTAAACAAAGAAAACTGAAGAAAAGTCTTTTCAAGATCTTCTGTAAATGTCATTCTACAAAAATGCCTATTCTAACTGAGGAAAAAGATAGGACACCCTCACATGTATTCCCTCTTAAATTGGCTCAGATCTCACACAGGTATATCACACCAGGTGCACATAATTAGTAGATCGTTACTCTGCATGTTGAATGAGGCTTGCCCTATTTAAAACCATGACTGTACATATGCGCCCGTTTTGTAAACTCACCTTTTTTTTACTCACTTATTACATTGTATATGTGTTCTATGGGGGTTAATCACCACCCACCATGTTTAATAACTAACTCCTTCTCATATGTATGCATATACGCTCGTTCTGTTTTTATCTGTGTATATCCACACACATGTCCGTCACTATAATTGACACACATTCAATCCATATCCCCTCCTCCACACTTTTTTTTAAAATTATTTAAAATTATCTAAAACTATCCATTTAAAAAAAAAAATTCAATTATTTATCTATTACACTGTATATGTGTTTTATGGGGGTTAAAACACCATCCACCATGTCTATTAACTATATCTCTCTTATGTCATGTGTTTTCCATATATACTTATATATATGTTTTTATATTTATTTACATGTGTTTATACATCTATATCCCTTTTGCATCCCATATGTTATGATCCCATATTATTCTTCCCCTTTTTCACTATCCCTCCTTTTTCTGCCCCTTTTTTATCCTTAGCTAATGCATCCTCTCTCCCTCCAGCAGCACATGTGACCACACACACAGCACTACCCCTCCGTGCTGCCGTTCCACCAAGTGTTCCACCGCTGGCAACGCCCTCCCGGATCGCTTCTAAGTGCCCCACTTCTCCCACCAGCCACCACTCAGTACCTAAGGCTCCATTCCACCCCCCCACTATGACCACTTCCCACATTTATTTTATTTTCATTTCATTTGAACTGTCACTATGACTGGCCACTTCCGCCCTTTGGAACGCAGTATGCATTCCACCGACCGGAAGTGACATCACACCACTTCCGTTTTCGCCAATTTGCCAATTAAATCACTAATTGAACGATGTATTTATAGACCGAACCTGCTACATGTACAACTATAGCCACTTGCTCCTGATGAAGGGGAAATCTTGATCCCCGAAACGCGTTGAGCCACATATCTTCGAATAAAGGTGATTTGATCAGAAGCACACTGCCTTGCTGCCATCATTCACTGAAACTTTACACACGATCCTGGCCAGAGGGGAATCGTCACAGGTGTTTTATGCTTATCCTGCTGACGACCCCCCAGTGAAGTAAGTGCCTCACTGGATGTTTTCTCATCCATTTTATTCCATGTTTTTAACCTTTAACCTTTGCCTTCAACCTTCTGTGTAAACCACAGCAGGGACCTCATTTTACTTCACCTGTCTATCGGTCTCAAACTACTTTGTACATTCATTATGGCTTTTTTTTTTCTCAAAAAAGTTTTTTAAAATAAGTTTTCTATATTAAAAACAAGTTTTTTAACTATATGTATAATATGCTAGTAGTATAGCACCAGGATACCAAATTCTTGACATTTTATAGTTCATTTTTGCTCGGTTTTGGTGCCTTTTGTACCTTCCCCTCACCCTTACTTTTTGTTTTCTCAAAATGTATATTGAGTGCCCTCCGTGGACACTTTTCGGCTGCCACCCTTGCGCTACTCAGACTCAGACTCTACACCACTGTTGGCGCCTACTTTCAGACACTCGGGGGATTTCCTATCCAGATCCTTGAGTGTTAGACTAAACTTCCTCCTTTTTTTCCTTTCTCTTCCACTCTACAGAAACTGCCTTTACTAAAATGTTTAATGATCTCTGTCATATATCTTCTATATGAAAGAATCTTCATATAGAAGAGAGGATAAAAAAAATATAAAAATTATATTATCCTTCAGGCGGACATAAAAAAAAACGCCTCTAAGTTCTTTTTATCAAGTATCTTAATTTGATTTGTGCAAGCAGTGAAACAAAGGGACAATTGTATGTGCAAAAATATATAATCGTTTATTATAAAAACCAAGAATATAAAACAATACAACTGCAAAACAAATGATGGTTACAAAGCAACACCCAAAATGTACCACACAGTGGTGTTGACACACCCCTATCTGATCAGCACAGTATAACTTGGTGATTTATGACAACCAGTGTCATACTTTTAACAAACAGACTCATATACCAAGAGAAACTTAGGATCTTCTGTTTATCAAACAGGTTATAACAATAAAACACGGATTTACAGGAAAATAACTGTTATCCTTTGACTCTGTTTTCCTATGACCAATCAAAAATATATGATATTAATATGATAAAATATTCAGCTCGGCAATCAGACTAAGGAAAATAACTTTCCAAGGGTTTAGTCCTCTTTTCAAATAATGTCAGATCTTCCATTAACAATATGCATCTTTGCTAAGAGAATAATCAGCAGTATGGAGGCACCTAAGGCTATATATTCCATCAGTATGGGAACTCTTGGCTATATACCGAGAGAAATATCTTATTAATATCATGAGTAATAAACAAAATATACGTTACCGGGTCAAAGGTAGACAGAGTTCAGATGGGACCAGTTCTGAAGAACTTTCCTAGTAATCCAAAAAGAATAATCCAAGTTTCTTCTGATAAAGTTTTTCTTTTTGATTGAATGAATGGATCAATGGATATATGGATAATTTTTCCTCTCTCTCTAGTTTTTTCTTGCTACCCCGCACACGAGTAATTATTCCCCTCCTTATCTAAGAATCATCCCCTTTAGGTTAGGGATTCCCAATCAGGTGAGGTGGGTGTACTTGCATGCTAATAACACCATGATGTCATGTCAACTCCTAATATGGTAAAGAACAAATAATGAAATAATATAATATTGTCCATCTGCCTCCAGATGGCACTGCGGTATTGTAAATGAACATCACAACTTTAAGCATTTAAAATTAAATGTCTAATAATACGTTTTCAGGACCTTGTTGACCTTTCTATATAAATCATTGAGGAAGGTCTTTCCCTGACACTTTTAATTACCTATATCCTGGACTTGTTGGAGTTGACTGTCTTCTCCTATCTTTTTGAAATACAGGTTGACTTGATGAAAATTTTATATAGCGGCTTTGATGCTTGGCATCGGAACTTGTACATTTCACTTATCTACCTCCATGAATAACTATTGTTTTGAAATGGCATTTACTCTTCCCAGAAATTCAATTAACATAAACTTACTTGTTTCTATACCTTCTACAATACCTTCTAAATGGTAAATACATAGTATGACATACAGTACAGACCAAAAGTTTGGACACACCTCATTCAAAGAGTTTTCTTTATTTTCATGACTATGAAAATTGTAGATTCACACTGAAGGCATCAAAACTATGAATTAACACATGTGGAATTATATACATAACAAAAAAGTGTGAAACAACTGAAAATATGTCATATTCTAGGTTCTTCAAAGTAGCCACCTTTTGCTTTGATTACTGCTTTGCACACTCTTGACATTCTCTTGCTGAGCTTCAAGAGGTAGTCACCTGAAATGGTCTTCCAACAGTCTTGAAGGAGTTCCTAGAGATGCTTAGTACTTGTTGGCCCTTTTGCCTTCAATCTGAAGCATCCAAAGTTCATTCGCATAGAACTTAGTTCTAATACTGTACAGAGCAGGAGCTCCGTACAGTATTAGGCCTCTTTCACACGAGCGTGTCCGGTTAAGGTCCGGATGCGTTGCGGCAAACCCGCACGAGTAGGTACGCAATTGCAGTCAGTTTTGACTGCGATTGCATTCCGTTGTTCAGTTTTTATCGCGCGGGTGCAATGCGTTTTGCACTCGCATGATAAAAAACTGAATGTGGTACCCAGACCCGAACTTCTTCACAGAAGTTTAGGTTTGGGTTCAAGGTTGTTTAGATTGTATTATTTCCCCTTATAACATGGTTGTAAGGGAAAATAATAACATTCTGAATACAGAATGCATAGTACAATAGCGCATGGTGATGGATCATGTGATGGACCATGTGATGAACGCAGTGACGGCATCAAAGGTCCTATTCCTCTCAGATGAAGACAGAAGAGAAGCCGGTTGTGCAAAGTCGATTAAGGTAAGTTAAATTATTTTTTTATTTTTTTAGCCCAATTGTACTATGCATTCTGTATTCAGAATGCTATTATTTTCCCTTACAACCATGTTATAAGGGGAAATAATAATGATCGGGTCCCCATTCCGATCGTCTCCTAGCAACCGTGCGTGAAAATCGCTCCGCATCCGCACTTGCTTGCGGATGCTTGCGATTTTCACACAGCCCCATTCACTTCTATGGGGCCTGCGTTGCGTGAAAAACGCACAAAATAGAGCTTGCTGCGATTTTCACGTAACGCACAAGTGATGCGTGAAAATAACCGCTCATGTGAACAGCCCCATAGAAATGAATGGGTCCGGATTCAGTGCGGGTGCAATGGGTTCAACTCACGCATTGCACCCGCACGGAAAACTCGCCTTAGAATGTATTGGCCTTAGAATGTATTTGCTCCGATGAGTTAAAGTTATTGCTTCTTGCGAGACTTTGCGCAATAACTTCATAAATTAATTTGTACTGTAAAAAAAACATTTCCCGAACTCGGGTTCGGTTCCAAGTGGTACCTTGGAAACGAACCTGAGTTCGGGAAATGTTTTTTTCTATTGGGAACAATTTGGCCATTCTCACTTAGGGGTGCACTCACGTTTGTTGCCAGCGGTTTAGACATTAGTGGCTGTGTGTTGAGTTATTTTGAGGGCAAACCAAATTTACGCTGTTATACAAGCCGTACACTGACTACTTTACATTGTCTCAAAGTGTCAGGTCTTCAGGGTTGTCCCATGAAAAAATATAATAAAATATTTACGTAAATGTGAGAGGTGGACTCACTTTTGTGAGATACTGTGTGTATTCGGGGGTCATTCTCACAATGATCTTCATCGACCACAGGGTTAGGGGCCGATCATTGCTTTTATTTGGCACCTCAGCAAAACCAAAACAAACAATACAAATAAAACACCTGCCTGGCTGGGCTCTAACTAAACATGAGGACTCGCTACCTCACTGAAAGCCCCGTTCACACACGGGAACAACATGCAGCTTTTCCCAGCCTAACAATCCAGCACTTCCAGGCTGTAACAAAGTCCAGTACCTTTTGGGGGATTGCGGCCCAGAGGTCCTCCTGACTCTGGCCTAGCGACCGTTGATTCCAAGACCTTGCAGAGTCCCCCAAAGTTCAGGCTAACACCTAGCCCCGTGGCCTCGGCTGAGCCCACTTGTACAGAGCCTTCCCAGGCCTCTGCTGCACACAGACTCTTCCTCCTCCTAACAGTCTGGACTGGGCTCTTATCCCAAACTGATTGTTCCACCTGGTGCGGCCTCTGATCTGCTGATTGACAGCAAAGAGATGGAAACTCCTGCCATAGCCCTCCCCTAGCAGCCATGGTGCCTGTCACTGCCTCACATATTTCCCCCCTTGTTCAAGCCCGTAGGGGTGAACACTAGCACCAAACCCAGATGCTTGTGAGAGGGCATCTACCTGGCCTACAGTCATCCCTTTATTCTGCCAGACCCAGGACAACAGCGCTTGGTTTGTCACGAACACAAGTTTATTATGGAGTAGATCATATCTATGGGACTTTTTTCCTCCTCTCATTAGCAGGTACTCTCCTTCACGAGCGAGGATGGTACGCCTTCGCACCCGTGGCCTCTCTCTTTTATTTCTTTTTCTCTCCACATTTGGCCTTTGGCCTCCGGAACTTCTCTCAGAAGATGTTTTTATATGATCGGCAAGCTCTCTTTTTTGATTCTCGGGCTTCTGTACATGCTCCTCATGTCCTTTCTTGGACTGCTGCAACTTTTTTTTTTATAACATTTTATTAGCGTTTTCAAAGCATGTAATATAAATGATTACACAAACATTATTTTGATACAATTGCAATTGCAAATGAACATCATCAAAATACAGTTCCAGTAGTACCCATTTACAGCTTATTTCTCGAGATGAGTACACATTGTTATCGATATGTAACATGCTTTACTCCCCAAACTTCCCCCCACCCTCAATCCTCTCTGGATGTGCCTCCTTTCACCTTTACTCCTTCTCTTTCTTTAAATTTTTTATTTTTCCCATTTAGTGCACTCTCAAGTTCCCCAATGTTCCTCTTAGATCCCCTGTTAGATACCATTCTGTATGTCTAAAGTTCTTCATGATCCTTTGAATATCCTCTCCTGAGAGGTTTTTACTAATAAATGTTTTCCATTTGTTTAAGAAATGTGTCGACGTGCTATTCTTGTGTGATTCTGCTTCCAATTGTTCCATTAACAAGAAATGTTTTGGTTTAGCCAGTCTCTACAATGGCAGAAAATCCCTGCCAGATTGTACCTTCTTATGTCTGGAAATTGTACACCTCCCGCTCTCAGTGTTCTCCATAACGTTTTCATCCCAATACAAGCCCTTTTCCCGGACCAGATAAAGTCTGTAAAAGCTTTATTAGGTGCCATTATGTCTTTGTGACGTATAAGAATTGGTATTGTTTGCATCGGATACAGCAATTTTGGGAAGCTTATCATCTTTATTAAGTGGCATTTCCCTAATAGTGACAGTGGTAGATTTCACCATCTATTTAATTCCTGTTGAATTTTACACGAAGCCATGCTGATATGGCGTTATTAGCTTTTTTCCGTTGAGATGCTCTAACATAGCATCTCTCAGAAAACCTTCAAACAGTTTACCCACAACAGATGTTAAACTTACCGGCCTATAGTTTCCAGGCTCTGTTTTTGGACCCTATTTTAATATTGGCACCACATTTGCCATGCGCCAATCCTGTGGGACATTCCCTGTCAATATAGAGTCTGCAAATATCAGAAATAAGGGTCTGGCTATGACATTACTTAATTCTCTTAGAATGGGGGTGTATGCCATCTGGTCCTGGCGATTTGTCTATTTTAATCTTGTTAAGTCGCTGATGTACTTCTTCCTGGGTCAGACAGGGCTTTATCTGCTTTATACACCAAACAATGATTGTCTTTTAAAGTAGATTTAAAATGTATATTTCCTTTACTTTTACAGCAATAAACAACTTAATTAAAGAAGTCAAAAATTTGCAGCGGGAGCAGTGCGACCGGATGAAAAAGTTGAGGGCGCAGCTGCTGAAAAGGGTGAGGGATGAGCTGACCCTAGCAGAGGAGGCCAACAAAAAGGCCATGGCTGGACTGCTCCCAAAAATTAAAAAATTGCCATAATTTTTTTTTTCAATAGTTTTTTGGGGCTTTTGTTATTTATATTCTTAATATTTTTATTTATTTAAAGATTGTCTTATAAAACTTTATTGTTCTATAAAATGTGTTGTGTTTTGTTTTATTGTAACCAATGGGGTTACAGTATGGACAATTTAGTCTGGGCCAAAGTAATAATTCATTATCATTACATACAGCAGCCGCCGTTACATGGAAACAGGGTAATAGACATGGCGCCGCTTATGGTCGGAGCCCCGAACGCTAGTGTGAAAGTAGCCTTACCGTGTACTTAATGCTGTCTGTTCTGCTGTCTGTCCTCCTGACCCTGGAATAAAGGGGCCTTACAACAAATGTCTAAAATTACACCGTAACATTACATAAAAGTAAAAAACAACACATGTTATCAAACTGTAAAAAATGTCTTTATTAAAACAAAAATAATAAAGCAAGCCTCTATGGCAACTTTTTCAGCTCCGATACTATTTTATCCAGTTTTCGGAGCTGGTGGAGGTTTATTTCCTCCATTTGCCGCAACTTCCGATTAAAGCGGTGTTGAATTTTTTTTAGCTCCGCTACATTTTTTATAAATTCTTGTTTGGTGGCCTCCAATTCTCTTATAGCCATGTTCACAACTGGAGAAAATAAAATTATAATTAAAATTAGGGTTACTTATAAGACAAATAGTGCATTTTTTTAAATTTTAATATAACACTAGTTTCTGTTGTCCCCTCATTGTTACCACTTTTAACCACTTCACGACCGGCCATTAAGCATAGGCCTCAGCGTAACGTGACTTGATGCAGAGGGACAATCTATCACGGATACGGACCAACAAACACCCTGCCCCCAGGCATAATCGTTTGTGAACCGGGGTGCAAATGCAACTCAGCTAAACAGGCAGCCATGTTAACTAAGGGCTGATATTTGTCAGATTCATTACACATGTGCATTACAGCTCCGGAGATGCAGGGTGTTGTGGGGATCGTGGGATGCTTGTGAATATGTTATGTATACCAAATTATAGTAATGTGTGCACATATTTACCCTCCCGGTGGGGGATGAAGACCACCTCTTCCTCCTCTTCTGGAGCTGGGGGGGCGGAATCAGGTGGCTGGGAAGGGCCTCCTCCTCAGTGGCCTCTGTCTCGGCAACATAGAAGGTCCGGCCTCCGCCTCAGTGGCCTCTGTCTTGGCAACATCTTGGGGGGAAGTGGCCTCTACATTTTCCCCCTCCTCCTCTATGGCCACCTCGACATTTTCTCTCTCCTCCTCCATAGGCGCCTCCACATTTTCTCCCTGCTCCTCATTCACCTTTTTTTTTTGTGGTGGCGGACTGAGGGAACGGGTTGACCTGTAATAATGACACAATGTTAAGAATTTACACAAACAACTCATAAACCATAACCAAGGTAAAGATCAATAAATTCCTATATGGTGGAATCTGCATGGGATTATGTATTATACCAATAGTGGATTTACCTTTTTAAAAAAAACAAAAACTAGTCTAAGTTACAAGGTAGGATGAGGTAACATGGGATTTGTTAGGAAAGTGCCCTATAGGGTATTGTGACTGGGTATTGGATGTTTAGGTAAAGCAAACAACAGTTCGGAAATTAGATGAGGGGTTATTGGATGGTGTTATGTTGGGTATATAATTTTTTGTGGCTGCCAGCGTTATACTGTCTGCTAAGCATTTTGAAGATCTGTTGATTTAGTTGTCACAGTAACTTTATAATTAGAAGGAGGCTTAAAGTCTCCCCTTTAAGTGTCACTTTGACGGTGACCGTCCCTTTAACAGTGACTTTGATGGTGACTGGCCCTAATACACAGTGACTTTCACGGTGAACGCCCCTTTAACTGTGAACTCCACAGCTCCCGTCAATTGGCAGTTAGGATTTAAGTGAAAGGCTGGCACGCTTGTATTGGATAATACAAGTAATTTTTGGGGAATCTCGTGTATATCGTAGAGAGCCAAGACCCTGCAAGATTTATTTCCAGGTAGCATGGGATGTGTATACCAAGTTTCGTTTAAATCGATGGTTGCGTTTTATAGTTTTTGCAGAACATATATATAAGTGTGTATATATATATATATATAAAATCTTGAATCCCATGCAAATTAAGTGGGGGATGTATGTAATGGTCGGGGACGTTGACCGGAATGCTGAATGATGTTTGCAGTTTATGTAGATATAAACGTGTGAAACGTATGAAATCATCCGGTGACATCATACATCAGTACCGCGCTGTGTGTATAACAATATATTTACAATCTCAGCGAGGTAGAGATGTATGATGAAACCAGAAGATTTTGTAAACGTCACAACAGGTATTAAGTAATCATTTGAAAAGGGATGAAACACGGATGTAGTAGAGGTAACACACATGCTTTATGAGACGTGTTATGTAAACTTAATGCAATAAAATGTGTTAACCACTTCAACCCCCTAGCTGAAACCCCCTTAATGACCAGGCCACTTTTTACAATTCTGCACTACACTACTTTCACCGTTTATTGCTCGGTCATGCAACTTACCACCCAAATAAATTTTACCTCCTTTTCTTCTCACTAATAGAGCTTTCATTTGGTGGTATTTCATTGCTGCTGACATTTTTTGTTATTAATCGAAATTTAACGATTTTTTTGCAAAAAAATGAAATTTTTCACTTTCAGTTGTAAAATTTTGCAAAAAAAAACGACATCCATATATAAATTTTTCGCTAAATTTATTGTTCTACATGTCTTTGATAAAAAAAATGTTTGGGTAAAAAAGAATGGTTTGGGTAAAAGTTATAGCGTTTACAAACTATGGTACAAAAATGTGAATTTCCACTTTTTGAAGCAGCTCTGACTTTCTGAGCACCTGTCATGTTTCCTGAGGTTCTACAATGTCCAGACAGTAGAAAACCCCCACAAATGACCCCATTTTGGAAAGTAGACACCCTAAGGTATTCGCTGATGGGCATAGTGAGTTCATAGAACTTTTTATTTTTTGTCACAAGTTAGAGGAAAATTATGTTTTTTTTTTCCCCTTACAAAGTCTCATATTCCACTAACTTGTGCCAAAAAATAAAAACTTCCATGAACTCACTATGCCCATCATGAAATACCTTGGGGTGACTTCTTTCCAAAATGGGGTCACTTGTGGGGTAGTTATACTGCCCTGGCATTTTAGGGGCCAAAATGTGTGGGAAGTAGTGAAATCAAAATCTGTAAAAAATGGCCAGTGAAATCCGAAAGGTGCTCTTTGGAATGTGAGCCCATTTGCCCACCTAGGCGGCAAAAAAGTGTCACACGTGTGGTATCGCCGTACTCAGGAGAAGTTGGGGAATGTGTTTTGGGGTGTCATTTTACATATACCCATGCTGGGTGAGAGAAATATCTTGGTCAAGTGCCAACTTTGTATAAAAAAATGGGAAAAGTTGTCTTTTGCCGAGATATTTATCTCACCCAGCATAGGTATATGTAAAAAGACACCCCAAAACACATTCCCCAACTTCTCTTGAGTACGGCGATACCACATGTGTGACACTTTTTTGCAGCCTAGGTGGGCAAAGGGGCCCACATTCCAAAGAGCATCTTTCGGGTTTCACCGGCCATTTTTTACGCATTTTGATTGCAAACTACTTCACACGCATTTGGGCCCCTAGAATGCCAGGGCAGTATAACTAACCCACAAGTGACCCCATTTTGGAAAGAAGACACCCCAAGGTATTCCGTGAGGGGCATGGCAAGTTCCTAGAATTTTTTTTTTTGTCGCAAGTTAGTGGAATATGAGACTTTGTAATAAAAAAAAATCTTCATTTTCCGCTAACTTGTGACAAAAAAAAAAAAATTCTAGGAACTTGCCATGCCCCTCAAGGAATACCTTGGGGTGTCTTCTTTCAAAAATGGGGTCACTTGTGGGGTAGTTATACTGCCCTGGCATTTTAGGGGCCCATATGCGTGAGAAGTAGTTTGAAATCAAAATCTGTAAAAAATGCCCTGTGAAATCCGGAAGGTGCTCTTTGGAATTTGAGCCCCTTTGCCCACCTAGGCGGCAAAAAAGTGTCACACATGTGGTACCGCCGTACTCAGGAGAAGTTGGGGAATGTGTTTTGGGGTGTCATTTTACATATACCCATGCTGGGTGAGAGAAATATCTCGGCAAAAGACAACTTTTCCCATTTTTTTATACAAAGTTGGCACTTGACCAAGATATTTCTCTCACCCAGCATGGGTATATATAAAATGACACCCCAAAACACATTCCCCAACTTCTCCTGAGTATGGCGATACCACATGTGTGACACTTTTTTGCAGCCTAGATGCGCAAAGGTGCCCAAATTCCTTTTAGGAGGGCATTTTTAGACATTTGGATCCCAGACTTCTTCTCACGCTTTAAGGCCCCTAAAAATCCAGGGCAGTATAAATACCCCACATGTGACCCCACTTTGGAAAGAAGACAGCCCAAGGTATTCAATGAGGGGCCTGGCGAGTTCATAGAAAAAAAACGCAGCAACAGGCGAGAGCTTCCACAGTCATCCAGCAGTTGCGTTTTGACGATCATTCCCGCTGTCCTAAAAATGGTTAACTCAGTCTTCAACATCATCTCAAATCATCTCAGATACCCACAGACAGAAGGGAGTGGGTTCTTCTGACACCACACTTAGGTGGCATGGCCCAGAAACAAGCTCTGTGCCCTTAGCTGTCCTGAACCTGCCTCTTTCTTTTTCTGCTCCTTCTGCCAGGCAAGCGATGTATGCCACCGACTCTGCTCCGCTTTTTAGCGAGGAAGATATTACTGAGGACAGTCAGCAGCTACTGCCCAGTCCACATTTGGAGGAGCTGTCCGCTGTTTCCTCCTGTAGGCATGCAAGTAGTGACGATGACAGATGAGTGGGAGCAGATTTTGAGAGCGGTCAAGGATGCGGCCATGAGACTGGTGAGGGGGACATAAGTGATGAGCAGAAAGTAGTGGATGATGTAGTTAATCGCACATGGGAACCAGGTGAAGAGGGGGCTTCATCATTATCATCAGGGAGTGAGAATGCCAGCGTGTCCTTGAGACAGAGGCAGAGCGGCAGCATGCGGCAGAGCCAGCAGGCTGCAAGCTTGGCCTTGGGCCAGCAGTTTGAGATCTGAAGCCAAACGTGCTCAGGGTAGACCATCTGCTACTCAGGAGCCTACCTCTCCGGAAACAACTAGCGGTGCAAGTCTTCATAAGTCTTCTTGTGCCAAGCCAAGGTGAAGAATCCCATGCCATCACTATTTATCTAAAATAAGCTATACCAGCCTTGCATACGTAGATACAGCAGAAGGTGGGCCAGTCCTTGAGCCTGTCGGTGTTTGTCACAGTTCATGGCAGCGCCGATGTGTGATGCTGTAACTATGGTCAAGGACAATATACATCCTTTACAGCCCACTGGGTAAATGTGGTTCCAGCCTAGTGTGGCAAAACCAACCTCGCCACTGGGTGGTGGAGAGGCCTGGTTGCCAGCCTCTTGCCCCAGGATTATGGGCCCTCTCATCAGCCATGCTTCCTTTGTTCACAAAGGACTTTTACTAGTGTTTGAATCCCTGGTCTAATTCGTGCCATTTTGGGATATGTTAAATGTCTATATGTACTGTAAAGGGCGGGACATTGTATATTTGAGTGGTGATGTCTGTCCTATTGTCTCCATGTGTGTATTGGCGATTTCCCTTTGTCCTGAGAGATAATTGAATTACGCCTCGGTTGTCTCCAGGACAGAAGATCTCCTGCCTGTGATACAATTGCATCAATCCATTGTGTGGAGTAATTGTATCACAGGCAGAGGGGAGGATTTTGTGTGGGAGTGTCTGAGTGTATTGTACATGTGATCTACAGGGAATTGGGAGCCCAGTCTCCATTCCCCAGCGGCCTTGTGATCTACAAGGAATTGGGAGCACAGTCTTCATCCCCCAGCGGCAGTTTAACGAACCAGGGGGAGACAGTAAGCCCCACAACAGTGCAGATGGGACCATGGACTCTGCACTCACAGCACAGGGGGTAGGGACAGTCGGTCCTGTCCCCCAGCAACAGGGCTGTTTAGCCAAAGGGAAGACAGTCGGTCTCTCCCTACAACAGCAGAGCGGTGTATCTAAAGGGGAGACAGTCGGTCTCCCCCTACAACAACCAGGCTTCTTCCGTGGTTGCGCTGGCACCAGGGCAAAGTACCGCTGGTCTCTGCCCACTCAGCAACCCACCAAGGCAGTCTACCAGTTCCCCACATAGCCGTGGTGAGGCACATGGACAGGTTTATCCCTTGCTCAGGTTTAGTAACCATTTATTGTGGGTGGGCTGTACTGCTGCTTCTGTTTTGTGGGTGGGCTGCTGGACTAACAAGGGCACTGACTGGCAGAAGGTCAGATGCCCTGTTAGTCTGTTTGGAAAAGGGGATAAATGTGGCGAAACCAACCTCGCTACTGGGTGGTGGAGAGGCCTGGTTGCCAGCCGATTATGGGCCCTCTCATCAGCCATGTTTCCTTTGTTCACAAAGGACTTTTACTAACGTTTGAACCCCTGGTCTAATTCGTGCCATTTTGGGATATGTTAAATGTCTATGTGTACTGTAAAGGGTGGGACATTGTATATTTGAGTGGTGATGTCTGTCCTATTGTCTCCACGTGTGTATTGGCGATTTTCCTTTGTCCTAAGTAGAGTTGACCGGACACCTGGATGTTCGGGTTCGAGAAGTTCGGCCGAAATTCCCGGAAATGTTCGGGTTCGGGATCCGAACCCGATCCGAACTTTGTCCCGAACCCGAACCCCATTAAAGTCAATGGGGACCCGAACTTTTCGGCACTAAAAAGGCTGTAAAACAGCCCAGGAAAGGGCTAGAGGGCTGCAAAAGGCAGCAACATGTAGGTAAATCCCATGCAAACAAATGTGGATAGGGAAATTAATAAAAATAAAAATAAAATAAATAAAAATTAACCAATATCAATTGGAGAGCGGTCCCATAGCAGAGAATCTGGCTTCACGTCACCCACCACTGGAACAGTCCATTCTCAGATATTTAGGCCCCGGCACCCAGGCAGAGGAGAGAGGTCCCGTAACAGAGAATCTGGCTTCATGTCAGCAGAGAATCAGTCTGCATGTCATAGCAGAGAATCAGGCTTCACGTCAGCCACCACTTCAACAGTCCATTGTCATATATTTAGGCCCAGCACCCAGGCAGAGGAGAGAGGTCCCGTAACAGAGAATCTGTCCTCATGTCAGCAGAGAATCAGTCTTCATGTCATAGCAGAGAATCAGGCTTCACGTCAGCCACCACTGCAACAGTCCATTGTCATATATTTAGGCCCAGCACCCAGGCAGAGGAGAGAGGTCCCGTAACAGAGAATCTGGCTTCATGTCAGCAGAGAATCAGTCTGCATGTCATAGCAGAGAATCAGGCTTCACGTCAGCCACCACTGCAACAGTCCATTGTCATATATTTAGGCCCAGCACCCAGGCAGAGGAGAGAGGTCCCGTAACAGAGAATCTGTCTTCATGTCAGCAGAGAATCAGTCTGCATGTCATAGCAGAGAATCAGGATTCACGTCAGCCACCACTGCAACAGTCCATTGTCATATATTTAGGCCCAGCATCCAGGCAGAGGAGAGAGGTCCCGTAACAGATAATCTGGCTTCATGTCAGCAGAGAATCAGTCTGCATGTCATAGCAGAGAATCAGGCTTCACGTCAGCCACCACTGTAACAGTCCATTGTCATATATTAAGGCCCAGCACCCAGGCAGAGGAGAGAGGTCCCGTAACAGAGAATCTGGCTTCATGTCAGCAGAGAATCAGTCTGCATGTCATAGCAGAGAATTAGGCTTCACGTCAGCCACCACTGCAACAGTCCATTGTCATATATTTAGGCCCAGCACCCAGGCAGAGGAGAGAGGTCCCGTAACAGAGAATCTGTCTTCATGTCAGCAGAGAATCAGTCTGCATGTCATAGCAGAGAATCAGGCTTCACGTCAGCCACCACTGTAACAGTCCATTGTCATATATTTAGGCCCAGCACCCAGGCAGAGGAGAGAGGTCCCGTAACAGAGGATCTGTCTTCATGTCAGCAGAGAATCAGTCTTCATGTCATAGCAGAGAATCAGGCTTCACGTCAGCCACCACTGCAACAGTCCATTGTCCTATATTTAGGCCCCGGCACCCAGGCAGAGGAGAGAGGTCCCGTAACAGAGGATCTGGCTTCGTGTCAGCAGAGAATCAGTCTGCATGTCATAGCAGAGAATCAGGCTTCATGTCAGCCACCACTGCAACAGTCCATTGTCATATATTTAGGCCCAGCACCCAGGCAGAGGAGAGAGGTCCCTTAACAGAGAATCTGGCTTCATGTCAGCAGAGAATTAGTCTGCATGTCATAGCAGAGAATCAGGCTTCATGTCACCCAACATTGGAACAGTCCATTGGCATATATTTAGGCCCCGGCACCCAGACAGAGGAGAGGTTCATTTAACTTTGGGTAGCCTTGCAATATAATGGTAAAATGAAATCAAAAATAGGATTGAATGAGGAAGTGCCCTGGAGTACAATAATATATTGTTAAGGGGAGGTAGTTAATGTCTAATCTGCACAGGGGATGGACAGGTCCTGTGGGATCCATGCCTGGTTCATTCTTATGAACGTCAGCTTGTCCACATTGGCTGTAGACGGCTGCGTTTGTCTGTAATGACGCTCCCTGCCTTGCTGAATACACGTTCAGACAAAACGCTGGCCGCCGGGCAGGCCACCACCTCCAAGGCATAAAAGGCTAGCTCTGGCCACGTGGACAATTTAGAGACCCAGAAGTTGAATGGGGCCGAACAATCAGTCAGTACGTGGAGGGGTGTGCACACGTACTGTTCCACCATGTTAGTGAAATGTTGCCTCCTGCTAACACGTTGCGTATCAGGTGGTGGTGCAGTTAGCTGTGGCGTGTTGACAAAACTTTTCCACATCTCTGCCATGCTAACCCTGCCCTCAGAGGAGCTGGCCATGACACAGCTGCCTTGGCGACCTCTTGCTCCTCCTCTGCCTTGGCCTTGGGCTTCCACTTGTTCCCCTGTGACATTTGGGAATGCTCTCAGTAGCGCATCTACCAACGTGCGCTTGTACTCGCGCATCTTCCTATCACGCTCCAGTGCAGGAAGTAAGGTGGGCACATTGTCTTTGTACCGTGGATCCAGCAGGGTGGCAACCCAGTAGTCCGCACACGTTAAAATGTGGGCAACTCTGCTGTCGTTGCGCAGGCACTGCAGCATGTAGTCGCTCATGTGTGCCAGGCTACCCAGGGGTAAGGACAAGCTGTCCTCTGTGGGAGGCGTATCGTCATCGTCCTGCCTTTCCCCCCAGCCACGCACCAGTGATGGGCCCGAGCTGCGTTGGGTGCCACCCCGCTGTGACCATGTTTCATCCTCATCCTCCTCCACCTCCTCGTCCTCCAGTAGTGGGCCCTGGCTGGCCACATTTGTACCTGGCCTCTGCTGTTGCAAAAAACCTCCCTCTGAGTCACTTCGAAGAGACTGGCCTGAAAGTGCTAAAAATGACCCCTCTTCCTCCTCCTCCTCCTCCTGGGCCACCTCCTCTTCCATCATCGCCCTAAGTGTTTTCTCAAGGAGACATAGAAGTGGTATTGTAACGCTGATAACGGCGTCATCGCCACTGGCCATGTTGGTGGAGTACTCGAAACAGCGCAACAGGGCACACAGGTCTCGCATGGAGGCCCAGTCATTGGTGGTGAAGTGGTGCTGTTCCGCAGTGCGACTGACCTGTGCATACTGCAGCTGAAACTCCACTACGGCCTGCTGCTGCTCGCACAGTCTGTCCAGCATGTGCAAGGTGGAGTTCCACCTGGTGGGCACGTCGCATATGAGGCGGTGAGCGGGAAGGCCGAAGTTACGCTGTAGCGCAGACAGGCGAGCAGCGGCAGGATGTGAACGCCGGAAGCGCGAACAAACGGCTCGCACTTTATGCAGCAGCTCTGACATGTCGGGGTAGTTGTGAATGAACTTCTGCACCACCAAATTCAGCACATGCGCCAGGCAAGGGATGTGCGTCAAACCGGCTAGTCCCAGAGCTGCTACGAGATTTCGTCCATTATCGCACACCACCAGGCCGGGCTTGAGGCTCACCGGCAGCAACCACTCGTCGGTCTGTTGTTCTATACCACGCCACAACTCCTGTGCGGTGTGGGGCCTGTCCCCCAAACATATGAGTTTCAGAATGGCCTGCTGACGTTTACCCCGGGCTGTGCTGAAGTTGGTGGTGAAGGTGTGTGGCTGACTGGATGAGCAGGTGGAAGAAGAGGAGGAGGAAGCCGAGAAGGAGGAGGTGGCAACAGGAGGCAAAGAATGTTGCCCTGCGATTCTTGGCGGCGGAAGGACGTGCGCCAAACAGCTCTCCGCCTGGGGCCCAGCTGCCACTACATTTACCCAGTGTGCAGTTAGGGAGATATAGCGTCCCTGGCCGTGCTTACTGGTCCACGTATCTGTGGTTAGGTGGACCTTGCTATAGATGGCGTTGCGCAGTGCACACTTGATTTTATCGGATACTTGGTTGTGCAGGGAAGGCACGGCTCTCTTGGAGAAGTAGTGGCGGCTGGGAACAACATACTGTGGGACAGCAAGCGACATGAGCTGTTTGAAGCTGTCTGTGTCCATCAGCCTAAATGACAGCATTTCATAGGCCAGTAGTTTAGAAATGCTGGCATTCAGGGCCAGGGATCGAGGGTGGCTAGGTGGGAATTTACGCTTTCTCTCAAATGTTTGTGAGATGGAGAGCTGAACGCTGCCGTGTGACATGGTTGAGATGCTTGGTGACGGAGGTGGTGGTGGTGTTGGTGGTACATCCCCTGTTTGCTGGGCGGCAGGTGCCAACGTTCCTCCAGAGGTGGAGGAAGAGGCCGAGGCGGCAGCAGCAGAAGAGGCCGAGGCGGCAGCAGCAGAAGAGGCCGAGGCGGCAGCAGCAGAAGAGGTAGCAGGGGGAGCCTGAGTGACTTCCTTGTTTTTAAGGTGTTTACTCCACTGCAGTTCATGCTTTGCATGCAGGTGCCTGGTCATGCAGGTTGTGCTAAGGTTCAGAACGTTAATGCCTCGCTTCAGGCTCTGATGGCACAGCGTGCAAACCACTCGGGTCTTGTCGTCAGCACATTGTTTGAAGAAGTGCCATGCCAGGGAACTCCTTGAAGCTGCCTTTGGGGTGCTCGGTCCCAGATGGCAGCGGTCAGTAGCAGGCGGAGTCTCTTTGCGGCGGGTGTTCTGCCTTTGCCCACTGCTCCCTCTTTTGCTACGCTGTTGGCTCGGTCTCACCACTGCCTCTTCCTCCGAACTGTGAAAGTCAGTGGCACGACCTTCATTCCATGTGGGGTCTAGGACCTCATCGTCCCCTGCATCGTCTTCCACCCAGTCTTGATCCCTGACCTCCTGTTCAGTCTGCACACTGCAGAAAGACGCAGCAGTTGGCACCTGTGTTTCGTCATCATCAGAGACTTGCTGAGGTGGTATTCCCATGTCCTCATCATCAGGAAACATAAGTGGTTGTGCGTCAGTGCATTCTATGTCTTCCACCACTGGGGAAGGGCTAGGTGGATGCCCTTGGGAAACCCTGCCAGAAGAGTCTTCAAACAGCATAAGAGACTGCTGCATAACTTGAGGCTGAGACAGTTTCCCTGATATGCATGGGGGTGATGTGACAGACTGATGGGGTTGGTTTTCAGGCGCCATCTGCGCACTTTCTGCAGAAGACTGGGTGGGAGATAATGTGAACGTGCTGGATCCACTGTCGGCCACCCAATTGACTAATGCCTGTACCTGCTCAGGCCTTACCATCCTTAGAACGGCATTGGGCCCCACCATACAGTCATGTGAAAAAATTAGGACACCCTTTGAAAGCATGTGGTTTTTTGTAACATTTTTAATAAAAGGTTATTTCATCTCCGTTTCAACAATACAGAGAGATTAAAGTAATCCAACTAAACAAAGAAAACTGAAGAAAAGTCTTTTCAAGATCTTCTGTAAATGTCATTCTACAAAAATGCCTATTCTAACTGAGGAAAAAGATAGGACACCCTCACATGTATTCCCTCTTAAATTGGCTCAGATCTCACACAGGTATATCACACCAGGTGCACATAATTAGTAGATCGTTACTCTGCATGTTGAATGAGGCTTGCCCTATTTAAACCTCAGACATTTAGTTTGGTGTGCTCCTGACTGTTGAAGTGAGAGTGAGCACCATGGTGAGAGCAAAAGAGCTGTCAGAGGACTTCAGAAAAAAGATTGTAGCAGCCTATGAGTCTGGGAAGGGATTTAAAAAGATCTCAAAAGATTTTGAAATCAGCCATTCCACTGTCCGGAAGATAGTCTACAAGTGGAGGGCTTTCAAAACAACTGCCAACATGCCCAGGACTGGTCGCCCCAGCAAGTTCACCCCAAGAGCAGACCGCAAGATGCTAAAAGCGGTCTCCAAAAACCCTAAAGTGTCATCTCGAGAACTACAGCAGGCTCTGGCTACTGTTGATGTAGAAGTACATGCCTCTACAATCAGAAAGAGACTGTACAAGTTTAACTTGCATGGGAGGTGTGCAAGGAGGAAACCTTTGCTTTCCAAGAGAAACATCGAGGCCAGACTGACATTTGCCAGAGATAAAGTTGACAAAGACCAGGACTTCTGGAATAATGTTCTTTGGACAGATGAGTCCAAAATTGAATTATTTGGACACAACAGCAGAGGACATGTTTGGCGTAAACCAAACACAGCATTCCAAGAAAAGAACCTCATACCAACTGTGAAGCATGGAGGTGGAAGTGTCATGGTTTGGGGCTGCTTTGCTGCAGCAGGACCTGGTCAGCTCACCATCATAGAATCCACGATGAATTCTACTGTGTATCAGAAGGTGCTTGAAGAACATGTGAGACCATCAGTTAGAAAATTAAAGCTGAAGCGGAACTGGACCATGCAACATGACAATGACCCAAAACATACTAGTAAATCAACCAAAGATTGGCTGAAAAAGAAGAAATGGAGAGTCCTGGAATGGCCAAGTCAAAGTCCAGATTTGAATCCCATTGAGATGCTGTGGGGTGACTTGAAAAGGGCTGTACGTGCAAGAAACCCCTCAAACATCTCACAGCTGAAAAAGTTCTGCATTGAGGAGTGGGGTAAAATTTCCTCAGACCGATGTCGAAGACTGGTAGATGGCTACAAGAACCGTCTCACTGCAGTTATTTCAGCCAAAGGAGGTAACACTCGCTATTAGGGGCAAGGGTGTCCTATCTTTTTCCTCAGTTAGAATAGGCATTTTTGTAGAATGACATTTACAGAAGATCTTGAAAATACTTTTCTTCAGTTTTCTTTGTTTAGTTGGATTACTTTAATCTCTCTGTATTGTTGAAACGGAGATGAAATAACCTTTTATTAAAAATGTTACAAAAAACCACATGCTTTCAAAGGGTGTCCTAATTTTTTCACATGACTGTATATCGCTGTAAATTCTGGCGGCTACTGGGACCTGAGGTAGTTGGTACACTAGGACGTGTGAGGGATAGATTTCAAATAGCTCTGATACAGCAGAAACCACTAAATTAGGAAATTGCTAAATTGGGAATTGTATTTCAACCCAGAACAAAAAATGTGCTTTGATGGACACTAAATAACTTGCCCAGCCACAACAGTACAGCAGTAACGACAGATTCAGCAGGATATAAATTTGAGGCCTAGTATTTAGGCGCTGGGTGACAGGTATAGGTTTACTGACAGAATTAGACTTGGAAATGCACAGTAGCGTGTGTGTGAAGTTATTCAGAATGACCCTATGTGCACCTTGAATCTGATATACCCTTTTAGGGATGTATTTAAAGTAGGCCTGATACAGCAGAAACCACTAAATTAGGAAATTGCTAAATTGGGAATTGTATTTCAACCCAGAACAAAAAATGTGCTTTGACGGACACTAAATAACTTGCCCAGCCACAACAGTACAGCAGTAACGACAGATTTAGCTGGATATAAACTTGAGGCCTAGTATTTAGGCGCTGGGTGACAGGTATACGTTTACTGACAGAATTACACTGGGATATGGCCAAAAAATAACCACACTATTGATGGTTAAATGCACTTGGTGTGACAGCTTGACCAACCACACTACTGAGGGTTAAATGCACTTGGTGACAGGCGCAGCTTGCCCCTGATGTAGTATATGGCCAAAAAATAAACAGACTATTGCTGGTTAAATGCACTTGGTGTGACAGCTTCACCCTGATGTAGGCTTTAGCCAAAAAACAACCACGCCATTGAGGGTTAAATGCACTTGGTGACAGGCGCAGCTTGCCCCTGATGTAGTATATGGCCAAAAAATAAACAGACTATTGCTGGTTAAATGCACTTGGTGTGACAGCTTCACCCTGATGTAGGCTTTAGCCAAAAAACAACCACACCATTGAGGGTTAAATGCACTTGGTGGCAGCTTGTGCTGGTGCAACACAAGACACAAAATGGCCGCCGATCACCCCAGAAAAAAGTGTCTGAAAAACGCTCTCGGCAGCCTACAAACAGTGAGCAATTCAATAGCAGCAGTTCAATCATCCACAGCTGCAGATCGATCAATGGATGGAGTCTTTTGGAGGAGTTAATCAGCCTAATCTCGCCCTACTGTCGCAGCTGCAACCTCTCCCTATGCTAATCAGAGCAGAGTGACGGGCGGCGCTATGTGACTACAGCTTAAATAGAGGCTGGGTCACATGGTGCTCTGGCCAATCACAGCCATGCCAATAGTAGGCATGGCTGTGACGGCCTCTTGGGGCACGTAGTATGACGCTTGTTGATTGGCTGCTTTGCAGCCTTTCAAAAAGCGCCAAGAAAGCGACGAACACCGAACCCGAACCCGGACTTTTACGAAAATGTCCGGGTTAGGGTCCGTGTCACGGACACCCCAAAATTCGGTACGAACCCGAACTATACAGTTCGGGTTCGCTATTCCCTAGTCCTAAGAGATAATTGATAAACGTCTCGGTTGTCTCTAGGACAATAGACATTGTGTATTCTCCTGCCTGGGATACAATTGCATCAACCCATTGTGTGGGGTAATTGTATCACAGGCAGAGGGGAGGATTTTGTGTGGGAGTGTCTGAGTGTATTGTACGTGTTTATTGGCTGTTTTTACAAAACCCTGTGGGTGGTAACCTTGTTGGAAAATGCATGTGTGTTCAATAAAGAGTTCATGTTTTACCCTTCTTCATGTTGAGGCTGGTGTTTGGGTAACTGATCGACACTGGAGATTGCTATACGCTGAAGATTTGCTATACTCCCCTGGCTATACTATTAGCTCTTGTAAGAGTTGTTCCTGCTCTCTAGATTTAGGAGAGGTTCACCAACTGGAGCCTGGAGCCTTGTCGTAGGTCCAGGGTGGGTAGGAGACGGCGAGACCTCAACCAAGCTTCGGTGGTTCGTGGGGTCTGCAGCGCTTACGGTGTCAAGTGGAGTGCTTGGAGTCCTCGGGAAGCACTAGGAGCATCATTCGACGGAGGTACCCGGTCGGGGTGCCAGGAGATCCATTACAGTTGTCATCTCTGAGTTGTTCGACTGTGTCTACTTTACTTATTTGTTTTCCCTTTTAAATATTCCCTCCCTTTGCAATATGTACAGTACACCTTCTCATTCAAAGAGTTTTCTTTATTTTCATGACTATGAAAATTGTATATTCACACCGAAGGCATCAAAACTATGAATTAACACATGTGGAATTATATACATAACAAAAAAGTGTGAAACAACTGAAAATATGTCATATTCTAGGTTCTTGAAAGTAGCCACCTTTTGCTTTGATTACTGCTTTGCACACTCTTGGCATTCTCTTGATGAGCTTCAAGAGGTAGTCACCTGAAATGGTTTTCACTTCACAGGTGTGCCCTGTCGGGTTTAATAAGTGGGATTTCTTGCCTTATAAATGGGGTTGGGACCAACGGTTGCGTTGTGGAGAAGTCAGGTGGATACACAGCTGATAGTCCTACTGAATAGACTGTTAGAATTTGTATTATGGCAAGAAAAAAGCAGCTAATTAAAGAAAAACGAGTGGCCATCATTACTTTGAGAAATGAAGGTCAGTCAGTCTGAAAAATTGGGAAAACTTTGAAAGTGTCCCCAAGTGCAGTCACAAAAACCATCAAGCGCTACAAAGAAACTGGCTCACATGCGGACCGCCCCAGGAAAGGAAGACCAAGAGTCACCTCTGCTGCGGAGGATAAGTTCATCCGAGTCACCAGCCTCAGAAATCGCAGGTTAACAGCAGCTCAGATTAGAGACCAGGTCAATGCCACACAGAGTTCTAGCAGTAGACACATCTCTAGAACAACTGTTAAGAGGAGACTGTGTGAATCAGGCCTTCATGGTAGAATATCTGCTAGGAAACCACTGCTAAGGACAGCCAACAAGCAGAAGAGACTTGTTTGGGCTAAAGAACACAAGGAATGGACATTAGACCAGTGGAAATCTGTGCTTTGGTCTGATGAGTCCAAATTTAAGATCTTTGGTTCCAACCACCGTGTCTTTGTGCGACGCAGAAAAGGTGAACGGATGGACTCTACATGCCTGGTTCCCACCGTGAAGCCTGGAGGAGGAGGTGTGATGGTGTGGGGGTGCTTTGCTGGTGACACTGTTGGGAATTTATTCAAAATTGAAGGCATACTGAACCAGCATGGCTACCACAGCATCTTGTAGCGGCATGCTATTCCATCCGGTTTGCGTTTAGTTGGACCATCATTTATTTTTCAACAGGACAATGACCCCAAACACACCTCCAGGCTGTGTAAGGGCTATTTGACCATGAAGGAGAGTGATGGGGTGCTGTGCCAGATGACCTGGCCTCCACAGTCACCGGACATGAACCCAATCGAGATGGTTTGGGGTGAGCTGGACCGCAGAGTGAAGGCAAAAGGGCCAACAAGTGCTAAGCATCTCTGGGAACTCCCTCAAGACTGTTGGAAGACCATTTCAGGTGACTACCTCTTGAAGCTCATCAAGAGAATGCCAAGAGTGTGCAAAGCAGTAATCAAAGCAAAAGGTGGCTACTTTGAAGAACCTAGAATATGACATATTTTCAGTTGTTCACACTTTTTTGTTATGCATATAATTCTACATGTGTCAATTCATAGTTTTGATGCCTTCAGTGTGAATCTACAATTTTCATAGTCATGAAAATAAAGAAAACTCTTTGAATGAGAAGGTGTGTCCAAACTTTAGGTCTGTACTGTATATTTCCCATAATGTACTAAGTAGTGTTCTAATAAGTAACTTGGGAATAAGTATAGTTTCGAGATATTGGTACGGAGAAAGTGTAATTGTCTCAGATATGACATAGGAGAGCCCTTTTAATTTCATATCCCATACTGATGAGATGAGGAAAGCGAATAGTACACCTATGTGAATTGATATGTTAGAATTAAGGTTTCCCCTTATTCCCGTTATCCTTTTTCATCTTATATATGTTAGTAACATAGTAACATAGTACATAAGGCCGAAAAAAGACATTTGTCCATCCAGTTCGGCCTGTCATCCTGCAAGTTGATCCAGAGGAAGGCAAAAAACCCCTGTGAGGTAGAAGCCAATTTTCCTCACTTTAGGGGAATAAAAATTCCTTCCCGACTCCAATCAGGCAATCAGAATAAATCCCTGGATCAACGATCTCTCTCTAGTAGCTATAGCCTGTAATATTATTACGCTCCAGAAATACATCCAGGCCCCTCTTGAATTCCTTTATTGTACTCACCATCACCACCTCCTCAGGCAGAGAGTTCCATAGTCTCACTGCTCTTACCGTAAAGAATCCTCTTCTATGTTTGTGTACAAACCTTCTTTGCTCCAGACGCAGAGGATGTCCCCTCGTCACAGTCACCGTCCTGGGAATGAATAGATGATGGGATAGATCTCTGTACTGACCCCTGATATATTTATACATATTAATTAGATCTCCTCTCAGTCGTCTTTTTTCTAAAGTGAATAACCCTAATTTTGATAATCTTTCAGGGTACTGTAGTTGCCCCATTCCAGTTATTACTTTAGTTGCCCTCCTCTGGACCCTCTCCAGCTCTGCTATGTCTGCTTTGTTCACTGGAGCCCAGAACTGTACACAGTACTCCATGTGTGGTCTGACTAATGATTTGTAAAGTGGTAGGACTATGTTCTCATCACGGGCATCTATGCCCCTTTTGATGCAGCCCATTATCTTATTGGCCTTGGCAGCAGCTGCCTGACACTGTTTTTTGCAGCTTAGTTTGCTGTTTATTAAAATTCCTAGATCTTTTTCCATGTCAGTGTTACCGAGTGTTTTACCATTTAATAAGTACGGGTGACTTGCATTATTCCTTCCCATGTGCATAACTTTACATTTGTCAGTGTTAAACCTCATCTGCCACTTATCTGCCCAAGCCTCCAATCTATCCAGATCGCTCTGTAGTAGTATACTGTCCTCATCAGTGTTAATTACTTTACACAGTTTAGTGTCATCTGCGAAAATTGATATTTTGCTATGCAAGCCTTCTACAAGATCATTAATAAATATATTGAAGAGAATAGGGCCCAATACTGACCCCTGAGGTACCCCACTAGTGACAGTGACCCAATCTGAGTATGTACCATTAATAACCACCCTCTGTTTTCTATCATTGAGCCAGTTACTTACCCACTTACAGACGTTTTCTCCCAGTCCGAGCATTCTCATTTTATATACTAACCTTTTATGTGGTACTGTGTCAAATGCTTTGGAGAAGTCCAGATACACGACATCCATTGATTCGCCGCTGTCAAGTCTAGAACTTACCTCCTCATAGAAACTGATTAAATTTGTTTGACATGAGCGATCCCTCACGAAACCATGCTGATATGGCGTTATTTGCTTATTTCCGTTAAGATGCTCTAACATAGCATCTCTCAGAAAACCTTCAAACAGTTTACCCACAACAGATGTTAAACTTACCGGCCTATAGTTTCCAGGCTCTGTTTTTGGACCCTTTTTGAATATTGGCACCACATTTGCCATGCGCCAATCCTGTGGGACATTCCCTGTCAATATAGAATCTGCAAATATTAGAAATGAGGGTCTGGCTATGACATTACTTAATTCCCTTAGGATACGGGGGTGTATGCCATCCGGTCCTGGCGATTTGTCTATTTTAATCTTTTTAAGTCGCTGTTGCACTTCTTCCTGGGTCAGGCAGGACACTTTTAATGGGGAATTTATTTCAACATTCGGCATGTCATCTGACAGTTTATTTTCCTCAGTGAATACATTGGAGAAAAAAATATTTAACAGCTTTGCTTTCTCCTCGTCGCTCTCTGCGACTCTCCCCTCATTACTCTTTAACGGGCCGACACCTTCAGATTTATACTTTTTAACATTTATATAATTGAAGAACATTTTAGGATTAGTTTTACTCTCTTTGGCAATTAATCTCTCGGTCTCTAGTTGGGCCGCTTTTATTTGTTTTTTACATGTTCTATTTTTATCCTTATAGTTTTTCAGTGCTTCCGTGCTACCTTCCTGTTTTAGTGTTTTATATGCTTTCTTTTTGTCATTTATTGCTTTCGTTACAGTTCTATTTATCCACATTGGTTTCTTTTTGTTCCTTAACCTTTTATTCCCATACGGTATGTACCTCTCACAATGAGATTTTAGGATGCTTTTAAAGATATCCCATTTTGTGGCTGTATTTTTATTTGTGAGAACTTTATCCCATTTAGTTAGGCCTATGGCCTCTCTTAGTTGGCTAAATTTAGCTTTTTTGAAGTTTGGTATTTTTGTTCCTCCCTGTAGAAACGCTCTTTTGAATGATAATTGGAAGGTTATTACTTTGTGGTCACTATTTCCCAGGTGTCCCCCAACCTGCACGTCTGTTGTTCTGTCAGGCCTATTGGTTAATACTAAGTCCAGAATGGCCGTCCCTCTAGTCGGGTCCTGAACCAGTTGGGAGAGGTAATTGTCTTTGGTTATTGCCAAGAACCTGTTTCCTTTATGAGATATACAAGTTTCAGTTTCCCAGTCTATATCTGGGTAGTTGAAGTCCCCCATAATAACCACCTCATTATGATTTGCCGCCTCGTCTATCTCGGTTTTAGTTAAACCCACTAAATGCAACTGGTGAATTTACCAATCGCACACCCAGTATCTACAAGTGCATAATGTATCATTATGTGTTCACACCGCAGACAGTGTGGTAATATTGGAAGTCTCACTACCGACTCCATAAAGTTGTGTAATAACAACGACTTGTTATGTTTTATGGTTCAACTGTTCTATGTTGTGCACTGTATTCATGAGATCAGAACTACAACAAAACATCAAAAACAATACTCACAACTAATAGATTGGCAGGAACTGCTGGGCATAAAGCTAAGAGTCATTATAATAGTCTTGATAACATAACGCATAATGTCTTGGAACATAAGAGGCTGTGGGAGTAATAAGAAACGTACCATGTTTTTTTCCCTTACAAAGTCTCATATTCCACTAACTTGTGACCAAAAATAAAAACTTCCATGAACTCACTATACCCATCACAAAATACCTTGGGGTGTCTTTTTTCCAAAATGGGGTCACTTGTGGGGTAGTTATAATGCCCTGGCATTTTAGGGGCCCTGATGCGTGAGAAGTATTTTGAAATCCAAATGTGTTAAAAATGCCCTGTGAACTCCTAAAAGTGCTCTTTAGAATGTGGGTCCCTTTGCCCACCTAGGCTGCAAAAAAGTGTCACACATGTGGTATCGCCATACTCAGGAGAAGTTGGGCAATGTGTTTTGGGGTGTATTTTTACATAGATATTTCTCTCACCCAGCATGGGTATATGTAAAAATACACCCCAAAACACATTGCCCAATTTCTCCTGAGTATGGCGATACCACACGTGTGACACTTTTTTGCAGCCTAGATGCGCAAAAAAGGGGCCCAAATTCCTTTTAGGAGGGCATTTTTAGACATTTGGATCCCAGACTTCTTCTCACGCTTTAGGGCCCCTAAAATGCCAGGGCAGTATAAATACCCCACATGTGACCCCATTTTGGAAAGAAGACACCCCAAGGTATTCAATGAGGGGCATGGCGAGTTCATAGAAGATTTTTTTTTTTGGCACAAGTTAGCGGAAATAGATTTTTTTTTTCTCACAAAGTCTCCCTTTCCGCTAACTTGGGACAAAAAGTTCAATATTTCATGGACTCAATATGCCCCTCAGCGAATACCTTGGGGTGTCTTCTTTCCGAAATGGGGTCACATGTGGGGTATTTATACTGCCCTGGCATTTTAGGGGCCCTAAAGCGTGAGAAGAAGTCTGGAATATAAATGTCTAAAAAAATTTACGCATTTGGATTCCATGAGGGGTATGGTGAGTTCATGTGAGATTCACAAGTTAGTGGAATATGAGACTTTGTAAGAAAAAATAAATAAAATCAATTTCCGCTAACTTGTGCCAAAAAAATGTCTGAATGGAGACTTACAGGGGGGTGATCAATGACAGGAGGGGGTGATCAGGGAGTCTATATGGGGTGATCACCCCCCTGTCATTGATCACCCCCCTGTAAGGCTCCATTCAGACGTCCTTATGTGTTTTGCGGATCCGATCCATGGATCTGCAAAACACATACGGACCTCTGAATGGAGCCTTACAGGGGGGTGATCAATGACAGGAGGGGGTGATCAGGGAGTCTTTATGGGGTGATCACCCTCCTCTAAGGCTTCATTCAGACGTCCGTATGTGTTTTGAGGATCCGTGGATCCATGGATCGGATCCGCAAAACACATACGGATGTCTGAATGGAGCCTTACAGGGGGGTGATCAATGACAGGGGGGGTGATCAGCGAGTCTCAATGGGGTGATCACCCCCCTGTCATTGATCACCCCCCTGTAAGGCTCCATTCAGACGTCAGTATGTGTTTTATGGATCCGCAAAACACGGACACCGCGGTTCCGCAAAACACATACGGACATCTGAATGGAGCCTTCTAGGGGGGTAATCAATGACAGGGGGGTGATCAGGGAGTCTATATGGGGCGTTCAGGGGGTTAATAAGTGACAGGGGGGGGTGTAGTGTAGTGGTGTTTGGTGCTACTTTACAGAGCTGCCTGTGTCCTCTGGTGGTCGATCCAAGTAAAAGGGACCACCAGAGGACCAGGTAGCAGGTATATTAGACGCTGTTATCAAAACAGCGTCTAATATACCTTTTACGGGTTAAAAAAAAAATATATCTCTTGATGAGATAGACTTCCCCAAACTGACGCAAGAAGCAGTGGATCTTCTAGACGCCCTATATCAAACTTGGCACTAACAGAGGCAATAGCACAGTTAGCCAAAGGGAAATCCCCTGGACCCGACTGATTGCCTCTGGAAGTATATATTAAATATGCTAAGCATATAAACCCATTATTACTCCATATGTATGAAGATGCTTTTAATAAGGGGTCCTTGCCTTTATCCCTGTAAGATGCCACAATTGTAGTACTGCTTATGCCGGGGAAGGATCCAGCTGACTGTGGATCGTCTAGGTCAATTTCCTTGTTAAATATTGACTATAATATTCTAGCAAAACTTCTGGCAGTAAGATTAGGAAGAGTTGTCAGTATGTTGATCCACCCCGATTAGTCTGGATTCTTGCCTGGCAGATCCACCACGGATAACATCAGGAGGGTACAGGTGGTGACTCAGATTATGAGGGAGGAAAGATGGGTATTGGCATCCCTCGATACCGCAAAAGCGTTCGATTCTTTAGAGTGGCCGTACCTATTGATGACACTCCAACATTTTGGATTTGGTCCCAAATTTATTAACTTGATTTCCATATTTACAAGCAACCTAGGGCTAATATACTGGTGAACGGGCTGGTGTCTGAAAGTTTTGACTTAGGAAGAGAAACGCTTCAGGGATGTCCTCTGTCCCCATTGCCCTTTGCACTTGCCATAAAATCCTTAGCTATAAGCATTAGGATAGATGAGCAGTTTAAGGGTATAAACATAGGAGAACTAGAAGATTGAATCGGCTTATATGCTGATGACATGGTGTTATTTATGTCTAAAGTAGAGACCACACTTCCCAGAACCATATCTTTGATTGAGACATTTGGACACTATTCTAGCCTGGATTCTCCCCTGTGTGAATTCTCTGATGTATAACAAGCTGTGATTTACGGTTAAAACATTTTCTACATTCTGAACATAAAAATGGCTTCTCTCCTGTGTGAATTCTCTGATGTATAACAAGCTGTGATTTATGGTTAAAACAGTTTCCACATTCTGAACATGAAAATGGTTTCTGTCCTGTGTGAATTCTCTGATGTATAACAAGATATGATTTACAGTTAAAACATTTCCCACATTCTAAACATGAAAATGGTTTTTCTCCTGTGTGAATTCTCTGATGTATAACAAGATATGATTTATGTTTAAAACATTTTCCACATTCTGAACATGAAAATGGCTTCTCTCCTGTGTGAATTCTCTGATGTATAACAAGATCTGATTTTTGGTTAAAACATTTTCCACATTCTGAACATGAAAATGGCTTCTCTCCTGTGTGAATTCTCTGATGCACAACAAGCTTTGATTTACAGATAAAACATTTCCCACATTCTAAACATGAAAATGGCTTCTCTCCTGTGTGAATTCTCTGATGTTTTACAAGAGCTGATTTATGGTTAAAACATTTTCCACATTCTGAACATGAAAATGGTTTCTCTTTTACGTGAGCGGTTTTATGTTTAGCACCTCCTCTGTGACTTTTATTCTGTGTTACAGTCTGTGATGAATCAAAAGATCGGACCTGTTTAAAAGAATCAATTGATGCGTTGCTGTGATTGGATGACGGTATATTTTGCATATTGGCATGCTCTTCAAATGTATCTTGTGTGATACCATAATCTACTTCAAAATCTGAAGATACCAGATGTTTCTCTAAATTCCTGGTACAGTCATCTGCCAAGAATAAAACACATTTTATTATTGATGAATAATATTAAAATTGTATAGAAGTTTTACAAATTTTCGATATAAAAAATCCACAGAAAGTATAAGACATGGCACACAATTACAATATCAATTGACTACAACAGTGGTGGCCAAACAGACCACAATCTAATAGTAGACTGAGGGGCATAACTCGAAAATGCTGGCTCCCACCTTGAGCAACTTCCCTGCAACCCCCACCCAATCAGTCATTTAAAAGATATATAAATAAAATATTTCCTAGCGCTGGACAAGAGTTGACAAATTCCCTCTTAGTGCCCCACACAATAGTTATCTCCCCTCAGTGTCCCTTTCACAGTGGAATTCCCCTTAGTGCCCTCTTCATAGTGCTGATGCTCCCTAAATGCCCCCACTCAGTAGAATGTACTCAAGGTCTCCAAACGGTAGTTATGCCCCCTAAGTGCCCCCACACAGTAGTTATGCTCCCTTTGTGCGCCCCCTGCAGTAGAGCTGTCCCTTAGTGTCCCCTTTACATCAGCGAAGCTCCTGTACTGTGAATAAAGTTAAAGTAATACCGATCTTCCCAGCAGCAGGCAAATATTTGGTGTTCAGTGGTGAGATTTGTATGACCTCTTAAAGGGTTTCTATCACTTCGGTGTCACATATTTAGCTGTCAGACACTAGCGATCCGCTAGTGTCTGCTCTGCCCAACCATCCTAATATAATTGCTTTTGGGGCAGCCGTTTTGCTAAAAAAAGAACTTTTATTAATATGCTAATAAGCCTCTAGGTGCTATGGGGGCGTCATTAGCACCTAGAGGCTCCGTCTACCTTCAGAAACTGCCGCCGCCCAGCGCGTCCCTCCAGCCCGCCCATCTCCTCCTGAATGCGATCCTCCTTGTGAGCGCCTGTATTCGGCGCATGCGCAGTGAATGTCTGACAGCTTCCCTGCTCAGACATCTCCACTGCGCCTGTTCCTTGGAGCACTATGGCGTCATCGCGCAGGCGCAGTGAAGATGTATGAGCAAGGAAGCGGTCAGACATTCACTGCGCATGCGCCGAATACAGGCGCTCACAAGGAGGATCGCATTCAGGAGGAGATGGGCGGGCTGGAGGGACGCGCTGGGCGGCGGCAGTTTCTGAAGGTAGACGGAGCCTCTAGGTGCTAATGACGCCCCCATAGCACCTAGAGGCTTATTAGCATATTAATAAAAGTTCTTTTTTTAGCAAAACGGCTGCCCCAAAAGCAATTATATTAGGATGGTTGGGCAGAGCAGACACTAGCGGATCGCTAGTGTCTGACAGCTAAATATGTGCAGCGAAGTGATAGAAACCCTTTAAGAGGTCATACAAAAAAATCTCACCACTGAACACCAAATATTTGCCTGCTGCTGGGAAGATCGGTATTACTTTAACTTTATTCACAGTACAGGAGCTTCGCTGATGTAAAGGGGACACTAAGGGACAGCTCTACTGCAGGGGGCGCACAAAGGGAGCATAACTACTGTGTGGGGGCACTTAGGGGGCATAACTACCGTTTGGAGACCTTGAGTACATTCTACTGAGTGGGGGCATTTAGGGAGCATCAGCACGCGTAGAGAAAAGTCGCTCTTCATTTGGTGCTAAAGGACCTACACTCTCAGTGGGACGATGTCACCATGCATTACTAAGCCATAATGATGGGAAAACATGGTGATGTCATCACGTTGGTAGCACAGGTCCTTCATCACTAAGAGAGACTGCCTTGTGTGTACAAGCGGATAAGGCAATTTATTTTTATTTTAACCCCTAAATGGCCATTTTCCACTTGTGTGCCCATTTTAGACGGCCATTACATGGATGCACTCCTGTCTAAATGGCCATTAAAAATAGTCTCATTAATTTACATTGGGTCCATCTTGCAGTGAAAACGGCCACAAATAGGACATGTCCTATTTATCACAAACACTATTCAGCCTTAAAAAAAAAATGGCCACGTGAATAGCGCCATCGAGTTCAATTCATTCTAAAAACTGTTGTGTGAATGTAGCCTTATCCTGCAGCCTTTCCCGATTACACAAACTACATATAGCGCCAAAGAATAATCCTGTGACCCGAACTTCATCACTACAGCTAGGACACTGTGCATACCGAGGTCTCGCCACATCTCAGTCCTGTCACTCTGCATGGCCCACACCATAACATCTTTCTTTTTTCGTGAATTTATAATATTAAAGGTGTTATCTCATGAGACAATAGGGTCAATTCACCAGGATATGCCCCTATTGTCTGGTAGCTGCGAGAATTCACCGTAGATGATAAATATTGCATAATCTATGTAGTCTGGGCTGTTACGGACGCAGAAATACCAAACATTTGGGGGAGATTTTTTTTATTGAAAAGATTATTTTCAAACAAAAAAAAAAAAAGCATAATTTTTTTAAATGAGATTTATTGAATAAATTAGGGTTTTTCCCCCCCTTTTTTTACCACTTCATAGTCCCACAAGGGGACTATAACAGACAGCTTTTTGATTGATTTTAAAGTGCAATGCATTATCCCTATAGTGCATTTCATTTTAAGGTCAGTGCTATTCTGCTGCTGAAAATTACTCAAGGCTGGTCTGGGGCCTACACACGACACCAGCCAGCCTTCACACACATCGGCACTCTGCGATCGCATTTACAAAGTGCCGATGGGAGAAAGAGGGAGTCCACTTTATCTGTCAGCAGTTTACATGCGGCAGGCGCCACTGCCCGCGGCAGGCGCAAGTATTAAACAGCCTGGATCAGCACTCCTGCCAGTCCGGGCTGTTAGAGCAGGGCCGCGGCTCTCATCAGTGCAGCTCTTAGACTGGGGCGCCGTAAAAGAAGAGGCGGCCCATCCTAAGGCCACTTAGTGACCGCCATAAAAAGGCATATGGGTGGTCACTAAGGGGTTAATAACCCCACTGATAGCATGTCAAGGCATGTAGGTGAATTTATTTATGCACGTGTAAGAAATACAGATTAATACAGATTTTTAGGAAAATACCGTAAGCCATATATTGTATCGGTATCCTGTTCTCAGCAACTTCCTGGTAATTAGAGCCTATACTTGTCCTCTCAAAGCCAGTGTGAGCGAGTACTGTCTATCTGGACAACGGACCATTAGCATATCAAAAGGTACTGTAGTTGTCAATTATATAAAGAATGGCTGACAACTGTCCAGTAGGTGGAACATGGCTAGTGGGGCAGGAAAATGCTGGAAAATCCCAACATTCCAGCTGCTTCTATCAGTCTTCAAGAGTTAACAGAAAATTGCTAGAAAACTATAAGGAACAACCAAAAGGATGTGTCCAAGCCATAGGGCCTCAGGACAGCGATACAGATGACTGTGTTGCGGCGGGGAAGAGGAGCGAGAGGCGTCTCTTTTCCCTGTTCCTCTGATAGGCTGCTGGCACAAGACCCGCAGCCTATCAGAGGCCGGTTCAGGCAGCACAATGATGTAATCGCGCCGCCTGAGCCTTACAGCGCGGGACACATGTCGAAAGAGGCCTGCATCGCATCGCTACCATAAGGAGGTAAGTATAGAGAGGTGGGGGAGAGGCACTTGTTATTGGCAAATGATTTGGGGGAGAGGCACTTGTTACTGGCACATGATTGGGAGGAGGAGAGGCACTTGTTACTGGCTCATTATTGGGGGAACTATGGGGACACTTACTGGCACATTATATGGAGCCTCGCTCTGGCTCCCACCTGACACCGCCACAAGTACAATTATTGGCTTCCGCGGCCGGGGGTGGCCCTAAGTGGACTAATGGAAGAGACGCAGCGGGACCCGCGGCTGCTCTGAGCTCCCTCTCTGCATCTTTAGGAGAGCAGTGGCTGCTGGGGCTCGGAGCGTGCCGCCACACAAGCACTTCTTCTGAACGTTGCCAGTTCAGCCCCCAAAGAGCTGCGCAGCCACGCAGGGGAGAAGAAGAAGCAGCCAGGGCCCTCACCTCAGTCCGTGTCCGGCTGCCGCCCACAGACAGACAGTGGTGCCCAACCAGTGAATATAAGCCCAAAAGAGTATTTATTTTCCCTTAAAACAATGCTGACAAATGTATTGCACATTTAATAGACAGACTAAGGATACTATACCAAGTGTTTTTGTTTGTAGTTGATCTTTATTATCGCTTGCATATCTTGTGTTCGTGGGGGCCTCATGTTCGAGTTTCGCCTAAGGCCTCACAAAGTCTAGAGCCGCCTCTGAATGTAGCATCCCTGGCCAAATGCACTTGTCCACGTGTCCGTGGCTAAGTGGTCCTTCCCAGTAGCTGTGTTGGTCAGGGCACGTGTGATGTTACGGGACACATGTTGGTGTAAGACGGGCACGGCACACCTTGAAAAATAGTGGCGGCTAGGGACTGCGTAATGCGGGACGGCCGCCGATACCAGGCTGCGGAAGGCCTCAGTGTCCACAAGACTAAATGGCAACTTTTCCAGGGCCAGTAATTTGGAAAGCTGCGCATTTAGTGCTATGGCCTATGGGTGGGTGGGTGGCTGGGTATTTGTGCATGCGTTCAAAGTCCTGGGGTAAAGACATTTGGACACTGCGCTGGGACCCGGAAGTTGCTGACTCAAGCACATACGGTACTTGGCTGAGTACCGCCATGTGCCGAGCATCGAGATGCTTGAGCCGAAAAGGTGTTCGGCCGAACATGCTCGATCAACACTAATCATTATTCCCATATTGCACAATATATCTATTTCTTTTTTATCAGCAGAATCTTAGAGACCTCTCTGCTTTACTTAGTGGTCACTACTCACCTGGGCGGTTATCTGTAGGAATGTCCTCTGTACTCTGCTCATCACCCCTCACATATGTCTCTGTAGGATTAATATTGTTCAGATCTTCACCCGGATTCACAAGCTGTGAAAGAAATATTGTAGAAGTCATCAGACGGTTGGAAAAGTCGTGTGGAAGGTTTTATATGACCTAAAAAGACGACCAAAAATGACCGGACAGCAGAAGTTATCTGACCCAAATATCTGCAGGTCTCCTGTATAAATCCAATCTGATTGCTTCATTATTCCAACCAGTTTGCAATGCAGGGAGAGTAGCCCTTATATTCCATCCCTAACATTACATTGTGTATATAACATTACACTGTTTGTGCACCTGTTGCCCTTGCTGGCCGCCCCAGGGCTGTGAAGCCGGTAAGCCAAAGTTCTTTCGATCCGTGGCTGCTCTGCTGCAGCCAATTACTGGATTCAGGGGTAACATGTCCACAAGAAGCACATCACCACTAAAGCCAGTCATTAGCTGCAGTAAAGCAGGTGACCATGTCTGTGCCGGCGAGGGAGCAAACAACATTTACTGAAAGATGGACACACAGGAGCTGGCACACATAACCAAAGCTGAGGGTAGCAGGTACGTATGACTCTTTCCATAGTAGAGGCTGCGGGCACATGTGAAAAGTTACTTATTCCTGAACAAACCCTTTAATGCTGTCTTCCTGTTCTGTCTACCAGTTTTGGGATGACTGCAGGCATGAAGATACTGAACCTAGTATAAGGGACAGCGGAGAACACAGGAGAGGTGAGAACTTATCACTGCTTATAGTAAAAGGACAGGAGACGTGCAAACTGATTACGATTATATTATAGGATTATTATTACTATTATTAGTACCTTATAAAAGCCACTGTACTTTTTTTCAACAAGCGCTGCACGGCTAGATTTATCGCATGCATCATTCAGGGAGCATGTGTTATTTCTCCCACAATGTTCCTGCAATTGTCTCTGACCACCTTGCCCAGTTGGAGTTAGGTGAGGAGACGGCCAGCGCGGTTGTTTGCTGCTTGATGCACTTTAGAAAGTATTTGGCTATGTGGCTACTATCACCCAGGGAGATCCGCTCTAAAACGGCATGGCAACGCTTTACATGATAAGAAGAAGGGGTAATGGGAGCGATGTTCTGCCCTGCTTCTGTATGGGACAGGAGGATAGCCATGGAGGAGGCCGATAAGTGCCTGGTGTCGGAACAAACGTGGAGGTGTCAATAGGACCTGGCCTTCTTGCTACAGTGCTGCCTCGCTGCAAAAAACATTGATCTAATGGGCTGTGAAAGGCATGAACTGTTCCAGTCCGTAACCGTTGCTCCAGGTGTCCATTGTGTGCACCTTGCTGCACAGCTAGAATTGCAAGGAGTGGCCTACATTCACCGCCACTTGAGAGTACAAAGCAGAGATGGCTTTTTTTGAAAAAAATGCCAGCTAGATGACTTCTAGTGAAGCTGAGCACATGCCATTAGCCCCCTAAAGGCAACAGAATCCACAAAGTGGTACCACAGCGACTGCACCACCAGCAACTTGTGCAAGCAGAGTTGTTTCTTGGTCACACATTCCATTATCGATGGCTGATGGTGGGACAGAAAAAGGGGGAGGCATAGTCTGAGCAGGAGAAGCAGTAACTGATGGTGACTTGGACACAGTACTGCACGTGGATGCCGCCTGGCTGCCACAAAGGAGACTGGGAGAAGGAGGAATCTCTTGTTGTGGTAGCTGGCAGACACCTCTGTCACTCCCATGGCTTATTGTAATCTGGCAGATCTTGCACAGGGCATTGCTTTTGTCTTCCAGCACCGTAGAGAAAAACTGCCAGGCAGGAGATACTTGCACACTCCACACAGAGCTAGCTGCAGCCTAGCTTGTTTTAGGTCTGGCACGTTTTCAGTCTGCAACCACAGTATCATCATCATCACCAGTTCCCAAGCTGACAATATTAGAAGCAGATCTGGCCCTGGCAGGTTTTGGGAGCTTCTAACTGTATGCTGCCTTCACTCTGTATTGCTGCCACTGCCACCATCCTCTTCCTCTGATGTTACCTTCTTCTCAGCTCCCTGATCTAGCGCCCAGATCCTGTCCAACACACAATCATTGTAATAGTCCTGAACCTCTCCACCATGAAAACTGTGATATGTCATCATGGGTTTCCTAGCTTCCTCCGGATTACCTGCTTTATACTTGCCTTGAGTTCCACTGCTGCTACTACTGCCCCTACCATCACCAGTACAGTTACAGGTGCCACTACTCCTACCACCACAAACACAACTATGCATGGGGTGCCCCTCCGCCCCGAATCTCCTCCTCATGGTAGTCTAAACGTTGAGCCACCCAGTCCACAATTCCATACTACATGCAACACCATGCGATCAAAAAGGTGTATGTCCCACAAAATGGTATTAATAAAACAGTCACCTCATCCCGCAAAAAATGAGCCCTCTACATAAGAAAATCGCTCAAAAAATAAAAAAAACTATAGCTCTCAGAACATGGAGTAAAAAGTTTTTTTGTGTAAAAAATGCTATTATTGTGCTAAAGTGAAATAAAAAATATATACATATTAGGTATCGCCGCGTCTGTAACACCCAGCTCTATATAAATATCACATAACCTAACCCGTTAGCTGAACACCGTTAAAAAAAAAAAAAAAAAAAAAAAAAAAAAAGCTTTTTTGTCACCTTATATCAAAAAAATTGCAACACCAAGCAATAAAAAAAAAGGTGTGTACCCCCCCAAAATAGTACCAAACAGTCACCTCATCCCGCAATAAAATGAGACCCTACCTAAGGCATTCGGTCACAAAAAAAAAAAAATATGTCTCTCAGACTATGGAGACACTAATACATAATTATTTTGGTTTCAAAAATGCTATTATTGTGTAAAACTTAAATAGACATATTGGGTATTGCCACGTCTGTAATGACCCGCTCTATAAAAATGTCACATGACCTAACCCCTCAGGTGAACGCTGTAAAAATAAATAAATAAAAACTGCACCAAAAACAACACATTTTTTGGTCACCTTGCCCCATAAAGTGTAATAATAAATGATAAAAAAAAATCATATGTACCCAAAAATGGTACTGTTGAGGAAGGGTTGAGACGTATGCATATATCCATACAAAAGTGCGTGCATGTGTGATATATATGCATGCACTGACTGCCACGTCATAGGACGATGTACGCAGATATGCCCAGCATCTGCGCACGTCTGCCCCTAATGGTCTACAGGGACTCATTGTGGCCCCTGTGGAAAATATGTGCCCCCAAATAAGTATATATATATATATATATATATATATATATATATATATATCCGGAAATGGAACAGCACTCCAAGACTTGAAAAGAATAAATATCTTTATTCACACATGTGAAAAAATAGCAGCAATGTTTCAGCTCACAACTGAGCCTTTCTCAAGCTCAGTTGTGAGCTGAAACGTTGCTGCTATTTTTTCACATGTGTGAATAAAGATATTTATTCTTTTCAAGTCTTGGAGTGCTGTCCCATTTCCGGATATATATTAAGGGTGAAGCTCATTCCCTTGGACATAGCACCTGAGCCAGCGTACTGGTGCCGCCAAATTTCATTTTCTTATATATATATTTATGTATATATGTAGAGGGAAGTGTATTCAATTCCCTATAAACTCTTATCAACAGTTCATCCCCCATGTTTAGAGTAAAACTTGTGCTGATAGCCTGTAGGATAACAGCTGATTAGTATCTAGTCCTCTTTTGTTCAGGCCCCAAACAATCAGACTCTCTGGCACCGTTTGTCAGGGGGCTTTCTAACCAAAGACATTATAAACCTGTTTTCCACACCTCTGCCCCATGGCCATGCTTCTACTCCCAGCATTTTGGGACTAGTGGGGAGGACTCTGGGGATTTGAGGAAGGCACACTATGATGTCACATCACTGAGGAGGGGGGAGGTGGGCTGTTTCTGAGGCTGATATAGGAGCCCCAAGGAAGGAAGAGGGTCTCTTGCAACCAGACTAGAATCAGAGACACATGGGAGAAAGCACATCCATGATGACTACCTGGAAAAGGCCTACTAACTCTGGAAGGATTAAGTATTTACCTGTGTAGCCCCTATCTACCCCTCACATACCCCCTATTTCCAACCCCTTCCCTGCCACCAACACATCCCATTGCAATAACTATACCCATACCCCCTACAACCCCTTGCCCATAACTCACCACCCTATGATCCCTCTCCCTGTCATCCACTCCTACCATTGCCCTGTACCTCAGCAATCACTTGTTAGGTATTAACCCTGGCATTGCTGAATCCCTAACCACCTAACAGGAGCATCCCTGTTCCCGATACTCCTAACAGGAGCCAACCCTTGCATTGATGGATCCCTACCCTTTAGTTCCCCTTACCCTAATCCTACTATACTTGCAAGGTATGAACCCTTGCATCGCTGGACCCCTACCCAATGTCTGTGGCCTGCATTCACCCCTGCAGGGCCACCAATCTTAGGGATAGAATTGGACAGGTGGGGTGGGGTGGGCTGCTAATACTTGTATAGTTAGTTTGTGGGCGGAATTTGGGAACGTGTAGTTTAGGATTGTATATTTGTAGTGCTGTGTATTTACTGTATATCGTGTGCGTCAGGTGTTAATAAATACTGTTATATTTGTACCCTTTGTGTAGCGTGTACTTGTTAGCGGTAGTGAGTTAGTTAGGCGCATGCAGCATAGTGATTAGTGTATAGCGAAGGTATTGTATTGTTGTTGTTATATAAAGGTATAAATAGGCGGAGTCACACTAGACGATTCGCGCCTATTTATGAATATTAATTATCGAATATATTATCGATATTTGCATAAATATTGGTGATTAATATTCCCCCTTTACAGGTACCAATAAAAACGTCAACTCTTCCTGCTAAAAACGAGCCCTTGCACAAGACGATCGGCAGAAAAATGTTAAAAAAATAGGGCGTACAGAAAATGGAGACACAAAAACTATTTCTTTTTTCAAAAATGCTTTATTATGTAAAACTAAAACAAACAGAAAGTAGACATATTTGATATCATTGCATCTGTAAGAACCTGCTCCATAAAAATAGCACATGATCTAACAGATGAATGTTGGTGAAAATAAAAACGGTGCCAAAACATCAATTGTTGGGTTACCTTGCCTCACAAAAAACGTAATATAGAGCAATCATATGTACCCCAAATAGTACCAATAAAACTGGCACCTTATCCCCTAGTTTCCAAAATGGGGTCACTTTTTGGAAGTTTCTACTGTAGGGTGCATCGGGGGGGCTTCAAATGGGACATGGCATCTAAAAACCAGTTCAGCTAAATCTGCCTTCCAAAAACCATATGGCGTTCCTTTCCTTCTGCGCAATGCCGTGTGCCCGTACAGCAGTTTACGACCACATATGGGGTGTTTCTGTAAACTACAGAATCAGGGTAATAAATATTGAGAAAATTCTTAATTGGTAGTTGTATCAAAGAACAATATCACTGGGGCCAACTACCTAAAATATAACTTTTAATCTAAATATCTTAAAAAATACACAAATGGGTCCCTCACGTGGGGACTGATAGACATACAAAAAACATACAGACAGAAAGAGACAATTCAAGGACTAGGTGGAGGAGGCTGTATATGGTGGTACACCAGGGCCAGAACCATATGGGTCCCTAATGTGTCCCTATGGTGTCCCTGCGCTTGTCTCAGCCCAGAGATGCACTCTAATGGTGGGAGCACTCCGTCCCCGTACCTAACCTACCTGTCCTTAAATTGCCCTTATGACATAGCGACCCATATGGATGTCTGGGTCCTGCAACGATACTGTAACAAAATATTTCATCCTAATTGAAGGTCCAGGAGGATCCCTGGATCAAACAATAAGAAAACCACAATTTACATAGATAGTTATAAATTAATGCTCTGAGTCTCGACGCGTTTCCCCTTAATTATACGGTTCATCAGGAGACTGAAAAAGTATATAGACGAATATGTCGCTGCCACAATCCAGCGACTACATAACAATGGTTTAAATGGACCCATGATCACAGTCCAAAAAGTGAAATGAAAAAAACTAAGTTGCTGTAGCACCTCCAGGCGGCACTACACTGCTAGAGAAAAAACATACAGCTATACAGATCAATGCGGGTACTACTGATAATAGTAAAAGTACTTATCCGTTCCTATGGATCCTCTCCAACCAGTGGACCGTGGCCAGGGGTGCTCCAGGGGGCAAACAAGATAAGGCTCCAATTTTTTGGTTACCTTGCCTCACAAAAAACGTAATATAGAGCAATCATATGTACCCCCAAATAGTACCAATAAAACTGGCACCTTATCCCCTAGTTTCCAAAATGGGGTCACTTTTTGGGAGTTTCTACTGTAGGGTGCATCAGGGTGGCTTCAAATGGTACATGGCATCTAAAAACCAGTTCAGCTAAATCTGCCTTCCAAAAACCATATGGCATTCCTTTCCTTCTGCGCAATGCTGTGTGCCCGTACAGCAGTTTACGACTACTTATGGGGTGTTTATGTAAACCGCAGAATCAGGGTAATACATATTGAGTTTTGTTTGGCTGTTTACCCTTGCTTTGTTACTGGAAAAAAAATATTAAAATGTAAAATCTGCCAAAAAAGTTAAATTATGAAATCTCATCTACATTTTCTATTAATTCTTGTGGAACACCTAAAGGGTTAACAAAGTTTGTAAAAATCTGGTTTCGAATACCTTGAGGGGCTTAGTTTCTGAAATGGGGTCATTTTTGGGTGGTTTCTATTATGTAAGCCTCATAAAGCGACTTCAGACCTGAACTAGTCCTTAACCTCCCTGGCGGTATGATTATGTCAGGAATTTTGTTCCAAAAGTGGTACCATTTTTTTGCATGGAAATTTGGTGTTATGTATTGTAGGCCTGCAATTCTTAGTAATTACTTACTTAAACCTGACCAAAGAAGACTCTAGTAGACCTCTCAGATGTGATAAAGTTCGAAAAAATAAAATCATGAGTTATAATCTAATAAATAATATAATTTTATTCAGTAATGTAATAAATAATGAAATTTGTCAAACAAAAGAAAATTCAGTAAACATCCTGGGTGTGGTAAATTTTGAAACATGGGACTGCACATAGACCAACGTCACAATCAGGGCAATGGAACCTGGTTTCCTTTCGGATTTTTTTTCCATTTCCATCTCGCTTTGAGCAGCAAACTACACACATCCTTGTAGGTGCTGCCTTTTTTGCGCTTGGCGGGATGTAATCCATAAAGTGACGACCAGTCAGCCTCTCTGGGTTTACAACGTCAACAGCGCGACGTCCAGATCTGTTCACGGCCACTGATGGCGTTTGGTAGTTCACAAAAATCTGCTCCGCCACCTTCCAGATGAAGTCAGAGTGAACAAGAGGCTTGTCGCTCTTTCCTTTGTACAGTATATAGGCATTCCACAGACATTGTTCCAGGAGATGCCTGAATATTTTTTTGTAGTATTTTTTTTGTTGCTTCCGCATAGCTGGATAGAATGTCATCGCCTGATCGGCTCTATCGACTCCTCCCATGGTGTTATTATAGTCGATCACAAGTTGTGGCTTTATGACATCTTTCCCACCTCTTGTGTGGACCGTGGTAGTGGAGGTGTTATGTACTGTACTCATTAGGCACACGTCTTTTTTGTCACGCCAACGCATTGCCATCATCTTTCCTTTCTGCCAGGCCACCATTTCTCCTGTTTTCAGTTTTTTTTTGGAAAACATACATGGCAGGCCACGTCGGTTGGCCCTAACGGTTCCATATCCGTCAGTCTTGTTTTTTAGTAGAAACTCGTACAGCTCAGGCGACGTGTAAAAGTTGTCTGTTGTAACACAATACCCCTGATTGAGCAATGGTTCAAGCAGTGAAAGGACTGATGACGTTGCCATCCCATAGCCGCTGTACCTGGGGTTGAATTGTGTTCCTTTGCCGGTGTATATGATAGAATTCCATATATAGCCAGTTGTAGACTCGCAGAGCATATAGGATTTTATTCCAAACCGCGCTCTCTTGGATGCGATGTATTGAATCCAGCTGAGGCGTCCTTTGTAAGCCATCAGACTTTCATCAATGCTGATGTCTCTGTCTGGCACATAGGCCTGCTGGAAATTTGTTATGATCATTTGGAATACTTCCCAGATCTTCTTCAGTTTTGGCGCTGGATGTGTGGCTTCGTCAAATTCCTCATTGTTGGTGAAGTGTAAATTCTTCATTATGAGGGAAAATCGGTACTCGGACATGATGGTGCCAAAAAATGGGGTTGCCAGCAATTTATTGGTAGTCCAGTACCATTTCTGCAGGGGTTTCCCCACCACCCCCTGAAGAAGTATTAGCCCCAGAAATTTCCATATGTCCTCCTTACTCACCAGTTCCCATTTTCTGGTTCTGGAAAACTTGCTGTGCAGAGTAGTGGATTGCTGCTCTTTGTAGCGGTTTGTCTCCGTGACAATCTTTTCAATGATGTCATCAGTCAGAAATAATTTTAGGTACGCCAAAGGATCATTGTGATCAACGTCTACCTTCATCCCAGGCGATCCTGTAAACGGGAATCTTGGCGGTGGTACTGCATCCATACCGCAATCAATAGGGCACCAAGAGCGCACCTCACTGAGCTCAAGTGCAGATTCGTCGCTGTCGCCACTTCTCTGGTCAGGTTCAGAGTCGGATGATGAATCTTTCAACGAATCGCTATCGCTGTCGCTCAATTCTGCGAGGGGCTCTGTGTCGCTGTCGCTGTCACTTATCTGATCCAAACCCGCTTTGGTGATGCTAAAGTGACGCTTTGATGCCATGGTAAAAAATATATATTTTTTTTATTTATTTTTTTTGCTTAGAAAAAACAGCCAGGGCAGTCAGGGCAGTGTAGAATGATCAGATCAAATCTGTCAAATCTGAGGTGATAGTGTAATCTGACAGGATTGTATCACCTAACTTTATGTCTGTGTTTGACTTATATACAATGTATTTTTTTTGAATCTCCCGCCCAGTTCCGCCTCTGTGAGGCGCTGCGGCTCACAGAGGCGGAACCAGGAAGAGAGATGAGACATCCGCCGGGGCTCTCACCGGCGATCACAGCGGGGAACATCGCTGGATCGCCGGGATTAGGTAAGGACACACACGGTTCCCTCTGCAATCTACCCCGAGCGTGACTCGGGGTTACCGCTTCTGGCAGCGAAAATTAACCCCGAATCACGCTCGGGAATACCGTCAGGGAGGTTAAAAAGTGGGTTTTGGAAATTTTCTGAAAAATTTCAAGATTTGCTTCTAAACTTCTAAGGCTACTTTCACACTTGCGCTTGATCGGATCCGTTCTGAACGGATCCGATCATATTAATGCAGACGGAGGCTCCGTTCAGTACGGATCCGTCTGCATTAATAACTTAGAAAAATTTAGTGCGCAAGATGCCTGAGCGGATCCGTTCAGACTTTCAATGTAAAGTCAATGGGGGACGGATCCGCTTGAAGATTGAGCCATATGGTGTCATCTTCAAGCGGATCCGTTCCCATTGACTTACATTGTAAGTCTGAACGGATCCGCTCGCCTCCGCACGGCCAGGCGGACAGCTGAACGCTGCAAGCAGCGTTCAGCTGTCCGCCTGGCTGTGCGGAGGCGAGCGGAGCGGAGGCTAAACGCCGCCAGACTGATGCAGTCTGAGCGGATCCGCTCCATTCAGACTGCATCAGGGCTGGACGGAAGCGTTCGGGTCCGCTCGTGAGCCCCTTCAAACGGAGCTCACGAGCGGACCGACGAACGCTAGTGTGAAACTAGCCTAAGCCTTCTAAAACAAAATGCAATTTTCTAAATGATCCAAACATAAAGTAGACATATGGGAAATGTAAAGTAATAACTATTATATGAGGTATCACTATCTGTTATAAAAGTAGAGACATTGAAATTTGAAAATTAGCGAATTTTTCTAAATGTTTGGTAAATTTGGGATTTTTTTCACAAATAAAAGGTAAAATATATTGACTCAAATATATGACTATCATGAAGTACAATGTGTCACGAGAAAACAATCTCAGAATGGCTTGGATTAGTAAAAGTGTTCTACAGCTATTACCACATAAAGTGACATGTCAGATTTGCAAAAAATGGCCTGGGCAGAAGAGCGAAAACTGGCCCGGGGAAGAAGGGGTTAAAGAAAGTGGTACAATTAAATGTCTCTCCACTTCTACAAGGTTCAGACTCTAAACCTTTGCTCTTCATGTGTAATGGATAATGTAGAGATGAGATCTTCAGCAGCATGATATGTTTAGGGACATACAGAAGACAAGGAGGAGTAGCTGGTGGGGAGGGAGCTCTCCAGAGGGATCTGATAAATGATGCTGTAATCTTGTAGATCACAGGATATCAGCCACACAGGAGAGAGACAGCAAGCCTCAGACTGGAGGTCAGACTAGAGATCACATGACCAGGTGTCCATAATCAAAGGTTCAAAATATATGGATGCATCTGAGCAGCTAGAAAATTGTTGGCGAGTTAGAATTATATGTGCTGCTGAAAATAATCCTATATAGCTTTTCCAATAATCAACTTCCAATATTATCAGGGGCGTAGCTGTAAGGCAGGGGTGGAGAACCTCTGGCCTGCGGGACCATTTCATGTTACCCCCTACCAGTACATTCTGTGAAAATGCTAATGACTACTCCCATTACGGAAGCGGTCATTAGCATGCGGGAGGCACAGGAAGGAGAGAACAGCGCATTGCTAGCTGTACTCACCTTCCCTGGTCTTCTTCCGGCCCCACGCTGTGCCCTAACACATACATTGTCAGGACGTAGAGCATGTAGATGCGCACTATGACCTGACTCTGTGCGCTGTCAGGTCACAGTACATTGTGGCGGGAAGGTAAGTGAATCTGCCAACCATCCGGAGCTGGAGAGGCAAGTTTATTTTTTTATTTATTTTAAATGTCTGATCTGAGGTCTGATTGGGGTCTGAACTGAGGCTGGGAAGGGATATTGGTAGGGACATTTGCGAAGAAGATTGCAGGGACAGTGGCAGGGAGAGTGAAAGCTGGGTGAACCCCTCTCTGGACCCATCTGGGTTAAGCTTGGCTGCCAATAATGCCAAATAACTAAATATATAACATTCTCAACTTAAAAATTACACTGCTATATGTGGTCAAAATGGCGCCTGTACTATTTGTAATATATAGCACAGGCACCAATTTGTGCTGCAAATATACAGCCTTCTAGATTTTTTTAATTGAAGCTCCATTTCTGTAACTTACCCCTAAGTCACTTATATCTTTGACCAAATATAGCCGTCAAATTTTTAAGTTAAGAATTTTGTATGGCCCACCAACGATGTTACAAATATCCAAATGGCCCTCGGCAGTAAAAAGGTTCCCCACCCCTGCTGTAAGGGGTGCAGTCGCTACTGGGCCTAGGAGCCTGAGGGGGCCCAAAGACCCTTGTGCCACATAAGAAGACACCGGTACTATACAACGTTTATGCAGGTCAAGTTATATCTCTGGATGGAGGGAAAGGGTAAAGTCAAGAATTTGGCTTGGGGAAGGGGATGCCGTTTCAATTTTCACCTCAGGCAGCACGAAGGCTATTTGCTTGACTGCCCCTGGCCAAAAAGCACTGAGGGAAGGGCTGGAACTCTTGCACCAGGGCACATGAGCCTTTAGCTACACCCCTGAATATTATATTATACTCTATGCAAGTAAGAAGGATGACTTGCATCTACATGTGCTAGAATAGAATCCGTGGTATGATCTTGGTACTGCCATTCTGACAGTAAGGAGACACCAGGAGACTGCACCCTAGACTACAAAACCTTTGAATATAATGATGCATTTATCTCCTGATGTTCATGTTCAAGCTGACAATCCAAACACAACTTTGGTTGACCATTTGTAGTATTGCAAGGTCCCGGCCTAAGACCTCTCAGAAAACTGTTGTGCCAATCTTGTGCGACCACAAAAGATCTGCAGCAGTTGACAGAGGAGGCCATCTTAAAAGTCTATACAGGCAGAAAACAGTGGGAAGATCCAAACATGTAACGTCTATGGTCAGCTGTAATCCTGCCATCGCCATCTTTCTCATTATACAAGGATAAATCATATAATACTGGTGGATAAAACAAGACTGAAGACAAGATCTTCACAGCCTTCTACAGATCATAGGGGACATTTCATGAGACCTTATCTCCATCTACCTGATCATCCTGTGGGACATTGTGACGTTCTTCTGACCCATTCTGTAGAAGAAGAGGACTGGGACATCTCTCCGGTGTTGTTATCTCTTCCTTAACTGTAGGAAACACATCCAGTAACTGAATTCATTCCTCACATACAGATAATGAGAGAACGTGTATATTTAGTCATGTCTATTACCTGGTGATGTGAGGGGCCGGTGATCCTCCATCATGATGTCCTTATATCCATCTATCTGATCATCTAGTGGGACATAGTAACGTTCTTCTGAATTATCCTGTGAAAGAAGAGGACTGGGACATCTCTCGGGTGTTGTTTTCTCTTCCTTAACTGTAGGTGTTGCAGAATCAGGATTAGATTGGATGATCAGCCATGTTGTCTTAGGTATACATCTTGGGGCACATTTATTAAGACCTGTGTTTTAGGCACAGGTCTTAAAGTCCTAAGCTGGCGGTGGTTCCGCCAAAGTTATTAAGAGGCGCAGGCCTCTCCACAACTTCAGGGCTTCCAGCACCAGTTCTATATGTAAGACAGCTTCCAAGTTATCTTACATTTAGACCCTTTTCTACACCTGAAACATTTGTAGAGAATGGTAAATGAGACAGGCCTGCCGGCCCGTTCCCTTCCCACTGCACAACGACAATTGTAGACCTGCCGCCACCCATTGCACCGACATCTGCACCTGAAATACATCTAATTTAGGCTTATTTCAGAATAGTAAAGGACCCCCTTGTGTTTACACCTCAAAAAGGAGCTTAGCTAAAGAGTTAATCACCATTTTGAAGTGAATGCTGAGTACTTTTAGTACTAACTACTTTAGTTAAGATATTAGAGGCTTTTAAGTAATCAATTAAATATGTTATGATGGAATGGTGACCTTTAGAAAGTAGATAATATGTGCACTAGAAGTAGAAGCCTTGGCCAAGATAGCCAAATACATTTATTAAAACTAATCAATTGCATCTTTATGATCAGGATCGATCCTTGGTGTTGGACCGGTGATAAATGAAAGAGCCGATTTTGGCTTTATGGACCATGGGGCTCTTTGGAAAGAACAATGGAGATTGGTACTTGAATTGGAGAGGATTAATGGAAGGCCCCAGGAACAAATTATTTATGCAACAAGAGATCGTGATAAGGAACTTTTATCCAATTAGCAGTTGTTGTCGGTGTAACTTGTGTAGATCTATGGTTACGTATGATAATGATGGAATCTGTGTGTAAAACACTGAAGTCTACGTACAGCCACACACTGCGGAAAACTGGAATTAAAATATGAATTATTCCTTTGTTCTCTGAGATATAAAGGACGGTGTCCAGGACTTAGAACAGAGCGCTGCCTTTTACTGTAATTTACTTCCATTTACCTCTTGTGCCATAATCTGACAACATTTTACATTAATTTCAAGTCTTGCTGATCTTCAGATTTCCATCAGAGATTTTAAGCCAAAACCAGGCGAGACTCTAAACACAGAACAGGTACAGATTTTCCCCTATACCTTATGTCTGTGGAGGCTCAAATCCTGGTTCCGGCTCACAATCACTGATGGAAATCACTGACAAAACACTGATGTGTGAATGAGGCTTAAATCTTTCCTGAAAGAATATTTTGAGGAAGAAGTTGCTTCAAGCAGTTTTGTGTTGTTGTGGCCAATTTCCAACAGTAGGAAACATCCAGTGACTGAACTCATCCCTTACATACAGATAATGAGAGGACGTGTGTATTTAGTCATGTCTATTACCTGGTGATGTGAGAGGCCGGTGATCCTCCATCATGACATACTTGTACTGATCTTTGTGTCCTTCTAAATACTCCCACTCCTCCATGGAGAAATAGACGGTAACATCCTGACACCTTATAGGAACCTGACAACACAATGATACAGTCATCACCCAGATCCCTTCATAGTGTTCCTGTATAATGTCCCAGCATTCCCAGCAGTGTCACCTCTCCAGTCAGCAGCTCAATCATCTTGTTGGCGAGTTCTAGGATCTTCTCTCTATTGATTTCCTCATACATCAGGGGGCGAGATGGAGGCCCCATGATTGGGCTCAGGGTTCCTCCCCATCCTTCAGACACAGGGTCCTGACAGCGCTCACTAGAGGTCTTCTTTACTACTGTGTAGTCCTAGTTATGGAGAGACACAGTAATAACTATCACTCCATACATCTCCAGAGTCCCTCATCTCTCCAGTCATGTCCATCTGTTAGTAACATAGATAAGAGGATGTAATGTGACATCATCAGAATCTCTCACCTCTCCAGTAAGCCAGAAGAGGATCTCTAGGGTGAGATTTATTATACTCTCCGCCATCTTGTCCCTGTCCATTCTTGTCGGGTCAATCAGGAGAAGGATCTTATATAGAAGATCTCCACTGAGCGGATCCTATATTGTAGGAACCTGAATGGAAAGAAGATGAGACGATGTAAAATCCCATGTAAAATACAATAAGTGGAGATAAGAGGAGACATCGGGGGAGATAATAAAGTGTAGATGTTGTAGTCTCTCTTTTTATATGGATTGAAACGTGTGTGAGGTCAAGGCAGTTTCATGATATGTCATAAAATCCAATATATATAAAATACAAAATATACAGTAAGTTGATCAACAAGTCATAAAACTGGGAATAAAAAAATATAGAATAAAATAGACACATGTAGTGTAAAAGGGCTAATGTGATCTTCATTCCAGGGTGTTGGTTCGCTCTGCAGGTCTGTCTTCATTTTATTCTATGTTTTTTTTTATTCTCAGTTTTATGATTTGTTTATCAATTATGTTTAGTATTTTCTATATTTTGGATTTTATAATCTAGATCATTTCTATGTTTTATTTGTTGGTTTATAGAACAACTGAAGAAACCGCAGGGTGTGCATTGTGAATGACTAGAACACTACAAAAACAGCCTGACCCGGTCCGGCCCAGGTTCTGGTATCAGCACAGCTCCGGATAAGGAGCGATTGGTCCCTCATTTTTATACTATTACAACCACTGAGGAAGAAAACGTGCAGTTTGGAAATGCGTCTGGTGTAACTGCGGTATTAATCCATCGAGTGCAATTGCGGCACCAACCTATTGAGAGGAATAAACGTATCCTTCATACCATTCCGGACACTGAAGCAGCAGAAGTCGGCGTTCCCTCTTCCTTAGGTGCTGCAGCCTCTGGTGTGTATATGTAATGACAGATTGTGTGACACTTACAGGGAGTGCAGAATTATTAGGCAAATGAGTATTTTGACCACATCATCCTCTTTATGCATGTTGTCTTACTCCAAGCTGTATAGGCTCGAAAGCCTACTACCAATTAAGCATATTAGGTGATGTGCATCTCTGTAATGAGAAGGGGTGTGGTCTAATGACATCAACACCCTATATCAGGTGTGCATAATTATTAGGCAACTTCCTTTCCTTTGGCAAAATGGGTCAAAAGAAGGACTTGACAGGCTCAGAAAAGTCAAAAATAGTGAGATATCTTGCAGAGGGATGCAGCACTCTTAAAATTGCAAAGCTTCTGAAGCGTGATCATCGAACAATCAAGCGTTTCATTCAAAATAGTCAACAGGGTCGCAAGAAGCGTGTGGAAAAACCAAGGCGCAAAATAACTGCCCGTGAACTGAGAAAAGTCAAGCGTGCAGCTGCCAAGATGCCACTTGCCACCAGTTTGGCCATATTTCAGAGCTGCAACATCACTGGAGTGCCCAAAAGCACAAGGTGTGCAATACTCAGAGACATGGCCAAGGTAAGAAAGGCTGAAAGACGACCACCACTGAACAAGACACACAAGCTGAAACGTCAAGACTGGGCCAAGAAATATCTCAAGACTGATTTTTCTAAGGTTTTATGGACTGATGAAATGAGAGTGAGTCTTGATGGGCCAGATGGATGGGCCCGTGGCTGGATTGGTAAAGGGCAGAGAGCTCCAGTCCGACTCAGACGCCAGCAAGGTGGAGGTGGAGTACTGGTTTGGGCTGGTATCATCAAAGATGAGCTTGTGGGGCCTTTTCGGGTTGAGGATGGAGTAGGGCTCAACTCCCAGTCCTACTGCCAGTTTCTGGAAGACACCTTCTTCAAGCAGTGGTACAGGAAGAAGTCTGCATCCTTCAAGAAAAACATGATTTTCATGCAGGACAATGCTCCATCACACGCGTCCAAGTACTCCACAGCGTGGCTGGCAAGAAAGGGTATAAAAGAAGAAAATCTAATGACATGGCCTCCTTGTTCACCTGATCTGAACCCCATTGAGAACATGTGGTCCATCATCAAATGTGAGATTTACAAGGAGGGAAAACAGTACACCTCTCTGAACAGTGTCTGGGAGGCTGTGGTTGCTGCTGCACGCAATGTTGATGGTGAACAGATCAAAATACTGACAGAATCCATGGATGGCAGGCTTTTGAGTGTCCTTGCAAAGAAAGGTGGCTATATTGGTCACTGATTTGTTTTTGTTTTGTTTTTGAATGTCAGAAATGTATATTTGTGAATGTTGAGATGTTATATTGGTTTCACTGGTAAAAATAAATAATTGAAATGGGTATATATTTGTTTTTTGTTAAGTTGCCTAATAATTATGCACAGTAATAGTCACCTGCACACACAGATATTCCCCTAAAATAGCTAAAACTAAAAACAAACTAAAAACTACTTCCAAAAATATTCAGCTTTGATATTAATGAGTTTTTTTGGGTTCATTGAGAACATGGTTGTTGTTCAATAATAAAATTAATCCTCAAAAATACAACTTGCCTAATAATTCTGCACTCCCTGTAGATTGCACACAGGTGACATCATCTCACTAATTCTGTGACTTGTGAAGGTAATTGGTTGCACCAGAGCTTTTTATGGGCTTCCTAACAAAGGGGGTGAATACATACGCACATGGCAAGTTTCTGTTTTCTATTTCTAAACAATAGTTTTATTTATATATTTTTCTCCTTTCACTTCCCCGACACTGGAGACCTGCGCACTTCTTCTCCGTTATTAGTAATTCTCTATTTATTAATAGCTTTTTGGTGCCCGTTATATCATATATGAGCAGAATTACCGGCTTCACACGCCCCCCCCCCCCCCAAAAAAAAACTGTGTCACCCACAGCGCCCCTGGGGTACCTCAGGGGTCAGTATTGGGCCCTATTCTCTTTAATATAACTATTAATGATCTTGTAGAAGGCTTGCACAGTAAAATATACATTTTCACAGATGACACTAAACTGTGTAAATTAAATTAACACTGATGAGGACAGTATACTACTACAGAGGGATCTGGATAGATTGGAGGCTTGGGCAGAGAAGTGGCATATGAGGTTTAACACTGACAAATGTAAGATTATGCACATGGGAAGGAATAATGCAAGTCACCCGTACATACTAAATGGTAAAACACTCGGTAACACTGACATGGTTAATAAACAGTAAACTAAGCTGTAAAAAAAACAGTGTCAGGCAATAAGATAATGGGTTGCATCAGAAGGGGCCTAGATGCCCGTGATAAGAACATAGTCCTACCACTTTACAAGCCACTAGTCAGACCACACATGGAGTACTGTGTACAGTTCTGGGCTCCTGTGAACAAGGCAGACATAGCAGAGCTGGAGAGGGTTCAGAGGAGGGCAACTAAAGTAATAACTACAATGGGGGGACAACAGTACCCTGAAAGATTATCAACATTAGGGTTATTCACTTTAGAAAAAAGGCAACTGAGGGGAGATCTAATAACTATGTATAAATATATCAGGGGTCAGTACAGAGATCTCTCCCATCATCTATTTATCCCCAGGACTGTGACTGTGACGAGGGGACATCCTCTGCGTCTGGAGGAAAGAAGGTTTGTACACAAACATAGAAGAGGATTCTTTACGGTAAGAGCAGCGAGACTATGGAACTCTCTGCCTGAGGAGGTGGTGATGGTGAGTACAATAAAGGAATTCAAGAGGGGCCTGGATGTATTTCTGGAGTGTAATAATATTACAGGCTATAGCTACTAGAGAGGGGTTGTTGATCCAGGGAGTTATTCTGATTGCCTGATTGGAGTCGGGAAGGAATTTTTTATTCCACTAAAGTGGGGAAAATTGGCTTCTACCTCACAGTTTTTTTTTTTGCCTTCCCCTGGATCAACTTGCAGGATGACAGGCCGAACTGGATGGACAAATGTCTTTTTTCGGCCTTATGTACTATGTTAAAACACCCACAGCGCCCCCAAAACAGTGTCACCCGCAGCGCCCCCATAACAGTAACATCCGCAGCGCCCCCCATAACAGTAACATCCGCAGCGCCCCCATAACAGTGACATCCGCAGCACTCCCCCCCATAACAGTGACATCCGCAGCGCCCCCCCATAACAGTGACATTCGCAGCGCCCCCCCCCATAACAGTGACAGCCGCAGCGCCCCCCATAACAGTGACATCCACAGCGCCCCCATAACAGTGATATCCACGGTGTTAAATGAATTTAGCCACTGATCTCACACTGCCAACACACAGAGGGTGATGCCCCACATCATATACATTTTAGTTCAGCCCGGCCCAAATTCATTTAACCCTTTAAAAACACCAGTTACTTATTGAAATCAGTGTCCGTCTGTCCACTTTGCTGCCAGTTCTTGTGCCCAGAACTTGTTTGGACTGAACTCCCCAGCATATGGTGCGGGCACCACCCTCTGTATGTCACCAGTGTGAGATCAGTGCCCGAGTTCATTTCAGTCTTTAAATCACACTTTTCTGCCCATTTTGTGTCTTTTTATGTTTTGGTTGTTCCAATCCCCTGCCCCAGTCCACGTCTCTGAGATCTCCTGGATATGTCTTCTATATAACGCCCCTGCTCCAGTCCACGTCTCTGAGATCTCCTGGATATGTCTTCTATATAACGCCCCCTGCTCCAGTCCACGTCTCTGAGATCTCCTGGTTATGTCTTCTATATAACGCCCCCTGCTCCAGTCCACGTCTCTGAGATCTCCTGGATATGTCTTCTATATAACGTCCCCTGCTCCAGTCCACGTCTCTGAGATCTCCTGGATATGTGCAGTGTTCCAGTCCACATCACTGAGAACTCCTGGATATGTCTTCTATATAATGTCTCCTACTCCAGTCTACGTCTCCGAGAACTCCTGGATATGTCTTCTATATAAAGCCCCCTGCTCCCGTTCACGTCTCTCAGATCTCCTGGATATGTCTTCTATGCAACGCCCCCTGTTCCAGTCCAAGTTTCTGAGATCTCCTGGATATTTCTTCCATATAAAGCCCCCTGCTCTAGTCCATGTCTCTGAGATCTCCTGGATATGTCTTCTAAATAATGCCCTCTGCTCCAGTCCATGTCTCTGAGATCTCCTGGATATGTGCCGTGTTCCAGTCCACATCACTGAGATCTCCTGGATATGTCTATATATAACCTCCCCTGATCCAGTCCACGTCTTTGAGATTTTCTAGTTATATCTTCTGTATAAGGCTCCTTTTTCCAGTCCACATGTCTGAGATCTCCTGGATATGTCTTCTACATAACTTCCTCTGCTCCAGTCCACGTCTCTGAGATCTCCTGGATATATGTTCTGAATAAACCCCCATTTTCAGTCCACGTCTCTGAGATCGTCTGGCTATGTTTTCTATATAACGCCCCCTGCTCCAGTCCACATCTTTGAGATCTCCTGGATATGTCTTCTGTATAAGGCACCTTTTTCCAGTCCACGTCTCGAGATATCCTGGTTATGTCTTCTATATACACCCCCTGTTCCAGTCCACGTCTCTGAGATCTCCTGGATATGTCTTCTATATAACGCCCCCTGCTCCAGTTCACGTCTCTGAGATCTCTTGGATATGTCTTCTGTTCTGTATAAAAAAAAACTTTTTCCAGTCCAAGTCTCTCAGATCTCCTGGATATGTCTCCTATAAAACCTCCCCTGCCAGGGCTCCAGATGGCGACCAAAATGGTCGACAATGCGACTTAGAACTGCTAAATGGTGACAAGACTTTGTAGTCTTGTCACCATTTGCGCCTAGACCCTCCGCTGCTCTGCCGCTTTCACATTAAACTGACATGGCACATGCTGCTGTCAGCGCGTGTCATGTTCTACTCAGCAGCACAGGTGAGAAGTAGGCAGTCCCTCCCCCCTGTGCCGCTGCCACCAATGGGCTGATAGAACCGAGGAGGAGGGGAGGGGCTGTGACCACTGCACCACCAACAATGAATATAGTTTATGCCTGAATACAAACGCAGGCTGCGGGTGCCGGCCATATCACATACCCAGCTTCTATGACTGCGCACTGCGATCCGCCGCTATTAACCTGTCAGGTGCGGCATGGGATATGGCCGGCACCCGCAGCACAGCCTGCGTTTGTATTAGGCATAAACTATATTCATTGGTGGCACAGTGCACCGAACCCCCCCCCCCCCCAACTCCAGTATTATAAAGCAGAATCATTGGTGGCGCAGTGCGCCCCCCAACCCCCCTCTCTCCCAAGTATTTTAATCATTGGTGGCAGTGGCAGTTCCGATCGGAGCCCCAGCAGTGTAATGCTGGGGCTCCGATCGGTTACCATGGCAGCCAGGACGTTATTGAAGCCCTGGCTGCCATAGTAAGCTCCATGCTGCTGTGTGCACAAAGCACAGAGCAGCAGGAACAGTGTAAAGTCCTATTCACCCTAATACTATCAGGGTGAATAGGACAAGGGATGAAAGGTCCCTGGTTCTAGCCCCTAAGGGGGGAAATAGTTAATAAATAAAAAGTAAAAAAAAAAGAAATATATATATAAATAAAAAATATTAAGTTTAAATCACCCCCTTGCCCAATTTTACATATAAAATATATCTCATATATATATAAATTAGTTTCTATCTGTCTGTCTATCTATCTAGACGTTCTTTATGCGTGACCAAATGACTTGACCGATCTTCACCAAATTTGGCACACAGGAACTCAGGTCTCAGCTCTTTAGGACGTACCGTTCCTGAGATATTCCCCAAAAATGAACCCCCCCACCCCAAATACAAGCCTGCAATTCTTTCTATTCAAATCCCAACTGCCATAAACACAGCTTTACTCCAGGTTTCCATAACAACCCAGCCATTTTTCTTTACTGCCTAAAGGGTCGGTCACTGTGAAAGTCACAGTTAAAGGGTGGGTCACTGTGAAAGTCACAGTTAAAGGGTGGGTCACTGTGAAAGTCACAGTTAAAGGGTGGGTCACTGTGAAAGTCACAGTTAAAGGGGCGGGCGGTGATCGGAACAAGGTGCCTGCTCAAATCATTGAGGTTTGCGGCTTTACCTGGTGCGGCGGTGGTGCCATCGGGTCCCCATGGGGCTGTGGGGGGGGGGACCCCATGGCATGGAAGGCAGTGCGATGCCTTCCTGAGGCATCTGCGCTGCCTTCCGGGGAAGAGCCTTTGAGATCCAGCCCCAAATAAAGTAAAAAACTAAATTGGTAAAAAATAGGGCAGAAAAAAAAAAAAGGTGCCTACATATTAGGTATCGCCGCGTCCGTATCGACCGGCTCTATAAACATATTCCATGACCTAGCCCCTCAGATGAACACCGTAAAAAATAAAAACTGTGCTAAATAAACCATTTTTTGTCACCTTACATCACAAAAAGTACAACAGCAAGCGATCAAAAAGGCGTATGCCCACCAAAATAATACCAATCTAACAGTCACCTCATCCCGAAAAAAAATGAACCCCTAACTGTGACAGTCGCCCCCCAAAAAAAAAAAATATGTCTCAGAATATGGAGACACTAAAACATAATTTATTTTGTTTGAAAAAAGCTGTTATTGTGTAAAACTTACATAAATAAAAAAAAAAAGTACACATATTTGGTATTGCCGCATTCGTATCGACCGGCACTATAAAAATATTACATGACCTAACCTCTCAGATGAACACCGTAAAATAAAAACTGTGCTAAATAAACAATTTTTTGTCACCTTACATCACAAAAAGTGTAATCGCAAGCGATCAAAAAGTCACACGCACCACAAAAAAGTGCCAATAAAACCTTCATCTCATCCCGCAAAAATCATACCCTACCCAAGGTTATCGCCCAAAAACTGAAAAAATTATGGCTCTCAGATTATGGAAACACTAAAACATGATTTATTTTTTGCTTCAAAAATGAAATCATTGTGTAAAACTTGCATAAATAAAAAAAGTAGACATATTAGGTATCGCCGCGTCCGTGACAACCTGCTCTATAAAAATATCACATGATCTAACCTGTCAGATAAATGTTGTAAATAGCAAAAAATGTAAACGGTGCCAAAACAGCTATTTCTTATCTTGCCTCACAAAAAGTGTAATATAGAGCAACCAAAAATCATATGTACCCTAAACTAGTACCAACAATACTGCCACCCTATCCCGTAGTTTCTAAAATGGGGCCACTTTTTTGGAGTTTCTACTCTAGGGGTGCATCAGGGGCTTCAAATGGGACATGGTGTGAAAACAACAGTCCAGCAAAATCTGCCTTCCAAAACCGTATGGCATTCCTTTCCTTCTGCGCCCTGCCATGTGCCCATACAGCTGTTTATGACCACATATGGGTTGTTTCTGTAAACTACAGAATCAGGGCCATAAATATCGAGTTTTGTTTGGCTGTTAACCCTTGCTTTGTTAATGGGAAAAATTGATTAAAATAGAAAATTTGCCCAAAAATTTAAATTCTGAAATATCATCTCCATTTGCCAATAACTCTTGTGGACCACCTAAAGGGTTAACGACGTTTGTAAAATCAGTTTTGAATACCTTGAGGGGTGTAGTTTATAGAATGTCATTTTTGGGTGGTTTCTATTATGTAAGCCTCGCAAAGTGACTTCAGACCTGAACTGGTCCGTAAAAATTGGGTTTTTGAAAACTTCGGAAAAATTTCAAGATTTGCTTCTAAACTTCTAAGCCTTGTAACATCCCCAAAAAATAAAATATAATTCCCAAAATGATCCAAAACATGAAGTAGACATATGGGGAATGTAAAGTAATAACAATTTTTGGAGGTATTACTATGTATTATAGAAGTAGAGAAATTGAAACTTGGAAATTTGCAAGACATCCTGATGCATGACGGATCTGGCGTTTTTCTCCATAGGAATGCATTAGAGCTGGATCTTGGATAGATCATCAGCATCTGATTGGCGGGGGCCTGACACTCAGGACCCCCATCGATCAGCTGTTTGAGAAGGCAGCGGCGCTCCAGCAGCGCCGCGGCCTTCTCACTGTTTACCACCGGCCCACTGACGTTACGACTAGTATCAACTAGCGTGGGCAGGGCAAAGCTCCATTCAAGTGAACAGAGCTTAGCCCCGCCGACGCTAGTTGATACTAGTCGTGACGTCAGTGATCTCCTGGATATGTCTTCTATATAACGTCCCCTGCTCCAGTCCACACCTCTGAGATCTCCTGGATATGTCTTCTATATAACGCCTCCTCCTCCAGTCCACGTCTCTGAGATCTCCTGGATATGTCTTCTATATAACGCCCCCTGCTCCAGTCCACTTCTCTGAGATCTCCTGGATATGTTTTCTATATAACGCCCCCTCCTCCAGTCCACGTCTCTGAGATCTCCTGGATATGTCTTCTATATAACGTCCCCTGCTCCAGTCCACACCTCTGAGATCTCCTGGATATGTCTTCTATATAACGCCTCCTCCTCCAGTCCACGTCTCTGAGATCTCCTGGATATGTCTTCTATATAACGCCCCCTGCTCCAGTCCACTTCTCTGAGATCTCCTGGATATGTTTTCTATATAACGCCCCCTGCTCCAGTCCATGTCTCTGAGATCTCCTGGATTTGTCTTCTATATAACGCCCCCTGCTCCAGTCCATGTCTCTGAGATCTCCTGGATATGTCTTCTATATAACGCCCACTGCTCCAGTCCACATCTCTGAGATCTCCTGGATATGTCTTCTATATAACGCCCCCTCCTCCAGTCCACGTCTCTGAGATCTCCTGTATATGTCTTCTATATAACGCCCCCTGCTCCAGTCCACGTCTCTGAGATCTCCTGGATATGTCTTCTATATAACGCCCTCTGCTCCAGGCCACGTCTCTGAGATCTCCTGGATATGTCTTCTATATAACGCCCCCTCCTTCAGTCCACGTCTCTGAGATCTCCTGGATATGTCTTCTATATAACGCCCCCTGCTCCAGTCCACTTCTCTGAGATCTCCTGGATATGTTTTCTATATTACGCCCCCTGCTCCAGTCCACGTCTCTGAGATCTCCTGGATTTGTCTTCTATATAACGCCCCCTGCTCCAGTCCACGTCTCTGAGATCTCCTGGATATGTCTTCTATATAACGCCCACTGCTCCAGTCCACATCTCTGAGATCTCCTGGATATGTCTTCTATATAACGCCCCCTCCTCCAGTCCACGTCTCTGAGATCTCCTGGATATGTCTTCTATATAACGCCCCCTGCTCCAGTCCACGTCTCTGAGATCTCCTGGATATGTCTTCTATATAACGCCCTCTGCTCCAGGCCACGTCTCTGAGATCTCCTGGATATGTCTTCTATATAACGCTCCCTGCTCCAGTCCACGTCTCTGAGATCTCCAGGATATGTCTTCTATATAACGTCCCCTGCTCCAGTCCACGTCTCTGAGATCTCCTGGATATGTCTTCTATATTACGTCCCCTGCTCCAGTCCACGTCTCTGAGATCTCCTGGATATGTCTTCTATATAACGCCCCCTCCTCCAGTCCACGTCTCTGAGATCTCCTGGATATGTCTTCTATATAACGTCCCCTCCTCCAGTCCACGTCTCTGAGATCTCCTGGATATGTCTTCTATATAACGCCCCCTCCTCCAGTCCACGTCTCTGAGATCTCCTGGATATGTCTTCTATATAACGCCCCCTGCTCCAGTCCACGTCTCTGAGATCTCCTGGATATGTCTTCTATATAACGTCCCCTCCTCCAGTCCACGTCTCTGAGATCTCCTGGATATGTCTTCTATATAACGCCCCCTCCTCCAGTCCACGTCTCTGAGATCTCCTGGATATGTCTTCTATATAACGCCCCCTCCTCCAGTCCACATCTCTGAGATCTCCTGGATATGTCTTCTATATAACGCCCCCTCCTCCAGTCCATGTCTCTGATCTCCTGGATATGTCTTCTATATAACGCCCCCTGTTCCTGGCTTTTGTTGCACCTGAGGAAGGCCGCCCTTGAAATGCATTGTATACTAGAACCAACCTCTTGTGATTTGTATGTTATTATCTTTAGGCTGGTGTCCTGCCCCAGAAGCTGCGTCTTTACCTCCTGCTTCATGTTCTCTGGAATTTGTAGATTAGGCTGAGTTCACACTTCAGTTGTGTCCTGACCATGTGATCAGGTGTGGGCGGAGTCAGGCTGTGCTGCGGGATAAGGTACAGGACCTGTGATGATGCCATGACCATGTGATCAGGTGTGGGCGGAGTCAGGCTGTGCTGCAGGAGAAGGTACAGGACCTGTGATGATGTCATGACCTTGTGATCAAGTGTGGGAGGAGTCAGGCTGTGCTGCAGGAGAAGGTACAGGACCTGTGATGATGTCATGACCATGTGATCAGGTGTGGGCAGAGTCAGGCTGTGCTGCAGGATAAGGTACAGGACCTGTGATGATGCCATGACCATGTGATCAGGTGTAGGCGGAGTCAGGCTGTGCTGCAGGATAAGGTACAGGACCTGTGATGATGTCATAACCATGTGATCAGGTGTGGGCGGAGTCAGGTTATGCTGCAGGAGAAGGTACAGGACGGAGTTGTTAGAACGAGGTCTGTGACGTCACTGGTCACATGCTCCTTCATGGTCACATGGTCATGTTTGGGAAGTGCTTATAAACCCAGACTGCAGGAGCTTGTGAAGGAGGAGGAGCTGTGTGTGCTGGATGAGCTGCAGACCTAGAGTCCATAGGAGCTCATACATGGGGGTGCAGATCTATGGGGTGGTGGGGCATGTGGTGTATTCTGGGGCCATGAGGGTGCAGATCTGTGAGGGGGGGCATGTGGTGTATTCTGGGGATGTGTAGGTCTGTGAGGGGGGGGGGCATGTGGTGTATTCTGGAGCCATGAGGGTGAAGATCTATGGGGGGGGGGGGGGTCATGTGGTGTATTCTGGGGCCATGAGGGTGCAGATCTATGGGGGGGTGTCAATCTGTGAGGGGGGGCATGTGGTGTATTTTGGGGACATGAGGGTGCAGATCTATGGGGGGGGCATGTGGTGTATTTTGGGGACATGAGGGTGCAGATCTATGGGGGGGGCATGTGGTGTATTTTGGGGATATGAGGGTGCAGATCTATGGGGGGGGGGGGCATGTGGTGTATTTTGGGGACATGAGGGTGCAGATCTATGGGGGGGGCATGTGGTGTATTCTGGGGCCATGAGGGTGCAGATCTATGGGGGGGGGGGGGCATGTGGTGTATTCTGGGGAAATGAGGATGCAGATCGGTGGGAGGGGGGCTTTATGGGGTGTATTGGAGAGGGGGCAGATCAATAAGGGGGGTGTAAGCCTCTGTGTATGGGGCTGGGTGTGTCCTGGTTTCTGTGAAGCCTCCATGTTCTTCTCTTGTAGCCGGTGTGTCGTAACGTTGATGTGTATTCACCCAATAGATTTTGTTCTTGAGAGCAGAATGGCCGAGCAGAGGGGTTGCCATCCAGCAGAGCCGGAGGAGCCGAGCACACAGTGCCCACCGCTGTACAGTCTGATAGCAGGAAGTAGGGCTGCACGATATGGGAATTTTGTGCGATTGCGATTAGGGCCCTAAAAATTGCGATAACGATGCGATATTTTAAGGGAATTGTGCTAGAGGTCTATTTGCTTGGATTTTCCCATATGAGCCGCTGACCCGGCTGGATATGACAGTTGTGGGGGATCTGTGGAGGGCGCTGTGTTGTGGGGGATCTGTGGAGGGCGCTGTGTTGTGGAGGGCGCTGTGTTGTGGGAGATCTGTGGAGGGCACTGTGTTGTGGAGGGGGCTGTGTTGTGGGGGATCTGTGGAGGGCGCTGTGTTGTGGAGGGGGCTGTGTTGGGGGGGGGGGGGGGCAGCATAAGACATATAGCATCTTATGCTGGTCCCCCTCATGGCCCTATGTGTCCCTTCATGTGTCCTAAACTGCACACATAACTGGCTTTGTGATCAATGCGCGGCAGCGAGCTGGCCGGCCGGCCGGCGCGTGACTGACGTCACTTAGTAACGCTCCTGCTTCCTGAAGTGGGAGGAGCGTTACTAAGTGACGTCAGTCACGCGCCGGCCGGCCACCTCGCTGCTGCTCGCTGCAGAGCATTGCATTCATTTTTTTTTTTTTTTTAAATCAGATAATTTTTATTTTGAATTTTGTGAAAATTACAAAAATACAAAGAAAGAAATTGGCCTGCACATTATACATGCATCAGTTGATAATAATAGTATCATAGTATTACATGATCGCCAAAGAGTCACTTCCATTAGTATGTAATATGGCAACAGGCATAACACGAGATGCACCTAAGATCAAGTAATCTAGTTACACAGTATACCATGTACAAACCACCTTTCCATCCATTGTAATTAATGAACAAAAGATCAACCCTCCCTGCCCAACTGTAACCCAATCCCCCCCCCCCTTACCCGAGCGATGGAACGGATCCGAACTCCAACATCAGCTATTTTATTAATGTATCTTAATCATAGCCTTTGGTGTACTTCTCCTATCTGTTTAATATTCATCTTGACACCCATCCTGTGTAATGCTAATCATTTTCATACATCATACGTCTATAGCTGATTAAGCTGAAGAACAAAAGAAATCAGGGACTGTGCCTCTACCGTCTCATATTTCAACTAAGACGAGAGGCTAATCCGGACACTGTATCCGAAATTCCTCCCACTTATCCCATATTTTGGTAAATTTCGTTACACATTGCCTTTTAACATATACACCTTTTTCTAGGCGTATTATCTCTGACATCCTACTAAGGAATTCTCCCCTAGACGGTGGTTGAGGTCTAAGCCAGAATCTGGCTATCAATTTCCTAGCCTGGAATAACAGACGCTGCACTCCCAAACGGTGATGGCGATTTTTGATGTCTAATATTCCTACTATACATGTTCTCGGACCAGGCGGAACCGTGATATTAAATGCGTCTTTTATTAAGGCCAGAACTGAGGACCAGAAATTCCGGAGCTCCGCACAATCCCAGAACATGTGCATTAAGGTAGCAGGGCTCAAGCCACATCTAGGACAATCCGCATCCCCCCGAACACCTATCCGACACAAAAACTCTGGCGTCCTATACACCCGGTGTAGTAGAAACAACTGGGACATGCGCTGCCCCTCACAAACTGACAGTTGCGGGGTGAGTGCTAGGATCATCTTCCACTGCTCTTCTGAAATCGGCCCAACCTCGCTTTCCCATTTAGATTTAACTGCCAAAACCTCTTGTTTAATTGACTTCACATATAAGTTCCTGTAGGTAGATGATATTAAACCGCACGAGGAACTGTTAGTAAGAAGTTGCTGAAACAATGGGACCGTAGTACATTTCAATGATATAGAGCTAGCCTGTTTCTGAAAGGCATGCCGTAGTTGCAAAAATTGATAGAAGGCCGTATTTGGGAGACCAAATTCAGTTCTCAACTGCTCAAAGGACTTAAAGCCATCAGCATTCTGTAGTTGCCGTAGATACCTCACTCCTTTGCGCTCCCAGGGTGAGAAGCCATCTAATTGGAATAGTTCAGGAAGATGTGGATTCCTCCAGATAGGGGAAAACTGTCTAAATCCTTTTACTGATAACAGCGCCCGACATTTCTGCCAAACTTTGTATATCATGGAAAGTGTAGGATGCCCTGGCAGCCTACCAACAATTCCGTTATTTTCCAACAAGACCACCGGTGAGTCGTGACCGATAATGTGCGCCACCAATCTGGCTGAGGTAACCTCTCCAGGAGTCCTCCCCCATCCCCTCAACTGTTGCAACTGTGCTGAAATGTAGTAGAGCCATGCATTCGGTACTGCTAACCCTCCCTCCTCTTTTCCTCTTTGCAGAGTATCTAGTTTCATCCGTGCTTTTTTATGGCGCCAAATCAGATCCCTAAATAACCTATCAATTTTTATAAATATCCTACGAGGAATCCATACTGGGGAATTATGCAATAGATACATGAGCTTGGGCATGAGAATCATTTTAAGAAGATTGCTCCTCCCAATTTCAGATAACGGCAACTTGCACCAAGCCTTAATTTTATCCAACATTGTGATTAAGAGCGGCTCTATATTAAGTTTAATATAGCTGTTAGGATTTGCTGTAACTATTATCCCCAAATACTTGACCTGATGCGCAATTTGCAGCGGACTGGATCTGGGGACGAGATTCACAGCAGAGTCATCTAACGGTAAGAGAATAGACTTGTCCCAGTTGATACGGAGCCCAGACCTATCACCAAATTCCCGTATAAGTGCCATGACAGGACTTAACGACTGTTCCACATTACCTAAGTAAATTAACATGTCATCAGCGTAAAGGGACACTCTCTCCTCCCAAGACCCACATGGAAACCCTACAATCTTATCAGACTGAGCGCAGCAGGCAAGCCAGTGGCTCAATTGCAATAGCAAACAGGAGGGGGGATAGTGGACATCCCTGACGGGTCCCTCTTCCCAATCTGAATGACTCCTGATGTTCCCCCATTCGCCCGTATCCTAGCCGAGGGGCCGTTATATAACAATTGGACCCAGGAGATAAAGGTCCTCCCAAATCCCATGACCCGCAGCACTTCCCAAAGATAGCTCCACTCAACACTGTCAAAGGCTTTAGCCGCATCTAATGAAAGAATGGCTCGACCTCCGATAGACTCAACTCTTCTCTGAGTATTAAGAAAAAGGCGTCTAAGATTTACTGAAGTAGACTTGTCAGGCATGAAACCCGCCTGATCGCTATGAATAATAGTGGAAATGATGGACTGTAGACGATTCGCTAAAACCTTCGCCAGAATCTTAATATCAGAGGTCAACAGTGAGATTGGTCTGTACGAGTCAGGGGATCTGGGATCCTTACCAGGTTTGGGCAGGACCACTACGATAGCTTCTTTCATAGAAGCAGGAAGAGTTCCTAACTGAAGGGAATCATTGAAAACTGACAGTAATTGGGGCATAAGGACACTACTATACTTTTTAAAAAATTCTATCGGTAATCCATCTATACCTGGAGCTTTCTCATTGGGAAATGATTGTAGGGCTAATTCCAGCTCCTTGAGTGTTAAGGGACCTTCTAAGCATGCTACACTTGTCGCCGATAGTCTCGGGATCTCAATCCCTGTAAGATAATTAGCTATATTGGTAGAATCCACCTTTAATTTAGTCCTATACAGGGATTCATAATAATTGTGGAAAATTGACAGTATCTCCTCATCCGTCGTGGCAAGAGAACCATCCATCCTCTGGATAGACAATATTTTGGACGGTCCCTCCTGGGCTCTAATTACCCTTGCCAATAGCTTACCAGAACTTTCCCCCGCCTCAAAGTACTTCTGCTTCACAAAAAATCTGCGATTGTCCGCCGTATGCAATATATGCTGCCTCAGCCCCGCCTGAGCAGCTATAAGGGAGTCCTCACTTGCCCTGTCAGGTGTGTTCACAAATCTTTCCTCCGCCTCCACTACTAGAGCTTGCAGCTTTTTCTGGGCGTCACGGGATTTAGTTTTGTGTCTACTGATCTTTTGAATGTAAAGGCCTCTAACGTACGCTTTACAAGTATCCCACACTACGCTCACCGACGCCGACCCAACATTTTGTGCAAAAAACTCTTTCAATTCTTCCGCCATGCCATTTTCCCCATCAACCAGCTGTAACCAAAACGGTTAAGTTTCCATGTCCCGATCCCAGGGAGACGCCTATTGCCCAGATGTAGTTCTATAAATATCGGGGAGTGGTCGGAGAGGCTTCTCGGTAAGTATTTAATTTCCGCCACCAGCGACAACACCTCAGGTGAACCTATAGCTAAATCAATCCATGACAGCGAATGATGAGAACTAGAAAAACAAGAAAACTGACGCACATTCGGGTTCCTCACCCGCCAGATGTCATGTAGGTCCAGTTCCCGCAATACATTGGCAAAATTGGAATCTCTACTTGCTCCCGACATCCCACCTCTGTCCAATGCTACCGAAGGGCAAGTATTAAAATCACCCACTATCAATATAGGGCATTGGGGTAAGTCCTCAACATATCTCATAATTTCTTTCATTACCTCGCTACTGTAAGGAGGGGGAATGTACACTGCTACTAATATAAAGGACCAATGATAACAGGTACAATGGAGACAAATATACCGACCATTATCGTCTATGTAAGACGAGTGACATACAAATGGCAGAGATTTATGCACCAGAACACTTACACCCCTAGAATGTGAGGAAAATATAGAGTGAAATGCGTGACCAACCCACAACCTTCGTAAGACCGTAGTGGTGTTAGTAGATAAATGGGTCTCTGACAGACACAATATAGCAGGGTGAAAGTGTTGTAGCGCCATAAACATCGCAGTACGTTTAGTCGGCTCACCTAGACCCCTAACGTTCCATCCTATTATCTTAAGACTATTCGCCATGATACCACATATTATATTTGGCATCCACGCACACCTCAGCCATTCTACACATTGTCACTATGTTCCTTATATACCTCGGAAGTATTCGGACCCCGTTCCATCGCTCAGCCCACCCATTCCCAACCCCAAAAACTAACCCAAAAACAAAACAGCTAGTGGCAAGGATAAGAACCCTACCAAAAAAGAAACAACAACCAGGGCGAAAAAATTTCCCTGCGATCGGCCATATATATGGCGGAATTATTACCACAGGAAAACCCGTGGAAGAATATAAACAAAAAATCGGGTTGCCTATGCTGACCTGCCCACATGTAGGTGGATCTGCAGTGCATTAAGTATAGTTAAAGTGCACAAACACATTAAAACAGTTGCAGGTGACACCCACAGCTCGTCACCAGTTTAACATCATGATCAACGGACCCTAGATATAAACCTTCAGATAACATAAACATACGGTCATAAGAATGTTAGACAGTCATGCGGAACAACCAATACGCAAAGCAATAATACGCATTACATATCACACATGTCCCTTAGTATAGCTGTCAAATCTCACGTGCTCCAGCTCTAGGATAGTCCGGACACTCATCCCACAGATGGCTGTTATGGGGAGGAGGAGGGGGGGGGATCGGTCTATGGCACTGCTATGGGGAGGGGGTGATCGGTCTATGGCACTGCTATGGGGAGGGGGGATCGGTCTATGGCACTGCTATGGGGAGGGGGGAATCTGTCTATGGCACTGCTATGGGGAGGGGGGAATCTGTCTATGGCACTGCTATGGGGAAAGGGATCTGTGCACTGTTATGGGGAAAGGGATCTGTGTACTGATTCCCCCCCCCCCCCCATCTCCATAACGGCGTTGTGCACAGATCCCCCCCCCTCTCCATAACGGCGTCGTGCACAGATTCCCCCCCCCCCCCTCTCCATAACGGCGTCATGCACAGATTCTCCCCCCCCCCCCCATCCATAACTGCGTCGTCCACAGATTCCCCCCCCCCCCATAACGGCATCGTCCACAGATTCCCCCCCCCCCCCCTCTCTATAACGGTGTCGTCCATAATTTGTTTTAATATGGCCTTTGAACATGATTTTTCAAGTAAAATCATATAAACCTTTGTTTTGTAATTTTGGTGTTTTTTTCCTGATTAATCGATTAAATTAACGACAACTAATCTATTATTAAAATAATCGTTAGCTGCAGCCCTAGTCCCGTGTAAGCACCTTAGCTGGGATTCAATTGGTGATGTCAGCTTAATGGCATAGTAGAGTGTTTCTATGGCGGTGTGGGTGCATTCCAGTGTGCCATTGGCACTTTACTTGTGTAATTACCCTGGATTCAGATGGCATAATGGCAGTGCTTATGTGCCTGTACACCACAGCGTCTAGACTCCGGCCTTACAGCAGACGCAGGCTAGCCCTAGTTTGGAAGCAGTGTCCAAAATATGCTGTCCTAATCCAGCCTTGCTTCTCTACCTTAGGGGGCCCATACTCTAGGCTTAGGGTGCCTGACCCCACTAAGCCACACCCTGATCATGTTAGCCAATACTCCCTCCGATTCCGCAGCCAATAGGGATTAAAAAAAACGAAGGCAAAATAAACTTCATGTCATCTGCTGTGAGGAGATGGTGACTCTCCCTGCACTGTGCTGCTGTATGAGAGGGAGCGGAGTCCATTCAGGCCCTGCGTCAGGCGGAGGACAGGGAGTCTGAAGCTGGACCTCTGGCCGCCCTACTTTACCTGCTCAAGTAGCAAACAGCCTGAAAGTTTATTACAGGCCAGATAACGTCTGTCCTTTTGGAGAGCGCACACAGACAGGTGAACTGATAAGCAGAAGGACACAGGCCAATGTGTGGGGGTGGGGGGCCAAGTTCAGATGTCGTAGTAGAAAGGTATCCTGGCTTGTCTGTGCCATCTCCCCAATGGGTGGGAGGCGTAAGCGCACTGTGAATACAGCGACTGAACTTGGCCTACATGCATGAGGTTTAAAAACGACATCCCTCATATTTCAGTCACTTCAGCTGTCTTGCGTATGGAGGCCGGGTTACCAGGAACAAGAGGCAAATGGCCCATTTTATATATTTAAAGTATCATTAAATTTGTTTACCAAAAATAAACTGATCAAATTGGTGAAAGTGGCGTTACTTTTTTCATATGCAAGTCTGTATTTAATGTATAAAACTGTAAATGGTTCTGAAATGTTGGTAACAAACACTTTATTAATGCCGGTTTCTCACTTTTTTTTCTCTTTGATGTTGGGTGGCTGAAAATGGACAACCAAATGTTATTATTGGTCTCTCAGAACATGTCAACAATTTACATTAAGGTGCAGAGTTCTCAGACATACAGACGCCCTGCAGTTATATCTGTGCACACACTGGACAAGTGGTAGTTATTGAAAAGTTTTTAAATAAAGCATATATTTAATAAATCAAGTATGTGACTTTAATTTGTGTGTATGTGTCAGACCAAGTTTGGACACACCTTCTCATTCAAAGAGTTTTCTTTATTTTCATGACTATGAAAATTGTAGATTCACACTGAAGGCATCAAAACTATGAATTAACACATGTGGAATTATATACATAACAAAAAAGTGTGAAACAACTGAAAATATGTCATATTCTAGGTTCTTCAAAGTAGCCACCTTTTGCTTTGATTACTGCTTTGCACACTCTTGGCATTCTCTTGATGAGCTTCAAGAGGTAGTCACCTGAAATGGTCTTCCAACAGTCTTGAAGGAGTTCCCAGAGATGCTTAGCCCTTGTTGGCCCTTTTGCCTTCACTCTGCGGTCCAGCTCACCCCAAACCATCTCGATTGGGTTCAGGTCCGGTGACTGTGGAGGCCAGGTCATCTGGCGCAGCACCCCATCACTCTCCTTCATGGTCAAATAGCCCTTACACAGCCTGGAGGTGTGTTTGGGGTCATTGTCCTGTTGAAAAATAAATGATGGTCCAACTAAACGCAAACCAGATGGAATAGCATGCCGCTGCAAGATGCTGTGGTAGCCATGCTGGTTCAGTATGCCTTCAAGCCCTTTTTTAATATTGCGGATATGTTCCTGGACTCGGGTCTTGAGGCTCCTTGTGGTTCTCCCCACATACTGGAGGCCACACGGGCACTCCAGCACATAAATGACACCCACATTATTACACGAAAAATTACCTCTTATTTTAAAATTTGCACCTTCTCTTTTTCTGAATGATATGGTATCCACAGATCTCTCTCGATCCTTTTGGATGCGGGTTTTGCAAGGTATGCAAAAACCGCACCATGTGAATTTACTCTTGTGTGTGACCATGCATTTTTTTTTATTGGTGGCAAAGCTGGCACTATGGACCAGTCTGTTGGTAAGATTGCTAGCCCTCTTAAAAACTACTGGAGCTTTATCTGGCAAAACCTTTCTGAGAACAGGATTGTTTTTTTTAGACTATGCCAGTTCTTACTGATCATATTTTTGATATGACCCACTTTACTGTTGTATTGTGTTAGAAACATATATCTACAATCTTTCTTTTGTTGCTCACTATTTTTGTCTGTTGGGGGCTTATAGCTTTTTTTTTCTCTCTCTTTTCTGCATTGGTCTAGGTGATTTTCCTCATAACCTATCACCCTGTTCCCTATAATCTTCTATTTTAGTGCAATTTTTATAAATACGTTGCCTTTTTAAAATAAGAGGTAATTTTTCGTGCAATAATGTGGGTGTCATTTATGTGCTGGAGTGCCCGTGTGGCCTCCAGTATGTGGGGAGAACCACAAGGAGCCTCGAGACCCGAGTCCAGGAACATATCCACAATATTAAAAAAAGGGCTTGAGACGCATAGCGTCTCTCTGCATTTTAAGATTCACCATCAAAAAAATCCGAGGGGTCTCTGTTTTACAGGCATTGAGTTGGTCCACACTCCTATACGCGGAGGAGACTTCATTGTGATAATAAATAAAAAGGAGGTGGAGTGGATGTTTTTACTTGACATTCAGCCTCAGGGGTTAAATATTGAATGTGATGTAAATGCCTGTATAGTTTGAATACTGATTCTAGGTTTTCTTAGACTTAGGTGCTGCGCTTTGTCCCATTTCTGGAGTGTATTTATGAGAGGGAGAGACACAAGTTTTTATCTCTTTTTTATTTGTTTTAAAATTGCCGGCATCTGCTGTTCGAAATAAAGTTTGAAGACCGATTCCTTTTTAAAGAAAAAGAGCACATTAGAGCTCTAGATGACACATGATAGGGGAGGTGTTCCTTGATAATTTAAATCCAGTGGTATCCATTTGGTAATCAACGACCCAGATGAAGCATTACGGCGAAACCCGGGTCGGGCACTACTGACTGTTTTTAACACGCTTTTACAATTGTACTTTTGTGAGTATAATAAATATCTTTTATGTGACATATTGGTACGTATTTCACTATTGTGACCTCCTTCCCTTGAGATCGCTGGAAGTGTGAATCTGGTGTCATCCCTGGTAAACTGCCTTTTACTGATTGGATTGCGGTTTGGTTCGAAATTCCATTGAATCGACGGCTCCAGGCTCGGGTTGACTACACACACACAGAGTGCCCCTACAAAGAATACCGTCGGGACTTTCACTAGTGTGGTATATTCTTGGAATCTTACCTTTGAAAGTGAAGTGACATCTCACCCCTCTCTATTGTGGTGTAGAGGAATATCCACCTAATCGACGGCTTGAGGGGCATGTTCATCTCACCTGCAAAGCACTCCTGTTGACATCGACCGGACTTCTATCCATGCGCGCTTGTAGTGGAGTCTTGCGAGTATAACTTATTCACAAGGTGCGGTAACTATTGCATACATACTACACCATAGTGCGGTTTTCCCATTCTTTTCAGGTTTCCATGCCATTGCTGGGATAGATGTGTGTATGTGGTCCTATTAATTGAAGGCATTTTCCGAATGCAAAAGCATAAGAATCAACTGAAATAGTAAAAGAACTTCCTCTAGCAGCGCAATCCTTTTTGTATTACGATATTTTGTGGACTCTTTTTCTCACATTGTTTTCCCAATTTTTCAGACTGACCTTCATTTCTTAAAGTAATGATGGCCACTCGTTTTTCTTTACTTAGCTGCTTTTTTCTTGCCATAATACAAATTCTAACAGTCTATTCAGTAGGACTATCAGCTGTGTATCCACCTGACTTCTCCACAACGCAACTGATGGTCCCAACCCCATTTATAAGGCAAGAAATGCCACTTATTAAACCTGACAAGGCACACCTGTGAAGTGAAAACCATTTCAGGTGACTACCTCTTGAAGCTCATCAAGAGAATGCCAAGAGTGTGCAAAGCAGTAATCAAAGCAAAAGGTGGCTACTTTCAAGAACCTAGAATATGACATATTTTCAGTTGTTTCATCCTTTTTTGTTATGTATATAATTCCACATGTGTTAATTCATAGTTTTGATGCCTTCAGTGTGAATCTACAATTTTCATAGTCGTGAAAAAAAAGAAAACTCTTTGAATGAGAAGGTGTGTCCAAACTTGGTCTGACACATACACACAAATTAAAGTCACATACTTGATTTATTAAATATATGCTTTATTTAAAAACCTTTCAATGAATACCACTTGTCCTGTGTGTGCACAGATATAACTGCAGGGTGTCTGTATGTCTGAGAACACTGCACCTTAATGTAAATTTTTGACATGTTCTGAGAGACCAATAATAACATTTGGTTGTCCATTTTCAGCCACCCAACACCAAAAAGAGAAAAAAAAAAGTGAGAAACCGTTATTAATAAAGTGTTTGTTACCAACATTTCAGAACCATTTACAATTTTATACATTAAATACAGACTTGCATATGAAAAAAAAAGTAACGCCACTTTCACCAATTTGATCAGTTTGTTTACCTACAAGAAATAAATAAAAAATAAAGTTAATGATACTCTAAGTATATAACATTGGCCATTTGCCTCTTGTTCCTGGTAACCCGGCCTCCATACGCAAGACAGCTGAAGTGACTGAAATATGAGGGATGTCGTTATTAAACCAAGTGCATGTAGGCCAAGTTCAGTCGCTGTATTCACAGTGCGCTTACGCCCCCCGCCCATTGGGGAGACGGCACAGACAAGCCATGATACCTTTCTACTACGTCATCTGAACTTGGCCCCCCACACATTGGCCTGTGTCCTTCTGCTTATCAGTTCACCTGTCTGTGTGCGCTCTCCAAAAGGACAGACGTTATCTGGCCTGTAATAAACTTTCAGGCTGTTTGCTACTTCAGCAGGTAAAGTAGGGCGGCCAGAGGCCCAGCTTCAGACTCCCTGTCCTCCGTCTGACGCAGGGCCTGAATGGACTCCGCTCCCTCTCATACAGCAGCACGGTGCAGGGAGAGTCACCATCTCCTCACAGCAGATGACATGAAGTTTATTTTGTATTGGCTGCGGAATCGGAGGGAGTATTGGCTAACGTGGTCAGGGTGTGGCTTAGTGGGGTCAGGCACCCTAAGCCTAGAGTATGGGCACCCTAAGGTAGAGAAGCAAGGCTGGATTAGGACAGCATATTTTGGACACTGCTTCCAAACTAGGGCTAGCCCGTGTCTGCTGTAAGGCCGGAGTCTAGACGCTGTGGTGTATAGGCACATAAGCACTGCCATTATGCCATCTGAATCCAGTGTAATTACACAAGTAAAGTGCCAATGGCACACTGGAATGCACCCACACCGCCATAGAAACACTCTACTATGCCATTAAGCTGACATCATCAAATTGAATCCCAGCTAAGGTGCTTACACGGGACTAGGGCTGCAGCTAACGATTATTTGAATAATCTATTAGTTGTCGTTAATTTAAAACGATTAATCGGGAAAAAACACCAAAATTACAAAACAAAGAGGTTTACATGATTTTACTTGAAAAATTATGTTCAAAGGCCATATCAAAACAAATTGTGGACGGCACCGTTATGGAGGATCTGTGGACGACGCCGTTATGTTTCCCCATAACAGTGCACAGATCCCTTTCCCCATAGCAGTGCCATAGACCGATCCACCCCTCCCCATAATCGTGCCATAGACCGATATCCCCCTCTCCCCATAACAGCCCCGGCCCCGCTGCTCACAGCAGACTAATCACTGCATCTTTATTTTACCTTACAATGATGCTCCAGTAACAGGCAGAGCTGACGGCGGCGTAACGTCACTCACTCACGTGACGCACCTGCTCCGCCCACTTTATGAATGAAGGAGGCGGAGCAGGCGTGTCACATGAGTAAGTGACGTTACGCCGCCGTCCGCTCTGCCTGTTACTGGAGCGTCATTGTAAGGTAAAATAAAGATGCAGTGATTTAAAGTAAACCGCCCGCCCGCATAGCAACGAATCCAGTTATCGATTACATGGATTAACCGTTGCAGCCCTACACGGGACTTCAGCTCTTCTGACACAATCCTGCCGTGTCTTTAGGACAGATTCTGTTTACTGACTGCCCCCGAGACATGACAGCGACACAACAAGCCCTTATACATAGTGTGTAGTGGTGCATACAGCATACTCACTGCTAGGGCTGCACGATAAATCGAAAAAAATAATCAAATCGCGATAATCGGCAAATGCTATATGGTGATTTGGCCGACCCGAAAATGCCGCGATTATATATAAAGGGGCCCCGCGCACATAACTGCCTTTGCGTGTAAAGTATTTTACTAGTGTGTGTGTGGGTGACACAATCTCTCTCCTATTGATAACAGGTCCGGCCTCTGTACTCACTGTCACTATGAATAGACTGCAGCGAGCTGGCCGGCCGGCGCGTCTGACGTCACCTAGTAACGCTCCTCCCACCTCAGGAAGCAGGAGAGTTACTAAGTGACGTCAGTCACGCGCCGGCCGGCCAGCTCGCTGCAGTCTATTCATAGTGACAGTGAGTACAGAGGCCGGACCTGTTATCAATAGGAGAGAGATTGTTTCACACAGGAGTAAAATACTTTACACGCAAAGGCAGTTATGTGCGCAGTTTAGGACACATCGGGCAATGAGGGGGACCAGCATAAGATGCTATATGTCTTATGCTGCCCCCCCCCCCACAACACAGCGCCCTCCACAGATCCCCACAACTATGTCATACCCAGCCGGGTCAGCGGCTCATATGGGAAAATCCAAGCAAATAGACCTCTAGCACAATTCCCTTAAAATATCGCATCGCATATCGTTATCGCAATTTTTAGGGCCCTAATCGCAATCGCACAAAATTCCCATATCGTGCAGCCCTACTTCCTGCTATCAGACTGTACAGCGGTGGGCACTGTGTGCTCAGCTCCTCCGGCTCTGCTGGATGGCAACCCCTCTGCTCGTCTCTATGGCAACCCCTCTGCTCGGCCAGTCTGCTCTCAAGAACAAAATCTATTGGGTGAATACACATCAACGTTACCACACACCGGCTACAAGATACACCCAGCCCCATACACAGAAGCTTACACCCCCCTTATTGATCTGCCCCCTCTCCAATACACCCCATAAAGCCCCCCTCCCATCGATCTGCATCCTCATTTCCCCAGAATACACCACACCCACCCCCCTCACAGATTGACCTCCCCATAGATCTGCACCCTCATGGCCCCAGAATACACCACATGACCCCCCCATAGATCTGCACCCTCATGGCCCCAGAATACACCACATGACCCCCCCCCCCCATAGATCTGCACCCTCATGACCCCAGAATACACCACATGCCCCCCCCCCATAGATCTGCACCCTCATGACCCCAGAATACACCACATGCCCCCCCTCACATATTGACCCCCCATAACCCCTCCTCACAGACCTACACCCCCCCCATAGATCTGCACCCTCATGACCCCAGAATACACCGCATGACCCCACCCATAGATCTGCACCCTCATGGCCCCAAAATACACATGACCCCCCCATAGATCTGCACCCTCATGGCCCCAGAATACACCACATGACCCCCCCCCCCCCATAGATCTGCACCCTCATGACCCCAGAATACACCACATGCCCCCCCCTCACATATTGAGCCCCCCCCATAACCCCCCCCTCACAGATCTGCACTCTCATGGCACCAGAATACACCACATGCCCCCCCCCCCATAACCCCCCCTCACAGACCTACACCCCCCCCCCCCCATAGATCTGCACCCTCATGGCCCCAGAATACACCACATGACCCCCCCCCCCCCCATAGATCTGCACCCTCATGACCCAAGAATACACCACATGCCCCCCCCCCTCACATATTGACCCCCCCACAGACCTACACCCCCCCATAGATCTGCACCCTAATGGCCCCAGAATACACCACATGCCCCCCTCATCCCCAGAATACACCACATGCCCTCCTCCCTCCCTTCACAGATCTGTCCCTGCCTCCTTATGTATGAGCTCCTATGGACTCTAGGTCTGCAGCTCATCCAGCACACACAGCTCCTCCTCCTTCACAAGCTCCTGCAGTCTGGGTTTATAAGCACTTCCCACACTTGACCATGTGACCATGAAGGAGCATGTGACCAGTGACGTCACAGACCTCGTTCTAACAACTCCACTTTAGCATCTACCGTCCTGTACCTTCTCCTGCAGCACAACCTGACTCCGCCCACACCTGATCACATGGTCATGACATCATCACAGGTCCTGTACCTTCTCCTGCAGCACAACCTGACTCCGCCCACACCTGATCACATGGTCATGACATCATCACAGGTCCTGTACCTTCTCCTTAGCACAACCTGACTCCGCCCACACCTGATCACATGGTCATGACATCATCACAGGTCCTGTACCTTCTCCTGCAGCACAACCTGACTCCTCCCACACCTGATCACATGGTCATGGCATCATCACAGGTCCTGTACCTTCTCCTGCAGCACAGCCTGACTCCTCCCACCCCTGATCACATGGTCATGACATCTTCACAGGTCCTGTACCTTGTCCTGCAGCACAGCCTGACTCCTCCCACACCTGATCACATGGTCATGACATCATCACAGGTCCTGTACCTTCTCCTGCAGCACAGCCTGGAGCCCGACTCCTGCATGGTGGTAGAAATTACAGCCCAGGAGGCTCCATAGTGAAGGGTTGTCAGAGGAGGACACGCCTGCCCCCAGGTAAGTGGAACACTCATCACATCCACACATATAAGGCTCCACAGCCACAGAGATACACAGCTCCATCCGCCCTTCAGGCCAAGTTCACACTGCAGTTATTTCCTTCAGTTATTGAGCCCAGACCAGCAGTGAAGCGACTCAGAGATCAGGTGTAATGGGAAGATCCGCACTTGTTCTGTGGTTTTCTCCCGCACCAGGTTTTGGCTCACAATAACTGATGGAAATAACTGATCAAATAACTGAAGTGTGAACTCAGCCTAATCTACAAACTCCAGAGAACATGAAGCAGGAAGTAAAGACGCAGCTTCTGGGGCAGGACACCAGCCTAAAGATAATAACATAACATACAAATCACAAGAGGTTGGTTCTAGTATACAATGCATTTCAAGGCGGCCTTCCTCAGGTGCAACAAAAGCCATGAACAGGGGGCTTTATATAGAAGACATATCCAGGAGATCTCAGAGACATGGACTGGAGGAGGGGGCGTTATATAGAAGACATATCCAGGAGATCTCAGAGACGTGGACTGGAGCAGGGGGCGTTATATAGAAGATGTATCCAGGAGATCTCAGAGACGTGGACTGGAGCAGGGGGCGTTATATAGAAGACATATCCAGGAGATCTCAGAGACATGGACTGGAGCAGGGGACGTTATATAGAAGACATATCCAGGAGATCTCAGAGATGTGGACTGGAGCAGGGGACGTTATATAGAAGACATATCCAGGAGATCTCAGAGATGTGGACTGGAGCAGGGGGCGTTATATAGAAGACATATCCAGGAGATCTCAGAGACATGGACTGGAGCAGGGGGTGTTATATAGAAGACATATCCAGGAGATCTCAGAGATGTGGACTGGAGGAGGGGGCGTTATATAGAATACATATCCAGGAGATCTCAGAGATGTGGACTGGAGCAGGGGATGTTATATGGAAGACATATCCAGGAGATCTCAGACGTGGACTGGAGCAGGGGGGGGGGGGGTTATATAGAAGACATATCCAGGAGATCTCAGACGTGGACTGGAGGAGGGGGTGTTATATAGAAGACATATCCAGGAGATCTCAGAGACGTGGACTGGAGGAGGGAGCGCTATATAGAAGACATATCCAGGAGATCTCAGAGACGTGGACTGGAGGAGGGGGCGTTATATAGAAGACATGGAGATCTCGGAGACGTGGACTGGAGCAGTTGACGTTATATGGAACACATATTGAGGAGATCTCAGAGACAGTGACTTGAGCAGGGGGCGTTATATAGAAGACATATCCAGATGATCTCAGAGACATGGACTGGAGCAGGGAGCGTTATTGTCATGAATGTTCCTATAACAGGTGTCAGGAGATCAGAAAGACTGGCAACACGTTAATCTTACAAGTTCCTTGTGGATCAATTAGGGTTTTGTTGTTTTGGTAATGGCCACACCCTTTTGCTTCAGGTGTTGTATGTTTGGTCATCTGACCTTGCCTATTTAGTGCCGTCTCTCCCTCTCAGGGGTGCGGTTTATAGTTTATTTCCCTGGACTTCAAGCTAGCTGGTTGTTTGGATCTCTGATGAGCTCCAGGTGCTGCTGTTGTTCTCCTTGAAGCTAAGTCTTGTCTTCCCTATTTGTATTTTGTTTGTTATATTTTCCTGTTGTTTGTATCTAGGCCTGAGGGAGACTCCTGTTCATCCATCTGGTGGAGGAATGTGTCGTCTCTCATGCCCTGACACTATTCCAGGGCCTTGCAGTGTTTTGTAGGGCTCAAGGTTCCTGTGTATGAGCTTTACTACCATCGAGGTCAGCTCATATTGATAGTTTGCACACGATAGAGGAGAAACATTCTTGCGTTGCTCCAATGGCGATGGTATATTATGTGAGGCATGTTTATAGAAACTAATTTTCAATCTCCCCACGCTAGAGAAGCAACACATACTTGTGTTGCTCCACTGGCGATTAGACATTTTTAAAGACCTGTTCTACATACACTAAAGTTATATCCCATCGCTGGTGGAGCAAACCGAGTATAGGTAGCTTCAAAAGCGATGTAAGATTTTACATTTTATTTAACACTTAAAAAAAAAAATACAAAACAAATTAAATTTTCAAACAAAAAATATTTTATTTGATACATAAATGTTTTTAAATAATATAAATAAATATAAAAATAAAAAATACAAATGCCTATAGGTAGGACCGGTGGGAGTAGAAGGTTGGGTGGTGGAGGGGCGAACACTGGTTGGTCCCCCTTGTTCCTGTGCCCCTGTGGACATATAAGTGTGTGTTGGGGCAAGCACAACAGAGGGAGTATGCAATCTGGATGGGGGAGCAGGAGAAGGAGTTGACCGAGCATGAGTAGAAGGAGTGTTGAAACTGGTAGCAGGAAAGTAACAAGGAGAAGAGGAAAAATGTTGAGTAAAGTGCTCGGTGGATTGGGAATGGGGATGGGGAGGCTGGGATGGGGTCTGAGGAGGTTGGAAAGTGGGGTAGGTTTGGGAAGGGGGTTGTTGAGGTTGTGATGGCGGATGGGGGTTGGGGCATGGATGGGGGATAGGATGTGGGGCAGTGCTGTACTTGCCACAAGACACTGTCCACCTGTCTTCGGGCCTCAAACAGCTGGTCGGGCGTAAATCGTTCCATCACAGGGAGCAACGATAACCAATAGTGATGCAGTGGACCCAACTGCGGCGTCAGCACCGCCCCCTCCTGCATTCGTCGCACTGTGTCCTCAAAGCGGCAACTTTATTGGTAAATCCCATCAAGGACTCGTAAATAACCCTTGTGAGATCCTCGTAGTCCGCCTGACGGCTCCTACCGGTCCTCTGGCGACGCATCAATGCCTCAAAAAGTGGTGCCATTGTTGATTAGCCAGAGGGCACAGGTAGGGGAACATTGAGGTCCCAACCAGCTGTTGGAGTGGGACGAGAGGGAGCCGCGGTGGGCGGCTCTTCGGGTACCGCCTCTGGTGCTCCAGCTTCTGGAAGGACTTCACGAGCAGGTTCGGGCGCCCGAGTACTGCTAGATGTGCTGTAAAGGAAAAAAAATAAAAAATTTATGAAAAAATAGAGAACTATATGTGGATGTCCCGGACAGAGTGTCAAATGACAGTCTGCCTGGGCCACACACATAGATTGGAGATTAACATTCATAATTATTATAAACATTAGAGCTTACCTTCGCAGCTGTAGGGTTCGACGGAGAAAACATAATGCGGCCGCATAACGGTACGGCCGCTTTTGGCTCGCTATTGAAGCACTCTGGCGCTTGACCCCCTCGTTATAGTCCTTCTTATAGCGGTCCCTCATTGACCGCCACCGCACCAGGATCCTCGTCCCTGTCCACAAGAAAAATAAAATAATTAAAATTAATATTATAATTTTTTTACATAAAAAATGGTTTAGTATTTGATTGAACCTGCCACAACAATAAAAAATATTTATGTTCACTATAGGTAGCAGTGACCAACTTCAACCAGACACAAAACCAATTTTGAATGAAAATTAGACATGTGCATTATACAAAGTTATACTGTATACTTAAGGCACTCCTCCTGTTGACTTTCATTGAGGTTGTCCCAATTTGGCACTATGACTTCGCATATCTCAAGCCAGAGAAGCCGGGTAGCATGATGGTCTGCGTGGCGGCGGTCGGTGTGGTCGCACAGTGGTGGTCTGTCCTCCACCATCTGGATGAGGAGTTCATTGTCGATAATCAAACCGCCAAATTCCTCCTCATCCGTTCTGTTGGAGCCTCTGGAACCCTAAAAATAGAAAATAAATTAGAACCTCATGTTTGACATATTTCCAATTAAAAACACTCATTGAGAAAATACTCACACGAACACGACCGCCGCGTGCTCCCCGACTTCCTCTGTCTTTTGCTTGACGACCTCTATTGGAGTCAACGGGACGAGCTGCCTGTAATAGAAATAACAATTAATTTAAAAAAAATCAAATATTCAAATCATAGTATTGAGCCTAAAAAATAAAATAAAAAAATTACTGCTTGCTGTCGCACTTATCAGGCTCACACCAGAAAATCCCCCCCCCACACTTCAGCATAAAATAGGAGACGCGCAGAGAGAGTTACGTAGGCGGGGGGGGGGATACTGGGCAGCGGCAGCCAAAGCAAGTGGCGAGGTGATAATCAGTCATCTCGCCACTTGCTAATGTTAAGTATGTAAAGGGTTAATAGGATACCCGCGCTGGTCAAGACACTAAAAAGCCAGTGAACCATATTTGCGCCAGCGGAGGGTCTAGGCGCAAATGGCGACAAGACTACAAAGTCTTGTCGCCATTTTGGAATTTTGTTCGCCAATTGGAGCCCTGGGTGCATATGACTTTTTGATTGATTTATTATACTTTTTGTGATGTAAGGTGACAAAAAATAGCTTTTTTATTTATAGAATTTTTTTTATTTTTTTACAGTGTTCATCTGAGTTAGGTCATGTGATATTTTTATAGAGCATGTTATTACGGACGTGGCGATACCTAATATGTATACTTTTTTACTTAAGTTTTACACTAACTTTTTTTAAACAAAAAAATGATGTTTTATTGTCTCCATATTCTGAGCCATATTTTTTTTATTTTTTGGGCGATTGTCTTAGGTAGGGGCTCATTTTTTGCAGGATGAGGTGACTGTTAGAATGGTACTATTTTGGTGGTCATACGCCTTTTTGATCGCTTGCCGTTGTACTTTTAGTGATGTAAGGTGCCAAAAAATGGTTTATTTAGCAGTTTTTATTTTTTACGGTGTTTATCTGAGGGGTTAGGTCATGTGATATGTTTATAGAGCGGGTCAATACGGACGCGGCGATACCTAATATGTCTACGTTTTTTGTTTTGATTTTACTTGAAACTTTTAATTTTTGGGGGGGAAAACTTTATTTTTTCATTTTTTATTTTTTTTCCCACTTTGGGACTTTAACTTTTGGGGGTTTGATCCCCTTTACAATGCATTCCAATACTTCTGTATTGGAATGCATTGGCTGTATGAGTAATACAGTGTGTATTACTCATACAGCTTCCTGCCTGTGAGATCCAGGTGGATGGATCTCACGGGCTCTTCACCTTCCATGCCATCGGGTCCCCATTACAGCCGCACCGACGACCGCCCGCTGCAGCAACCCGTACATGCCGCAAACTGCAGGACCCCCCCCCGCGCATTGTCCCAAGACGCCTGCTGATTGATTTCAGCAAACACCCAGTTCCGATCGCCGCGCAGCGATGATCGTAACTACACATGACGTACCGGTACGTCATGTGTCCTTAAGTACCAGGACATCATGTCATACTGGTATGTCATATGTCCCCAAGAGGTTAAAGAGGCCCCCACTTTTCCCCTGGCGCCACCGTTAGGCAGGCCGGCCACCTCACTACCTCAGGCCCCGGCTTCTTTTCAGGCCTACCCGCAAATAGAGTCGCACCCACAGTCAAGTGGTAATGGAGGATAGGGCCAAAATCCTGCAGTGGGCGGAGACTCATGTACCAACTCTATCGGTGGTCTACATTCCGGGAGTAGAGAATTGGACGGCAAATTTCCTCAGTTGGACGACCGTGGACCCGGGAGAGTGGTCTCTGCACCCGGAGGTGTTCGACTCCATTTGTCTCCGTTGGGGACAACCGGAGGTGGACTTGATGGCATCCAGACTCAACAACAAACTTCCCGCCTTTTTCTCTCGAACAAGAGATCCCTGAGCGTGCGCCGTAGACGCACTGCTGGCACCATGGGACAGGTTCTCTCTACAATATGTATTCCCTCCCCCTCCCTCCTGTCCCGAGTTCTGCACAGAATCAGGTTGGAGGGCATCCAGATGATTCTCATTGCTCCGGATTGGCCCCGTCGTGCATGGTACACCGATATCATGCTCCTTCTAGGAGATACACTGTGGCCTCTTCCGCTCAGAGTCAATCTAGTCTCTCATGGACCTGTCTTCCACCAGCGTTTTAGAGTCGCTACGTTTGACGGCGTGGCTGTTGAAACCACCATTCTGAAGCAGCAAGGTTTCCCTGACAAGGTCATCCAAACCATGATTAAGGCCAGGAAACCAGCGTCGTCCAAAATTTATTATAGGACTTGGAGGTCTTTTCTGCGCGGAACGTAGCCTCCCTCCACTGCGCTTCTCACTTCCCATTATCGTTTCCTTTTTGCAATCGGGTCTGGATTCAAGTTTTTCTCTTAGTTCCTTAAAGGGACAAGTGTCGGCGCTGTGAATTTCTTTTCCAGCGTCCGTTAGCAGAACAGTCCCAGGTTAAGACCTTTCTAAAAGGGGTGGCCCACACTGTCCCTCCGTATCACCCCCCTACCCTTTGCCCTTTTGGGATTTAAACCTTGTCCTTGGTTCACTCCAATCTGCTCCTTTTGAGCCTCTAGACGCTGTTTCCCTCTGTATTCTTTTTTGGAAGGTTGCATTCCTGGTGGTAATCGCATCTACAGGTGCGTTTCGGAATTGGCAGCGCTTTCTTGTAAGGAGCCCTTTCTTGTTTTCCACTGCCCGTTACCTTCTTTTCAGCCGAAGGTAGTCTCTGCCTTCAACGTCAACGAAGACATTGTTCTCCCTTCGTTTTGCCCCTCTCCCTCACATCTTAGGGAGCGAGCTGTCCATCATCTGAATGCGGTTCGGGCTCTGAGGATTTACCTGTCCCTTTCTAGTTCATTCCGCCGTACGGACTCCCTATTCGTTGTGCCTGAAGGTCCCCGCAAAGACTTGCCAGCCTCTAAGATGACGATTGCTAGGTGAATTCGCTCTGAAATTGCTGAGGCATACCGCTCCCGGGGCACGGCCCACTCGATCAGGGCAGTGGGCGCTTGTTGGGCTCGTTTCCACCATGCTTTCGCCTCACAGCTGTGTAAGGCAACGACTTGGGCTTCCTTGCACACATTCAATAAGTTCTATCAGGTGCATACCTTTGCATCAGCGGACGCCGCTCTGGGCCGCAAGGTCTTGCAGGCAGCGATGTCTTAAGCTTCCGTGAGGACGTTGTTCATGGGTGTGTAGTTCTTCCCTCCCCGTGGACTGCTTTGGAACGTCCCACGGTCCTGTGTCCCCAGATACTACGAGCGAGAAAACAAGATTTTTGTGGACTCGCCTGTAAAATCCCTTTCTCGTTTAGTTCATTGGGGATCACAGCTCCCACCCATTATTGTTCTATTTTTCTCCTACTGCTTGGGCACAAACTGATATGCTCTCTCCAGGCTGGAGGGGGTATAGCTGGCAGAGGAGGAGCTAACAATTTTCAGCCTAGTGTCGCCTCCTAGTGGCAGTAGCAGCTATACCCACGGTTCTGTGTCCCCCAATGAACTAAGCGAGAAAGAGAAAAAATTTTATTTTTTTTCTACCTCCTTTTAGGTGTGCAAACTACAACATTGCCATGTTATCTTAAAGAGGACCTTTCATGTGTTGTGTTTTTTTTTTTTTTTTCTCCCTGGCTATGATGCTCTCCGCTGTGATTGGATCGTGGCACAGCCATGGAGAAGGAAATGCCCATTGAGAAACCCTGGCGTCTCCTCCTTCCTGTACCGATGCTCAATATTAACATACTGAGCGGAAAAACTGCAGGGGGGCACAGTGGGGCGTAGGAGCGATATTTGAAAAAAAAAACTGTCAGGGTGGCAGCATCAGTGGGGGGTGCTCCACAACCTCTTTAAAGCTGATGAGCTTGGGCAAGAGAAGCTACAAAGATCAGTTGGTAATCTGCATCAAGCAGCAAGTTTCCTTCTGGATTTCTCTCCTCCGTCTACAACTGGACAACGTGGTCGGTGATAATAGAAGGAACACTTCATTTGGGGGAAAAAACATGTTCCCCGCATGGCACACATCATAAATTTAGTGGTGCATCAAATTTTGAAAAAGCAAAGTGGCTTGCAGATGATGTTGGTCATGTCCAGGGACTGTCCAGCCATTCTTATGCGGCTGAACTTGAAGTGACACAATGGTCTGCCTTTGTACAGTTTGAATTCCACCTTACATATGCTGAAGCATTGCTATGAGCAGCGTAAAGATATTAATGATTTACATGATGCACAAGACCACCACAGCAGAGCATATGTTGGTTTGTTGCTCAGGCAGTGGCGGCTCATCAGGGCCAGATGTCGCATACTCAACCCCTTCGAAGGGCCACCAGAGTAGAGACCAGCATTAACATGGCATCACCCTGATATTTATATTTGAACAAATGCTCACACTGATGCAACAAAGACTAGAGGAAGAACAACCTCCACAGCTTTCTGGGGATCCTGTAGCTGATAGTAACCTGGACGGACGAAGTCGCATAAAGGAGGAAGTGGAAGAGGAGAAGTTTGTGGTACAGGGAGACATAGACTTTTCCCAGGCACAGCTAGGGAAGGAGGTTGGCGCTCGGTATGATAGATATGATGATGATGATGACGACGATGACATTGGCCATGACCAACCATTGCAGTGGGGTCTTAAATAACTGGGTCCACAGGCTTCCATAACAAACTGCATGCTTGGTTGCCTACATGCTGGCAAGCATATGGTTAGCATCAAGCAAGGTGATGACTACTAGATAGCCATACTTTTAGATCATTGCAATCGAAGCAAAATTGGGAGAAAGTTTTTTACTGATGCCTGTCACCTGTATTTCTGTCCAGGAGTCCTATCTCCAACAGAGACCTTCCACCCTCCTTGGTCGTGCTACCCCTACGATAAGTCTCAGGCCTCTTTCACACGGGCAAGTTTTCCGCGCGGGTGCAATGCGTGAGATGAATGCATTGCACCCGCACTGAATCCACACCCATTCACTTCTATGGGGCTGTGCACATGAGCTGTGATTTTCACGCATCACTCGTGCATTGCGTGAAAATCGCAGCATGCTCTATGTTGTGCGTTTTTCACGCAACGCAGGCCCCATAGAAGTGAATGGGGCTGCGTGAAAATCGCAAGCATATGCAAGCAAGTGTGGATGCGGTGCAATTTTTCACACATGGTTGCTAAGACACGATCGGGATGGGAACCCGATCTTTATTATTTTCCCTTAAAATAAATAAAAATCATCTAAATCATCCTCAAATAATGGCCGTTAAAAATGAATGCAAAACGTCCAGACGACCAAGAAAGCAATGGAAAAAATGGTTGAAAAATGTGTCAGTTTTTTATGGCCTTTTTTTTTCACGTGTTTTCACTTAAGAGCTCATACAAAAAAAGTCTCTCCACTTAACACCAGATATTTGCCTGCTGCTGGGAAGAGCATGATGTGCTCGGTATTACTTTTTCAGCTTTATTCAAAGTATAGGAGCTTCACTGATGTAAAGGGAACACTAAGGGACAGAACTACTGTGTGGGGACACTTGGGGGCATAACTACTGTTTGGAGACCTTGAGGACATTCTACTGAGTGGGGGCACTTTGGGAGCATCAGTACTGTGAAGAGGGCACTAAGGGGGCATTCCACTGTGAAAGGGACACAGAGGGGAGATAACTATTGTGTGGGGCACTAAGAGGAGATTCGTTGCCTCTTGTTCAGCGCTAGGAAATGTTTTATTTATATATCTTTTAACCCCTTAAGGACCACACAATTTTTAGCAAATCTGACGTGTCATTTTATGTGGTAATAATAACTTTAAAATACTTTTACTTATCCAGGCCATTCTGAGAATGTTTTCTCGTCACATATTGTACTTCATTTACCAAAAATGTAGAAAAATTTCCTAATTTCAATTTCTCTACTTTTATAATAGATAGTAATAACTCCAAAATAGTTAATATTTTACATTCCCCATATGTCTACTTTAAGTTTGGATCATTTTGTGAATACCATTTTATTTTTTGGGGACGTTGGAAGACTTAGAAGTTTAGAAGCAAATCTTGAGTTTTTATTCAGAAAATTTCCAAAACCAACTTTTTAAGGACCAGTTTAGGTCTGAAGTCACGTTGTGAGGCTTACATAATAGAAACCACCCAAAAATGACCCCATTTTAGAAACTACGGGATAAGGTGGCAGTTTTGTTGGTACTATTTTAGGGTGCATATGATTTTTGGTTCCTCTATATTACACTTTATGTGAGGCAAAGTAACAAAAAATAGCTGTTTTGGCACAGTTTTTATATTTTGTTATTTACAATATTCATCTGACCTGTTAGATCATGTGGTATTTTTATAGAGCAGGTTGTTACAGACGCGATAATACCAAATACGACTACTTTTTTCTCCATATTCTGAAACACCTAGATGTTTAAAATTTTTGGGCGACTGTCTTATTTAGGGTCTACTTTTTTTTTGGAATGAGATGACTGGTACTATTTTTTGGGTGCCTATGACTTTTTGATCGCTTGGTATTACACTTTTTGTAATGTAAGGTGACAAAAAATGGCTTTTTTGACACACTTTAATTTTTTTTACGCTGTTCACCTGAGGGTTTAGGTCATGTAATATTTTTATCCAGCAGGTTCTTACGGACGCGGTAATACCTAATATGTATACTTTTTATTTATTTAAGTTTTACACAATAACAGCATTTTTGAATAATAAAAAAATCATGTTTTAGTGTTTCCATATTGTGAAAGCTATAGTTTATTTTTTGGGCGATTGTCTTTGGTAGGGTCTTATTTTTTGTGGGATGAGATGATGGTTTGATTGGTACAATTTTAGGGTGGGTATGACTTTGTGATCGCTTGCTTATTACACTTTTTGTGATGTAAGGTGACAAAAAAATTGCTTTTTTTTGCCACTGTTTCTATTTTATTGTTTTTACGGTGTTCATCTGAGGGCTTAGATCATGTGATATTTTCATAGAGCAGTTTGTTACGGACGTGGCAATACCTAATATGTATGATTTATTTTATTTAAGTTTTACACAATAATATTTTTTGTTTTAGTGTCTCCATAGTCAGAGAGAAATAGTTTATTTAACATTTTTTGGGTGGTAGAGCAGGTTGTTACGGACGTGTCGATACCTAATATGTCTACTTTTTTTATTTTATTTTTTACATTTAACACAACAACAAAAAATTATGTTTTAGTGTCTCCATAGTCTGAGAACCATAGTTTTCTGTATTGTACTGAATTGAACGGTCAGCGTCTTACACAGTAAGACGCTGACAGTTGCCTAGGAGACCCAACCCTCAGGCTGGATCTCCTGAGCTTTTGTAGCTGGCAGGCCCTGTGTATGGCATCGGGGCTGCCATGGCAACAATCGGTTCCCCGCCAGCGCAGCACAAGGATCCGATGGCTAAGGAGAGGGAGCGCAAACCTCCCATATGCCGTGGCATATGAGGGGTTGATCCACCGGCATTGGCCTTATCATCGATGCTGGTGGATGCAGCAGGGATCCGGCTGTCAGTAACAGCCGGATTCCTGCCGCTGATCGCGGCACCGCACATGGGGGATAGAAAGGATCGCAGGACGAGAATGCTCTTCCTGGTGCACAATAAGCCATTTAGGACGAGCATTCTCCTCCTGGGTCCTTAAGGAGATAAATGACTGGGTGGGGGTTGCAGGGAAGTTGCTCAAGGTGGGAGTCAACGTTTTCTAGTTATGCCCCTCGGTCTACTATTAGATTGTGGTCTGTTTGGCCACCACTGTTTTAGTCAAATGTTACTTGAATTTTGTGCCATGCCTTGTAATTTCTGTGGATTTTTTTTTTTTATTGGAAAAGTTATAAAACTTCAATACAATTTTAATGTTATTCATCAATAATAAAATGTGTTTTATTCTTGACAGATGACTGTACCAGGAACTTAGAGAAACATCTGGTATCTTCAGATTTTGAAGTAGATGTTTGTGGTATCACACGAGATACATGTGAAGAAAATGCTAATATGCAAGATATACCCTCATCCAGTCACAGCAATGCATCATTTGATTATTTTAAACAGGTCCAATCTTCTGATTCATCACAGACTGTAACACAGAATAAAAGTCACAGAAGTGGTGCTAAACATCAAACAGCTCACGTAAAAGAGAAGCCATTTTCATGTTCAGAATGTGGAAAATGTTTTAGATTTAAATCCGGTATTGCTAGACATGAGAGAAATCACACAGGGGAGAAGCCATTTTCATGTTCAGAATGTGGTAACAGTTTTGAATATAAATCAGCTTTTGTTGCACATCTGAGAATTCACACAGGGGAGAAGCCATTTTCATGTTCAGAATGTGGGATTTGTTTTCACCAGAAATCAGCTCTTATTGTACATCAGAGAATTCACACAGGGGAGAAGCCATTTTCATGTTCAGAATGTGGGAAAGGTTATCCTTCGAATTCATCTCTTCGTAAACATCAGAAAAAGCACGCAGTGGAGAAGCCATTTTCATGTTCAGAATGTGGGAAATGTTTTAAGATGAAATCAGGTCTTGTTGTACATCAGAGAAATCACACAGGGGAGAAGCCTTTTTCATGTTCAGAATGTGGGAAACATTTTAAACAAAAATCACACCTTGTTGCACATCAGAGAAATCACACAGGGGAGCAGCCATTTTCATGTTCAGAATGTGATAAATGTTTTAAGCAGAAATCAGCTCTTGTTGAACATCAGAGAAATCACACAGGGGATAAGCCATTTTCATGTTCAGAATGTGGGAAATGTTTTAAGCAGAAATCCGCTCTTGTTGACCATCAGAGAAATCACACAGGGGATAAGCCATTTTCATGTTCAGAATGTGGGAAATGTTTTAACCATAAATCAGCTCTTGTTATTCATCAGAGAAATCACACAGGAGAAAAACCATTTTCATGTTCAGAATGTGAGAAATGTTTTACCAATACATCATCTCTTTTTAAACATCAGATAATTCACACAGGGGAGAAGCCATTTTCATGTTCAGAATGTGGGAAATGTTTTAACCGTAAATCAACTCTTGTTATACATCTGAGAATTCACACAGGGGAGAAGCCATTTTCATGTTCAGAATGTGATATGTGTTTCTACCATAAATCATTTCTTGTTAAACATCAAAAAACCCACATATAAGAGAAGCCATCTTCATGCTTAGCCCGTTTGTGACCTCCCTTATGTGTTTTTATGGTGGTCACGAACTGGCTTTATTCCTTCAGATTCTCCTTTTTACAGGGAGATAAAACAGTGCCTTGCTTTCAGTTACCAGTGGTAGCTGAGGGCTTGGAGCGATGATTGGGACCGCTGTGAGAGCTCCCCAAACAAACAGTCTCCTGTATTGAAAGAATATTGGTAATCAAAGGACAGATCCAGTTAAAAATGAAACTGTTTTTTTTTTTTTAAAATATCTCCTCTAAACACAAATGTTTGGTGAGAAAAAAAAATAAAAAATTTCACAAAGGGACCACCCAGCCTTTGATCGGTATGGGGACCCTCCATTCCGGTAAAACTGCAAATACAGGGGCCTATATGTGAAAGTCCCAAAAAAAAGCTGAATTCCGAAAAGAGCTGGTGTCCAGACATGTGGAAAAAGGGGCATCGTTCACACTTGTAAAAGGACAGTTATTTGCAGTCAAGTGGAATAACAGATGTAACATAGTATATAAAGCTGTCCATCCAGCCTGTTATCCTGCAACTTCATCCAGAGGAAGGCAAAAAAAAAAAAAATCCCCACTTTAGGGGGAAAAAACTTTGTTCCCGACTCCAATTAGAATAACTCCCTGGATCAACGACCCCTCTCTAGTAGCTATAACCTGTAATATTATTACACTCCAGAAATACATCCAGGCCCCTCTTGAACTCTTTTAGTGAACTCACCATCACCATCTCCTCAGGCAGAGAGCTCCATAGTCTCACTGCTCTTACCGTAAAGAATCCTTTTATGTTTGTGCACAAACCTTCTTTCCTCTGATGTCCCCTCGTCATAGTCCTGGGGATAAATGGATGATGGGAGTGATCTCTGTACTGACCCCTGATGTATTTATATATCGTTATTAGATCTCCCCTCAGTTGTCTTTTCTATAAATTGAATAATCCTAATTTTGATAATCTTTCAGGGAACTGTTGTTCACCCATTCCAGTTATTACTTTAGTTGCCCTCCTATTAACCCTCTTCAGATCTGCTATATCTGCCTTGTTCACAGGAGCCCAGAACTGTACACAGTACTCGATGTGTGGTCTGACTGGTGACTTGTAAAGTGGCAGGACTATGTTCTCATCATGTGCATCTATGCCCCTTTTGATGCAACCCATCATCTAATTGCCCTTGGCCGCAGCTGCCTGACACTGGTTTCTACAGCTTAGTGTGCTGTTCACTAAAATTCCTAGGTCCTTTTCCATGTCAGTGTTAGGCCTAGTTCACACAAACGTGTGTGACCCGTGGCCGTATTGCGGGCCGCAATACACGGCCACAGTTCCGTGTGCATTCACTTCAATGGGTCCGCAAAACCGGAATTGCGGAACGGCCGCACGGAACGGGACCACTCGGAAGCACTACGGAGTTCTTCCGTGGGGTTGCGTCCTGTACTTCCGTTTCGCAAAAAGATAGAACATGTCCTATCTTTTTGCGGAACGGGCGGATCGCGGACCCATTAAAGTGAATGGGTCCGCGATCCGATGCGGCTGACCTACGGCCGGCGATCGTGCATTGCGGCCCGCAGCACGATCACGGGTCACACACGTTCGTGTGAACTAGGCCTTACCCAGTGTTTTACCATTTAGTATGTACAGGTGACTTGCATTATTCCTTCCCATGTGCATAACCTTACATTTGTCAGTGTTAAACCTCATCTGCCACTTCTCTGCCCAAGCCTCCAATCTATCCAGATCCCTCTGTAGCAGTATACTGTAGTCTTCCGTGTTAATTACTTTACACAGTTTAGTGTCATCTGCAAACAAATTATATTTTACTGTGCAAGCCTTCTACAAGATCATTAATAAATATATTGAAGAGAATAGGGCCCAATACTGACCCCTGAGGTACTCCACTAGTGACAGTGACCTAATCTGTGTGTGTACTATTAATAACCACCCTCTGTTTTCTATCACTGAGCCAGTTACCTACCCACATGCAGACATTTTCTCCCAGTCCAAGCATTCTTATTTTATATACCAAACTTTTATGTAGTACAGTGTCAAATGCTTTAGAGAAGTCCAGATATACGACATCCATTGATTCATCGCTGTAAAGTCTAGAACTTACCTCCTCATAGAAACTGATTAAATTAGTTTGACATGACTGATCCCTCATGAAGCCATGCTGATATGGCGTTATTTGCTTATTTTCATTGAGGTTCTCCAAGATAGCATCTCTTAGGAAACCTTCAGTTTACCCACGACAGATGTTAAACTTACCGGCCTATAGTTTCTGGGCTCTGTATTTGGACCCTTTTTGAATATTGGCAACACATTTTCTGTCAGTATAGAGTCCTTAAATATCAGAAATAAGGGTCTGGCTTTGACATTACCTAATTCTCTTAGGATACGGTGGTGTCTGCCATCTGGTCGTAGCAATTTGTCCATTTTATAATCTCTTTAAGATGCCATTGTACTTCTTCGTGGGTCAGACAGGGCACTTTTAATGGGGAATTTACTTTTACATTCTGCATTTCATCTGACAGTTTATTTTCTTCACTGAATACAGTGGAGAAGAAAATATTTAATAGCTTTGCTTTTTCCTCATCGCTCTCTGCAACTTCCCTCTCATTACTCTGTAAAGGGCCAACACCTTCAGATTTATACTTTTTACCATTTATACAATTGAAGAAAATGTTTGGGTTAGTTTTACTCTCTTTGGCAATGAATCTCTATGTCTATAGTTTGGCTGCTTTTATTTGTCTTTTACATATTAAATTTTTTTCCTTGTAGTTTTTTTATGCTTCCTCGCTGCCCTCCTGTTTTAGTGATTTTTAAATGCTTTCTTTTTGTCATTTATTGCTTTCTTTACATCTTTATTTATCCAAATTGTTTTTTTCTTCCTTTTTTTTTAAATCTGATAAATTTGTATTATTTTGTAAAAATAAACAATATCATTTTACAAAATTCTTGTGTCATATATTATGTTCAACACAGAGCAAAAATACTCATTGTACAAAACAGGATAATCAATAAACAGGATCCTTAACATAAAGATCCCAACAACCATACTCCCCTCCCCCCACCCACTGTGAGACCTTGTTGTGAGTAGATAAGCATAAACATGTGTAAGACCTATTTGTTTTAGTAACAGACCATGACATCACCTATGCACTATAAAGCTTCAGCACACTAGGCTTAAACAAGCACAATCGGCCCCATCTCTCCCCTCCCGGGCTAGCCTCAGACTAGTTAGCCATGTATTACTGTCATGGAACCATGAACCAGACGTACACAAGAGATGAGTGGAAATAAGAAGGCTTTATTGAAAATAAAGCTGTAAGGCAAAAGTCCAAACGGATGGCTAAACCGAAGCAGGGTCTTGCGAAACCAGAGATCAGGAACCAGAAGGGTAGTCAGACGAAGCCAGGATCAGGAACCAGCAGGGTAGTCAGACGAAGCCAGGATCAGGAACCAGCAGGGTAGTCAGACGAGGCCAGGATCAGGAACCAGAAGCAGCAGCAGTCTTAGAAGCATGTGAGCACAGGAGGACCAAGCAAGGAACTGAAGCCACAGACCTCCTATATATATGAGCCAGGCATCCAGCTCCTCCCAGTGGGAAGGAGAAGCCGCAGGGTGGGAGGCTACAAGAAACCCAGAAACCAAGATGGCCGCCAGCACATGTCAAACGAAGGAGAACAGCAGGAAGGTAAGACCATGACAGTACCTCCCCCTCAAGGGCCCCTCCTCCGCGGAGTAAGGAACGGTTTCTGAGGGAAGCGTGCGTGGAAGGCTCGGAGCAAGGCAGGAGCATGGACATCTGCGGAGGGAACCCAGGAACGCTCCTCTGGACCATAACCACGCCAATGGACCAAAAACTGCACCCGGCCGCGGACCAGGCGTGAGTCCAGGATATTGCTCACCTCATACTCCTCACGATTGCCCACTTGGACCGGACGAGGCCGAGGAATTGAGGAAGTGAAACGATTACACACCAGTGGCTTCAACAGGGAGACATGAAACACGTTGGAGATCCGCATGCCAGGAGGAAGCGCAAGGGCATAGGCTACCGGGTTTACCCTGCGAAGCACTCGGAAGGGACCAACAAAGCGAGGCGCCAGCTTGGGAGTGGGCACTCGAAGGTTGAGGTTGCGGGTGGACAACCATACGCGGTCTCCGACCTGGTAGGAAGGAGCGGGCGCTCGTCTGCGATCAGCCTGGAGTCTCTGGCGCTGCGCAGAGACCTCAAGGGACCTCTGGATCTGTACCCAAGAAGCACGTAGGACGGAAAGGTGATCCTCCACAGCCGGAATATCCTGGGGAGAGAATACCTCCGGTAACACGGCAGGTTGGAACCCATAATTGGCCATGAAGGGAGACGTCCCAGAGGAAGAGTTCACCGCCGTGTTCCTGGCAAACTCAGCCCAAGGCAGGAGGTCAACCCAATTGTCTTGGTGATCGGAGACATAGCAACGAAGGAATTGCTCCAAGGCCTGATTGGATCGTTCTGCGGCCCCATTGGACTGAGGGTGGTAGGCCGAGGAGAAAGAGAGATGAATCCCCAACTGGGAGCAAAAGGCGCGCCAGAACCTGGACACAAACTGACTCCCCCGATCCGACACAATCTCCTTGGGCAAACCGTGCAACCGGAAGACCTCCCTGGCAAAAATCGAGGCCAACTCTTGTGCAGAGGGTAACTTCTTGAGAGGAACACAGTGGCACATTTTGGAAAACCGATCCACAATCATGAGAATGACCGTATGGCCTCGGGATGCAGGGAGGTCCACAATGAAATCCATCCCCAGGTGTGACCATGGACGCTCCCCGGTGGCTATGGGTTGCAAAAGGCCCAACGGAAGGTGCCGAGGGGACTTACTCTGGGCACAAACGGAGCATGCCGCTACATATGCGGCGATGTCGGAACGTAGAGAAGGCCACCAGAACAGACGTGAAACAGCCCAGGACAGCTGATTCTTTCCAGGATGCCCCGCGGCCTTGGAGTTATGGTAGGTTCGCAACAACCGGGTGCGCAACTCCTCAGGCACAAAACATCTGCCGTTGGGTCTCCCAGAGGGAGCACCAGATTGAGCCGCCAAAATCTGCTCACCCAGGGGAGAGGTCAGGCTGGTGCGAATGGCGGCCAGGATCTGATTCGGAGGTATGACCGAAGTCGGAATCGACTCCTCCCCGGACAGCTCGGAGTACTGCCGTGATAAGGCATCCGCTCTGATGTTCTTGGAACCGGGTAGGTAGGAGACCACGTAATTAAAACGTGACAAGAACAGAGCCCATCTGGCCTGACGTGGTGTCAATCTCTTGGCCTCAGAGAGGTAGGTCAGATTCTTGTGGTCCGTCAGGATGAGAACCGGAACCACCGAGCCCTCGAGCAAGTGCCTCCATTCTTTAAGGGCCTGCACGATGGCCAATAACTCCCTGTCACCAATCTGATAGTTGCACTCCGCGGAAGACAGTTTCCGGGAGTAAAACCCACAAGGAAGCAGAGGACCCTCTGGTGTTCTACGCTGAGACAGGAGGGCGCCTACTCCCGTCTCAGACGCGTCCACCTCGAGGACAAAAGGCAACCCAGGGTTGGGATGCGACAGAATCGGAGCCGACACAAAGGCGGACTTTAGAGCCTAAAAAGCTCGGATGGCCTCGAGCGACCAGACCTGTGGATTACTGCCCTTCCTGGTCAGATCCGTGAGAGGCTTGGCTAGCATGGAAAAGTCCCTGATGAACTTCCGATAATAATTGGCGAAGCCCAAAAAGCGCTGCAGGGCACGAAGACCACTGGGCTGGGGCCACTGTACGACAGCCGAAACCTTCTCAGGGTCCACGGAGAACCCCTCAGCGGAAATGATGTAACCTAAGAAGGTTACCTGGGATCGGTGAAATTCGCATTTCTCAAGCTTACCGAACAGCTTGTTCTCTCGTAACCGTTGCAACACTCGTCTGACATCCAGAATGTGGGCCTCCATGGATTCAGAATATACCAAGATGTCATCCAAATAGACCACCACACACTGCTGCAACAGGTCACGGAAAACATCGTTGATGAATTCCTGGAAGACTGCGGGCGCATTGCACAACCCAAAGGGCATAACCAAGGATTCATAATGACCGGTCCTGGTGTTAAACGCGGTCTTCCACTCATCGCCCGCCTTGATCCTTACCAGGTTATATGCCGCCCTCAGGTCGAGTTTGGTAAAGACCGTGGCCCCTTTGAGGCGATCGAACAGCTCGGAAATCAAGGGTATCGGGTAAGCGTTCTTGATCGTGATGCGATTGAGACCCCTGTAATCGATGCAAGGCCTCAACTCACCGCCCTTCTTTTTCACAAAGAAAAATCCAGCCCCTGCCGGGGACGAGGATTTGCGAATGTGTCCGCGTGAAAGCGCCTCCCTCACGTACTCCTCCATGGCCTCATTCTCCGCTACCGACAGTGGATAGACTTTGCCACGAGGAGGAACGGCACCAGATTGTAACTCTATGGCACAATCGTATGGGCGGTGCGGAGGTAGGGCAACCGCACGCACCTTATTGAATACATCCCGGTACTCCTCGTATTCAGGAGGCAACAGAGAGTCCGAGGAAGTACACAGCAACTTGACAGGCCCATGGATGCAACTAGCCCCACACTGCGGTGACCACGAGAGGATCTCGGCCGATCTCCAATCGAAAGTCGGATTATGCTTCTGGAGCCAGGGGTACCCCAAGACCACCGAGTAGTGTGGAGACGAAATAACCTGGAGACAGACCGACTCTCTGTGAACGGCACCAATGGCCATCCCCACTGGAAGGGTCTCCTGAGTCACGTGTGGCGGCAAAAGGGGTCTGCCGTCTATCGCCTCAAGAGCCAGTGGGGAACCTCGAGGCTGCAGAGGAATGGAATTGGCGGCAGCGAACACACTATCAATGAACAAACCACCAGCACCAGAGTCCACCAACGCCTGGGTCGTCACCGAGCCCCCGACCCAGGAGAGGACAACAGTAATCAGTGGTTTGTCAACACGGGAAACCGGGGACGCGGAGACTCCACCCAAGATCTGCCCCCGACAGGATCTCAGGTGCGAGCGTTTCCCGGACGGTTCGGGCATGCCAACCGAAAATGCCCACCGAGACCACAGTACATGCATCGGCCCTCGCGTCTCCGGAGTACCCTCTCCCCCTCGGACAGGCGAGCAAACCCCAGCTGCATGGGTTCACCCCCAGACAAGTCATCCCCAGGAGGCGTGGGAGGAGAGGGAGGCACGGGTGGGACAGCAAATGTAGACGCCAATCTGTTAGAAGACCTCCGCAGGCTCTCCTTAAAGGAAGGTCTCTCCCTGAGTCTGGTGTCAATCAAAATCAGGAAAGAAATAAGAGACTCGAGCTCCACTGGTAGGTCCTTAGCTGCAACCTCATCCTTCAAGGCATCCGAGAGACCATGAGAGAAAGCAGCGACCAGAGCCTCATTATTCCAGCCCACCTCTGCTGCCAGGGTACGAAACTCAATGGCGTATTCAGCTACGGATCGTGAACCCTGTCTGATGGACATAAGGAGCTTCGCAGCAGAGGCAGCACGAGCCGGCACATCGAATACTTTCCGAAGAGAAGCAACAAAACCGGAAAACTCGGCAACCACCGGATTGTTGTTCTCCCATAAAGGGCTGGCCCAGGCCAAGGCCTTGTCCGAGAGCAGCGAGATCAAGAAGCCCACCTTTGATCTCTCAGTAGGAAAGGCATGTGGCAGCAACTCGAAATAAATGCCCACCTGGTTAAGGAAACCTCGGCACTGAGTTGGCTCTCCCCCAAAGCGCTGTGGAAGGGGGGCAGAACCGGTCATACCCCGAAACACCGCAGGCGCAGCAACAGGTGTCGGGGTAGACTCTGGCGCAACAACCGGAGCGGCAGTAGGAGCGGGCCCAGAAGCGACAACCGACCCATCGGCAACGGAAGCTAAATGAGCCGTGCGTTCAAGCAGGGTTTGCAACGCCACAGCGAACCGACCCAACAGGTGATCCTGCTGATCAAGTCTGGCAACCAGCGTAGGTAGCGAGGATGGCCCTGTACCGTCAGAATTCATGGCTTGGTCCTAATGTCATGGAACCATGAACCAGACGTACACAAGAGATGAGTGGAAATAAGAAGGCTTTATTGAAAATAAAGCTGTAAGGCAAAAGTCCAAACGGATGGCTAAACCGAAGCAGGGTCTTGCGAAACCAGAGATCAGGAACCAGAAGGGTAGTCAGACGAAGCCAGGATCAGGAACCAGCAGGGTAGTCAGACGAAGCCAGGATCAGGAACCAGCAGGGTAGTCAGACGAGGCCAGGATCAGGAACCAGAAGCAGCAGCAGTCTTAGAAGCATGTGAGCACAGGAGGACCAAGCAAGGAACTGAAGCCACAGACCTCCTATATATATGAGCCAGGCATCCAGCTCCTCCCAGTGGGAAGGAGAAGCCGCAGGGTGGGAGGCTACAAGAAACCCAGAAACCAAGATGGCCGCCAGCACATGTCAAACGAAGGAGAACAGCAGGAAGGTAAGACCATGACAATTACAAACTCCAGATCTGTCAATCCAGGGGCCCCAAACGGTATAAAATTTCGACATGCTATTACGCTTCATGTATACTCCTCTTACCAATCTTATGACTGTATTAATTCTGGTAATTAATTCCGATATGCTTGGGGGAAGCGGTTGTATCCATTTAGCAGCTAGGGTTTTGCGTGCATGATATAAGATTCTGTTGATTCCGATTGTAACATTTGGTGGCAAGTTATCTGAAGCTAACATACCAAGCAAGCAAAACCTAGGATCCACATTATAATTAGCACTATAAATGTTGTTTAATAAATTGATTATATCTGTACAATAGCCCTATAGCGCACTGCAATTCCACAGCATATGGAGCAATCCGGACCCTTCTTCCCCACATTTCGGACACTTGGAGTCAGATCTATATCCCACCTTCTATAGGAAGATTGGAGTTCTATATACCCTGTGTATCATATAGAGTTGAGACAGTCTAGCCGCTTCGCTAGGGGTTAGAGTATGAATCTGTGCAAGAATTTCTTCCCATTGGCTGTCTGAGATGGGGCCCACATCCCTCTCCTACTTCCACTTTAACTTTTTGCGAATATTTTTTCAGCTGCTCATATAGCAAAGTATTATAAGCATCCAAAATAGCTCCTTTTACAGGACCTGGTTCTATCCATTTTTTTTAAGCATGAGATGTGATACAAATTGTAGGGGGTGCACTTTATCCTGTGAACTAATAGCGTGCCGTAACTGAAGGTATTTATAGAAATGGGTAGACACTAGGCCATATTCAGTGCAAAGTTATGCAAATTGTTTTAGGATACCTTGTGAATATAGTTGACCTAAATTCCATAGTCATTCACGTTCCCAATCAGAAAATCCCTGAAGTTTGGACAATTCTATTAAATGAGGGTTATTCCAAACAGGAGACAGGTCCAATAGTTCCTGAACACCCAGAATTTCTCTAACTTTTCCCCAGACCCTCCTCATTAATCCTACTACTGGGAGGGGTTTAAAAGAGTCAGGTAAATCTTTCTCCATAATCAAAATAGGCTGGCAGACCCCAGATGCCCACTTCACCAATTCTCCACATCTTCCCATCTCTCTCAGGGACCCCCAGTCCTTAAAGTGTTGCAACTGAGCTGCTAAGAAATATATAAAGGGGTTAGGTAACGCCAGTCCCCCCGCTTCTTTACCACGCCGTAATGTTTCATATTGGATTCTACTATTTTTATTTTTCCAAAACAAGGATCTAAATATTCTCTGTAACTTATAATAATAATGCATGGGAATCCATACTGGTGAGTTATGCAATATGTAGAGCAATTGCGGTATCCATATCATCTTAAGAAGATTACCTCTACCTATAATTGACAATGGAAGCTTATGCCAGGTAACCGCTTTCTGTTTAAATCTATCCATTAGTGGTACTAGGTTATTCGCTACATAAGATCGGGGCTGGACTGAAATAGTAACTCCAAGATATTTAAAGGAGGAGACCACTTTCAGGTTAACATGATCTTAGCAAAGAGATTCCGGAAGAGGGGACAGCGGAAGAATAACTGACTTGTTCCAATTGATTAATAAACCAGACTTTTCCAAAGTCTGAGATTAACGATATAATGGGATCTATTGATGATGTCAGATCACCCACATATAATAACATATCGTCCGCATATAGCGAGACTCTTTCCTCCGCCGCCCCCCTCTCCAGACCTTCGAATCAGTGGCGTAGAACGCAAAATACAAGCCTGGGGCTCTATAGCAATGGCAAACAGGAGGGGGTGACAAAGGGCATCCCTGCCTGGTGCCTCTCTCCAGTTTCATCATTGGGGATAGCTTACCATTTATTCGCAGCCTAGCTCTCGGTTGACTATAGAGCAATTTTACCCAATTAATGTATCCAGGGCCGAATCCTAGTTTGGCCATAACCGCCCATAAGTATTCCCACTCAACACTAACAAAGGCCTTTGCGGCGTCTAAAGAGACCACTGCAGGGCATCCCACATCCCATTCTGTTCCCCTCAAATGAATATTGAGGAACAGACGCCTAAGGTTTAATAACATGGATTTTCCTGGCATAAACCCGCACTGATCTTCATGTATAATGTGGGAGATAACATTCAGGAGCCTATTAGCAAGTACCTTGGCCAACACTTTTATATCTACTGTTAAGAGTGAGATGGGTCTATATGAATCTACCATATTGGGATCCTTATCTGGTTTAGGGATCACCACCACCAATGCTTCTCTCATAGAGCTAGGTAAAATACCTGTCCTATAAGATTCATTAAACACCTGTAGGAGATGCGGGAGCAAAACTTCTTGATGTTTTTTGTAGAATTCCCCAGGCAGACCATCTCCCCCAGGTGCTTTTCCGTTAGGAAGCGACTGCACCGCCAATACCATCTCTTCCAATCGAATGTCCCCATCAAGTAATAACCCCTGATCATCAGACAGGCTGGGCATCTGGATATTATGCAGGTATTGCTCTCTGTCACTACAGTCAATCCCTAGTCTGGACTTATAGATATCTGCATAGTGCTCATGGAATATGTTCATTATGTTATCATCTCCCGATACCTGTACGCCCATTTTATTAGTGATTCCCAATACACAAGATGGGCCCGATTGGGTCTTAATAATAGTAGCTAGTAGGTGGCCCGTACATTCCACTTCCATAAAATAATGTTGAGTCTTAAAAAATTGTTTGTCCCCAGCCCTACTAATGTTCCTTCAGTAGATCTCCGCCTCCGTCCAATGCGAGGAATTTTCTAGGGAGGTGTCAGAGATGTACTTAGCTTCCGTAGTCTGAACTCTATCCAGCAGTTCTGTTGTAGGTGCCCTGCTTTTAGTTTTATGGGAACTAATCAGTTTAATGTATATCCCTCTAATATAAGCTTTCATTGTATCCCAGATAATAGAGTGACTAACTGAACCTTCATTATTGGTAAAAAAAAGTCAGTCAGAGTAGCAGATATCACAGCACCAGTATCAACTAACTGGATCCAAAAAGGGTTTAGTTGCCATGGTTGTCTCAGACCCAATATCCCTCTCCCTAAATCCATTACTACCAATAACAGGGAGTGGGTCAGAAATACTACGGGGTAAGTACCTAACATCCTGGACCTTATCTAACACTCCCTTAGATCCCACAGCGAGATCTATCCTAGAAAGAGAACTATGTGATAATGAGTAGCAGTATTGCTTCACACCGGGATTTCTGGACCTCCACAAATCATACAAGTCTATTTCAGCGAGCGTCTTGGCTAATGAGGATAGAGAAGGGCCAGAGGCCCCACTATCAGATTGGAATTTATCTAGGGATTTGTCCAAAAACATATTATGAGAACTGGCAATTTGGAAGTGAAGGATAATACTTTTTTGAGAACTTCACAGGAATATGGGGAAGGTATATGAACTGCCACTAGTATCATCTGGTGATGAAACACCGAACAGTTAATACATATAAAGCGACCCTCATCATCCACATGTACCTCCCTCGATATAAAGGGAACATTTCTATGCACCAACACGCTCACCCCTCTCGACTGCGTGGAATAGGAAGAATGAAACTTCTGTGCCACCCAAGCCTTATGAATAAGATGTGTTCTCTCAGAAGTGAGATGAGTTTCTGAGAGGCACAGAATTTCCGGTTGATACGTTTGCAAGACATAAAAGACGGCATTACGTTTAGCAGGTTGATGCAGCCCCCTCACATTCCAGGCAATTACTCTAAGGGTACCCATTTATGTTTTTAAACCATAGCAGTACAGGTCCGTAAGCAGCCTTGTCCCGGTCATATACATGTAACCACTGGTGTCTAGTCAATAAGGTCTCACAGTCCCTCCCACCCCCCCTCCCCTTCCTAACCTATACATAACAAATAGAGACATTTCACATACACGTGAAACCCTGGGGAAAATAATTTCCTGAACTTGGGCCATACAAACAAATATGTAATAGCAAACAAGGGGAACGTTGAATAAAAACTAGCAAGTGGCATACATTCCCGGCTATGCTAGCATATGTCAGATCTCCCCCTTATAGTATAACACTCCTAACTGATGAAAAGAACAGATATTAATAAATGCCATCTCCGGTACTGGGCAAATCATTGACTCAAGCACTCAGTCTGCCCCCCACATTATTATTTGCAGGCATCTAACCAACATGACCCCGCATTTATCAACTGGCATATAGACAAAAGGTAGAAGGTGATAGCATAATAACTTGTGGCAATCAGCAGATTAAGTGCCCTCCCTTAAATCCTTTTCAGTGGAATCCAACCACTGACATGCCGCACCCGGATCCTCAAATAAGTGCGTTTTATCTTACGCCACGACTCGCAGTTTCGCAGGATATAGCAGAAAAAATATGGAAGCTGTAATAGTCGCAGTCTGCGTTTAACATCAATAAAACGTGCACGCTTCTTTTGGACGTCAGGTGAGAAGTCAGGAAACAAAGAGATCCGGTTCCCATCAATAGACAAATCAGTGCAGTCTCTTGCTCCTCTCAAAATTGCATCCCGGTCACGAAAATGGAGGACTCTAAGCAATAAAGGGCGCGGTGGTGCATCTGGTGGTGGGGGGCGAAACGGCACCCTGTGTGCCCGTTCCACAGCAAACAGAGGAGACAGCTTTTCCTTTCCTATTTTTTCTGTTAGCCACTTTTCCACAAATGTAACAGCATCTGTTCCTTCAGTACATTATGGTACACCAATCATGCACACATTATTTCGCCGCAGCCTGTTTTCCAGGTCGTCAGTTTTGGAGATAATCATGGTGACATTGTGAATCACCCGCTTCATGTCCCTTTTAACTGGCGGCATTTGGTCTTCCAAATCACTTTAGCGGCCCTCCATTTCACTCATACGCTCTTTGACTTGCCTCATGTCTTGCCTTAGTAGCCCTATATCCTCTTTCAGGCCACCCACATTGGTAGTAAGCGCAGTGATTGCATTATTGTGTTGTAACACCGCTGAAAAGACATCCTTGATAGTAGGCTCAAGCGCTGAGGCGGCCATCTTGCCATTAAGATCACTGACCTCAGAGTCCTCTGAAATGTCATCTTGCGATGGAGGCACTGGAGAATTCTTCTTAACAGCGGCAGTGTATGCGTTCAGGGCCGGCGCAGGATGAACAGATTCAGTGGTGTGAGCAAACTTTTCCAGTCGCGCTGCCACATCCAGCAGCTTCACTGACTGTCCGGCGCCATCTTGCCTTGCTGGGGTGGCTCTTTCACCGTCCTTTCCCTCCTACTCTTTGGTCTTTTGACGGCGCATGGCGGAGCGGTACGGTAGCAGGACCCCTGGGGAAGCACTCCGTTGTATCGGTGAGCCGTTACAGCCCCAGATGGACGGGGAGAAGAATAGATTACAGGATGTTCAGCCGGGAGCTCAGCTCTGCATGTCCACTCACATCCCCAGTCAGGCCACGCCCCACCTTTTCTTGTTCCTTAACCTTTTATTCCCATTGTTGTTGAGGACTTTGTCCCAGTTAGTTAGGCCTATGGCCTCTCTTAGTTGGCTAAATTTAGCTTTTTTGAAGTTTGTTTTTTTTGTTCCTCCCTGAAGAAACACTCTTTTGAATGACAATTTCCCAGGTGTCCCCCGACCTGCACATCTGTTGTTCTGTCAGGTCGATTTTAGCTAATACTAAGTCCAGTATGGCCCTCTAGTCGGGTCCTGAACCAGTTGGGAAAGGTAATAGTCTTTGGTTATTGCCAAGAACCTGTTTCCTTTATGAGATGTACAGGATTCAGTTTCCCAGTCTATATCTGGGTAGTTGATGTCCCCTATAATAACCACCTTATTATGATTTGCAGCCTCGTCTATTTCGTTTAGTAGTAGATTTTCTGTGGACTCTGGGATATTAGGTGGTTTATAGTAAACTCCTATTACTAATTTATTATTGTTTTTTTTTTCTCCATGTATTTCTACTCACAGTGACTCCACATGTTCATGTCCCTCACTTATATCTTCCCTGAGTGTAAGCTTTAGACCGGACTTTACATAAAGGCAGACCCCTCCCCCTCTCCAGTTTTGACAATCCTTTCTAAACAGACTGTATCCCTGTATGTTAACCGCCCAGTCATAGCTATCATCCAGCCATGTCTCAGTTATTCCCACTATGTCATAGTCCTCCTCACACATCACTAATTCCAGTTCACCAGTTTTATTAGTCAGGCTTCTGGCATTAGTATACATACAATTAAGAGGTTTATGTATATTTTTTACCCTACACCTTTCCTTCCGAACTGTTCTACTCCCTCCTTCCATTCCTACCCCAGTCCCATTACCTTGCCCCAGGTCTCTATCTGCACTATCTCCCCCTCCTATAACGTAATTACCCTCCCCTCAGTCCCTAGTTTAAACAATCCTCCAACCTTCTATCCATCTTCTCCCCCAAAACAGCTGCCCCTCCCCCATTGAAGTGCAGCCCATACCTACGATAGAGCCTGAAGCCAACAGAGGAGTCGGCCCAGTTCTCCAGGAACCCAAACCCCTCCTTCCTACACCAGTTCTTGAGCCACTTGTTAACCTCCCTAATCTCCCGCTGCCTTTCTTGTGTGGCTCGTGGTACAGGTAGTATTTTGGAAAACACTGCGTTTGAGGTCCTTGCCATAAGCTTGTGACCTAAATCCCTAAAATCATTTTTAAGGATGCTCCACATACCTCTGAGCATGGGACAGCACAGGGGTAGTAATATAGAGAGGGGCTACCACTGATGAGAGTAAGTCTGTCTGCATGACACATCGTAAATCTATGGGAATAGTGTATCTTTCAACCATACCTGGTGAAGCAAAAAACTAGGGCCTGATATAAAAGGATAACAATCTGCCTATTCCAGCCCCAATGTCACGACCATTCACTGACCTTGTGGTGCCTGGGTTCAGAAGGTCATAGAGGGTAGCTACTCGCTCGATTTCAAGGTATTGCTCCATGACCTAATTGTAGGAATGGATTCCAGTCCAGGTTTTCCGGTTTTGGTTTGCGATCCCTTTGGTCCTATCTAGGTATTGGTAGTTTTCCTTTCAGCTGTTATTTGTCTGCCACCCCTAGCTACTATATAGTCTCTCTTCCTACTTACATTGTTGCCAGATATAGGCCTTCTGCTGGAAAAAAATTATAGCATTGTTGAACTGGAGTGCTTAGCAATTAAGTGGGCACTGGACTCACTTAAGTACTATCTGTTGGGTCGCCACTTTAGGTTGACCACTCTCCACTTGCATGGATTAGTCAGCAAAAAGAGAGAAATGCACGAGTGACAAGGTAGTTTCTCACTTTATAAAATGTTTACTTTTCCGTTGAGCACAGAGCAGGAAAGCTACAAGGAAATGCAGATTCTCTGTCTAGAACACATTGTCTGATAGCTAGAAGTGTCTGACCCCACAGGTTCAAACAGAGGGGGAGGGTATGTGAGACAGTGACAGGTAGAGTGATTGATGGCGATGGTATTTTTCCCCCAGAATCCTGTCATATGCAGTTTAAGCTCCAGGGAGTGCCGAGTATGTAGTGGAAAGCCCAAGCTTTCCTGAAGTGGCTTTGTAAAAAGCCAACATAAAGCCTGGAGTTTTGGATTGGGGAAGAGTTGGGTGGGTTCCCCAATCCGCAGTCCACTTCTGGTAAGAGTTCTAGCCTGCTGTCTCTGATTAGCTGCACCTGCAGTACTTTCATAAAAGAGGCTGGACTGAGAGCTGGAAAAGAACTGGGATTGATATGCTGGTGCTTGTGAGTAACTTGCTGTGAGAGGAACTTCAGGGCTGACAGTACCGTGTATAGGACAGTTAGTGAAACACTGTTTAGGTAGTGCACAGATGAGCAGGATTTCTTTTTGTGTTTGCCTGAAATGTAAAGGCCCTTTGTTTTGCTGTTGAAACCACAATAAGGTAGAATTTTGCTTGGACTTAATCCCGTGTGTCACTGTCTCTGACTGTCTGCAAACCGGCCAATACTGCCTCTTCCAGAGTTAATTCCCACATGGGGTAGGGGGACCTAAGAACCCTTGGAACTGTATTAGGCCTTCCTTATTTGCAGTCCCTCCTTTTGACATCCACTAGTCCCTTTTAGTGTTGAGCGAGCACTTGGGTGCTCTGGCCAAACACATCGGTATGCTCGTGTGTTTTCTCGGAAGAGAAGCAGGTGTCTGGTTTATAAAAAAAAGGTTAGAAATTGATGGAAACCCCATCAAAATGGTTTGGAAACAGCATTAATAGGATAGCTGGATGCATTTTAGACTCCAATTATGTACAACATACAATAGACAACCACACAAAGTCTATATGCCAAAAGCCAGGTATGTGCAAACCGTCAATCTATCCATGAGACAGATAACAGCCAGCATACCTTACAATGGCAGCCTTGTGCACTATGAGATGTTCCTAACCAGCTCTCATCTGACTGAGAACCAGTAAACCTCATAGTTATTTTGCATCTGTTGGGTGGACCTGTGCACCTAGATCAATATCATTAGGGTGACAAAAAGTTTTCTGATTGTCCTAAGATAATATTTAATAACCTTTCTATACAGTTTTGTCATGTAAAAACTAATTTGCATAAACATGGGCTTATGGGAAAGACATGCAAATGAGCAGAATCTGCCTTGTTTTTCAGCTGTCATAAGACTATGCAAGCCAATAGATGGCGCTATTGAGTTGTGAACAGCGCTATCTATTGGTTTCACAGTCTTATGACAACAGAATAATAGATTTGTCAGAAGACTATGAAACCAATAGATGGCGCTGTTCATAACTCAATAGCGCCATCTATTGGTTTTATAGTCTTCTGACAAGAATATTAGACTATGAGTGTTATGACAAGCTTATTAGTGTAGCCTTTTGCATAGAAAATTCGCAATAAAAATTCGCGATTTAGAATATTTGCGATCTACACTGACTTTTTACCCAGCTTTCCCAGTGTCAGATATCTTCACCGAGTTATTTCCCACCTTTACCAGTGTTGGATATCTTCACCGAGTTATTACCCACCTTTCCCAGTGTTGGATATCTTTACCGAGTTATTACCCAGCTTTCCCCCAAAGCTAAGTATCAACCTAATGATATCTTCCATCTTGTTTTCTTATTTTACTGTTATGTGGTTTGTGTTGGAGGGTTGTGTTGTTTTCTTACCTGTGACATTGTTAATTGGAATTTGCCACCCCAAACACATAAGATCTGCAGACGGGTTATTGTCTGAACAGTGAAACTCCTTTTACAAGTATTCTTTGAAGGCCGACTGTTCCACCTATCAGCAGTGTATAATTGTAATGGCTGGTTTTGTGAGCATGCAATGTGATAAAAGTAAATGGCGGCTTGAAGCAAATGTAATTTTTTCTGACAAGGAACTGACTTTCTACAGTCCGTCTACCCCGACAATTAAAACAGTCTTTAACCTCTTCAGGACACATGAGTACCGATACGGCATGTTGTCCCGGTACTTAAGGACACATGACGTACCGGTACGTCTTGTGACCCTTCCCCCGTGTCGGCGATCTCCGCAAACCGCAGGTCAATTCAGACCTGCGGTTTGCGGCTTTTTATGTTGCGGGCGGCGGTGCCATCGGGTCCCCGTGGGGCTGTAGGGGGGACCCGATGGCATGGAAGGCAGCGCGATGCCTAAGGAAGGCATCGCGCTGCCTTCCGGTGAATAGTCTGTGAGGTCCAGCCCCCTGGATCTCACAGGCCGGAAGCTGTATGAGTAATACACACTGTATTACTATGAAACAAACAAACGCCCTATTTAGGGACCCTCGGGATGTAGTAATCAAATATCACAAGCGGTCATAAGACCAAAAATAATCCCTGTAGGGGTCTCTAACTAATGCTAAAAATATATCTTCATTAATTATTGATTAAGATAGTGAAACACAAATTCTAATAAGGGAATATACTTTAAAACTGTCAGGTTACGGTAGAGAAAGTTTATATGTGTTTGTCTCCTGTAGTAAACTATCTGCTGTTGCCAATAGTAGCAACCGCTGTTTGATAGTTACATGGAGTGTGTGCTGATCTGTATTCCTGTCAGGGTATATGATAGGTATCGCCGCGTCCGTATCAACCGGCTCTATAAAAATAGCACATGACCTAACCTCTCAGATGAAGACCGTAAAAAATAAAAAATAAAAACTGTGCTAATTAAACAATTTTTTTTCACCTTACATCACAAATCACAAAAAGTAATATGCACCCCAAAATAGTGCCAATCAAACCATCATCTCATCCCGCAAAAAATGAGATCCTACATAAGATAATCGCCCAAAAACTGAAAAAACTTTGGCTCTTTAGAATATGGAGACACTAAAACATGATTATTTTTTTGGTTTCAAAAATGATATTATTGTGTAAAACTTACATAAATAAAAAAGTATACATATTAGGTATCGTCGCGTCCGTAGTAACTTGCTCTATAAAAATATCACATGACCTAACCCCTCAGGTGAATACCGTAAAAAAAATAAAACGGTGTAAAAAAAGCCATTTTTTGTTACCTTACATCACAAAAAGTGTAATAGCAAGCAATCAAAAAGTCAATAGCACCCCAAAATAGTGCCAATCAAACCTTCATCTCATCCTGCAAAAATCATACCCTATCCAAGATAATCGCCCAAAAACTGAAAAAACTATGGCTCTCAGACAATGGAAACACTAAAACATGATTTTTTTGTTTCAAAAATGAAATCATTGTGTAAAACTTACATAAATAAAAAACAAGTATACATATTCGGTATCGCTGAGTCCGTGACAACCTGGTATATAAAAATACCACATGATCTAACCTGTCAGATAAATGTTGTAAATAACAACAACAAAAAACGGTGCCAAAACAGCTATTTCTTGTTACCTTGCCTCACAAAAAGTGTAATATAGAGCAACCAAAAATCATATGTACCCTAAACTGCCACCCTATCCCGTAGTTTCTAAAATGGGGTCACTTTTTTGGAGTTTCTACTCTAGGGGTGCATCAGGGGAGCTTCAAATGGGACATGGTGTCAAAAAACCAGTCCAGCAAAATCTGCCTTCCAAAAACCATATGGCTTGTGATGAGAGAAAGCTGACTGGAAAGGAGACGACCATGTTGCAGCTGGTATTCCACTACTGCCCTCTGTTGCTCACAAAGCCTGGCCTATATGTGGAACGTGGAGTTCCAGCGCGTGCTCGTGTCGCACAACAGCCGGTGAGCTGGCAATTTCCAGCGCTGCTGCAGTGTTGACAGACCAGCGGGAGCTGTTGATGACTTGCGGAAATGTGCACACACGGAGCGCACCTTCACCAGTAGCTCAGGCAAATTGGGGTAGGTTTTGAGAAACTGCTGAACCACTAAGTTTAAGACATGGGCTAGGCATAGGATGTGTGTGAGCTTGCCAAGCTCCAAAGTCGCCACCAAGTTACGGCCAGAAAACCATGCCTGGTTCTAGGTTGAGTGGCGAGAGCCACAGCTCAATCTGGTCTCTTATCCCCTGCCACAGCTCTGCGGCTGTGTGCTGTTTGTCCCCTAAGCATATCAGCTTCCACAGGGCCTGTTGCCACTTCCCCACTGCAGTGCTACACTGCTTCCAGCTACCGACTAATGGCTGACTGGTGCTGCACGCAGATAATTTGGAGGTGGGGGAGAAGTGGGGGTTGGAGCCAATAGCGTAGGTGCTGGCAGAAACCCTGATCGATGTAGGGCCTGCAATCCTTGGAGTTGGTAGCACCTGTGCCATCCCAGGGTACGACTCACTCCCGGCCTCCACAACGTTCACCCAGTGTGCCGCCAGGGAAAGGTAGCGTCCCTGGCCAAATGCACTTGTCCATGTGTCAGTGGTTAAGTGGACCTTCCCAGTAGGTCAGGGAACGTGTGACGTTACGGGACACATGTTGGTGTAAGGCAGGCATGGCACACCTTGAAAAATAGTGGCGGCTGGGGACTGCGTGACGTGGGACGGCCGCCGACATCAGGCTGCGGAAGGCCTCAGTGTCCACAAGCCTAAAAGGCAACATTTCCAGGGCCAGTAATTTGGAAAGCTGCACATTTAGTGCTATGACCTGTGGCTGGCTGGGTATTTGCGCTTGCGTTCAAAGGGCTGGGGTAAGGACATTTGGACGCTGGAAGTGGATGTGGTTGCTGATGGTGCTTGCGAAGGTCCAGGTGCAGGGTGGGAGGCATCCGGGCCTGCGCCTTCGACAGGAAAAGAGGAGGCAGTGGCATGACCCGCAGACACAGATTGTGGACCCAGGCGTTCTTCCCACTTATTACGGTGCTTGGATACCATATGGGGGATCATGCTGGTTTTGGTGAGGTTGCTAGTGTTAACGTCCCGGCTCATTTTTGTACAGCACAGGTTGAAAACTACTATTCTTTTGTCGTCCGCACTTTCCTAAAAAAATGTGCCATACTGCGGAACACCTACCCTTTGGCGTAGGGAGATTTCCGCAAGGGGGTGCTCCGTGGAACAGTTAGGGGCCTGTTTGGTGTGGCTCGCCTTCTCCCTTTTGCCACCCCACTGCCTCTTCCAGGATTTTGTGGTGCTGTAGATCCCTCCCCCTCTGTACTGCTGTCCTCGCTCTGCTTTCCACCTTCCCAGGTTGGGTCAGTGACTTCATCGTCCACCACCTCCTCTTCTACTTCCTAACTCTACTTATCCTCCTGACTTATTGACCTAACCACAACCTCAGTGATTGACAACTTTGTCTCATCCTCTTCATCAACCTCTTGAGACAGTAATTGCCGTTGACTTATTGGCAACTGTGTCTCATCATCATCCACCTTATTGAACAGTAATTGCCCACCGTCATCTTCTTGTGACTGTGGATGCTCAAAAGTTTTGGAATCAGGGCACAAGATCTGTCCCTCTTCAAGCGTGCTTGGCAAGAGGGCCAAATCAAGGAATGGCGATGAAAAGAGGTCATTGGAATATCCAAGTTTGGGATCACTTGTTTGCCCAGACTCTCTATGGTGGGAGGAAGGAGGATCAAGGTGAGGATTGTGTTGAGCAGACTATTGGCTAATGAGACTGGACATGGTGGAAAACAGGGTGGTGCTTAACTGGAAGAATTATCTGCTGCAATCCAACCGACCACCTGGTCGCACTGGTCTGACTTCAAGAGTTGTTTTCTGCGCCGCCCTGTAAACTGGGACATGAAGCTAGGTATCGTTGATGATTGTTTTTCTTATGCTCTGGCAGCAGGCACAGTTTCGACGCACCCAGTGCCACAGCCTCTGCGTGCACCATCAGTATCACAGCCACTTCCCAGTCCCTTACTGCCCGCCTTCTTCATATTCAATTTTATATATGCTTGAAAGTATGTCACACATACAATAGCGTAGGATTTGGAAGTGTATGCGCAAATAAATTTAAAAAGGTGTTTGGGATGTGGACACGTCACACACAGGTTTTTTGGATGAGAAAACGTTATACAGGAGAGTTACAACTGGTAATGTCACTGTCCGCAGCATCTACATAAAAAGTACACTGTATGTGACAGATTTTTTGGGATGCGCACACTTTACACAGGAGATATGGCGCAGCTAATGTTGCTGTCTGCAGCGGCCTAACTATTGCACGCTATTTAGCGCAGGATGTGCTAAAAATTGATATTGCTGCCACACAAAAGTCCTTAAAAGGACTTTTGGGTCTCTGAAAAGTTTTTCTAATAAAAATATTCCTATATCACTCCCTACACTGTCTGTCCCTTCCTCACCGTCAGCACAGCTCTCCCTTAATAAGACTTAGCTGAACACGCGTCATTGGGTGCTATATAGCACCCGATGATGCGTTCCCGCCAGCCAATCACTGTAATGCCAGTAACCAACATGGCTATGGCATTACAGTGAGGGCAGTACTTACCCGCATGTTTATTGGCTGCATAGCAGCCAAGAAACACGTAGGGAGGAAACTTAAGCATTGTGCTCGAGCACATGCGGTATTCGGCTTGCTCGATCAACACTAGTCACTGGGCCTGAGGGAAACAGAGAGAAGGCCACGGCTGCCTTCTCAAATAGCTGATCAGTGGGGGTCCCGGGTGTTGGACCCCAGCCGATCAGATGCTGATGATCTATTCAGAGGATAGATCATCAGTTTAAAAGGACTGCAGAACTGCATATTGATGGCCTCTCCTTAGAACAAGTCCCTGCCCATAATCAGCTGTTTCGGGCAGCCGTTGCTGGGTAAAAACTATACAATAGATGGAACTAGAAGCATAAAGATCCATCCACAGTGTAATGACTGTGCCTTCGGTACTGCAACTCAGCTCCTATTTAAGTACGCTGGGGTCGGAACTACATAGTGGACAGATCCTTCCATACACTAATTTGTTTCTGGCTCTGGGAAGGTGTTGAGGGTGTTGTACCCACGCCAATCTGATTTTGATGACAAGCCCTGAGGATAGGTCATCAATATGTAAGTACTGGAAAACCCCATTAAGCATTACACCAAGTCCTAGTATATCTGTCACAGAAGGTGTACAGGAAACTAGAAGACACAAAATGAAGATCCGACTGACTGGATCCAAAACTAAGGAACAAAAGTGAGAGCCCTGCATCAGACCTGGCTCTCTCCCTAACTGCTCAGCCTATGCAAAAATCCCAATGGTAGATGATCGCATATCCTCGTACCTCGACTGTATAACACCTGAACACCCTATAATAATGAGGGGACACGAGCACCGGCTCCCTACACTTGATACGGAGGGAGTCAGGGTCACCTGGGATCCAGCAAACAGGAAAACACAAATGAACGAACAAAACTTATCTGTAGAAGACTCAGAAGTAGGATCAGCATGCACACACTCCAGGAAGGAATCTAAACCGCAAAGTGATGCAGTATGAGGAGGGATTTAAAAGGATGCAATCAGTGCAACTACATGACAGCTGAGAGAGGCTAACGAGATGAGAAAATGAAAGCAAAACAAAAGGAACCTCAAGGAGGAGGTTCTGAAGGACGTCTGTCAGAGCTTCTCAGATGTCTGGTGGTGACAGTACCCCTCCTTCTACGAGTGGACTCAGGACACTCAGAGCCCACCTTCTCAGGATGGGACCTATGGAAAGCCCTGATGAGACGAGTGGCCTTAATGTCCGTCACTGGGCCCCACATCCTCTCCTCAGGACCATAACCCTCCCAATGAACGAGGTACTGGAGAGAACCGCGGACAACACGAGAATCCACAATCCTAGAGACCTGAAATTCAAGATTACCATCAACCATAATCGGAGGAGGAGGCAAAGGCGGGGGTACAATGGGTTGAACATAAGGTTTTAATATGGACTTATGAAAAACATTATGGATCTTCCAAGTCTGAGGAAGATCAAGACGGTAGGCAACAGGATTGATGATGGACAAGATTTTGTAAGGCCCAATAAACTTAGGACCAAACTTCCAGGAGGGAACCTTCAATTTGATATTCTTAGTAGACAACCACACCAGATCACCAACATTCAGGTCCGGACCAGGCACACGTCTCTTATCCGCCACACGCTTATATCTCTCACTCATGCTCTTTAGATTATCCTGAATCTTTTGCCAAATAGATGACAAAGACGAGGAGAATCTGTCCTCATCAGGTAAACCGGAAGACCCCTCTCCAGAGAATGTCCCAAACTGCGGATGAAACACATATGCACCAAAAAATGGTGACTTATCAGAGGACTCCTGATGACGGTTATTTAAAGCAAACTCAGCAAGGGACAAAAAAGAACACCAATCCTCCTGATTCTCCGCCACAAAACAGCACAGATATGTCTCCAGATTCTGATTGACGCGCTCTGTCTGACCATTCGACTGCGGGTGGAAAGCAGAAGAGAATGACAACCGAACCCCCAAGCGAGAGCAGAAAACCTTCCAGAATCTGGAAACAAACTGTGTGCCCCTATCAGAGACTATGTCTGAAGGAATACCATGCAATTTGACAATGTGATCAATAAATGCCTGCGCCAGCGTCTTAGCATTGGGCAAACCAGGAAAAGGAATGAAATGCACCATTTTGCTAAAACGGTCCACCACCACCAGAATCACAGTCTTCCCCGAGGAACGAGGCAGATCTGTAATGAAGTCCATGGACAGATGTGTCCAAGGACGGGAAGGAATGGGTAAGGGAAGTCTTCAAAATTCCCACCTCCCGGAAAACAACGTGACAGGGCATCCGCCTTCACATTCTTAACCCCAGGGCGGAACGTGACAACAAAATTAAACCTTGAAAAGAACAAAGACCATCTGGCCTGTCTCGGGTTCAGACGCTTGGCTGACTCCAAGTAGGCCAGATTCTTATGGTCAATAAACACGGTAATAGGGTGTCTGGCTCCCTCTAGCCAATGGCGCCATTCCTCAAAAGCCAACTTGATGGCCAATAACTCCCTATCTCCCACATCGTAATTTCTCTCTGCGAAGGAGAGTTTCTGCGAGAAAAAGGCACACGGTCGCCATTTGGCAGGAGAGGGACCCTGAGACAAGACCGCACCCACACCCACCTCAGAGGCATCAACCTCAACTATGAAGGGTAGAGAAATATCAGGTTGTACCAAGATGGGAGCGGAAGCAAAACTCTCCTTGATATTAGAAAAGGCCTTACGCGCCTCTACCGACCAGGAGGAAAAATCCACCCCCTTTCTAGTCATATCAGTGAGTACTTTAACAACAGAGGAATAATTCAAAATAAACTTCCTGTAATAATTGGCAAAACCCCAAAAATGCATCAGCGCCTTCTGATTCTCAGGAAGCTCCCACTCAAGCACAGCGTGGACCTTCTCGGGGTCCATGCGACAACCAGAAGCAGAGAGAAGAAACATCAGAAATTGAATTTCTGGAACCGCAAACACACATTTTTCCAGTTTAGCGTACAATTTATTCTCCCGCAGGATGAGCAAGACCTGACGTAAGTGTTCCTTATGAGTTTTGAAATCAGGAGAAAAAAATCAAAATGTCATCTAGATACACTAATACATTAAATGATAAAAAATGCTGTTCACAAAATGCTGAAAGACGGCTGGAGCATTCATCAAACCAAAAGGCATGACCAAATTCTCAAAATGGCCCTCAGGGGTATTGAAGGCCGTCTTCCATTCGTCTCCTTCTCTGACCCTGACCAGGTTGTATGCCCCTCTTAGATCCAACTTGGAAAAAACTTTAGCCCCAACAATCTGGTTAAATAGGTCCGGGATCAGAGGAAGCGGATAAGGGTCGCGAATTGCTATACTGTTCAGCTCCCTGAAATCCAGACATGGTCTTAAAGAACCATCTTTTTTCTTAACAAAGAAAAAAACAGCAGCAACAGGTGACTTCGAGGGTCGTATGTGTCCCTTTCTCAGACTCTCAGAGATATAAGCATGCATAGCGACCCTTTCAGGTTGGGAGAGATTGTATAAACGAGATTTAGGCAGCTGGGCGCCTGGGGTGAGATTAATAGGGCAATCGTACTCCCTGTGCGGGGGGCAAGTCCTGAACACCACTCTCAGAGAACACATCCGAAAATTCAGAGAGAAAAGATGGTACAGTCTTAGTAGAAACCTCAGAAACAGATGTTGTGAGGCAATTCTCTCTGCAAAAGTCACTCCAACCATTTATTTGCCTCGCTTGCCAATCAATGGTGGGGTTATGTTTAGTGAGCCAGGGTAACCCCAACACTAGAGGAGTAGGCAACCCGCTTAGGACGAAACATGACACATCCTCAACATGAGTATCACTCACAATCAAACGGATATTGTGAACTATGCCCTTTAACGATTTCTGAGAAAGTGGAACGGAATCAATAGCAAAAACAGGTATATCCTTTTCCAAAGTGCATACCTGGAAACCATGAGTTATAGCAAATCGACTATCAATGAGATTGACAGCTGCTCCACTATCTACAAAAATCTCACAAAAAAATGTTCTTGCTCTCTAGCGCCACCCTGGCAGGTAGGACAAAACGGGAACTACAAGCAAACAGAAAACCTTCAATTTCCGCATCAACCTTGCCAATAGTAACAGATGGAACGTTTTTAGAGGATTTTTTTTTCTTTTTGTTTCTTTATTACTCTCAAAAAACTGCCTGAATCTCCTAGAGGGACAAACATTTGCCAAATGATTTATACCTCCACAACAGAAACAAACCTTCCTATGAGAGCTGAATCCTCTATTGTCAGAGGCAAGCAAACCCAGCTGCATGGGCCCCTGCTCAGAAGGGATTGAGAGCGACTGAGCCCCCTGTGCACTGAATGAGACCGCCGCACTGTCCTTGGACTGAGTATGACAGGAAATAGTGATCTCTCCTCTCTCTCTAAGACGCCTGTCAATACGAACGGCCCGAGACATGGCAGAGTCCAAGGAGGTAGGTCTCTCATGAAAGGCAAATGCATCTTTCAATCCCTCTGAAAGACCATGGTAAAATTGACTTCGGAGTGCAGCATCATTCCAACCAGTATCAGCTGCCCATCTCCGAAATTCTGAGCAGTATATCTCTGAGGATTGTTTACCCTGACATAAAAGACGTAGTCTAGACTCAGCCAGAGCAATACGATCCGGATCATCATATATCTGACCCAGGGCTAAAAATAATTCATCCACTGAATGGAGGGGCCGTGCCCCCACCGGCAGCGAAAAAGCCCAGGACTGAGCGTTATCCCTGAGCAGCGAGATGATGATCCCCACCCTCCGTTCCTCATCACCAGAGGAATGGGGAAGTAGGCGAAAATGGAGTTTGCAAGCCTCTCTAAAATGAACAAAATTCTCACTACCCCCGAGAACGTATCCGGGAGCGAGATCTTAGGCTCAGAACAAACTCCATGAATGCAAGCTGAACCGGTCACTTGAAACTGAGAAAGAGTCTTACCGAGATCTGCTACCTCCAATGAAAGACCCTGCAAGCGTTCAGTCAAAAGTGAAACCGGATCCATGCGTGAGACGGTTTTGGTGGTTTATAATGTCACGGAAGGTGTACAGGAAACTAGAAGACACAAAATGAAGATCCAACTGACTAGATCCAAAACTAAGGAACAAAAGGGAGACCCCTGCATCAGACCTGGCTCTCTCCATAACTGCTCAGCCTATGCGAAAATCCCAATGGTAGATGATCACATATTCTCGTACCTCGACTGTATAACACCTGAACACCCTATAATAGTGAGAGGAGACGACCACCGGCTCCCTACACTTGATACGGAGGGAGTCAGGGTCACCTGGGATCCAGCAAACAGGAAAACACAAATGAACGAACAAAACTTATCTGTAGAAGACTCAGAAGTAGGATCAGCGTGCACACACTCCAGGAAGTAATATAAACCGCAAAGTGATGCAGTATGGGGAGGGATTTAAAGGGATGCAATCAGTGCAACTACATGACAGCTGAGAGAGGCTAACGAGATAAAAAATGAAAGCAAAACAAAAGGAACCTCAAGGAGGAGGTTCTGAAGGACGTCTGTCAGAGCTTCTCAGATGTCTGGTGGTGACAATTGTATACACTAATGGTGTGCTCATAAACACATATAATTAAAGAAAAACTGCCATACAATATTAATTACAATAAAAATCGCAATCAATTTCATGTGAAAATAATAATCAATAGGTGTCAGGTGCTTACTAGGAGGCTTTGCAAGCGGAGGATGGAAGAGGAGTAGGAGGGTGAATGGCTGCCATCCCAGATACCGCATGTTGCTCGGCGTGTCTGGAGCGTCTCTGCGCATGTCAGGATGACTTTCCTGAATCACTTCCGGTCATAGCCGCATAGATCATTGCGCGGCTGCGCATTGTAATTCCGACACTGCGTCCACCATATTTAGTGAGGGAACCAGACATCAACAACGGACGTCAAATACACTCTGTTGCGCACAAGTGCAGGGTAGTGCCAGCACCTACTCGTGTCGGCATACCATGGATGGCAGTGCGGGATCGCATGAAGACTATTCCTACCAGACATAGGTGCAGTCTCCACCCGTGACCCGCGGTCACTAGCGCAACTACATGTTAATGCAGGGTCGCTCTGTGCCCCTGGTCAAAACCCGCACATCACCACCATTTAAGAGGGATCTCCTCAATACCGCCCCTCATGTGGGTAACAGACTGTGGCCATATACAAAGATGACAAAGAATGAATAATAAAAATAAATAATAAAAACAAAGACAAGCACCGACATCCTTTGCAAAATGTGGTTCTTGACCGCACGCCATTCAAATGTCTCCTCGAACTTCCTCACACCATACTCCATTGCAAGCCATCTGTGATAAAATATAAAAAGTATTAAAAATTGGCAATCCATAAGGAACTATTGTTTTGTCCCTATACAATTGATCACAAATAATACGCAGGTACAGTATAACCTATAAAAACTGCAAAGGTATGTGGATAGCTCACCACCCTCCTCAGTAAGGTAGGGGTGCTCTAGCCGAAAGACTGCTCACTCTAACAGTCCAAGAGAGTACAATAAATAGAAAGAAGACGGCTGGCACTCACTATGTGGTTTCACATCTAACAACAATTTATTAATCACTGTACCGCTAATATAACAGTAAAATACAATTGATATAAAAATAATATTTAAAAAATCCCCTAAAAAATAAATACTAAAATGCAAAGTGTCTTGATGTATCGGATCACAAACCGCACCAAAAAATGAACAAAGTCTTTGTTGGAGAATATATAATTCTCTGCTTGATTTGGGCAGTATGCGTCCAATTGAAAATCAAAGCCGTCACTTTGAATGCAACATATAACCCAGTCCACAAGCTGTATGAAATGCTGTTAAGGAGTAGTGTCACTCACTTTATATTTGTTTTTCACAGTTCTTATAGCAATCTTGTCACTTCCACTTTGAGGTATATGATCGATTTTTAGGGTAAATGTTTATAGCTTACCCTCCCAGACGAAATTCCGGCCGTCTGTTTGTGCTGCTTCTGCTCGCTCTCAGCGTCTCCGCTCTCCGGCGTTTGTCACGTGGTGTACCGGAGTTATCGCGGGATTTGGGTGTTTCAGTCCGAAGATCTGATGAGAGCTGCAGAGTAGATAGAAAATGGAGCGCTCCACTTGTAGAAGGTAACTCAAATATCGTCGATCATGTAGAAAGCTTGTACAAAGCTTGTTGTTGGCAGGGATATAACGCTAAACGCGTTTCGAGGACTTCAGTCCTCTTCCTCAGTAGCTATATCCCTGTTGTTAAATCCCCTCCTTTTATATTTTCATCAGTGATCCACAAAATCTGGACTGGAATCGCTTTTCCTCCTATTGCGGTTTTTTGGTGCGATTTTTGGTGCGGTTTTGAAATCGCATATGCGTTTTTTATGGCATTCAAACCGCAATCTATTTGTTAGTGTAAATACATCAACTAACTATTTTTCACAAATATAAAATCACAACAATAATACTAGATACATAAAATAATGTTAAAAATATATAATCTAGTCCAGGAGATCAATGTTTTTTTAAAGACAACATAATAATTTATGACAAATATTCATTCATAAAGGGCATCTAAATCATCTAGGGCCTCATCCTCTATAGATTTTCTTTTTTTCTTTCTTATACTATTCATATCTTTGTGGGAGAATAACGAAATTGGTGGTGTGCTCATCAAACAAGAGGGGACCACAGAGCCGATAAACGGCTAACCATGTGATCTCCAATTGAATAAGGGGCACACCACCTAATCTATAAGAATCCAAAAATTTCCAGTTCTGCATTTAAACCACCTGGCATCAGACTTCCAAAATTGTATATTTGTTTGGATTCTGCCCTAGACATCCGTTCAATATGGTTTCCTCCTCTCCAGTGTCTATCAATTTTTTCTAATGCTACAAATGACAGACCTGATGGATCTTGTCCGTGGGCTTCTTTAAAGTGCCTTGAGAGTGAGTGTTTTTCGTACCCCTTTTTGATATTAGAAATATGTTCCGATATCCTCACTCTCAAGGTCCTTTTTGTCCGTCCAATATATTGTCTTGCACATGGACATTTAACTAAATAAATCACGCTTTCCGAATTGCATGTAAGAAATTGTTCAATCTCCCATATAAAAGAATTTTGTGTGGAGGATACTGTCTTAACATTTCTAGGGATTTTTGTGGTTTTGCAACATATACATTGTCCACATTTATAAAAACCTTTTAAATTCGTCAGTCTCCCAGAATTTGATGTTATTCTTTTTTTAGTTTTAATCGATGGGGCGACTTTTATCCCTAAATTGGCTGCTCTTGTATATGTTATTAAAGGTCTGGCTGGTATTAACCTACCTAGTATTTTATCCTGTAGTAGGTGATGCCAATGCCTTTTAATAATTTCCTCCACCTTCCTTCTCTGTGTTGTGTATGGCAGAATAATCCTGAATTGGGAATCCGTTTCTTTTGATTCTACTGTTTTTACAGTTAGCAATGTGCTTCTAGGTAATTTCCTAACCTTTTCCAATGAATTTTCTAATATATTGGTTGGGTATTGTTTTACTAGGAATTTGTCCCTCAGCTGCATTGCTTCCAATTCGAATTGTGCCTCTTCGGTGCAATTCCGTTTCAGCCTACGGAATTGTCCGAAGGGCACATTCAACAGCCAGTTGGGCAAATGGCAACTGGAGTGCAAGATAAAAGCATTTCGAGAGGAGGGTTTTTGGTATGTCTTGCAGATGTATTTATCCTCTGTCCTCATAATTGCCAAATCTAGAAATTCTATTTCTGTCATATTAATATTTTGGGTAAAAACTAAGTTCAAATTATTATCGTTGAGTCCCATTAAAAAACTATTAAGACTGTCTTGATCTCCCTTCCAGATTAAAAGGACATCGTCGATATATCGACGCCAGAGCACCAGGTTACCCCCTCTATGCAAATCAATAGTTTCCTGTTCCCATTGTGCTAGGAACAGGTTTGCATAGCTGGGGGCAAACCTGGTGCCCATGGCTGTTCCTCTAATTTGTAAGTAAAACATCCCTCAAAGTAAAAATAATTGTGTTCTAAGATGTGTTTAATACCTTCTAAAATAAAATCTGATTGTTGATCTTTCATTCTCTTATTATTTTCCAATTGGGTTTTAATGGCTCTTATTCCAGCTTTATGGTCTATCACTGTGTAGAGGGACTGGATATCGAGTGTAGTCATAATCCAGTCCTCTCCCACATTTAGCCCTTCTAAAATTTGAATTATTTGAGTGGTGTCTTTTAAATATGATGTAGTGGTTTTCACTATGGGCTGTAGCCATGTATCGATGTATCTGGATAAATTGGATGTTAAAGAGCCAATGCCTGATACTATGGGGCGGCCGGGAGGACTCTCAATGTCCTTATGTACCTTGGGAAGGCAATAAAAGACCGGGAGTCTTCCCGGCGTCCCCATAATATAATCAGATTCATGTTGAGACAAAATACCCGTCTGCATGCCTTTCTGGCAGTATTCTTCTAATTTGTCAATGAATTTTTTTGTAGGATCTGTATCCAATTTTTTATATGTGCAGTTGTCGGATAATTGTCTTAAACATTCCTGTATGTATTTGGCAGTATCTAAAATCACGATTGCTCCCCCTTTGTCTGCGGGGCGAATCGTGATTTTCTCATTTTTTTGAAATTCTTTAATTGCAGACACTTCTCTATTTGTTAGATTTTTTCTATATAGCTGTTTATTTTTAATTTTTCTGAGATCAGCTTCAACGTTTTTCTGGAAACTTCCCATTTCTGGGCCAATTTCATTTCTGGGAAATTTTTTTGATTTTTTCTTCAGATTAGTATGTATAAATCTTTCTTCTGTTTGTCCGGTTATAGAGATCGGATTTTTAATGAAATATTTTTTCAGACATATGTTCCTCATAAATTTTTGGATCCCAATGTAGGTATCAAATTTGTTTAATTGTACACTAGGTGCAAATTTTAAGCCTTTATTTAAAAGGGAAATTTGTGCTATTGTTAAACTCGTATCACTTAAATTAATGATGTTATCCAAATCCTTATTACATGTGTTTATCTGTGAGTTCTTCTTTTTCCTCCCCCTTCGTGTCTTGTTGTTTCTTGTTGATAATTGTGATACATTTGTTTCTGATTTTCTCTCTGAGTGTATATTGGTGGTGTTTTGTGGTGATCCCTCTGTCCTACTGGACGTGCTTGATGTGGTGTGTAATAGGATTCCTCCTGTCTGTGATGGTTGTGATGTCTTAAATTGTATTGATGTTTCTGTGGTGTTTGTACTCTCCTGTTGTGTTCCGGTGTCCGTGCATGTCTGATTTTTACTCTGGGTGAATGATGTGGTGGGGTCCCATCTAAAAAAGGCTGCTGCGCTAATGTTTCAAACCTATTTCTAATTGGTATTGTAGGTTTGATTTGTTCCACAGAGGGTCTAATTCTATTATCTAATTTATTATGATCATTTTGTATTATCTTTGGGACAGAATTATGTTTTTTACTCTTTTTTATAATGATCTCAGATTCAGTTTTGTCTAAGCTCTTACATATTCTGTCCTGCCATGAATCCAGAACACTATCTCTCGGTAATTGTTCTATTTTTGTTTTCATCTTATTGATTTCTTCTGTAATGTTACCTAAAATTTGTACTCTCCTTTTTATAATTAATTCAACTAATGCCCTCGATTGTGTGTGTAGGAGATTGGTCCATTGAAGATTAAATTCCTCCCCATATAAATCCTGTGCTGGGGTTTTCAACAGTTGTAAACCTTTTGGGATTTTATCTTGATCTAAATAATGACGTAGAGATCTGATCTCCCAATTTTGTTTTAATTGTTTTATAGCTAAATATTCTAATTCTCTGAATATATCATGTACAGATATAATCTCTGTATTGTCCATCAATGGGACTTCAAATAGAAAGGTGTCTGCTTTTTGTTTCTTTGATTCGATGTGACTCCACATATCCATCCTGAGTCTGGTGGGAGCTAAATCCACAAACGAGTGATTGAGAAAATAAAAACTGCAAAGGTATGTGGATAGCTCACCACCCTCCTCAGTAAGGTAGGGGTGCTCTAGCCGAAAGACTGCTCACTCTAACAGTCCAAGAGAGTACAATAAATAGAAAGAAGACGGCTGGCACTCACTATGTGGTTTCACATCTAACAACAATTTATTAATCACTATACCGCTAATATAACAGTAAAATACATTTAATATAAAAATAATGATTAAAAAATCCCCTAAAAAATAAATACTAAAATGCAAAGTGTCTTGATGTATCAGATCACAAACCGCACCATGAAAATGCACAAAGTCTCTGTTGGAGAATAGATGATTCTCTGCTTGATTTGGGCAGTATGCGTCCAATTGAAAATCAAAGCCTGTCACTTTGAATGCAACATATAACCCAGTCCACAAGCTGTATGAAATGCTGTTAGGGAGTAGTGTCACTCACTTTATATTTGTCTTTCACAGTTCTTATAGCAATCTTGTCACTTCCACTTTGAAGGTATATGATCGATTTTTAGGGTGAATTATAGCTTACCCTCCCAGACGAAATTCCGGCCGTCTGTTTGTGCTGCTTCTGCTCGCTCTCAGCGTCTCCGCTCTCCGGCGTTTGTCACGTGGTGTACCGGAGTTATCGCGGGATTTGGGTGTTTCAGTCCGAAGATCTGATGAGAGCTGCAGAGTAGATAGAAAATGGAGCGCTCCACTTGTAGAAGGTAACTCAAATATCGTCGATCATGTAGAAAGCTTGTACAAAGCTTGTTGTTGGCAGGGATATAACGCTAAACGCGTTTCGAGGACTTCAGTCCTCTTCCTCAGTAGCTATATCCCTGTTGTTAAATCCCCTCCTTTTATATCTTCATCAGTGATCCACAAAATCTGGACTGGAATCGCTTTTCCTCCTATTGCGGTTTTTTGGTGCGATTTTTGGTGCGGTTTTGAAATCGCATATGCGTTTTTTATGGCATTCAAACCGCAATCTATTTGTTAGTGTAAATACATCAACTAACTATTTTTCACAAATATAAAATCACAACAATAATACTAGATACATAAAATAATGTTAAAAATATATAATCTAGTCCAGGAGATCAATGTTTTTTAGAAATGATTTAAAGACAACATAATAATTTATGACAAATATTCATTCATAAAGGGCATCTAAATCATCTAGGGCCTCATCCTCTATAGATTTTCTTTTTTTCTTTCTTATACTATTCATATCTTTGTGGGAGTCACATCGAATCAAAGAAACAAAAAGCAGACACCTTTCTATTTGAAGTCCCATTGATGGACAATACAGAGATTATATCTGTACATGATATATTCAGAGAATTAGAATATTTAGCTATAAAACAATTAAAACAAAATTGGGAGATCAGATCTCTACGTCATTATTTAGATCAAGATAAAATCCCAAAAGGTTTACAACTGTTGAAAACCCCAGCACAGGATTTATATGGGGAGGAATTTAATCTTCAATGGACCAATCTCCTACACACACAATCGAGGGCATTAGTTGAATTAATTATAAAAAGGAGAGTACAAATTTTAGGTAACATTACAGAAGAAATCAATAAGATGAAAACAAAAATAGAACAATTACCGAGAGATAGTGTTCTGGATTCATGGCAGGACAGAATATGTAAGAGCTTAGACAAAACTGAATCTGAGATCATTATAAAAAAGAGTAAAAAACATAATTCTGTCCCAAAGATAATACAAAATGATCATAATAAATTAGATAATAGAATTAGACCCTCTGTGGAACAAATCAAACCTACAATACCAATTAGAAATAGGTTTGAAACATTAGCGCAGCAGCCTTTTTTAGATGGGACCCCACCACATCATTCACCCAGAGTAAAAATCAGACATGCACGGACACCGGAACACAACAGGAGAGTACAAACACCACAGAAACATCAATACAATTTAAGACATCACAACCATCACAGACAGGAGGAATCCTATTACACACCACATCAAGCACGTCCAGTAGGACAGAGGGATCACCACAAAACACCACCAATATACACTCAGAGAGAAAATCAGAAACAAATGTATCACAATTATCAACAAGAAACAACAAGACACGAAGGGGGAGGAAAAAGAAGAACTCACAGATAAACACATGTAATAAGGATTTGGATAACATCATTAATTTAAGTGATACGAGTTTAACAATAGCACAAATTTCCCTTTTAAATAAAGGCTTAAAATTTGCACCTAGTGTACAATTAAACAAATTTGATACCTACATTGGGATCCAAAAATTTATGAGGAACATATGTCTGAAAAATATTTCATTAAAAATCCGATCTCTATAACCGGACAAACAGAAGAAAGATTTATACATACTAATCTGAAGAAAAAATCAAAAAAATTTCCCAGAAATGAAATTGGCCCAGAAATGGGAAGTTTCCAGAAAAACGTTGAAGCTGATCTCAGAAAAATTAAAAATAAACAGCTATATAGAAAAAATCTAACAAATAGAGAAGTGTCTGCAATTAAAGAATTTCAAAAAAATGAGAAAATCACGATTCGCCCCGCAGACAAAGGGGGAGCAATCGTGATTTTAGATACTGCCAAATACATACAGGAATGTTTAAGACAATTATCCGACAACTGCACATATAAAAAATTGGATACAGATCCTACAAAAAAATTCATTGACAAATTAGAAGAATACTGCCAGAAAGGCATGCAGACGGGTATTTTGTCTCAACATGAATCTGATTATATTATGGGGACGCCGGGAAGACTCCCGGTCTTTTATTGCCTTCCCAAGGTACATAAGGACATTGAGAGTCCTCCCGGCCGCCCCATAGTATCAGGCATTGGCTCTTTAACATCCAATTTATCCAGATACATCGATACATGGCTACAGCCCATAGTGAAAACCACTACATCATATTTAAAAGACACCACTCAAATAATTCAAATTTTAGAAGGGCTAAATGTGGGAGAGGACTGGATTATGACTACACTCGATATCCAGTCCCTCTACACAGTGATAGACCATAAAGCTGGAATAAGAGCCATTAAAACCCAATTGGAAAATAATAAGAGAATGAAAGATCAACAATCAGATTTTATTTTAGAAGGTATTAAACACATCTTAGAACACAATTATTTTTACTTTGAGGGATGTTTTTACTTACAAATTAGAGGAACAGCCATGGGCACCAGGTTTGCCCCCAGCTATGCAAACCTGTTCCTAGCACAATGGGAACAGGAAACTATTGATTTGCATAGAGGGGGTAACCTGGTGCTCTGGCGTCGATATATCGACGATGTCCTTTTAATCTGGAAGGGAGATCAAGACAGTCTTAATAGTTTTTTAATGGGACTCAACGATAATAATTTGAACTTAGTTTTTACCCAAAATATTAATATGACAGAAATAGAATTTCTAGATTTGGCAATTATGAGGACAGAGGATAAATACATCTGCAAGACATACCAAAAACCCTCCTCTCGAAATGCTTTTATCTTGCACTCCAGTTGCCATTTGCCCAACTGGCTGTTGAATGTGCCCTTCGGACAATTCCGTAGGCTGAAACGGAATTGCACCGAAGAGGCACAATTCGAATTGGAAGCAATGCAGCTGAGGGACAAATTCCTAGTAAAACAATACCCAACCAATATATTAGAAAATTCATTGGAAAAGGTTAGGAAATTACCTAGAAGCACATTGCTAACTGTAAAAACAGTAGAATCAAAAGAAACGGATTCCCAATTCAGGATTATTCTGCCATACACAACACAGAGAAGGAAGGTGGAGGAAATTATTAAAAGGCATTGGCATCACCTACTACAGGATAAAATACTAGGTAGGTTAATACCAGCCAGACCTTTAATAACATATACAAGAGCAGCCAATTTAGGGATAAAAGTCGCCCCATCGATTAAAACTAAAAAAAGAATAACATCAAATTCTGGGAGACTGACGAATTTAAAAGGTTTTTATAAATGTGGACAATGTATATGTTGCAAAACCACAAAAATCCCTAGAAATGTTAAGACAGTATCCTCCACACAAAATTCTTTTATATGGGAGATTGAACAATTTCTTACATGCAATTCGGAAAGCGTGATTTATTTAGTTAAATGTCCATGTGCAAGACAATATATTGGACGGACAAAAAGGACCTTGAGAGTGAGGATATCGGAACATATTTCTAATATCAAAAAGGGGTACGAAAAACACTCACTCTCAAGGCACTTTAAAGAAGCCCACGGACAAGATCCATCAGGTCTGTCATTTGTAGCATTAGAAAAAATTGATAGACACTGGAGAGGAGGAAACCATATTGAACGGATGTCTAGGGCAGAATCCAAACAAATATACAATTTTGGAAGTCTGATGCCAGGTGGTTTAAATGCAGAACTGGAAATTTTTGGATTCTTATAGATTAGGTGGTGTGCCCCTTATTCAATTGGAGATCACATGGTTAGCCGTTTATCGGCTCTGTGGTCCCCTCTTGTTTGATGAGCACACCACCAATTTCGTTATTCTCCCACAAAGATATGAATAGTATAAGAAAGAAAAAAAGAAAATCTATAGAGGATGAGGCCCTAGATGATTTAGATGCCCTTTATGAATGAATATTTGTCATAAATTATTATGTTGTCTTTAAAAAAACATTGATCTCCTGGACTAGATTATATATTTTTAACATTATTTTATGTATCTAGTATTATTGTTGTGATTTTATATTTGTGAAAAATAGTTAGTTGATGTATTTACACTAACAAATAGATTGCGGTTTGAATGCCATAAAAAACGCATATGCGATTTCAAAACCGCACCAAAAATCGCACCAAAAAACCGCAATAGGAGGAAAAGCGATTCCAGTCCAGATTTTGTGGATCACTGATGAAAATATAAAAGGAGGGGATTTAACAACAGGGATATAGCTACTGAGGAAGAGGACTGAAGTCCTCGAAACGCGTTTAGCGTTATATCCCTGCCAACAACAAGCTTTGTACAAGCTTTCTACATGATCGACGATATTTGAGTTACCTTCTACAAGTGGAGCGCTCCATTTTCTATCTACTCTGCAGCTCTCATCAGATCTTCGGACTGAAACACCCAAATCCCGCGATAACTCCGGTACACCACGTGACAAACGCCGGAGAGCGGAGACGCTGAGAGCGAGCAGAAGCAGCACAAACAGACGGCCGGAATTTCGTCTGGGAGGGTAAGCTATAAACATTTACCCTAAAAATCGATCATATACCTCAAAGTGGAAGTGACAAGATTGCTATAAGAACTGTGAAAAACAAATATAAAGTGAGTGACACTACTCCTTAACAGCATTTCATACAGCTTGTGGACTGGGTTATATGTTGCATTCAAAGTGACGGCTTTGATTTTCAATTGGACGCATACTGCCCAAATCAAGCAGAGAATTATATATTCTCCAACAAAGACTTTGTTCATTTTTTGGTGCGGTTTGTGATCCGATACATCAAGACACTTTGCATTTTAGTATTTATTTTTTAGGGGATTTTTTAAATATTATTTTTATATCAATTGTATTTTACTGTTATATTAGCGGTACAGTGATTAATAAATTGTTGTTAGATGTGAAACCACATAGTGAGTGCCAGCCGTCTTCTTTCTATTTACAGTATAACCTATATTGCCCCAATGTTATAATCCACATTCAGACCATGCGGTTTAAGTGAATTAAGTACATGAATCCACTTGAGTTCACTTTTTTTTTTTTTATACTGGCTCTATCACCACCTCTCCTTGGCATTGGAACAGAGTCAATGATACAGCATTTCATATCTCTCTTAACATGTTTATGTTCCGCAAAGTGTTTTGAGACCGGCAGGTCTAATCTCTTCTTTCTTATACTCAACCTGTCGTTGTTGAGACGCGACTTGAAGTCCGTAGTCGTCTCTCCAACATACAACAGGTTGCATGGACAGATCAATACATAGATGATAAAACTGGAATCGCACGTCAAATAGTGTCCTATTCCATGTACAGCGCCAGTTTGAGGATGCACAAACGTTTTACCCTTGATCATGTATCTGCAATTAACACAAGACAGACAAGGAAAACAGCCCAAGCTAGGGCTTGTTAACGTTGTCTGTCTGCCTTTTTTCAAAGAGCCAACATCAGCTTTCACTAGTTGATCCTTTAGACTCCGGGATCTTCTATAGGACATTAAGGGGGGAGAATGGAACTCTGCAATTGTATTATGGCAACCTTTCAAAATGCCCCAGTGTCGTCGTATGATATTCCCTATATCTACACTCTGTTCAGAGTGAGTTGAGATAAAGGGAATCCTCATCATTTTGGGATGCTCTGTTTTTCTTTTAAGGGTGTCCTCCCTATTTAAATCCCTGGCCACTTCCTTTTTTCTTTTAGCAATTTAGTTGGATAACCCCACCTCTGGAACTTATTTACCAATGTGTCAAGGGTTTTCTCAAAAACCTTGGGGTCCGAGACAACACGTCTGGCCCTTAAAAACTGTTAATACGGCAAATATCTTACCATTGGTCTGGGGTGATTGCTACTGTGCATCAACAGCGTGTTTCTGTCAGTGGGTTTGGTGAACAATTCTGTGTCCACCTTGCCCCCTGTCAGAATCACGCGGGTATCCAAAAATTGCATTTCAGTTTGTGAATGCACCAGTGTGAATTGGAGCGCACCATCAATCCCATTAAGGAATCCATAGAAATCATGGAGCTGCTCGACACTACCAGTCCAGATGAGGAAGATGTCTATGTACTGCCACCACGCCCTGACAAATGGCAAGTGGTGGCTTCCATAGACGACATCCTCCTCAAATCGACGCATAAATATATTGGCGTAGGTTGGGGCCACATTGGACCCCATGGCCACGTCCTGTTCCTGTATATAGTAGGAGTCTTGGAACAAAAAGTAGTTGTACCTCAAAATGATCTCTAATAGAGATAAAATAAATTGTTGACATTGATTCGTGAGTGTCGAATTCTCAAGCATATATGCAACTGCGGCCAGTCCCTTCCGATGGTCGATCGAGGTGTAGAGGGAGGTGACATCAAAGGAAGCCAATGTCACCCCCTCTACCCCTTCCAGATCGACCATCCGAAGTCTGAGCAAAAAATCGGTTGTGTCCTGTATATAGGAGCTTCCCCCACATGAGAAACTCCGCAGCACTTTGTCTAAGAAAATGGCTATTCGACTGAAAATCGAATCCGAACCGGAAACAATGGGGCGGCCGGGTGGATCGACGAGGGACTTGTGGATCTTAGGCAACACATAGATCACAGGAGTGACCGGATGCGTTATAGTAAGGAAATCCACAAGTCCCTCGTCAATGATCCCCGCCTCTAAAGCCCCAGTCAACACATCCCTAATAAGTCCAGAGATCTTGAACCTGGGATCCATGTCAATGTGCCTGTAAATGGTGCTGTCACCCTAACACGACCACAGCGCCACCTTTATCGGCGGCCTTAATTGTAAGCTCATGATCGTGTTTCAATTCATTCAGTGCCACCATTTAATCTACAGTCACATTGGGATGATTAAACAGTGAATCAGATTGCTTTAATCTCAATGCCTGTTCTCAGCCATGACAGCGGCCATATATGCTTCAGTAGCGGGTTCATTAATAACAGGATTAAAATTGCTTTTAAGGGAGAGATCGAACATGCCAAGAGAGAGTTCACTCATCTTGGTATGCTCGATCCGTCCCCTTTTGCGAAACCAGATTTTTAGCTTAATAGCCCGAAAAAAAGCATGTAAGTCAAACTCAAGTTCAAACCAGTCAGCAGTGATTTTAGGGCAAAATGAAAGACCCTTGCTAAGTACACTCACTTGGGAATCTGTTAAGTCCTTTGATGAGAGGTTCACTACAGTCATTTCTTCCTGTAAGGTACATTCCTGCTGGCTGGTAGTCGCAGCTTGTTGTTGCGCAGCCTTTTGACCCCTTCGGTGTCTGCAGCCTCCACGCCTGATTTCGGGTACCTTCTTTTCCTTCACACCTAAAAAAGACTGATCTGTGGCGGCCTGGGTGGTTCTTTTTCTTCTTTTCCATGTATCTTTGTTGGTTTGGACATTTTTGTCGTCAGCTTGCCAAGAATAAATATTGCCTTTTCTGTAGTCGTCAAGATCGGGGTTCCACTTGAAACGCTTGCCCTCCTCCATATCCATACGGAAGCTTTGCAGTTGAGTGGAAGATGTGTCATGGAATTTTCCATAGTCCTCAGCTGAGGATAGATTGATCAATTGCTGTTCCACATTAGACAACTCCAGTGTGACATTGGCTAATTCACTTTGCAGATACTCTATATTTAAAAGTATAAAGTCCAATGCGTAGCGGTTTGATAGACTCTCAAACCTTTTACAATAGGAAGGGCAGCCAGAAAATAAATTTGGGCGCAAATTGGACCTCATCCCTCTTGGGATACGTTGCGCCTTGTAGTACTCTTCCAAGGTGGTCATATGCAACCGCAGGGAAATAGATCTTTTGGATAAAAACTCGTATTTCCTTTTTAACTCCTTAGTGGTTGGGGTAATAAGAAAGGCGGCATCTCCCTCAATACCACACAGGATCTTGTCAACTGCATCCTGCGTATGGGTGAATCCTCCGGGTGCGTCTTGTTCATGAATAGACATGGTAAAAAATATATGGTTTGCTTAACAGACGTGCAGATGCCACAAATTAGCTGAATACAAAAAAAGAAAAGACAGTGGTAGCACCGTCCCTGATGCAAGCTGGTGGGTGCAGCAGCCCAACACGGATTAAGGCCAATCCCAGAATACAAAGTAGAAAGGATGGGCAGCACTCCAAATGGTAAAAAAAACTAAAAATCTTTATTTACCCTAGTGAGACATGCGACGTTTCGGCTCTAGACAGGTGCCTTCCTCAAGCAGTGTACAGAGACAAAATGCCAGGAATATATAGCAACATACTCATTGGTTAAAATTGGCCAAACATCTGCAATTAATTCATAATAGTTGTTAAGTAACAAAACACGTGCAATTAATTGATAATGATATATAATAAATATCACAAAATATAAACAAGTGACAATGTAATTCATATTAAATATAACCCATATTGTATAAATTTTACTAATGGTGTGCTCATAAACACATATAATAAAAGATAAACCGCCATACAATATTAATTACAATAAAAATCGCAATCAATTTTATGTGAAAATAATAATCAATAGGTGTCAGGTGCTTACTAGGAGGCTTTGCAAGCGGAACTCTCTCTTGGCATGTTCGATCTCTCCCTTAAAAGCAATTTTAATCCTGTTATTAATGAACCCGCTATTGAAGCATACAGTACAGACCAAAAGTTTGGACACACCTTCTCATTCAAAGAGTTTTCTTTATCTTTAAGGCATCAAAACTATGAATTAACACATGTGGAATTATTTACATAACAAAAAAGTGTGAAACAACTGAAAATATGTCATATTCTAGGTTCTTCAAAGTAGCCACCTTTTGCTTTGATTACTGCTTTGCACACTCTTGGCATTCTCTTGATGAGCTTCAAGAGGTAGTCACCTGAAATGGTCTTCCAACAGTCTTGAAGGAGTTCCCAGAGATGCTTAGCACTTGTTGGCCCTTTTGCCTTCACTCTGCGGTCCAGCTCAGCCCAAACCATCTCGATTGGGTTCAGGTCCGTGACTGTGGAGGCCAGGTCATCTGGCGCAGCACCCCATCACTCTCCTTCATGGTCAAATAGCCTGGAGGTGTGTTTGGGGTTATTGTCCTGTTGAAAAATAAATGATGGTCCAACTAAACACAAACCGGATGGAATAGCAAGCCGGAGAGGCGGTGATAGAGCCAATATTTTTTTAAAAAAAAGGGAACTTGTTTTTATTATTTATTTTTATTATTCATTCTTTGTCATCTTTGTATATGGCCACAGTCTGTTACCCACATGAGGGGCGGTATTGAGGAGATCCCTCTTAAATGGTGGTGATGTGCGGGTTTTGACCGGGGGCACAGAGCGACCTTGCATTAACATGTAGTTGCGCTACTGACCGCGGGTCATGGGTGGAGACTGCACCTATGTCTGGTAGGAATACTCTTTGTGCGATCCCTCACTGCCATCTGTGGTATGCTGACACGAGTAGGTGCTGGCACCGCCCTGCACTTGTGCGCAACAGAGTGTATTTGACGTCCGTTGTTGATGTCTGGTTCCCTCACTAAATATGGTGGACGCAGTGTCGGAATTACAATGCGCAGCCGCGCAATGATCTATGCGGCTATGACCGGAAGTGATTCAGGGAAGTCATCCTGACATGCGCAGAGACGCTCCAGACACGCCGAGCAACATGCGGTATCTGGGATGGCAGCCATTCACCCTCCTACTCCTCTTCCATCCTCCGCTTGCAAAGCCTCCTAGTAAGCACCTGACACCTATTGATTATTATTTTCACATGAAATTGATTGCGATTTTTATTGCAATTAATATTGTATGGCGGTTTTTCTTTAATTATATGTGTTTATGAGCACACCATTAGTGTATACAATATGGGTTATATTTAATATGAATTACATTGTCACTGGTTTATATTTTGTATTTTGTGATATTTATTATATATCATTATCAATTAATTGCATGTGTTTTGTAAATCAACAACGATCATGAATTAATTGCACATGTTTGGCCAATTTTAACCAATGAGTATGTTGCTACGGTATATATTCTTGGCATTTTGTCTCTGTACACTGCTTGAGGAAGGCTCCTGTCTAGAGCCGAAACGTCGCATGTCTCACTGGGGTAAATAAAGATTTTCAGTATTTTTTACCATTTGGAGTGCTGCCCATCCTTTCTACTTTGTATTCTGGGATTGGCCTTAATCCGTGTTGGGCTGCTGCACCCACCAGCTTGCATCAGGGACGGTGCTGCCACTGTCTTTTCTTTTTTTCTTTTTTATATATATATATATATATAGATATATGTATATATATGCACAAACATATATATACATACATGCATGTATACACAGACACACACACATATACACATATATGCACACATGTATATACACATATATATATATATATATATATATATATTAAATTTTACTACTGAAAAATGCTAGTAGAAAGGGGATTAAAAGGTTAATCGAGAGGAGGCCAGTGGGGCGCTGCTCAACACCTGTGTGTTGGCAGCATCTCTGTATCCTAATAACAGTAATCTGCCATTTTCTTCACTGCCAGGTCTTTTTATAGCACTGTCATGGGAACCAATCACAGACCGGTTCTCACAGAAATTAAGGGTAAATACCTTGTTAACCAATATGACATAATTGTTTTGACAAGCTGTCATCACCAATTAAGCTGGATTGCTAGAGAACCGGCTTCTGATTGGTTCCCATGACCTTGGGAACTAGAATGTGATTGGCTGAATATTCTGTATTGAGCGCTCCAGCTATAAAAAGACCTGGCAGTGAAGAAAATGGCAGATTACTGTTATTAGGATACAGAGATGCTGCCATTTTTTTTTATATTAGTTAAATACAATGACATTAGGTGTTGAGCAGCGCCCCACTGGCCTCCTGCTCTCCAGGGCACAGGATTCCTGCTGGAGACCCTTTCACTGCTGGTGCCCTGGAGAGCACGGCATCAGTGTGTACAGAGATGCTGTGCGCTATCATTGCTCTGATGTTTGCAGCGCATCCAAATGTCCATGAGATGTGACAGCTGTACTCCCCTTTGTATGGTTCCATTCAGCGCTTCTGGTTGTTTTAATTATTCATAAATTAATCCTGAAAATGGGGCAAATTTGGACTGGCGATCAGTTTATAGTACTTTATGCGGGACTTCTGTAATGGAATAAGCCTTGCCATCTACAGTACTCCTATCTCCACAGCGAAACTTTGATATTTACTGTATAGTGCACGGGAACTAACTAACTGACTGTAGTTCCATGCGCTATCTGGTGTTCACAATCCAACATTGCACCCTGAATTTTCTCAATGGCTAGTTACGCAATTCGGGTTTGCTAATTGAATTGGAAATCGCTTTTGGGCTGCCGCGATTCTGAAGGGAGCGCTAGCGATGCTATATCTGTACCTCAATGAGTTGCACAATGCCCTGGAGGACCAGGAAAACAGGGGGCGCCGCAACAACTTGCGCCTTAGAGGGATCCCAGAATTTGTAATACCTGGGGATATCCCGGCAGCGGTGAAAACCCTATGAATCTTGAGCGAGTCTCTTTGGAATTAGTTGGCGGCTCTTTTTACCAACTCTTTGTGCTTTAGGGGTGTGTTGCAGTGTGAATGGTGCAACTGTCGGAACCTCTGGAAGTGCGGCAATGTCCTGAAACAAATCCCAGTTGTCTATCTTCAGGGGAGGGATTTCAGGTAATCATAGATGTCATCCAAATCGGAGTGGGCCGAGATGTTGAAACGACACCCTGGGAGAAGGAGAGACCGAACGGAAAGTTCCACTTGTATTGGATTCTGTTAGCACGTAGCCATTCTGTAAGGGGTTTTAAGGTTCTGCGTTTTCTAAGTGTAAAAGGGGCTAGGTCTTGGTATATGGTTACCTGCGCACCCTCAAATAATATGTCAGGACGGTTCCTAGCAGCCTCTTTGACTGCCACCTTTACCTGGAAGTTAAGGAACTTACAAATCACATCCCTAGGGGGTTTTCAGGCTTAGGTTTAGGGCGTAATGCCCTGTGGGCTCTCTCTATAACTATATCCAGAGCATAATCCGGACCCAGGAGTGAAGTGCAGAGGCTTCTCCTTAGCTGGTTTTCCCTCACTGCTGTTCGTTGCTTGGGAACTTTTTTTGAGACGCTACTGACCTACTGGATCCGTTGAAAAAATAGCCTCTTGTACATCAGCATACCCCAACAGCGCAGAAGTACAAGAAGAGACTCTAGCAACTGACATGTGGAGAAGGCTGCTTGTCTCTTTAAGCTTCTTCCCTGTGTCTCCCCAACACTATCTAGTTGTTCCTTCTTGATTTTTTCCTTGTCCCCCTTGTCTCCTTGTTTCCAGGCCTTCTTGTCTCTGTGTCCTTCTTGTCTGTCTGTTTTGCTTTCTTGCCTGCCTTATAACCCATGTCCTACCTGATGTCTCTCTACTTGTGCCCTATATGTTCTCCCTCACTGTATTTTGTCTATCTCACCATGTTCGTTGTTATATAATGTGCTTGATGGTACATGATCAGGTCTAGTGACCAAAACCCCCTCCATGCTTTATGTAAGTGTGGTCCTACACACATACTGTTATTATTTTGTTATAACCTATGTTCTCATGGTTTTCCCTCTCCCCTGTTTGGTTTAAGGTGCACGATACTCATATTCCTTTCCTTTGGGAGGTGGCACATTGGCCTTTGGACCCGGGCTTCTTCTCCAGATCAGATGAGTAGTATCCAATCTGTATGTGTTCTCTCCTGGGGGGCCAACACACAGCAACACTATGTTTCTAGTTTGATCCAGGACCATGGCTGATCTCCATATTGCAACCTACAACGTAAAGGGATTCAACTCCCCGTCGAAGAGAAGCCATATTTTCACAATGCTGCGTAAAGCGGGTTCAGATGTGTTGCTCCTCCAGGAGATGCACTTCAGGTTTAATCATTACCCTAACCTGGAATTTTCACATTATCATCTACGGTTCCACTGTGGGGGGAGATGTTCTGCATCTGGAGGAGTGAGCATAGGGTTTAGGCAAAAAGTGCCCTTTAAATACACTAGACATATTCAAGACCCAGAGGGGAGATTCCTCCTGGTCAAAGGTTACATGGGTCCCCATATGTATACCTTCATAAACCTATATGTTCCCAATGCTAAACAAGCCTCCTGGCCTTCTGATATCTCCCAGACTATTGCTTCTTTCAAAGATTGCAAAGTGATTGTGACAGGAGACATAATTGTTGCTCTCAACCCTCAAATTGACTCCTCCTCCCATAAATGAGCCCATCAATTACGTTCACTAAGGACTATTAGGGACACTTTTTGGAGCCTTCACTTGGTAGATTCCTGGCATGCACTACACTTAGATGCCCAAGAGTATACCTTCTTCTCCCATGTCCATAATACTTACCACCGCATTGACTATATCTTCATTTTCAAAGAACACCTCCAGCTATGTCCTGAAGCCAAGATTGGTTCTCCCCATATTTCTGATCACGCTCCTGTATTCCTCTTGGTTCTCTCCCCTTCACAAAATCCTAGTTGTTTCAACTGGCGCCTTAATAAATCCCTTCTAGGGGACTCCAACACCATTGAGAGAATTGCCTCCTTACTGGATGAATATTTCTTTTTTTTAAATCAGTTAATTTTTTATTGAAATAAACATTATCACATGAATATCATCAAGGAGTCCGTAGTTTTTTGTACAGTCGGACATAAGTATATCAACTTACAAAAACATTGGTGTACGCAGACACCCATGACAATTTATGGTACATCAAGATCCATATAAATATTACAGCATTTAGGTAATTGAACATTATACCTTGTATAAAATAACACAGTAACACCCTTCCCCCCACCCTAAGCCAACTTGAGCAGAGAGACATCCGTATCTGTATGTTTAAGAGTAGTTATACAATTGAACGCCAAAACAGTTCCGTCTATCTACAATAGGCCATTATACGGTAACTATATGTTTCCCCTGGAGAGGGAGTGTAAGGAAGACATTTGTCCCCGTATACAGTCTTGAACTAATGCCTGGGACGCTAGGTGTGCTGACTCAACCCACCCCTGCCATAAAGATAGAAACTTATTTGGACATTTTCGTTTAGCGTATACTCCCTTTTCTAATCTCAAAATTATATTCATCCTATTAATGAACTCTTGTTTTGTGGGCGGGGCCTCTCATATCCAGTGTTTAGCTATTTGTACCCTAGCCTGGAACAGGATTCTTTGAATACATAGGGAGTTCCTGTCTCCCAGTCCCAGAGAGTCCAGTATACCCAGTATACAAACCCTAGGGTCATCAGGTAGACGTATCTGAGTTGCCATTGTTATAATATGTTTGACATCCTCCCAGTAGGATCGCAATCGTACACAATTCCAAATCATATGGAGCAGTGTCGCGTCCCCTTCCCCACATCTGGGACACTTTGAATCTGAACGCACTCCAATTCTGAAAATAAATTGTGGGGTTCTTTATACTCAATGTATAAGATACAGTTGTGATAGTCTGGGCTGGGATTCACTAACCGTCAGAGAGGGAGTGAGGGTCAAAATATCTGTCCATTGTTCCTAGGACAATGCACCAAGAGCCCTCTCCTATTGGACCCTTGCCTTAATGGTAGTAGAAGCGGAGGAGATATCTATAATATGCCTATATAACAAAGATATAAGGCCCTTAGTGGAAGAGGCTTTTAATAACTGTTTAACCACTGGGGGAAAATCTGAAATTCGTACACCCCTGGGAAATTGCGTCTGAAACGCATGTCTCAGTTGTAAATGTTGGTAGAAAAATTTGTTAGGTAAGCTAAACTCCTCCTGCAACTGCGTAAAGGATTTGAAACCTCCTTCTTATTGAAGTTGTCCCAGGAACAATAAACCTTTTCTCTCACATGGAGAAAAACGCTCCAGGCGAAATATCTCAGGCATTTGGGGATTACACCATAAAGGGGTAGCACCACAAAAACCATTGATACCAATCATACTTTTAAATTTAGACCATACTTTGGTCACTAAGGACAGAGTAGGGAACGTGGTCAAGCGCAAGTATCCAATTTCCACTGTGGCAATCGGAGCCCTTTGTTTTGTTATGGATTAGCTGGATGAATATTTTGAGTTGAATAATCACCCTCCCCTCTCTCCCCAGACTACATGGGACGCACATAAACCTTTCATAAGGGGACAATTTATTAGTTTAGGATCCCATTTCAAAATACTTAGAGAGAGAAATGTTGAAGCCCTCCTCTCTAAAATAAAAAATCTCAAGACTTTACACAAACGCTCCTTGTCTGATTCGCAACTTCAGGAACTTTCTAATTTGAGAGCAGAAATGAAAGCTTTATTGCAAACTAAATCCGCCAAATATTACCTCAACTCTCAACACAAGTTCTTCGCTCATGGTGACAAAACAACTAAGTTCCTGATGAGTAGAATCAAGGCCAGAAGAGCGGATAACTACATACACCAACTATCCTCACCCAGTGAAGATCCCATTTTTTCTTCTAATCAAATAGCTAAACAATTTAGGAACTTCTACAAAAAACTATACAACCTTCCCCCACCTGCCTCCCCTGAATCTCATCTTTCCCATGTTTCCCCTTTCCTTGAATCGACCACCCTCCCTTCGCTCACCGAACCTCAAAAACGTTTGTTGGCTACCCCTTTCACTATTGATGAACTTTCCACAGCCCTTTGCCAGATGCCTTTAGGCAAAAGCCCCGGCCCTGATGGCCTTCCGGCCTCTTACTATAAAACCTTCAAGAAACAACTCCTGCCTCACCCCCTCAATGTTTGCAACTTATCCCTATAAGGCAGTCCGCTCTCTAGAGACATGACGACAGCCCACATAGCCCTGATACCCAAAGAGGGAAAAGATTCTAAGCTATACTCAAACTACAGGCCTATTTCTTTCTTAAATATAGACCTCAAACTTCTAGCCAAAATGCTGGCCAATCGACTAGCAAACTTCCTTCCCCTTTTGGTGCATCAGGTAGGCTTTGTTCGCAATAGAGCGGGTAGAGATAACACGACTAGAGTTATCAATGTGTTGTGCCATGCTAAACACACTTCTTCCCCACTCATCCTTCTTAGCAGAGATGCTGAGAAAGCATTTGATAGAATCAACTGGGTCTACCTGAAACAAGTGTTATTGAACTTCAGCCTGCCTGATCCCTATGTACAGGCTGTCTTTGCTATGTATGCTCAAGCCACAGCCCTTGTAATGGTTAATGGAGGCCTATCCCCACCTTTCCACATACATAATGGCACCAGTCAAGGTTCACCACCAGATCTCTGAGAAGTTCTGATAGACGTTCTTCAGTACTTCCTGCATGATCTTCTCTTGTTTTGCTTTTGTTTTGACATCTCTCCTCCCTCTCCCGGCTGTCATCTATTAGCAGTGATTGCATTCTTATATATCTCCTCCCATACTATCTCACTTTGCGGTTTATACAACTTCCTGGACTGTGCTGATGCTAGAAGCTGCTACTGCTGCATCCACAAGATAAGTTTGTTCCTTTATTCCTGTTTTCCTGTGGTCTTGATCTTAGGTGACCCTGACTCTCTCCGTATTAAGTGTAGGGAGCCGGTGGTCGTATCCCCTCACTATTATAGGGTGTTCAGGTGTTATACAGTCGAGGAACGAGGGTATGCAATGATCTACCATAGAGATTTTTGCATATGCTGAGCAGTAAGGGAGAGTTCTAGGGCTGTTACAGGGCTTACCCTTTTGTTCCTTAGTTTTGGATCAAGTCAGTCGGATCTTCATTTGTGTCTTCTAGTTTTCTGCAACACCATCCGTGACACCTTTATAATAAACTCTACGGTCGTGGCCAAAAGTTTTGAGAATTACATAAATATTGGAAATTGGAAAATTTGCTGCTTAAAGGGGTTGTCCCACTTCGCTTTTTTAATCTTACCAGCAGTAGATGTCCTGGTAACTTCCTGGTTCTCAGGCAGTTGAGTGAAGGCCACGCCTCCTCATGACTCACCCTGCGTGCTCGTTCATGTGTATGAGTCATCCACATGGAGCCGTATGTGAGGTCCCGCCCCCCCCCCAGTATAATAAACATTGAGTGCGGCCCCCCCCAGTATAATATACATTTAGTGCGCCCCCCCCAGTATAATATACATTCAGTGCGGCCACCCCCCCAGTATAATATACATTGAGTGCGGCCCTCCCCCCCCAGTATAATATACATTCAGTGCGGCCACCCCCCCCAGTATAATATACATTGAGGGCGCCCCTCCCCCTCCCCCTCCCCAGTATAATATACATTCAGTGCGGCCACCCCCCCAGTATAATATACATTCAGTCCGCCCCTCCCCCCCCCCCCAGTATAATATACATTGAGTGCGGCTCCCTCCCAGTATAATAAACATTGGTGGCGCAGTGGGAAGTGCCAACGAGGGTTAAAAAAATAAATAAAAAATTAACTCACCTCCACCAATTGATCGCACAGCTGCCGGTCTCCTGTTCTATCTTTAGGACCTGTGAAAGGACCTTTGGTGACATCACTGTGGTCATCACATGGTACATCATATGATCCATCACCATGGTAATGGACCATGTGATTAGCTCAGTGACGTCACCACAGGTCCTGAAGATAGAACAGGAGACCGGCAGCTGTGCGATCAATTGGTGGAGGTGAGTTAATTTTTTTTTTTTATTTTTTTTTTTTTAACCCTCATTGGCACTTCCCACTGCGCCACCAATGTTTATTATACTGGGAGGGAGCCGCACTGAATGTATATTATACTGGGGGGGGGGGGAGGGGCGCACTGAATGTATATTATACTGGGGGGGTGGCCGCACTGAATGTATATTATACTGGGGAGGGGGAGGGGCGCCCTCAATGTATATTATACTGGGGGGGGGTGGCCGCACTGAATGTATATTATACTGGGGGGGGGGGCGCACTGCGCCACCAATGTTAATACAAATGCAGGAGGTGGGTGCCGGAGTGAAATAGCCGGCACCCGACCTCTATGATAGGGGGCTGCGATCAGCGGCAGTTAACCCCTAAAGTCCCGCTCCCTGTCATAGAGGTCGGGTGCCGGCTATTTGATTCCGGCACCCGCCTGCTGTATTTGCGCATGCGCGGGCGTGCGCGTACTTGTAAGAATGGAGAGGCGGCCCGAGTACTTGTTCAGCTGTTGTGCGCAGGCGCGGCACAGCGATGCGGCCGGACGAAAGAGGCCATATCCATGGGATACAGAAAACAACAAAGGAATCGCTTTACATGATTTTTTGAATGAAAGGTAGCTTTTGGATAATAACATGGATAGGAAGATATGTTGTGTGGGGGTAAATAGATTAGATAAAACCTATTTTATGAAGTGGGACAACCCCTTTAAGCTTGTAGACACTGAGGCCTTCCGCAGCCTGATGTCGGCGGCCGTTTTTTCACGCTGTGCCGTGCCTGTTTTACACCAGCATGTGTCCCAGAACATCACCCGTGCCCTGACCAACGCAGTTACTGGGAAGGTCCACCTAACCACGGACACAATGATAAGTGCTGGTGGCCAGGGACGCTACATTTCTCTGATGGCACACTGGGTGAATGTTGTGGAGGCCGGGAGTGAGTGGTACCCTGAGATGGCACAGGTGCTACCCACGCCCAGGATTGCGGGCCCTACGTCCATCAGGGTCTCCGCCAGAAGCTATGTTACTGGCTCCAACCCCCACTTCTCCTCCTCTGCTGCCTCCTCCTCCACTTCCACCTCCAGCAACAGTCAGCCATCAGTCGCTAGCTGGAAGCAGTGTACCACTGCTGTGGGTAAGCGTCAACAGGCCGTGCTGAAGTTGATCTGTTTAGGGGACAAACAGCACACCACCACAGAGCTGTGGCAGGGTATAAGGGACCAGACCGAGCTGTGGCTCTCGCCACTTAACCTACAACCAGGCATGGTTGTGTCTGACAATGAGCGTAACTTGGTGGCGGCTTTGCAGCTCGGCAACCTGACACACATCCCATGCCTAGCCCACATCTTAAACTTAGTGGTTCATCAGTTTCTCAAAACCTACTTAATTTGCCAGAGCTACTAGTGAAGGTGCGCCGCGTGTGTGCCCATTTCTGCAAGTCGTCCACAGCTTCAGTCGGTCAGTCAACGCTGCAGCAGCGCTTGCGGCTTTCAGCTCACAGACTGTTGTGCCTCCATTTTGCTATGGTACATGGTGGTGATGTCTCCTATATGTCAGTACAAGGTATTGAAAAGGTTAAAAAAGTAATAAGAGGTGGTGACAGAAAAAGGAAACTCTTAGGCCTCATGCACACGACAGTATTTTTTCACAGTCGGCAAAAATGTGGTCCGTTGGTCAGTGATCCGTGACCGTTTTTTCGTCCGTGGGTCTTCCTTGATTTTTGGAGGATCCACTGACATGAAAAAAAATGTCGTTTTGGTGCTCGCCTTTCAATTGGTATCCAGCCCCCCCTCCCTCCCCTGTAGTTAACTCATTGGTAGCCAGTGGGCCCCCCCCCCCTCCCTCCCCTGTAGTTAATTCGTTGGTGGCCAGCCCCCCCACCCTCCCCTGTAGTTAACTCATTGGTGGCCAGTGGGCCCCCCCTCCCTCCCCTGTAGTTAACTCATTGGTGGCCAGTGGACCCTCTCCCCTCCCTCTCCCTCCTAATTAAAATCTCCCCCCTATCATTGGTGGCAGTGGAGAGTACCGATCGGAGTCCCAGTTTAATAGCTGGGGCTCCGATCAGTAAACATGGCAACCGGGAGCTACTGCAGTCCCGGTTGCCATGGTTACTTAGCAATTTGTAGAAGCATCATACTTACCTGCTTGCTGCTGCGATATCTGTGACCGGCCGGGAGCTCCTCCTACTGGTAAGTGACAGGTCTGTGCGGTGCATTGCCTAATGATCTGTCACTTACCAGTATGAGGAGCCAGGCAGCAGGGGGCAGTCATGTACACAGTTCTTTTAGTATATTCTAACCTGAAGCGTCCCCATCACTATGGGAACACCTCTGTGTTAGAATATACTGTCGGATCTTCGGATCCGTCTGTATGAAAGTAACCTACGGCCACGGATCACGGACACGGATGCCAATCTTGTGTGCATCCATGTTCTTTCACGGACCCATTGACTTGAATGGGTCCGTGAACCGTTGTCTGTCAAAAAAATAGGACAGGTCATATTTTTTTGACGGACAGGATACACGGATCACGGTCTCGGCTGCAAAACGGTGCATTTTCCGATTTTCCCACGGACCCATTGAAAGTCAATGGGTCCGCGAAAAAAAACTGAAAACGGCACAACGGCCACGGATGCACACAACGGTCGTGTGCATGAGGCCTTATTGGCATATGGAGATTAAATTTCAGAATTTCAATTTTTTTGCTAATTTTCCATTTTAATCCATTTTTCCCAGTAACAAAGCAAGGGTTAACAGACAAACAAAACTCAATATTTATGGCCCTGATTCTGTAGTTTACAGAAACACCCCATAAGTGGTCGTAAACAGCAGTACGGGTGCAGAAGGAAAGGAATGCCATACGGTTTTTGGAAGGCAGATTTTGCTGGACTGTTTTTTTTTACACCATGTCCCATTTAAAGCCCCCCTGATGCACCCCTAGAGTAGAAACTCCAAAAAATTGCCCCATTTTAGAAACTACGGGATAGGGTGGCAGTATTGTTGGTACTAGTTTAGGGTACATATGATTTTTGGTTGCTCTATATTACACTTTTTTGTGAGGCAAGATAACAAGAAATAGCTGTTTTGGCATGTTTTTATTTTTTGTTATTTACAACATTCATCTGACAGGTTAGATCATGTGATATTTTTATAATCCAGGTTGTTACGGATGCGGCGATACCTAATATGTATACTTTTTTTTATTTATGTAAGTTTTACACAATGATTTCTTTTTTGAAGCAAAAAAAAAATCATGTTTTCATAGTCTGAGAGCCATAATTTTTTAAATTTTTGGGCGATTACCTTGGGTAGGGTATGATTTTTGCAGGATGAGATGACGGTTTTATTGGCATTATTTTGGGGTGCGTGTGACTTTTTAATCGCTTGCTATTACACTTTTTGTGATGTAAGGTGACAAAAAAAATGGTTTATTTAGCACAGTTTTTATTTACATTTTTTTACGGTGTTCATCTGAGGGGTTAGGTCATGTGATATTTTTATAGAGCCGGTCGATACAGACGCGGCAATACCCAATATGTATACTTTTTTTATTTATGTAAGTTTTACACAATAATATAATTTTTGAAACAAAAAAAAAATCATGTTTTAGTGTCTCCATATTCTGAGAGCCATAGTTTTTTCAGTTTTTGGGCGATTATCTTAGGTAGGGTCTCATTTTTTGCGGAATGAGATGACGGTTTGATTGGCACCATGTTGGGGTGCTAATGACGTTTTGATCGTTTGCTATGACACTTTTTGTGATGTAAGGTGACAAAAAATTGTTTATTTAGCACAGTTTTAATTTTTTACGGTGTTCATCTGAGGGGTTATGTCATGTGATATTTTCATAGAGCCGGTCTATACAAACGCGTCGTCCTTTTTTTTTATTTATGTAAGTTTTACACAATAACAGCTTTTTTCAAACAAAAAAAATTATGTTTTAGTGTCTCCATATTCTGAGCCATAGTTTTTTTTTGTTTTGGGCGATTGTCTCAATTAGGGGCTCATTTTTTGCGGGTTGAGGTGACGGTTAGATTGGTACTATTTTGGTGGGCAAACGCATTTTTGATCGCTTGCTGTTGTACTTTTTGTGATGTAAGGTGACAAAAAATGGTTTATTTAGCACAGTTTTTATTTTTTACGGTGTTCATCTGAGAAGTTAGGTCATGTGATATGTTTATAGAGCCGGTCGATACGGACGCGGCGATACCTAATATGTATACTTTCCCCCCCCTATTTTTTACCATTTTTTTTTACTTTATTTGGGGAAAATGACGTTTTTGTTTATTTTTAAACGCAAAAACACAAATGCAATCGCACTCTGCAAACCAGCCCTCTGCCCTGCCTTTATGCTGGATGTTGAATGAGGCATTGGTGTACATTTTGGCCAAAGCGTAATAAGCCACTCACCACGTCAAGGTCGCCTCCATGAGTGGTCCCTAACACTAGTTCCTACCTGTTATGGGTCATGACAGCCACATAAAGTCCAGGGAGCGCAGGTACAGCATGCACGCCAAGCACACTCTGCTTTTAACCCCGTCCGGTGCCATTACAGCTTTCATCGGATCCAGGGATGCAAGTGCCAACATGCATGCTGAGCCCACTATATACTTCTCCTGGAGCCAAATGGCTACTGGTAGGTGCTAAATAAGCAGACTCAGTTTTATACTGACTTTAAAACCAGCCTCCAGGGCATTTGTTTATTTTTACTTGAAACTTAGTTTAGTTTTTTGGGGGGAAAACTTTATTTTTTTAACTTTGTTTTTCACTTTATATTTTGTCCCACTTTGGGACTTGAACTTTTGGGGGTCTAATCCTTTACAATGCATTTCAATACTTCTGTATTGGAATGCATTGGCTGTATGAGTAATACTGTGTGTATTACTCATACAGCTTCCGGCCTGTGACTTCCTTAGGCATCGCACTGCCTTCCATGCCATCGGGTCCCCCCCACAGCCCCATGAAGACCCTATGGCGCCGCAGACTACTGCCGCCCGCACAATAAAAAGCTGTAAACCGCAAGTCTGAATTGACCTGCGGTTTGCGGCGATCGCCGACACGGGGGGTCACAGGACCCCCCCCCCGCGCATTTATCCGTGGTGCCTGCTCAACGATTTGAGCAGGCACAGTGTTCCGATCACCGCCCGCCGGGCGGCGGTGATCGGAACAACACATCACGTACCAGTACGTCATGGGTCCTTAAGGACTCGGGAAACATGCCGTATCGGTACGTCATGTGTCCCTAAGGGGTTAAAAAGTGGGTTTTGGCAATTTTCTAAAAAATTTTAAGAATTGCTTCTAAACTTCTAAGCCTTCTAACGTCCCAAAAAAATAAAATGACATCTCTAAAATGATGCATAAAGTAGACATATGCGGAATGAATAAATATTTTATGAGGTATCACTTTCTGTTTTAAAAGCAGAGAAATTGATATTTAGAAAATTGAGAATTTTTCAACATTTTTGGTAAATTTGGGATTTAAGATTGGCCAAGACTCCTGCTCAGTGTGAGGCTGGCTGTGATTGGTTGGTCAAGACTCCTGCTCAGTAACAACAGTTTAACTCCATGCTTTATGGTTTTAATTCAGCTGTGTCATTGAGCTTACCTTACATTCATATAATGAATCTTAAAGGCATATTATCTTTTCTGCTTCTATGAACACAATATATAACTGTTATATGACATCCAAAAACATGAAATAACAGAAAAACAAACCTCTCCTTTTTGTCTCTGACATATAAACATAGGAACTGTATTAAGGTTATTGCCAGGTCTAACTGTATACACATATAAGCCATATTAGCAACCTAGGACAGGTCTTACCTGGCCAGCTACAAGGCAAGCTTCCAGAGTCCAGAACGAAGCCGGAAGAAATCCCCAGGAAGACTTCATGGCCTACAGAGAAGCAGCTTCATGTCCGCTCTCACCTCCTCACAGCAGGACTTCTTCAGTTCTATTACGTCGTCTCTGTCCCACAACCCCAAATAATTATTTCATACCTTTACCTCCCTCTGCCCCCCGTACGCCGTCTGACACCCCTCATCTCAGCTGAGGACTATGCCTCTTATCTCTAAACCATCGGCAGCGTTAGATGAAGCTCGGAGCCGCCGTCCTCTCGGCCTCTCTACGTTACTACTCGCTGCTCTTCCCACATAACCTGCTTTACCGCTGTCACTGAGGACAACCTTCCCGTCTTCTCCCCATCCCCCGTCACACTAATCACTGCTTTACCTCCCCGAGCCGGTTCTGCCTCCGATCACAATCTGTCCGACATTTCCTCGGTTCTCCAGCGTCGCCCAATGCGTTTTTTCTAATCTCCAAAGACTAAAATCTCATTCGACCAATGACACAAGAATGACGCAAGGCGGCGCTATTAAAGGGTCGGAAGGGGATGTCCCATGAGAAGAACTTATCTCCTATCCACTGATTGTGGAGGTCCATAGGGGCCCCTGCCAGTCAGGAGAACGGGGCCCATGTTCCCCCATTGGAGCAGCAGACAAGCTCAAATCAACTACAAAGACAATCCCCAGTGATAAGACACAGCGCGGCCATTTATGTGCTAACACTAGAAATAACAGAAGAGAAGTTTAATCCTCCTTTTCCCCCACAGTGGAAATCCTACATCTGCCCCAACATAAGGTATCGCTGACATCATTTCTAATAACTGATATGGAGAAAAGGGGCAGAGTGACCCCTAAACATCTCCTGAGCACACACAGAGCCCCGATACCAGCAGATTACATTGCCGGCTCTGCTACATGGACATGGCAAAGACTCAGACAGCTCTTTACAGACATATCACACAAAAATAGCTTGGTTGGAAAAAAAATAAAACTACACTACACTGTTATTACACACATACAGTTCAACTACATAAACAATACAGGTCTACAGCACTGCTACATACACACTGTAATCACATGGTCATGACATCACCAGAGGTCCTTTACTTCCTCCTGTAGCACAGCCTGGTGCCTGACTCCTGCATATGCTGTACCTGCATATGCTGGAAGAAATTAAAACACAGGGCGCTCCCTGGTGAAGGATTGTCAGAGGAAGAGGAGGCACACTCCATCCAGGTAAGTGAAACACTCACCAGATCCACACATGTTAAGACTCCACAGCCAGAAAGATCCTGTAGACCTGTCTGCTGGAAATCAACAGATTGCCGAGAACATAAATGAGGAAGTAAGCAGGCAGGCTTCTAAGGCAGGAAACAAGCTCAAAAATATTAAAATAAGAAACAATTGACAAGAGTTTGCTTCTAACGTATAACGTGTTTCGCAAACCGGCCTTCACCTTCTTCAGGTACAACATAAGCCTGGTACAGGGGGCGTTATATCGAAGACATATCCAAGAGATCCCAGAGATGTGGACTGGAGCAGGGGATGTTATATAGAAGACATATTTAGGAGATCTCAGAGGTGTGGACTGGAGGAGGGGGCATTATATAGAAGACATGTCCAGGAGATCTCAGATACGTGGATTGGGGCAGGGGGCATTATATAATAGACATATCTAGGAGATCTCAGAGACGTGGACTATTGCAGGGAGCGTTATATAGAAGACATATCCAGGAGATCTCTGAGATGTGGCCTGGAGGAGGGAGCTTTGTATAGAAGACATATCCCGGAGATCTCAGAGATGTGGACTGGAGCAGGGAAGGTTATATAGAAGACATATCCAGGACATGTCAGAGACATGGACTGGAGCAGGGGGACGTTATATAGAAGACATATCCAGGAGATTTCAGAGATGTGGACTGAAACAGGGGGCGTTATATAGAAGACATATCCAGGATATCTCAGAGACGTGGATTGGAGGAGGGGACGTTATATGTAAGACATATCTAGGAGATCTCAGAGACACGGACAGAAACAGGAGGCGTTATATAGAAGACATATTCAGTAGATCTCAAAGACGTGGACTGAAACAGGAGGCATTATATAGAAGACATATCTAGGAGATCTCAGAGACGTGGACTGAAGCAGGGAACTTTATATAATAGACATATCTAAGAGATCTCAGAGACGTAGAGTGGAGCAGGGGGTGTTAAAGAGAAGGACATATCCAGAAGATCTTAGAGACGTGGACTGGGCCAGGGGGTGTTATATAGAAGAAATATCCAGGAGATCATAGAGACGAGGACTGGAGGAGGGGGCGTTATATAGAAGACATATCCAGCAGATCTCAGAGATGTGGCCTATAGCAGGGAGCGTTATATAGAACACATATCCATGAGATTTCAGAGACGTGGACTGGAGCAGTGAGCATTATATAGAAGACATATCCAGGAGATCTCAGAGACGTGGACTGGAGCAGGGGGCATTATATAGTAGACATAACCCGGAGATCTCAGAGATGTGGACTGGAGCAGGGGAGGTTATATCGAAGACATTTTTCAGGAGATCTCATAGACTTGGACTGGATCAGGGGGTGTTATATAGAAGTCATATCCAGGAGATGTCAGAGACGTGGACTGGAGCAGGGGGCGTTGTATAGAAGACATATCCAGGAGATCTCAGAGACGTTGACTGGAGCAGGGGACGTTATATAGAAGACATATCAAGGAGATCTCAGAGATGTGGACTGGAGAAGGAGACATTATATAGAAGACATATCCAGGAGATATCAGAGACATGGACTGAAACAGGGGGCGTTGTATAGAGGCATATCCAGGAGATCTCAGAGACGTAGACTGGAGCAGGGGACATTATATAGAAGACATATCTAGGAGATCTCAGAGACGTGGACTGGAGGAGGGGGCGTTATATAGAAGACATATCCAGGAGATCTGAGAGACGTGGACTGGAGCAGGGGGCGTTATTATAGAAGACATATCAAGGAGATCTCAGCGACGTTGACTGGAGGAGCGGGTGTTTTATAGAAGACATATCCAGGAAATCTCAGATATGTGGACAGGAGCAGGGGGCGTTATATAGAAGACATATCAAGGAGATCTCAGAGACGTGGACTGGAGCAGGGGACATTATATAGAAGACAAATCCAGGAGATCTCAGAGACGTGGACTGAAACAGGGGGCGTTATATAGAAGACACATCCAGGAGATCTCAGATAGACTGGAACAGGGTAAGAAATATGAAAAGCAGATTATAAAAAGTTACTATAAAGACAGAATTCCACCGACTTTCTGATATCCATAGATACAATACAGAGGTGATTAAATCTAACGCCCCCAAAACATATATTCATTCTTTCACATCTGTGGCTGGCTGTTCCTCCACAGAATGCCTGGAATAGACTGGATAAAATCTTCTGCATGCAGCGGTATTTGTTATGTAGAGGCCAGATCTCTGCCGGACCCCATTATAGTGAGCTGGAGCAGGCGGCAGTATCCAGTAATGCGGGATCCAGAGAAACCTGGCAGGCTCTTCTCTGCTGGAACAACCTGCTGGAGACCTCTACTGCAGATGAGAAACCTGAATAACAGAAGAAGATGAGTAATTTGCCAGGAATAATGCCACCTGTTAGTTTTCCCCAGTAAAGAACAATTCCATCCTATTAATGCTCCCTATTCTCATCTTATCCATGTGCACGTGCAGGGACACTGTCTCCTCACAGGATGTAGCAGGACCTGCACTCTCAGCATGGTGGCATCATCCACAGGTCCTGCTGCCTCCAGTGATGAGCAAGTAGTCCTGCGTGTGTTAGCGAATGAGGTTTTCTTTTTTTTCTTTTTTTATTTAACCCCTGAAAGTCCACAGTGTACCCTTTTTTCAAATTTATGCAAAAACAGAGAACACAACATCTACACTTTATTATCTCCTCCGATGTCTTTTCTTATTATCTCCAGTAATGGTATTGTACGTGATATTTTCAGTTTACATCTTCTCATCTTTTTTCCATTCAGGTTCCTACAATATATCCTCTCAGTGGAGATCTTCTATATAAGATCTTTCTTCTGATTGACCTCGCAAGGATGGATAGGGACAGGGACAAGATGGCAGAGAGTATAATAAATCTCACCCTAGAGATCCTCTTCCGGCTTACTGGAGAGGTGAGAGATTCTGATGATGTCACAGTACATTATCTTATCTATGTTACTAACAGATGGACATGACTGGAGAGGTGAGGGACTCTGGAGATGTATGGACTGATACTTATTACTGTGTCTCTTCATAACCAGGACTACACAGTATTGAAGAAGACCTCTAGTGAGCGCTGTCAAGATCCTGTGTCTGAAGGATGGGGAACAACCCTGATCCCAATCACGGAGCCTTCACCTCATCTCATGATACATGAGGAAATCAATAGAGAGAATATCCTAGAACTCACCAACAAGATAAATGAGCTGCTGACTGGAGAGGTGACACTGCTGGGAATGGTGGGACATTATACAGGAAAACTATATTGGGATCTGGGTGATGACTGTATCATTGTGTTGTCAGGTTCCTATAAGGTGTCAGGATGTTACCGTATATTTCTCCATGGAGGAGTGGGAGTATTTAGAAGAACACAAAGATCAGTACAAGGACGTCATGACGGAGGATCACCAGCCCCTCACGTCACCAGGTAATAGATATAACTAAATACACACATCCTCTCATTATTTGTATGTAAGGAATGAATTCAGTCACTGGATGTGTTTCCTACAGTAAAGAAGAAGAGAAGTACACCGGAGAGATGTCCCAGTCCTCTTCTTCCACAAGACGGTTCAGAAGAACATCACAATGTCCCACTGGATGATCAGGTAGATGGAGATAAGCTCTCATGAAATTTTCCCTATGATCTGTAGAAGTCTGTGAAGATCTTGTGATCAGTCTTGTTTTCTCCACCAGTATTATATGATTTATCCTTGTATAATGAGTAAGGTGGAGATGGCAGGATTACAACTGACCATAGACATTACATGTTGTCTGGTTCTTCTCACAATTTTCTGCCTGTACAGACTTTTAACATGGCCTTCTCTGTGAACTGCTGCAGATCTTTTGTGGCTGCACATGAGTGGCACAACAGTTTTATGAGAGGTCCTCGGCCTGGACCATACAACAATACAAATGGTCAACCATAGTTGTGCTCGGATTGTCAGCTTGAACATGAACATCAGGAGATAAAAGCATCATTATCTTCAAAGGTTTTGTAGTCTAGGGTGGCAGTACCAAGGCCCTATCACGGATTTAGTTCTAGCACATAGATAAAAGTCACCCTTCTTACTTATAGAGTATAATATAATATTGGCAGTTGATTATTGGAAAAGCTATGTAGAATTGTTTTCATCAGCACATATAATTCTAACTCACCTTCAGTTTTCTAAAGTTTCCAGCACACACACTTCCATCAGGAGGTAGATTCTGTAGGTCTGTTTGTTAGCAAGCACTATCCTGGGCCAGAGGTAGAATAGTGGTTCCCTGCCTAAAAAAAAGATGCCCATGTGCAAACCCTCCCACATGTTTCACCAGGGCACTGGCTTCATCAGGGGAGTTTGGGTTGTACTAAGGGGAAGCTCAAGGATCTGCCACATTTTATTGTAATCCTGCAACCGCCTTTTGTTTTCATAGCCAATAGTGAAGCCCCCCCAGGGCCAGGGAACCATTGGAAAAGCAGTATGGGGTTATTTTCATCAGCACAAATGATGTCAAATCACCAGCAATTTTCTAGACGCTCAGATGCATCTGTACATTTTAGACCCTTTGATTATGGACATCTGGCCATGTAATTTCCAGTCTGACCACCCGTCAGAGGAGATCAGTCTGTCTTGTGTGGCTGACGTCCTGTGAACTACAAGATTACAGCATCAGTTATCAGATCCCTCTTGAGAGCTCCCTCCCCACCAGCTACTCCTCCTTGTCTTCTGTATGTCCCTAAACATGGCATGCTGCTGAAGATATCATTCCTACATTATCCAATAAACTGGGAAAGCACATATTTAAATGTTAAGTCCCTGTATTGATTAGTATTCAGATTCAGTAATAATTTTGCAACAATTCGTCTGCTTAGGGGTGTAGGAAAAGAGCAAGGGGAGACCCCAGCAGTGGAGGAGATCTTTCTCCACACCCAGGTTCTGATAGGAGTGTGTATGTGTGATCTGAACGTACCTACTTCCCCTCTCTCCTTCCCCCGCTTAGTGGTGTAAAATAGGAGTAAGGGGAGACCACAGGAGTGGACACTCTCCACACCTATGTACGACTGCTCACTAAAGCGAGTGTTCAAAAAATCGAGTGCTCCTCTGCTATTTTAGAAGAATCCAGTAGGTAACCTGCAGCCAGACCACATAGAGACTACTAGACCTGGGACATATTGGGTAATTTAGATGCCTATAGATTCAGCCTAAAATACTTGTGGATCAACCCCCCACCAGAAATTCATGTGCACTTTGAGCCACCACCTCACTCCAATATCCTATCAGATGATAGACGTGATCTGTACACCATAACATAATAGTGACAGCGGGACCCTCATAGTTTTAATGGATCACACTTTTATTTCCTTTTAGCATAAATAGTAAAAGTTATGTTTTATCTCAATAAGGGTGACCCTGTACAGGGACTATTTTTTGGGTTATCAATCCTCAGTTTTTGTTTAGGTCCCCTCTACTGTGGAGCGCTCGTCCTCGCTACGGTCACATGGTTTACCTGAGCTGCTTCAACTGTATCTATACCATGTGACCGCATGGGACTAGAAACATGTGACCATAGCGGGGACGAGCGCTCCTCGGTAGAGCCACCAACACTCTACACAGTCCTTGGAGACATAGACAAAATGTATTTGGGCACGGGCAGTGGGTGACAAGTTTAGGGATTGGACCACATGATCTTTATGTAGAATTTAGCAACAAAATTTAGCAATGTAGCAACTTGAGATTTTGAAAAAGAAAAGCTGTAAAAAAAGACTGTAAAAAAAACTATGCCCTTACACAGTCCATCTGAGTGAAAAAAGTTTAGTTGCTCTATAATTGTGCCTCTGTCTTTAAATTCCAGAAAACACACTTGCAATTTTGCTAGTACTGTTTAATAATCTGTGTACAGAACCCCTGACTTTTCATTTATAGGCCTCATAATAAAATGTTTGGAAAAGGGAAGAGTGCATAACGAAAGACCCATGCCTCGTCCTCCCCGAGTTAGAATGTGGGTATCAGTACCGGCCAGGAGTAGTAGTAGTTGGCCACAGTTCTCCCTGGCTCATGAAAAGTGCTAAATTATTATTGAGGACAAAGAGGATGGGATTGTGGACTGGGGGAAGTATGGGGGGGCATTACTATTACTGAAGGCACTGTCAGAGGTATTATTAATACTGGTAACACAACCAGGGCATTATTATTGCTGGGTCCACTATAAGGGGACATTTAACTACTAGGACACCGTAGGGGGCCTTACAGGGGCTTTATAGCTGTTGGGGTTTAGACGCTGTGAGTTTGTGTAGTGATCAGCGGCAGTGTACTACAACCCATTCAAACTTATTATGAGGGGGGGGAACCCTATCCAAAGTTTGCCCTGGGGCCCTTACAACTCTAGTTACACCACTGTGTTCTCTCCTGTCCTTATACTATAAACAGTGATAATCCGGATGATCTAGTGATGATAGATAATCAGTTCTCACCTCTCCTGTGTTCTCCCCTGTCCCTTATACTATATACAGTGAAAAGCAGGGTGTTCTAGTGGTGATAGATAATCAGTCCTCTCCTCTCCTGTGTTCTCCCCTGTCCTTATACTATATACAGTGATAAGCAGGGTGTTCTAGGGGGGTTAATCAGTTGTCCCTTGTCCCCTTATACTAGGTACAGTATCTTCCTGCCTGCAGTCATCCCAAAACTAGTAGACAGAACAGGAAGACAGCATTAAAGGGTTTGTTCAGGAATAAGTAACGCTGGCTCAATTTGTACTGGTTCTAATCAATGGTCAGGTAGGTTGATACACTGCTCCAAATTAGATAGATAGATAGATACGTGCATGCATGGCGAGAGAAATAACACTGACACTCTATATAAGGTCAAAGCATAACTCTAATTTATTAGGTGGGGGCTTCACATTATATACCCTCCATATTAGTGTGAGGAGTGGGCTCACATGATTGGTCTTTTAGCAAGAAGGAATGTAAACAGGAAAAAGTTTAAGGCATATGTCTGATAGACTGAGAGGAATTCCTGACAGTTTCAAGTTTTTGTTGCAAATAGTTTAAATCATAGAATGCATACTGGGGGTTGTCTCTCGGACAGACACCATTTTGTGTCAAGCAAGTGTCCATCATATTCCATAACACATTATGTCCATCTTCCAGTAAATGTTGTTTGCTTCCTCGCTGGCACAGACATGGTCACCTGCTTCCAGTCATTGGCTGCAGCAGAGCAGATGATTATGCCCATTCCGAGGAGTTAAACAAGCTATGGACCGAAGGAACCTTGGCTTACCGTCTTCACAGCCCTGGGGCGGCCAGCAAGGGCAACAGGTGCACAAACAATGTAATGGTATATACACACAATGTAATGGTATATACACACAATGTAATGTTATATACACACAATGTAATGTTATATACACACAATGTAATGTTAGGGATGGAATATAAGGGCTCCTCTCCCTGCATTGCAAACTGGTTGGAATAACAAAGCAATCAGATTGGATTTATACAGGAGACCTGCAGATATTTGGGTCAGATAACTCCTGCTGTCCGGTCATTTTTGGTCGTCTTTTCAGGTCATATAAAACCTTCCACACGACTTCTCCAACCGTCTAATGACTTCTACAATATTTCTTTCACAGCTTGTGAATCCGGGTGAAGATCTGAACAATATTAATCCTACAGAGACATATGTGAGGGGTGATGAGCAGAGTACAGAGGACATTCCTACAGATAACTGCCCAGGTGAGTAGTGACCACTAAGTAAAGCAGAGAAGACCCACAGATTCACTGGATGATACAATTTTATGTTACATTTTTAGGTCAGTTTTTTCAGCATTATATTCACAGATTCAGCTAAAATTCAAGCTAAAATTCTGCGTTATAGGTGATATACACTATGTATATGATAAATATAGTTCATGAGAGGTCATTAATATCAGATCGGAGGCGGATTCAACTCCGGCAGCCTTGTCGGTCAGATGTAAGGAGAGGACACAGTGCTCTGCGCGCTCTTAGGCCTCTTCCTGGCCATGCAATGTGACGTTCATCGGTCATATGGCCTAGGCACAGATTAGTCCCATTCCAGTGAATGGGTCTGAGCTACAATGCCAAGCACGGCTACTATTAAACAGACGGCGCTGTGCTCGGTAAGCTGTGAGGAGGCTTTGTATTAACTGGAGCTCCGGTGAACACTGAGGCTTCCTCAGACAGCTGATTAGTGGGGGCGCAGGGACCGGACCTCTGCTGATCTCATATTGAAGAACTATGCTGAGGAAAATCTTGGTAGCAGCCGCATCCTCCGATCCTAAGGACGCCCCCTCCTCATGTTGTTTGAAAGGGCCAGTGAACGGGATCGTCCTCTGCTGGCCCTGTCTGCTATCAAGATCTCGCGCCTGCGCCGTAACGGTATTCAGTCGGCGCAGGTGCACTGAGAGGCGGCCGTTCGCTCGGCCGCTCCATCCTCAATGCACCTGCGCCGATGACGTCACATCTACACCCAGCGCAGGCGCATTGAGGATGGAGCGGCCGAGCGAGCGTCCGCCTCTCAGTGCGCCTGCACCAATAGAGAAAGGTACGGCGCAGGCGCGAGACGGTCTGATAGCAGACAGGGCCAGCAGAGGACGATCCCGTTCCCTGGCTCTGTCAATCAACATGCGTAGGGGGCGTCATTAGGATGCGGCTGCTACCAGCAAGTAGCAGTAAGTTTTTAACTCAATCTACTGAACCAAAATGATTAATTAGATTATGTAGGTATAAATCGCAGTATAGGGATTATAAGTAAACAAAAAAAAAAAACTGTTTAGTGGGGTGACAGAAGCCCTTTAACTCTCTTGGGCATGGAGTCCGCTAGAGCTTTACAGGTTGCCACTTGAATCCTCTTACACTCCTCCATGATGACATATGTCTATTTTGAAAAGATAACCTCTGGATATGACGCTGAGCATGTGCACTCAACTTCTTTGGTCGACCATGACAAGGCCTGTTCTGAGTGGAACCTGTCTTCTTAAACCGCTGTATGGTCTTGCAGCTACAGCTCAGTTTCAGGGTGTTGGCAATCTTCTTATAGCCTAGGCCATCTTTATGTAGAGCAACAATTCTTTTTTTCAGATCCTCAGAGATCTCTTTGCCATGAGGTGCCATGTTGAACTTCCAGTAACCATAATCAGAGAGTGTGAGCAAGTGTGAGAGTGGTACCTGTCTTCTTAAACTATTGTATGGTCTTGGCCACCATGCTGCAGCTTGCAATTGCTGATTATCTGGTACCCTACACAAGGTGCTTCTCCTCGTCCTCCTCAATGGACATCCTCCTATCTCTAACAAAAACAGAGCAGACTTTTTCTACCTTCTTTTGTATGTGCAAACTGAAGCATTGCCATGTTGTCTTAAAGAAGACCTTTCATGTTTTTTTTTATTTTTAGTTTAGATAAATACCTTTCCTTGCGGAGTACCCCCCACTGATGCTGAGCTTTTTTTTCTCCCTGGCTGTGACGCTCTCCTCTGTGAATGCATCGTGGCACAGCCAGGGAGAAGGAGATGCCCATTGAGAAACCCTGGCGTCTCCTCCTCCCTGTACCGATGCTCAGTATTAACATACTGAGCGGAAAAACTGCAGGGGGCCCAGCGGGGAGTTGGGGCGATAATTGAAAAAAAAACAGGCAGGGTGGCAGCATCAGTAGGGGTGGGGTAGGGTGGGGTTGGCGGATGGGTAGGGGGTACCCCGTAAGGAAATGTATTTATCTAAACTAAATAAAAACATGAAAGGTCCTCTTTAAAGCTGGTGAGCTTGGGCGAGAGAAGCTACATAGATCAGTTGGTTTCCTGATGGATTTCTCTCCTCCATCTACAACTGGACAACGTGGTTGGTGACAATGGCAGGAACATTGTGACTGCTCTTCATTTGGGGGAAATAACACATGTTCCCTGCTTGGCACACATCATAAATTTAGTAATGCATCAATTTGTGAAAAAGTAACGTGGCTTGCAGATGGTGTTGGTCATGTCCAGGGCATATGTGGCTAAAAAGGTCTTTTGAACTTGAAGTGACAAAATGGTCTGCCTTTGTACCGTTTGAATTCCACCTTACATATGCTGAAGCATTGCTATGAGCAGCATAAAGAGATTAATGATTTACATGATGCATGAGACCACAATAGCAGAGCATATGTTATTTTGAGCGCAGGCAGTGGCGGCTCATCAGGGCCATGTGTAGCATACTCAACCCCTTCAAAGAGGCCACCAGAATAGGGACAAGCATTAACATGGCATCACCCTGACTTTTATATTTGAACAAATGCTCACGCTGATGCAACAAGGACTAGCAGAAGAACAACAATCTCCACAGCTTTCTGGGGATCCTGTAGCTGATAGAAACCTGGACGGACGAAGTCGCATAAAGGAGGAAGTGGAGGGGGAGAAGTTTGTGGTACAGGGAGACATGGAGTTTTCCCAGGCACAACTAGGTAGGGAGGTTGGCGCTCGGTATGATAGATATGCTGATGATGATGACGACGATGACATTGGCTATGACCAACCATTGCAGTGGGGTCTTAAAGAACTGGGTCCTCGGGCATGCTGGTGAGCATGACAAACTGCATGCTTGGTGGCCTACATTCTGGCAAGCATGTGGTTAGCATCAAGCAAGGTGATGACTGCTGGATAGCCATACTTTTAGATCATTGCAATCAAAGCAAAAAGGGGAGAATGCCTGTTACCTGCATTTCTGACCAGGAGTCCCATCTCCAACCTGGCAGAATCAGAGACTTCCCGCCCTCTCTGGTGGTGCTACCCCTACAATAAGTTTCAGAATGCACAGAAGCAGCCAATTTAGTTTTCTTAATGTGATGGAAGTTTTTTAAGTGCTGTGCCAATCTGATGCATATCAGCAAAAGCATCGCCTGAACAACCGGGTTCAGTCATACCTGGACTATGCCCTTTTTTCTGCACATAGCCTGTCCCCTGACTCCATGGACTTCTGGGGTGGAGATTGGAACAGTGGCTGGAACTGGCCCAGTTTGATATGTGTACTGTCTTGTCCAGCCTCCAGTGCAGGGTATTCAGTGTGGCAGGTGGCATCATCACACACCTCCTGCTGATGCCAAGGAGTAGATCTGCCAGAGAGTCATACACAGATTATCAGTTAAATCGGAGCAGGTTCGATTCTGGTCAAATTTATTTGTTCTCTCTTCTGACTGATTCTTCAGAATTACACCTAAAATGTACACTGCCAGCCTGGATTTAACTAAGGAAATAGTTATGAGCCTCCTTTTGAATAATTACTGCATGGGTGATTATCTTTCAGCTGGCAACAAGTTATTTAAACCCAACTGGTGCGATGAGTTGCTTCTCATTTCTTAAACAACCATGTTGAAAGACACATCTCGTGGTTGTGGAAAAGATGTCAGTCTGTTTGAGAAGGGTCAAATCATTGGCATGCATCAAGCAGAGAAAACATCTAAGGAGATTGCAGAAACTACTAAAATTGGGTTAAGAACTGTCCAACGCATTATTAAAAACTGGAATGATAGTGGGGACCCATCGTATTCAAGGAAGAAATGTGACGGGAAAAAAATCCTGAATGATCATGATCAGCGATCACTTGAACGTTTGGTGAAATAAAATCGAAGAAAAACAACAGTAGAACTCAGGGCTATGTTTAATAGTGAAAGTAAAAGCATTCCCACACGCACAATGTGAAGGGAACTCAAGGGATTGGGACTGAACAGCTTTGTAGCCGTAAGAAAACCACTAATCAGTGAACCAAACCAGAAAAAAAAAGGCTTCAATTTGCTAGGGAGCATAAAGATTGGACTCTGGAGCAATGGAAGAAGGTCATGTGGTCTGATGAGTCAAGATTTACCCTTTTCCAGAGTGATGGGGGCATCAGGGTAAGAAGGAGAGGTAGATGAAGTGATGCACCCATCATGCCTAGCGCCTACTGTACAAGCCTATGGGGGCAGTGCTATGATCTGGGGTTGCTGCAGCTCATCAGGTCTAGGTTCAGCAACAGTATGTGCTCCAAGAATGAGGTCAGCTGACTACCTGAACATACTGAATGACCAAGTTATTCCATCAATGATTTTTTTCTTCCCTGATGGCACGGTCATATTCCAAGATGACAATGCCGGGATTCATTGGGCTCAAATTGTGAAAGAGTGGTTCAGGGAGCATGAGACATCATTTTCACACATGGATTGGCCACCACAGAATCCAGACCTTAACCCCATTGAGAATCTTATATATATTTTTTTTTTGTGGTGACTATTTTTTTGGACACGCAGTGTATTTCAAGAAATTGGTCTCTCTCTAGTGAAATACTTTTCATAATCTTTGGATGGTATGTACAGTATATATGAGTCGTAAGCACATAAAGGGGTTGTCTCATCTGAGACAATGGGGGCATATCACTTGTCTGATAGGTGCGGGTCCAACCGCTGGGACCCCCACCTATATTGAGAACGGAGCATGTCAAAGTGGTGGCTGGAGGACTCTGGTCCGTCCACCACCAAGCGCTCTCCCCATAGTGAATGCGCATGACCAGCCACCATTCCCATTCACTTTTATAGGCCTGACTGATATAGCCAAGCCAGTGCCAAGCCCATGCTGCGCATGCAAAGTGCATCCTCCATCACTTTCGGGGCTCCGTTTAGGAGATAGGTGCAGGTCCCAGCGGTGAGACCCGCACCTATCAGACAATAGGGGCATATCCTAGCGAATTGCCCCCATTGTCTCAGATGAGACAACCCCTTTAACCCCTTAAGGACCGGGCTCATTTTCACCTTCAGGACCAGGCCATTTTTTGCAAATCTGACCAGTGTCACTTTATGTGGTGATAACTTTAAAACGCTTTAAGTTATCCAGGCCATTCTGAGATAGTTTTTTTGTCCCATATTGTACTTCATGGCACTGGTAAAATGGAGTAAAAAATAATAATTTTTATTTATAAAAAAATACCAAATTTGCCAAAAATTTTGAAAAATTAGCAAATTTCCAACTTTCAATTTTTCTACTTCTATAATACATATTAAAACCTACAAAAATTGTTATTACTTTACATTTTCCATATGTCTACTTCATGTTAGGATCATTTTGGGAATGACATTTTAATTTTGGGGGACGTTACAAGGCTTAGAATTAAATCTTGAAATTTCTCAGAAATTTTCAAAAAGCAACTTTTTAAGGACCAGTTCAGGTCTGAAGTCACTTTGTGAAGCTTACATAATAAAAAACACTCAAAAATGACCCCATTCTAGAAACTACACCCCTCAAGGTATTCAAAACTGATTTTACAAACGTCGTTAACCCTTTAGGTGGTCCCTTTTGAAGCCCCCCTGATGCACCCCTAGAGTAGAAACTCCATAAACGTGACCCCATCTAAGAAACTACAGTTCATCAAGGTATTCAAAACTGATTTTATAAACATTGTTAACCCTTTAGGTTTTCCACAAGAATTAATGGAAAAAAGAGATACAATTTCAAAATTCCACTTTTTTGGCAGATTTTCCATTTTAATTTTTTTTTCCAGTTACAAAGCAAGGGTTAACAGCCAAACAAAACTCAATATTTATGGCCCTAATTCTGTCGTTTACAGAAACACCCCATATGTGGTCGTAAACTGCTGTATGGGCACACGGCAGGGCACAGAAGGAAAGAAATGCCATACGGTTTTTGAAAGGCAGCTTTTGCTAGAATGTTTTTTTTGACACTATGTCCCATTTGAAGCCCCCCTGATGCACCCCTAGAGTAGAAACTCCATAAAAGTGACCCCATCTAAGAAACTACACCCCTCAAGGTATTCAAAACTGATTTTACAAATGTCGTTAACCCTTTAGGTGTTCCACAAGTTATTGGCAAATGGAGATAAAATTTCAGAATTTAAATTTTTGGGCACTTTTCCATTTTAATCAATTTTTTCCAGTAACAAAGCAAGGGTTAACAGCCAAACAAAACTCAATATTTATGACCCTGATTGTGTAGTTTACAGAAACACCCCATATGTAGTTGTAAACTGTTGTACGGGCACACGGCAGGGCACAGAAGGAAAGGAATGCCATACAGTTTTTAGAAAGCAGATTTTGCTGGACTGTTTTTTTTTTACACCATGTCTCTTTTGAAGCCCCCCCTGATGCACCCCTAGAGTAGAAACTCCATAAACGTGACCCCATCTAAGAAACTACAGTCCCTCAGGGTATTCAAAACTGATTTTACAAAAGTTGTTAACCCTTTAGGTTTTCCACAAGAATTAATGGAAAATAGAGATAAAATTTCAACATTTCACTTTTTTGGCAGATTTTCCATTTTAATTTTTTTTTCCAGTTACAAAGCAATGGTTAACAGCCAAACAAAACTCAATATTTATGGCCCTGATTCTGTCGTTTACAGAAACATCCCATATGTGGTCGTAAACTGCTGTACGGGCACACGGCAGGGCGCAGAAGGAAAGGAATGCCATACGGTTTTTGGAAGGCAGATTTTGCTGGACTGTTTTTTTGACACCATGTCCCATTTGAAGCCCCCCTGATGCACCCCTAGAGTAGAAACTCAAAAAAAGTGACCCAATTTTAGAAACTACGGGATAGGGTGGAAGTTTTGTTGGTACTAGTTTAGGGTACATATGATTTTTGGTTGCTTTATATTACACTTTTTGTGAGGCAAGGTAACAAGAAATAGCTGTTTTGGCACCATTTTTTTTTTGTTATTTACAACATTCTGAAACAAAAAAAATCATGTTTTAGTGTCTCCAAAGTCTGAGAGCCATAGTTTTTTCAGTTTTTGGGCAATTGTCTTAGGTAGGGTCTCATTTTTTGCGGGAGGAGATGACGGTTTGATTGGTAGTATTTTGGGGTGCATAAGAACTTTTTATTGCTTGCTATTACACTTTTTGTGATGTAAGGTGCCCAAAAATGGTTTATTTATCACAGTTTTTATTTTTTATTTTTTACGAAGTTCATCTGAAGGGTTAGGTCATGTGATATTTTTATAGAGACGGTCGATATGGATGCGGCAATACCTAATATGTATACTTTTTTTATTTATGTAAGTTTTACACAATGATTTCATTTTTTAAACCAAAAAAATCATGTTTTAGTGTTTTCATATTCTGAGAGCCATAGTTTTTTCAGTTTTTGATCGATTATCTTAGGTAGGGTATGATTATTGCGGGATGAGATGACGGTTTGATTGGAACTATTTTGGGGTGCACATGATTTTTTGATCGCTTGCTATTACACTTTTTGTGATGTAAGGTGACAAAAAAATTGTTTATTTAGCACAGTTTTTATTTTAAACTTTTTTACAGTTTTCACCTAAGGGGTTAGGTCATGTGATATTTTTATAGAGCCGGTCGATACGGATGTGGCGATACCTAATATGTATACTTTTCTATTATTTATGTACGTTTTACACAATAACAGCTTTTTTAAAACAAAAAAAATGATGTTTTAGTGTCTCCATATTCTGAGCCATAGTTTTTATTATTTTTTTGGCGATTGTCTCACGTAGGGGCTAATTTTTTGCAGGATGAGGTGCTTGCTGTTGTACTTTTTGTGATGTAAGGTGACAATTTTTTTTTTATTTAGCACAGTTTTTACGGTGTTCATCTGAGGAGTTAGGTTATGTCATATGTTTATAGAGCTGGTCGATAAAGACGCGACGATACCTAATATGTCTATATGTCTTTTACCTATTGTCTTTTATCAGTCTGATTTTGTGAGATGATCTTGTAGAGATAAGGTCTCTCACATTATAGTTTCACTAATTTCATTTAGTCCGTGGGGTACTAGGGTATCGAGTTGGTAGATCCAATACACTTCTCTTTTTTGTAGGTTACTAAATCTGTTAAATGGGTTATTCGGAATGTAATCGATGGGAGTGATTTTTATTGACCAGCAGGACCAGCCACCGTTTCCATTCACTTCTATGGGCCTGACTGATATAGCCGGGCCAGTGCTGCGCATGCACAATGCATCCTCCACCACTTTCGGGGCTCCATTTAGGAGATAGGTGCAGGTCCCAGCGGTGGGACTCGCACCTATCAGACAATAGTGGTAGCGAATCGCCCCCATTGTCTCAGATGAGACAACTCCTTTAACCCCTTAAGGACCCATGACGTACATATATGTCATTTCTGTCCAGGACTTAAAGACCCGTGACGTACAAGTACTTCATAGTGATCAGGCAGGTGCAGGAGCTGCGCCCACCCGATCAGCGACAGGAGTCCGGCAGTCACTGATAACCGGATCCCTGCTGCATGTGCCGACATCAGTGAAATCACTGATGCCGGCACATTAACCCTTGATGTGCCGCGGTCAGCACTGACAGTGTCACGTGCGATATCGGGCGGGGTTCGGAGCTGCCATCGGGTCCCCGTGCTGCTGTGACAGCGACCCAATAGCAGGGAAGGCAGCGCAATGCCTTCCTTAGGCATCGGGGCTCCCCTCCGGGGGAGAGCCTGTGATATCCACCTCCCAAGATCTCACAGGCAGGAAGCTGTATGTGTAATACACACTGTATTACACTTACAGCCAATGCATTCCAATACAGAAGTATTGGAATGCCTTGTAAAGGGGATCAGACCCCAAAAAGTTGATGTCCCAAAGTGGGACAAAAAATAAAGTGAAATAAAAGTTGACAAAATAAAGTTTTTCCCCCAAGAAAGTTTCAAGTAAAAAAAAACAAAAAAAAACACGTCATTTTCCCCAAATAAAGTTAAAAAAAATTGTCAAAAAATAGGGGGAAAAAAAAAAGTAGACATGATTTTTTTTGTTTCAAAAATGCTTTTTTATGTTAAATGTAAAAAATAAAAAATAAAGTTGACATATTAGCTATTGCCGCGTCCATAAGAACCTGCTCTATAAAAATAGCACATGAGCTAACCCATCAGGTGAAAAAAGGTGCCAAAAATGTAAAATTCTGAAATTTCATCTCTATTTTCCATTAATTCTTGTGGAACACCTAAAGGGTTAACAACGTTTGTAATATCCGTTTTAAATACCTTGAGGGGTGTAGTTACTAAAATGGAGTCATTTTTGGGTGGTTTCTATTATGTAAGCCTCACAAAGTGACTTCAGACCTGAACTGGTCCTTAAAAAGTGGGTTTTGGAAATTTTCAGAAAAATTTAAAGATTTGCCTCTAAACTTCTAAGCCTTCTACCGTCCCCAAAAAAGAAAATGTAATTTACAAAATGATCCAAACATGAAGTAGACATGGGGAATGTAAAATAATACCTATTTTTGGAGGTATTACTATCTATTATAAAAGTAATAATTAAAATTTGCAAATTTGCAAATTTTTCAATTTTTTTTATAAATTTGGTATTTTTTATTAATAAAAAAAAAAAATTGGACTCAATTTTACCACTGTCATGAAGTACAATATGTGACGAGAAATTAATCTCAGAATGGCCTGGATAAATAATAGCGTTTTAATGTTTTCCCAACATAAAGTGACACATGTCAGATTTACAAAAAATGGCCGGATCCTTAAGGTGAAATATGGCAGGGTCCTTAAGGGGTTAATATAAATGCACGAAAAAGGGAAGATGTTATGGTATGGGCCATGCAGTTTGTTTACTTGAAAGTGACAGGACTGAGATTTGGAAAGATCTCGTGTGCACAGTGTCCTAGCAGCAGTGATGATGTTCGGGTCACAGGATTATTCTTTGGCGCTATATGTAGTTGTGTAATCGGAAAGGCTGCAGGATAAGGCTACATACACACAACAGTGAAAAATGGCACATAGCTGATTTTAGAATGAATTGAACTCAATGGCGCTATTCACCATTTTTTTTAAAGGCGAGTGAATAGGGTTTGTGAAAAATAGGACATGTTCTATTTGTGACAGTTTTCACTGCCAGATAGACCCCGTGTAAATCAATGGGACTATTTTTAATGGCCATTAGAGAGGAGTGCATCCATGTAATGGCCTTTCAAAATGGGTACACTAGTGGGAAATGGCCATTTAGGGGTTAAAATAAAAGTAAATTGCCTTATCCGCTTGTGCACACACAAGGCAGTCTCTCTTGGTGCTGAAGGACCTGTGCTACCAACGTGATGACATCACCATGCTCTCCCAGCACTATGGCTTAGGAGCGCATGGTGACATCATCCCACTGAGAGTGTAGGTCCTTTAGCACAAAATGAAGAGCGATTTTTCTCTACGCGTGCAAGTGGATGAGAGGAGTAATTTTTTATTAGTTTTTCCCCCATAAAAACAAAGCCCTGCACATTATTAAAATCGCAGAATTACTGCATAGTCGACTTTGCGTTTTTCAGTTCTTCGGTTCTCTACTCTTATTTCATATTATTAGTACCACGAAATATGGGGATATATATGAAACGAAATAATGTCATAGATTCTATTCATAATGTAGAAAAATGTGGTCCCGATTTTTATATATAGTTTATGTCATTTACTTTTAGATCTATTTTATTTATGTATTCTATTGTCTCTTAATATAAGGTGATATACTTATATGTTGATTTAATATATTTTTTAACCTGAGAAACAATGGTTTTTAAATAATACCTCTCCATCATGAAATCAAAAAGAAACTCACGTCACTTCCTATACACAGCACAAGCTAATTAATTCAGACCACACCTGTTCAGTTGTATAAAACTATGGTAATTAATCCCATGAAATAAAGTACAGAACCAGAGGATCAAAAGCGCTTGAAGAAAAGGTAGAGGAGAGCGATCGGTGAATATTCGTTCTTAAAGTAAAGAAAAGCTGGACATCTGCTTCTTTTTGGAGAGATCTTTTCTGGTGAGACTTAACCCTGCGTGATACAAACTAAAAACGCAGAAAGAATACACTACCAGGCGATCTCCAATACAGCACAGCTACACACGATCACCGAAGATCCCGAATCCTGTACAAAAGACCTCTACAAGTCCTGTGGAAACCGCAATACACCGCAGCCTGTAAAGAACTCCATTACAGTAGTGATGTAACAAAAACTGGCACTACTCAATCCAAAACAGTGAGTAAAATAGCTCCGGTTTATTTTCGCAAACAGGCAGTGACATTGTAGCGGTATTATATTAAATATGTGAAGTGGCGATTAAGTTGTAAAGATACAAGTGATTATTCAAAAGACTGTATCCAAATACTAGATCGATCTTCATTATTCAAGTACTTTCTACTGGGATATTGATTGGGTTAATTAACCCTTTGGATAGACGATACCCTATCATATAAAAGACTCTGAAGCTCTGGTCAAAGTACAGAGTATTACCAAACTATATTACTGTATTTTAAGTGTTTTATGAATTTTAAAGTAATAGTTTTAGCTATATTTTAGTATGTTTGAATAAATACTGTATATCACGACAAATAAATATATTGTTATATTAACTCTCCTTGTGGAACCAAATGGTGGTGTGCCCTACTACTCTTCACTTTTGTTCTTAATCATTTTTAGAGGATTGGGTGAATCCTCTCTGTAGGAGCACCCATACCATTCTTGACTAGTAGGTGAGCCCTCTCTAATATTTATTCTTGACTTTATACTAACACCCATTGAGAGCGAGCTCCCTCTTCTCAAAGAATGGATATTTGGAGTCACATGGAGAACAAACGTTTGAAAGTGGAAGCTTTCACGTTTGAAAAAGATGGCGGATATATTTAGAGAATTGGAAGCTCTGCTGCAAAAACAGTTAAAACAACGTTGGGAAATTAGAGCCCTTAGACAATACATTATACAAGGGATAATACCAACTGGATTGCTATTGACCAAAACCCCAGCACATGATCTGTATAATATTGATTTCGAAAAAGAATGGGATAATTTCCTGCGGACACAATCCATTGTATTAATGGCAATGGTCATAAAGAGGAGATCCCAGATTTTGGAGCAATTGACAATCTAGATAGAAGAACTAAAAGTAATTATGACAAATCTACCCAAAAATGAGGAGTACAAATTATGGCCAGAAAGGATCTGTAAAAATATAGATAAAATTTAATATGATATAATCTCTAAAAAAAAGTAAGAAAATTCGAAATGCAAAAAAGGAACCGAAAAAACAAACACAAAAAAAGACTAATAGTCAATATACAAAACAAACCACAGAAACAGAGATAGTACATAATATAGATCAAGGGGAATTCAGTATACCAACCTCCAACAGATATGAAATATTTAGAGAGAATCATTTTTTTGATCAAACCCCACCCCACCACAAAGTAAGATCACGACAGAAAACACCAAGGCGATCACCACAGTCACACCCAACACAGATAGAGTCCCCAATACACCGATACAACTTGAGACACAGGGACATCAGTCGGGACCAATATTATCATAAAACACACTAACAATACAAGACACCACAATCACGAATAACAACACGATACGAGGAGTCCCAGAACACACAAAGACACCAATACAAACCACAAAGACACGAAAAAGGAAATTACGTAGAGGACTCAAACAGAAGAAGATGCAACAATCACTACAATTAGAGGATTCAGACGCAATTGTAAATTTGAGCATGATCACTCTCACCCCTTCACAGATAAAATTATTAAATAAAGGTCTTAAGTTTGCACCCTCAAATCAATTTAATAAATTCGATACACTAATAGGCATAGAAAAATATATTAGGAAGCTATGCCTAAAGAAATATTTCATTAAAAATCCAGTGATGAGTGGAGAGAACCCAATAGAGGTAAGAAAATACATACACACAGATGTAAAAAGTAAATCGGTAAAATATCCACGTCAAGAGATCAGTGAGGAAATTATAGCTTTCAGGCAAGCAGTGGAATTTGATATCAGGAAAATAAAAACGAGTAATAGCAGAGAGAATAACCTATTAAAAGCAGAGATGCAGGCAATAAAACAGCTACAGAAAGACCAAAAAATAATAATACGCCCAGCAGATAAGGGTGGAGCTATAGTTGTGTGGGATATAGACAATTATAATAAAGAGTGTATCAGACAATTGTCTGATACAACTACGTATAAACGTTTACGCATTGACCCCACTACAGAGTTCCATAAACAATTGATAAACCTATGTGAAGAAGGTCAGAAATTGGGCATTCTATCTCAACAGGAACATCACTACATTACCAACAGTCAATGTAATCTACCAGTATTTTATTGCATCCCCAAACTGCATAAAGATCCCATTAACCTGCCAGGACGACCAATAATCTCCGGCATAGGCTCACTTACAGCAAACCTGTCACATTACATAGATAAACTGTTACAGCCTGTAGTTAAAACAATTAAGTCCTACATAAAAGATACAACTTCAATAATACAGATGGTAGAGAAAATGCAGTATAACCCCGAATGGATCATAGGGACATTAGATGTACAGTCCCTATACACAGTAATAAACCATAAACAGGGGATAAAAACTACAACAAAATAGCCAATTACCTATATTGAATATCTGCAGACAGTTACACAATATATTCTGGACCATAATTTTTTTTGGTTTAATTCAGACATATATCTGCAGATATGCGGCACTGCGATGGGCACCAGGTTTGCCCCCAGCTACGCTAATTTATTTATGGTGAGTTGGGAGCAAAAGATCATTGATCCCAAGCTGGGGACAGACCTGGTGCTCTGGAAGAGGTACATCGACGATGTCCTCTTCATATGGAAAAATTATCAGGAATCACTGGATAAATTCTTGGAAGATATCAACAAAAACGATTATAACAGGACAGTTCAGGCGAATTAGGAGAAACTGCTCAAAAATAGAGGATTTTGAGGAAGAGGAATTAGTTTTGAAAAATCAATTTTTGGAAAAACAACACCCTACAGAAATTTTGGAGACAGCATTAGACACGGTTAGACAATTAGATCGGAAGTCTTTTTTTGATATAAAAACCAGAAAGGAACAGAAAGATGACAACACAAGGATTATTTTACCCTTTAATACTCAACACAAAAAAGTGAGATATATAATCAATAAGCACTGGCACTTTATAAACAAAGATAAAACAATAGGTCACTTAGTTTCACAATATCCACAGGTCACCTTCACTAAAGCACCTAATCTAGCACTTATGGTGGCACCAACAATTCCAAAAACCTATAAAAACAGAGTAGATTCATCCATACAAAAATGGACAAACACCACAGGTTTTTTCCGGTGTGGAAAATGTATGGGTTGTAAAAGCACTACGTTTTCCAAAAAGACATCTATAGTAAAGTCCACGACAAGTACTCACCAGCACACGATTAAACACTTTCTTACGTGTAATTCTAATAGTGTCATCTATATTATACAATGTCCCTGCAAAAGACAATACGTAGGTAGAACCAAAAGACAACTTAAAGTCCATATAGCTGAACACATCTCTAACATAAGGAACGGTTATGAGAAATATACCTTGTCAAATCATTTTAAAACCACACACAATCAGAACCCAAAGGGACTTACATTTTCGGCTCTTGAAAAAGTAGAAACAGTTTGGAGAGGTGGAAATCACATCAAAAGAATGTCAAGGATTGAATCAAGACATATCTTTGACTTCAATATCCTGTTACCAGCAGGATTAAATGCTGAAATTGATATATATGGGTTCCTATGATTTGTTACAATGGGGGGAGGGGGTTCTTCACCGAGGAGGGACCCGTGAGTTACTGTGGTTCTCCGAGTCCTCCCCCTGGTGGATGGCCCCCTCTCCATACCCTTTCCCAAATACTTTTCTACTTCTCTCCTGAATTGAACATTTTTCCTGAACATATCAAAACTTTTTGTAAAAACTCTTTGTATGACTGTCGACCGCACATTATTTATCCTACTATAAGAGTATATATTGTCCTTTACCTCTTAACAATATAGATAATTTTAACTATCAGTTGTGATAATGATTTTATACATTTATTATATACAGAATTAGAAGCAATGTATGATTGTATGATTTGAATGTGGGATAACACATACCCAAGAGTAACAACTACATTAAATACTGGTTGAGAACCGGACTATAGTAAAAACGCAATGTGATTGTTTAAAAACCGCACTGTATAAAAATCGCAGAATTACCGCATTGTGAAAAATAGGACATGTTCTATTTGTGACCGTTTTCACTGCCAGATGGACCCCGTGTAAATCAATGGGACTATTTTTTATGGCCATTAGAGAGGAGAGCATCCATGTAATGGCCATTCAAAATGGGTACACTAGTGGAAAATGGCCATTTAGGGGTTAAAATAAAAGTAAATTGCCTTATCCGCTTGTGCACACACAAGTCTCTCTTGGTGCTGAAGGACCTGTGCTACCAACGTGATGGCTTAGGAGCGCATGGTGACATCATCCCACTGAGAGTGTAGGTCCTTTAGCACTAAATGAAGAGCGATTTTTCTCTACGCGTGCAAGTGTATGAGAGGAGTAATTTTTTATTAGTTTTTCTCCCATAAAAACAAAACCCTGCACATTATTAACATTATTAATTATTTCTGATGGGGGCCACCCTGGGGAACATTACTACTAACTTGGGCCACTATGGGGGACATTATGTATACTGCAGGGGGTTGGTAATTAAATAAGAAAAGCAAATAAAAATCATCTTAATAATCCTCAAATAATGGCCATTAAAAATGTATGCAAAAAGTCCAGACGACCAAGAATGGGATGCAAAAACGATTGAAAAATGGCCATGAGCGAGTCAGTTTTTTATGGCCTTTTTTTCACATGTGAGTGTAGCCTTAAGAAGTCATACAAAAAGGTCTCACCACTGAACACCAGATATTTTCCTGCTGCTGGGAAGAGCATGATGTGCTCGGTATTACTTTTTTATCTTTATTCACAGTACAGGAGCTTCACTGATGTAAAGGGGACACAAAGGGACAGCTCTACTGAAGGGGTGCACAAAGGGGGCATAACTACTGTGTGGGGGCACTTAGAGGGCAAAACTACTGAGTAGGGGCACATAGGCAGCATCAGTACTGTGAAGAGGGTGTCAGGGCAATTACCCCTTCCTCTATGATTATCGGGGACCAAATCCAGGAAAGTTTTATGTGCACACAGAGAAAACTGACAGTGTCAAGATGGCTGAATCAAGTAATATGTTTATTGTTTAAAAACATACAATCTTTATAGCATGATTATTGGCAGAAGTCCAATAGCTGTGGGCGTCACACAACTTGGGCAAAAACCACAAGGACAGTGAAGTTTAATCAGTTTCTATCAACGAAGGACCATTCCGGGAACACAAGTGGTGGGGGTCAACTGCTCCCTCTCAGCTGCACGTAGATAGGTCTGCTTCACTAACCTCTGTCTCAGAAATACAAAATGGATTCCTATCTCCCACAAGGGCACTAAAGGGGAATTCCACTATAAAAAAAAGGGACACTGAGGGGAGATTACTATTGTGTGGGGCACTAAGAGGGTATTTGTCGCTTCTTGTCCAGCGCTAGTAAATGTTTTATTTCTAAATCTTTTAAATCACTGATTGGGTGGGGGTTGCAGGAAAGTTGCTCAAGGTGGGAGCTAGCAATTTCTATTATTAGATTGTGGTCTGTTTGGCCACCACTGTTTTAGTCAATTGATACTTGAATTTTGTGCCATGTCTTGTAATTTCAATGGATTCTTTTTTTATTGGATAAGTTATAAAACTTCAATACAATTTTAATGTTATTCATCAATAATAAAATGTGTTTTATTTTTGGCAGATAACTGTACCAGGAACTTAGAGAAACCAGATACCAGATCTCAAGATTTTGAAGAAGATGATTGTGGTATCACACGAGATACATTTGAAGAGCATAACAATATCCAAGATATATCTTCATCAAATCACAGCAACAATGCATCATTTGATTCTTTTAAAAAGGTCCGATCTTCTGATTCATCATCAACTGTAACACAGAATAAAAGTCACAGAAGAGATGCTAAACATCAAACAGCTCACGTAAGAGGAAAGACATTTTCATGTTCAGAATGTGGCAAATGTTTTAGATTTAAATCTCAGATTGTCACACATAAGAGAATTCACACAGGGGTGAAGCCATTTTCATGTTCAGAATGTGGGAAATGTTTTAACCATAAATCAAATCTTGTTATACATCAGAGAATTCACACAGGTGAGAAGCCATTTTCATGTTCAGAATGTGGGAAATGTTTTAGATTTAAATCTCAGATTGTCACACATAAGAGAATTCACACAGGGGTGAAGCCATTTTCATGTTCAGAATGTGGGAAATGTTTTAACCGTAAATCAAATCTTGTTATACATCAGAGAATTCACACAGGGGAGAAGCCATTTTCATGTTCAGAATGTGGGAAATGTTTTAAGATTAAATCAAACCTTGTTAGACATCAGAGAATTCAGACAGGGGAGAAGTCATTTTCATGTTCAGAATGTGGGAAATGTTTTAACTGTAAATCATTACTTGTTATACATCAGAGAATTCACACAGGAGAGAAGCTATTTTCATGTTCAGAATGTGGAAAATGTTTTAACCAGAAATCAGCTCTTGTTATGCATCAGAGAATTCACACAGGGGAGAAGCCATTTTCATGTTCAGAATGTGGGAAATGTTTTAAGAGTAAATCAGAATTTGTTATACATCAGAGAAATCACACAGGGGAGAAGCCATTTTCATGTTCAGAATGTTGGAAATGTTTTAACCGTAAATCAGATCTTGCTATACATCATAGAAATCACACAGGAGAGAAGCCATTTTCATGTTCAGAATGTGGGAAATGTTTTAACCTGAAATCAGATCTTGCTATACATCAGAGAAATCACACAGGAGAGAAGCCATTTTCATGTTCAGAATGTGCGAAATGTTTTAACCGAAAATCAGATCTTGCTATACATCATAGAAATCACACAGGGGAGCAGCCATTTTCATGTTCAGAATGTGGGAAATGTTTTAGGTGGAAATCAGGTCTTGTTGTACATCAGAGAAATCACACAGGAGAGAAGCCATTTTCATGTTCAGAATGTGGGAAATGTTTTAAGCAGAAATTGACTCTTGTTGAACATCAGAGAAATCACACAGGGGAGAAGCCATTTTCATGTTCAGAATGTGGTAAATATTTTAAAAGTAAATCAAATCTTGTTATACATCAGAGAAATCACACAGGAGAGAAGCCATTTTCATGTTCAGAATGTGGTGAATGTTTTAAGCAGAAACGGGCTCTTGTTGTACATCAAAGAAATCACTCAGGAGAGAAGCCATTTTCATGTTCAGAATGTGGGAAATATTTTAAAAGTAAATCAAATCTTGTTATACATCAGAGAATTCACACAGGAGAGAAGCCATTTTCATGTTCAGAATGTGGTGAATGTTTTAAGCAGAAACGGGCTCTTGTTGTACATCAAAGAAATCACACAGGAGAGAAGCCATTTTCATGTTCAGAATGTGGGAAATGTTTTAAGACAAAACCAGTACTTGTTATACATCAGAGAAATCACACAGGAGAGAAGCCATTTTCATGTTCAGAATGTGGTGAATGTTTTAAGCAGAAATGGGCTCTTGTAGTACATCAAAGAAATCACACAGGAGAGAAGCCATTTTCATGTTCAGAATGTGGGAAATATTTTAACTGTAAATCAAAACTTGTTATACATCAGAGAATTCACACAGGAGAGAAGCCATTTTCATGTTCAGAATGTGGTGAATGTTTTAAGCAGAAACGGGCTCTTGTTGTACATCAAAGAAATCACACAGGAGAGAGGCCATTTTCATGTTCAGAATGTGGGAAATGTTTTAAGACAAAACCAGTACTTGTTATACATCAGAGAAATCACACAGGAGAGAAGCCATTTTCATGTTCAGAATGAGGGAAATGTTTTAAGCACAAATAAAAGGTTAGTTTATAAGATGAGAATGCTCGGACTGGGAGAAAATGTCTGTATGTGGGTAAGTAACTGGCTGAGTGATAGAAAACAGAGGGTGGTTATTAATGGTACACACTAAGATTGGGTCACTGTCACTTGTGGGGTACCTCAGGGGTCAGTATTGGGCCCTATTCTCTTCAAAATAATGATCTTGTAGAAGGCTTGCATAGTAAAATAAAAATTTTCGCAGATGACACGAAACTGTATAAACTAATTAACACTGAAGATGACCATATACTACTACAGAGGGATCTGGATAGATTGGAGGCTTAGGCAGATAAGTGGCAGATGAGGTTTAACACTGACAAATGTAAAGTTATGCACATGGGAAGGAATAATGCAAGTCACCAATACATACTAAATGGTAAAACACTCGATAACACTGACATGGAAAAGGATCTAGGAATTTTAATAAACAGCAAAATAAGCTGCAAAAACCAATGTCAGGCAGCTGCTGATAATATAATGGGTTGCATCAAAAGGGGCATAGATGCTCGTGATAAGAACATAGTCCTACCACTTTACAAATCGCTAGTCAGACCACACATGGAGTACTGTGTACAGTTCTGGGCTCCTGTCAACAAGGCAGACATAGCAGAGCTGGAGATGGTCCAGAGGAGGGCAACTAAAGTAATAACTGGAATGGGGCAACTACAGTACCATGAAAGATTATCAAAATTAGGGTTATTCACTTTAGAAAATAGACGACTGAGGGGAGATCTAATTACTATGTATAAATATATTGGGGTCAGTACAGAGATCTATCCCATCATCTATTTATCCCCAGGACTGTGACGAGGGGACATCCTCTGTGTCTGGAGGAAAGAAGGTTTGTACACAAACATAGAAGAGGATTCTTTACGGTAAGAGCAGCGAGACTATGGAGCTCTCTGCCTGAGGAGGTGGTGATGGTGAGTACAATAAAGGAATTCAAGAGGGGCCTGGATGTATTTCTGGAGTGTAATAATATTACAGGCTATAGCTACTAGAGAGGGGTCGTTGATCCAGGGAGTTATTCTGATGCCTGATTGGAGTCAGGAAGGAATTTTTTATTCCCCTAAAATGGGGAAAATTGGCTTCTACCTCACAGTTTTTTTTTTTGCCTTCTTCTGGATCAACTTGCAGGATAACAGGCCGAACTGGATGGACAAATGTCTTTTTTCGGCCTTATATACTATGCTACTATGTAAATTGACTCTTGTTGTACATCAGAGAACTCACACAAGAAGCCAGTTTTATGTTCAGAATGTGATATGCGTTTCAACCATAAATCATCTCTTGTTAAACATAAAGAAAACACATATAAGAGAAGCCATCTTCATGGTTAGCCCGTTAGTGACCTCCCTTATGTGTTTTTATGGTGGTCACTAACTGGCTTTATTCCTTCAGATACTCCTTTTTAGAGGGAGATAAAACAGCGCCTTGCTTTCAAATACCAGAGGTAGCTAAGGGCTTGGAGCGATGATTGGGACCGCTGTGAGAGCTCCCCAAACATAGTCTCCTGTATTGAATGAATATTGGTAATCAAAGGACAGATCCAGTTAAAAGTTAAACTAAGGTGTTATATATATATCTCCTCTAAACACAAATGTTTGGTAAGAGAAAAAAAAACTAAAAAAAACTGTATTCCACCCTCCCTGTGATCGGTATGGGGACCCCTCCATTCCTTTAAAACTGCAAATACAGGGGCCTATATGTGAAAGTCCAAAAAATAGAGCTGGATTCCCACAAGAGCTGGTGTCTAGACATGTGGAAAAAGGGGCGTCATTCACACTTGTAAATGGCCAGTTATTTGCAGTCAAGTGGAATGACAGATAGGATGTAACATGGTTTATAAGGCTGAAAAAAAAGACATCTGTCCATCCAGTTCAGCCTATTCAGCCTGATCCAGAGGAATGCAAAAAAAAGCCAATTTTCCCCACTTTAGGGTGAAAAAATTTGTTTCCGGCTCCAGTCAATCAGAATAATTCCATGGATCAACGACCCCTCTCTAGTAGCTATAGCCTGTAATATTATTAAGCTCCAGAAATACATCCAGGCCCCTCCTGAATTCCTTTATTGTACTCACCATCACCACCTCCTCAGGCAGAGAGCTCCATAGTCTCGCTGCTCTTACCGTAAAGAATCCTCTTCTATGTTTGTGTACAAACCTTCTTTCCTCCAGACGCAGAGGATGTCCCCTCGTCACATTCCTGGGGATAAATAGATGATGGGATAGATCTCTGTACTGACCCAAGGTATACCATGTTAATCTGCACACCCTGACCAAAATGTACCTGTAGATAAATTCAACAAGTGGGGTCCCTGCCACCCCTGTATTTGTAGAAGTCATATGGTTCACTCACCTCACATGATTTTACCAGTGGGGGAATCCTTGATTATTTTTTATTGTATGTCCCACCAGCTCTGGATTGTTTAGTTTTATTGATATAAAATATATTCATTGGATATGTTGCATTTGTGACCATTTTGAGTTAAGAGTTTGTGTGTTACCCCTGCTACATCTGTACTTCTAGAAGTAATGACAATAACTCAGATGGGGAGGTAGTAGTGATCCTTTACTGTTCTTATGGATGGGTTTGGACGCTGCCGTTAATATATTCTGTCAGTGATTGCTTGTTTTGTGCTCATAGTGGTTTCTACCTTGCCAGGCAGGGCCGTTATGGTGCAGAAGCTTCACTTGTCACATTTGGATGCGCCAGTTATAAATAAAATTGAATAATAAGAAAAAATGCTTAAATGTCCCACCTGCCAAAATGTGTTTTAAGAGTATCAAAATATATCATATAATACAAGTGAGAATAAAATAGAAAAACAGTCCACACCTGCCGAAACCGTCAGCATAGTCGGCTTTTTCACATGAAACAAAAAATAATAATATTGAAGGGCTTCTGTCACCCCCCAACCCCCAATTTTCAGTTTTTAACTTATTATATTTGTTAATGTAAGCAGATTCCATACATGCCCCTCTTACCTCGGGTGGGTGCAGTAATTACAGTAAAAAACATACTTCTCTTCCGGGTGTAGGGCTGATGTCATCGGCGCAGGCACACTGAGGAAGGAGTGGCCAAGCGGACGTCCTTCTCTCAGAGCGCCTGCGTCAAATGACGACCGATACGGCGCAGGCGCGGGATTTGAGGCTGCAGGCAGGGCCAGTGAGGGGAGGAGAGCGCTCGCTGGCCCTGTCAATCAAGTGGAGGAGGGGGCGTATTTTCAAACAGAGGATGCGACGGCTACCAGCAAGTCCGCCCAACTTGCTGGTAGTGAAGAAATTTCCATATAATAAAAGTATGTTTTTTACTGTAATTACTGCACTGCCCGAGGTAAGAGGGGCATATATGGAATCTGCTTACATTAACAAATATAATAAGTCAAAAACTGAAAATTGGGGGTTGGGGGGTGATAGAAGCCCTTTAAAATGACCAAAACAGTGAACCAATTTTAACCATTTATTATGGTGTCAATTTGCATATTCAAAGAATAAGCAGCTGGAGTTTGAAATAAAATGACATTTTCCCCCAAATAAAACTAAAGATAAAAAAAATCTCTAAAAACATAAATTAAGAACCACTATGTGACATGTAAAAACAATAGCAAAAATTTGGTGGGTTGCACATGAAGTAAAAACTGCCCCATGCTCTAAATGACAATAATGTATATGTCATTAAAGGGGTTTTCCAGTAATGTGATCTCGATGGCCTGTTGTCAGGATAGGCCATAGGTATTAGATAGGTGGGGGGGGGGGGGTCTGACACCTGGCACCCCACCAATCAGCTGGTCTACAGTAGCTCTGGCACCAGAACTCCACAGACCCATTGTGCCTTAGACAGAAGTGGTGACCAATCTCTTCAGTTGAAGCAGCTCTGACATAACCGGATTCATCCACTACACCATGTAGGAAACGTTTTTGAAATTCATATCATTTTAAGAGTTAACAGATTTTTGTAAAGACTGTTGACTTGGGTAATAAAGCACAACTGCAGAGAACATCTGGGTCAACAGTTTATAGAACATCCTGCCTCATCATCCTGTCATATTCTATAGAAACCTCCTGTTATATGTGCAAAGTATCGACCAACCTGCCTAGTTATAGAGATTATTATTATATAGCATATTTCTTTATTGCTTACATAAGGAACCTTATATAAAGCCTGGACTCCAAGTATAATCAGACAGCTGCTTAGCAGAGCTTGACCATTGTATCGTGTGTTATCTGGTTGTCTCACTGTCGGCAGGAGATAGATTGCCTACCTTCTGATTCAGACGACTTTGTTCTTCAATTGATAGATATTTAACATAAAAACTAAGCAGATGGGAATATATTTCTGATAAATATTTTGAATATATATGGAATATGTGGAGTTAGGATTTAATGCCTGCCCATTTGCTCAGGTGAAGGGAATTGGCAGAGGAAACAAGCTCCAAAGGTGGCGCTGCTCCAAAGCAGACCCTGTGGTTACATGTCAAGCTGGCAGCTCAGCTCCACTGATGGGGGCTGAGTTGGTCAACAACTATAAAGAAACTCCCCAGACATCATGGAACCGGGAGTTCAAAAGAAATGATGAACTGCATGTACATCTCATAAATACACCGTTGACGTCTTTAAGACTCTGGGACTGAGACGGACGTTCTCCCGGTCTTCGTTTGCCTGTGGGACATAGGGAAGGGGAGATACGGAGAACTCCTTCCGATGAGGAGCTAGGATCCATAATGGGTTTTTGGATTTCTGGCTGCCAAGCCAAAAGAAGGGGGAGTGTGATCCTCCGGGGGTGATGGAGGGGGGGTGACCGCCTAAAGTTTAAGTGCACGTACAAGGCAGAGGTGATTGTCTTTCTCTTAAGGGAGGTCATGGGGTGTCATGTCTGGAGAGACCTAGAAACTCGCTGTCCTCACTGCCACCCATGTGACATCATCCAAGAATTCTACAAGATTACAACTTCACTGGACCTCATATGTATCTGGTAACTGACTTATATCTGTTAACTCTCACTGTACCATCACCTGTATTTGCATAAATGACCATTGTATATAATCTGTGTATAAAGTGTTTTCTCTAGTGCCCCCTTAAAGGGATTGTCTTACTTCAGCAAATGGCATTTATTATGTAGAGAAAGTTAATACAAGGCACTTACTAATGTATTATTAATATCCGTATTGCTTCCTTTACTGGGTAGACAAATTTTTCCATCACATTATACATGTTTAGTTTCCATGGTTACGACCACCATGCAATCCAGGATTGGTGGCCGTGTTTGCACACTATAGGAAAAAGTGCCGGCCTATGTGCGTTCCTATGGTCCCGGCCAACAGAGAAGTCAGTGCTTTTTTCTTTATTGTGCAATTACAGCCACCAATGCTGGATTGCAAGGTGGTCGTAACCATGGAAACAAGACATGTATAATGTGATGGAAGAATGAGTCTAGCCACCAAAGGAAGCAATATGGACAATAACAATATATTAGTAAATGCCTTGTATTAACTTAATCTATATGATAAATGTCAATTGCTGACGTGAGACAACCCCTTTAAGGCAATTAAATGTATAATTTAATCTTTCGCTGTTCTGTTGTCTCGATCCACGCGTCCGTATCTCGGTATTACATTACATGCTGCCTGGGTTGGTTTCTGACCCGATATAACCCTGTTAATGGACCGGGCTTATATCCAACGAGGAACTGGTGGCCGTCTACCGGGCTAGCAGGGCTCTGTCTCACTGGGGCAGTGAAAGGGCTCTCTTAGCCTGTCAGGCTTGTGAGCGAGTGTTGTGCCATGCCGGAGGTAGCGTGGGCAACCCTCTCTCAATCCCTGCGCCCGTGTGGACAAGAGCTGTCTGTGTAAAAATGTGCCAAGCTGACCTAACATACTACCAAGGATGGAGTAACATCAAGTCTTGGTGACCAGTGCCGAAACCGTACTGCATCATCCCGACGTACAGTGATGCCAGGCGCAGCTGCGAGGTGCAGTACGTCACTATATATATATAATTTTCAATAAAGTTAAGCAATTTGTTTCAGTATAATAAAGTAAAATATTTGACTAAAACAATGTCAGAATTACTTGGATGAGCAAAACTATTAGAGTTTGGTTATTCTCTGCCGAAGTGACACATGCCCGATTTCTAAGCAGGCCACGAAGTGGTTGAAATGTAAGAAATCAGATGTTGTTAGACGTCACTACAAGAGTTGTCACCAGTGGCATAACTATAGTGTTATGGGCCCCAGTGCAAAGTTTGGATTGGGGGCCCCCCTCCATTTTTACAAAGAGGCAGCAGATTTTCTTTACACTAAGGGCTCTGTTCACACGAGCGGATGCCATGCGTGGAATCCACTGCGTGAAAGAGGGCCAAGCCCCGCTTCAGAGGGCAGAGACACGGAGCATTAACATGATTGATAATGCTCTGTGCCTCTCTGTGATCAGTGAGATAAAGTTGTCACCGTGATTTTGTAGTAAAAAGATCACAGAGAGGCACTGAGGATTATCAATCATGTTACTGCTCCGTGTCTCTGCTGTCCGGAGCAGGGCTTGGCTCTCTTTCACGCAGTGGATACCATGTACTGGATCCGCTCGTGTCAAAGAGCCCTAAGCCCAATGCATGGCTACACTCACCCAGTCCTAATAAAATCTGGTCCTACCTTATCCAGGGTGTCACTGGTGTCGGCGTGATGTCCGCTGGATCCAGAACAAGGTCCCTGTGTTGAGAAAAAAAAGAATCACATATGGAAGGGATGGTTAATGCCCCTGTAAAATCACCAGTAGGGGCGCTGTGCTGGCCTGTAAGACTGAGCCATGCCAATGTATAGCAGGGTAATCTAGGACATTTCCCCTCAGTGCTACCACACAGTAGTAATGCCCAGATATGTGCCCTCTCACAGTAATTAAGCCCACCTTGTGGCCCCTCACAGCAGTTATGCCCACCTTTGTGCCTGTCACAGTAGTTATGCCCACTTTTTTGCTCCCTCACTGTAGTTATCCCTAAATATATGCCCCTCTCACAGTAGTAATGCCCAGATATGTGCCCCCTCACAGTAGTGATGCCCAGAAATGTGCCCCTCTCACAGTAGTAATGCCCAGAAATGTGCCCCTCTCACAGTAGTAATGCCGAGATATGTGCCCCCTCACAGTAGTAATGCCCAGATATGTTCCCCCCTTACAGTAGATGTGCCCATATATGTTCCCCCCTTACAGTAGATATGCCCAAATATGTGCCCCCTCACCGTGGTTATGGTAAGATATGTGCCCCTCACAGTGGTTATGGCCAGATATGTGCCCCTCACAGTAGTGATGCCCAGAAATGTACCCCTCTCACAGTAGTAATGCCCATAAATGTGCCCCTCTCACAGTAGTAATACCCAGATATGTGCCCCCTCACAGTAGTAATGCCCAGATATGTTCCCTCCTTACAGTAGATGTGCCCAGATATGTTCCCCCCTTACAGTAGATATGCCCAGATATGTGCCCTCTCACAGTGGTTATGGCCAGATATGTGCCCCTCATAGTGGTTATCGCCAGATATGTGCCCCTCACAGTGGTTATCGCCAGATATGTGCCCCCTCACTGTAGTAATGCCCAGATATGTGCTGTAAGGCAATATGGACCCCTTTACCTTATTGTGTCCCTGACAATGATCTCGGTAGTAAGCTTGGATTAAGCCTTGTACTGGTACCAGGAGGGTGAATAAGAATGAAGACCAGACCTGTGCCTTGTTCCAATTCACTCTGGTTTATTTGCAGGGAAGCAACAGTTGATAAAGGAATGGTTGAACTTTCTTTAAATCCAATCATATGTTAGCATTTGTTTCAACCTATAGCATGAATACACATGAGCTCTGCATTAACATAATAGATGACTCATAGTAACAGCATTTGACCAATCAGGTATGGACACATAGGCTACTATGCATTTGAGCCATGATGACCCTATAAGGTAAAGCTGTTCAAACTACAAACTTTAGGAATGCATGGGTATCTTGAAACCGCACAGGAAGATTCTCACATTCCAAAGGGGGTAAGGGGGAAGGGAGATCTTGAAACAGTGTACTGGTCAGATGTAATCATAATACACATTTGCTTAAAGAGACAAAATGGCGTTACCAATATCCCATCATGTGCCCCCTCACAGTAGTAACGCCCTGATATGTGCCCCTCTCACAGTAGTTATGGCCAAATATGTGCCCCCTCACAGTAGTAATGCCCAGATATGTGCCCCCTCACAGTAGTAATGCCCATATATGTGCCCCCTCACAGTAGTAATGCCCAGATATGTCCCCCCCTTAAGTAGCTATGCCCAGATATGTGCCCCCTCACAGTGGTTATGGCCAGATATGTGCCCCCTCACAGTGGTTATGGTCAGATATGTGCCCCCTCACAGTAGATATGCAAGATATGTGCCCCCTCACAGTCTTTATGGGGAGATATCTGCCCCCTCACAGTAGTTATGCCCAGTTATGTGCCCCCTTACAGTAGTTATACCAGATTACGTGCCCCATTACAGTAGTTATGTGCCCCTCACAGTAATTATGGCCAGATATGTGCCCCCTCACAGTAGATATGGCAGATATGTGCCCCCTCACAGTGGTTATGGCCAGATATGTGCCCCCTCACAGTGGTTATGGCCAGATATGTGCCCCCTCACAGTGGTTATGGCCAGATATGTGCCCCCTCATAGTGGTTATGGCCAGATAGCTGCCCTCTCACATTAGTTATACCGAGTTATGTGCCCCCTTACAGCAGTTATGCCAGATTATGTGCCCCCTTATAGCAGTTATGCCAGATTATGTGACCCCTCATAGCAGTTATGCCCAAATATGTGCCCCCTCACAGTAGTTATGGCAGATTAGGTGCCCCCTCAGTAAAAATGCCGACTTTTGTGCCCCCTCAGTAAAAATGCCGACTTTTGTGCCCCCTCAGTAAAAATGCCGACTTTTGTGCACCCTCACTCTTGTTGTGGCCCCCCTTTTGCCTCCACTCTGCATGAAATAACAAAAAAAAAAAACACATACTTACCTTCTTCCCTGTTGATGTGCTCCCACTCAAATCGTGCTGCTGGCTGGGCTGCAGTGCCATGTGCAGCCTGCAGGGGGAGCGCCGGCGCTCAGAAGAAAAGTGAAGCAGGGAGCAGAGAGAGCTCCCTGCTTTACTCTGGAGATGACAGCCCAGACGTGACAAGAACTGCCGCGTGAGTATGTGCACCCCGCGCATAATGTACATGTTTGAAGAGCGCTCTATCGGGGCCTGGTATTGTCACTGTACTTCATGCTGGGCCCCGTTAGAGCGCTCCTATTACATGCTAGCGCAGCAGGCCCCCTCCCCCCGCCGGAGCCGGCTGCACCCTCTGCGACCGCGATCGTTACGCACCTGGTTGTCACGATACCAAAATTTTGATTCAGTTTTGATACTATAAAAAAGTATTGCGATACTCGATACCACTCTAAAATAATAAAACACCGCATTTTATGGAACGTCCGGCCCATAATCAAACAGTCCTATTCTATTTGTCTATTTGTGACATCATGACAGGTCATTTACTTCCTCCTGTAGCCTAACTCGTCCCACATTTAGTCACATGGTCAACACAGGTCCCGTTCCTTCTCCTGTAGCACAAAGCGGCCCTGCTCTAACAGCCCGGACTGACATTAAAATGCAATGCACTATAGCGATAATTCATTGCATTTTAAAGGGGTTTTCCGGGATCAGAGCGGAACCCGGACATACCCTTATTTTCACCCTGGCAGCCCCACTGATGTTGGCATCGGAACACCTCATGCTCCGATGCGCTCCCTTGCCCTGCGCTAGATCGCGCAGGGCACGGGCTCTTTTGTTTACCATAAAACACTGCCTGGCGGAAGCTTACGCTCAGCAGTGTGTTTGGTGACGTCACCAGCTCTGATGGGCGTGCTTTAGCTCTGCCCTAGCCGTTTTATTGGGGAGTTCAGCCCAAACAGGTTCTGGGCACAAGAACTGGCAGCAAAGTGGACAGACGGACACTGTCACTGATTTCAATAAGTAACTGGTGTTTTTAAAGGGTTAAATGAATTTGGGCCGGGCTGAACTGAAATGTATATGATGTGGGGCATCACCCTCTGTATGTTGGCAGTGTGAGATCAGTGGCCGACTTCATTTAACACCGTGGATGTCACTGTTATGGGGGGATGCTGTGGATGTCACTGTTATGGGGGGCGCTGTGGATGACACTGTTATGGGAGGCGCTGTGGATGACACTGTTATGGGGGGGACGCTGTGGATGACACTGTTATGGGGAGACGCTGTAAATGTCCCTGTTATGGGGGGGTGGTGTGAAGCCGGTAATTCTGCTTGTAGATGATAAATATGATATAACGGCTCCAAAAAGATATTAATAAATATAGAATTACTAATAATGGAGAAGAAGTGCGCAGGTCTCCAGTGTGAGGCGCTGACGAGACAGAAATCATAGAACGGCGAAAGGAAATTCACACGTAAAGTGACTAAAATAAACAATAGTAAAATCACCAACCCATATGACAGACATCTGTAGGGGATGTGTCCTCCCCGACGTGCGTTTCAGCTGCTGCCTTCATCTTGGGGTTGGCGCTGCTGTGTGTGAGAAGCCTTTTATATCAGTGTATAATATACAGTGCCTTGTATAAGTATTCATCCCCTTGACTTTTTTTGTATTTTGTTACATTACAGCCTTAAGTTCAATGTTTTCTTAATCTGACTTTTATGTGATGGATCAGAACACAATAGTCTAAGTTGGTGAAGTGAAAGGAGAAATATATATAAATAAAACTATTGTTTAGAAATAGAAAATTGTCATGTGCGTATGTATTCAACTCCTTGTTAGGAAGCCCATAAAAAGCTCTGGTGCAACCAATTACCTTCAGAAGTCACATAATTAGTGAGATGATGTCACCTGTGTGCAATCTAAGTGTCACATGATCTGTCATTACATATACACACCAGAGGCTGCAACACCTAAGGAAGAGGCATCATTGACCAAACACTGCCATAAAGACCAAGAAACTCTCCAAACAAGTAAGGGACAATGTTGTTGAGAAATACAAGTCAGGATTAGGTGTCACTACCAGAGCTTTGAGACGTTCTCACAGCTCTGTGTCTCCACCCCTGTGATGATGTCACTTAGAGTTTGGAGGTGTTCTCACTGTTCTGTTTCTCCGCCCCTGTGATGAGGTCTTTACTCCCAGCTGTCTCTCCTGCGTTTGATTTCCCTGCCTTTAAATCACCCCTCCTCCTATTGCAGGGCGTGGATTATATTTCTCTTTTCAGTTGTAGCTCTGCCTTGAGTATCTTCACTTCTTAAGCTACTAGTTCTCTGGACCTGTGTTCTGCTGCTGCAAGCACTCCGGATATTGCCAGCGGCCCTTGGATCCGTCTTCTCTGCGGCTGCAGCTCCATCAGCTAAGTGTGCAGACTTTGTTGTGTACCTGGTGATTTCCTGACTGGATCTGAGGTGGCCACAGTTCCCTCCATATTCTGAGCAGGGCATCGGTGGCCGTGCCCCTTCCACTATTGTAGGGGTTACAGGGCTCATCAGTCTAAGGTACGCGGGCATGCCTCGTTCCACCATTTGGATCCGGGCATGTGCTTTAGCAGCATAGGGAGAGTGTTGAGGGTCTGACAGGGGTCACCCTTTCTCTTCCCTAGTTTGGGTCTGGTCAGTAGCTCTTCTTACTGTGTATGCTCTGGTTACCCTTAAACAGCCGTGACATTATAATCCACCAAAACCGTCCTTGTTGACATGGATCCGCTTTCTGGCTTGGTTGACCGCATGCAGGGTCTTTCTTTGGAAGTAGCGGATCTCCGTCAATCTGTGACTCAGCTACAAACATTGGGCTCTGCTCCGGCTCATGGAGTCTGTTGCGAGCCAAAGGTCTCACTTCCGGAAATGTTCTCCGGGGGCAGTGAGAATTTTGTTCGCTTCAGAGAGGCATGTAAACTCCATTTTTGTTTGTGTCCCCACTCCTCTGGTAATGAGGAACAGAGGGTGAGGATTGTCATCTCCCTGCTCAGGGGTAATGCTCAGACCTGGGCTTTTTCGCTGTCATCAGGGGATCCCTCCCTTCGATCCGTGGAAAGATTTTTTGTGGCCCTGGGGCAGATATATGATGACCCGGATCGTGTTGCTCTGGCAGAATCGAACTTACGTGTTTTATGCCAGAACAAACTGTCTGCGGAGCTTTATTGTTCTGAATTTCGGAGATGGGCAGCTGATTCAGGCTGGAATGATGCTGCACTCCGAAGTCAGTTCTGTCATGGTCTCTCAGAGGGTTTGAAAGATGCCTTTGCTTTCCATGAGAGACCAACGTCCTTAGAGTCTGCCATGTCATTGGCGGTACGCCTTGACAGGCGTCTAAGGGAAAGAAACAAGACCTCTCCGTCCAGCCATTGTCAGTCTAGGTGCAATGGTGCGGACTCATTCAGTATGCAGGGGTCTCATCCTGTCTCGCTCCCCTCTGAGGAGGAGCCCATGCAGCTAGGCCGACTTGCCCCTGATAAAAGAGGATTTAGTCCTCAGAATATGGTGTGTTTTTGTTGTGGGGGCATAGGTCATTTGGCAAATGTTTGTCCGTCTAGGAGATTCCTGAACTGTACTAAGAGCGATAATAAGAGAAAAACCTCAAGAGGTAGATCATCAAGTTCTGCTTCATCTGCTACTTTGGGCAAAGTTGATGTGGGAATTGATGCTATTCCTCTGACCTGCAGTTCCCGTTTTCTCCTGTCTGCCAGGGTGGCGCTAGAGAGCAAAGTCATTCCTTGTGAGATTTTTGTCGATAGTGGAGCGGCCGTCAATCTTATTGACACTCAATTTGTAGCATTGCATGGTTTTCAGGTTTGTACATTAGAAAAGGATATACCTGTTTTTGCTATCGACTCTGCTCCACTCTCGCAGAGATCTCTGAAAGGCATTGTTCACAATATCCAGCTAGCTGTAGGTGACACTCATGTGGAGGAGATATCTTGTTTTGTCCTTAACGGATTGCCTTCTCCTCTAGTTTTGGGGCTACCCTGGCTCACTAGACATAACCCCACTATTGATTGGCAAAGAAGGCAAATAAATGAGTGGAGTGACTTTTGTAGAGAGAATTGTCTCACAGCGACTTTTGCAGAGGTGTCTACTAAAACTGTGCCATCATTTCTCTCTGATTTCTCGGATGTGTTTTCCGAGAGCGGTGTTCAGGAGCTACCTCCTCACCGGGAGTTTGACTGTCCCATTAACCTCATTCCCGGCGCCAAGCTGCCAAAAGCACGCCTCTACAATCTCTCACAACCGGAAAGACTCGCAATGCGAACCTATATCTCTGAGAGTCTCGAGAAGGGGCATATTCGTCCCTCAAAGTCACCTGTTGCCGCGGGTTTTTTTTTTGTTAAAAAAAAAGATGGCTCTCTGAGACCTTGTTTAGATTTTAGGGATCTGAACCGTATCATGATTCGCGATCCCTATCCCCTTCCTCTGATCCCGGACCTCTTCAACCAAATTGTTGGGGCCAAGGTGTTTTCCAAATTGGATCTGAGAGGCGCGTACAACCTGGTCAGGGTCAGAGAGGGGGATGAATGGAAAACGGCCTTTAATACCCCTAACGGGCATTTCGAGAATCTCGTTATGCCTTTCGGCCTGATGAATGCTCCGGACGTTTTTCAGCATTTTGTTAATAGTATTTTCTATCATTTAATGGGGAAATTTGTATTGGTGTATCTTGATGATATTTTGATTTTTTCCCCTGATGTTCAGACCCATCAGGATCATCTTTTTCAGGTCCTGCAGATACTGCGGGAGAATAAACTGTATGCCAAGCTGGAGAAATGTCTTTTTATGGTATCGGAGATTCAATTTCTGGGTTTTCTCCTCTCTGCTTCTGGTTTTCGCATGGATCCGGAGAAGGTCCGTGCTGTGCTGGAATGGGAGCTTCCTGAAAATCAGAAGGCATTGATGCGCTTTCTGGGTTTTGCTAACTACTACAGAAAGTTCATTTTGAATTATTCCTCTGTGGTCAAACCCTTACTGACATGACAAAAAAGGGGACGGATTTTTCCTCTTGGTCGGAGGAGGCGCTTGCAGCCTTTTCTAAGATTAAAGAGAGTTTTGCGTCTGCTCCCATCTTGGTGCATCCCGATGTTTCCTTACCTTTTATTGTTGAGGTGGATGCTTCCGAGGTGGGTGTGGGTGCAGTTTTGTCCCAGGGCCCCTCTCCTGCCAAATGGCGACCTTGTGCCTTTTTCTCTAGAAAACTCTCCCCGGCAGAGAGAAACTATGATGTGGGAGATAGGGAGTTGTTGGCCATCAAGTTGGCTTTCGAGGAATGGCGCCATTGGTTGGAGGGGGCCAGGCACCCTATCACCGTTTTTACCGACCATAAGAATCTGGTGTACTTGGAGTCGGCCAGGCGTATGAATCCGAGACAGGCCAGATGGTCTCTGTTCTTCTCCAGATTCAATTTTGTTGTTACTTTCCGCCCTGGGATCAAGAATGTGAAGGCTGATGCTCTCTCTCGCTGTTTTCCGGGAGGAGGAAACTCTGAGGACCCGGGTCCCATTTTGGCGGAGGGGGTAGTTGTTTCTGCTCTATATTCCGATTTGGAGGCCGAGGTCCAGGCTGCCTAGACTGAGGCACCTGCCCGTTGTCCCTCCGGGAAGTTGTTCGTGCCTCCTGAGCTACGTCACAAACTCTTTAAGGAACATCATGATACGGTTCTTGCTGGTCACCCCGGGAGTAGAGCCACTGTAGATCTCATTGCTCGGAGATTTTGGTGGCCGGCTCTTCGTAAGTCTGTGGAGGGTTTTGTGGCTGCTTGTGAGACGTGCGCTCGCGCTAAGGTCCCTCGTTCATGACCTTCAGGTTCCCTTCTCCCGTTACCCATACCTTCCCGTCCTTGGACACACCTGTCCATGGACTTTATCACGGATCTTCCTCGTTCCTCGGGGAAGTCGGTGATCCTGGTGGTCGTGGACCGTTTTAGCAAGATGGCTCATTTCGTTCCTTTCCCTGGTTTACCCAATGCTAAAACGTTGGCGCAAGCTTTTGTCGACCATATTGTTAAATTGCACGGCATTCCCTCTGATATTGTTTCTGATAGAGGCACGCAGTTTGTGTCCAGGTTCTGGAAGGCTTTCTGTTCTCGCCTGGGGGTTCGGCTGTCCTTCTCTTCTGCTTTTCACCCGCAGTCGAATGGTCAGACTGAGCGCCTCAATCAGAATCTGGAGACATATTTGCGCTGTTTTGTGGCGGAGAACCAGGAGGATTGGTGTTCATTTCTCCCTCTTGCTGAGTTTGCTTTGAACAACCGTCGTCAGGAATCTTCTGATAAGTCACCATTTTTTGGTGCATATGGGTTCCATCCGCAGTTTGGGACATTTTCGAGAGGGGCTCTTTCTGGTTTACCTGAGGAGGAGAGATTTTCCTCGTCTTTGTCTACCATTTGGCAAAAGATTCAGAGTAATCTCAGAAAGATGAGTGAGAAGTATAAGCATGTGGCTGATAAGAGACGTGTGCCTGGTCCGGACCTGAATGTGGGTGATCTGGTGTGGTTGTCTACAAGAAATATTAAACTGAAGGTTCCCTCCTGGAAATTGGGTCCCAAGTTTATTGGGCCTTATAAAATTTTGTCAGTCATCAATCCTGTTGCCTTCCGTCTTGATCTTCCACGGGTTTGGAAGATACATAATGTATTTCACAGATCTCTCTTAAAACCATATGTCCAGCCCACGGTACCCTCCTCTTTGCCTCCTCCTCCGATTTTGGTTGATGGCAATCTGGAGTTTGAGGTTTCCAGAATTGTGGACTCTCGCATTGTCCGCGGTTCTCTTCAGTACCTCGTTCATTGGAAGGGTTATGGTCCTGAGGAGAGGATGTGGGTTCCGATGTCGGACATTAAAGCCACTCGCCTTATCAGGGCATTTCATAGGGCTCATCCTGGGAAGGTGGGTCCTGGGTGTCCGGAGTCCACCCGTAGAGGGGGGGGGGGGGGTACTGTCACTACCAGAGCTTTGAGACGTTCTCACAGCTCTGTGTCTCCACCCCTGTGATGATGTCACTTAGAGTTTGGAGGTGTTCTCACTGTTCTGTTTCTCCGCCCCTGTGATGAGGTCTTTACTCCCAGCTGTCTCTCCTGCGTTTGATTTCCCTGCCTTTAAATCACCCCTCCTCCTATGGCAGGGCGTGGATTATATTTCTCTTTTCAGTTGTAGCTCTGCCTTGAGTATCTTCACTTCTTAAGCTACTAGTTCTCTGGACCTGTGTTCTGCTGCTGCAAGCACTCCGGATATTGCCAGTGGCCCTTGGATCCGTCTTCTCTGCGGCTGCAGCTCCATCAGCTAAGTGTGCAGACTTTGTTGTGTACCTGGTGATTTCCTGACTGGATCTGAGGTGGCCACGGTTCCCTCCATATTCTGAGCAGGGCATCGGTGGCCGTGCCCCTTCTACTATTGTAGGGGTTACAGGGCTCATCAGTCTAAGGTACGCGGGCATGCCTCGTTCCACCATTTGGATCCGGGCATGTGCTTTAGCAGCATAGGGAGAGTGTTGAGGGTCTGACAGGGGTCACCCTTTCTCTTCCCTAGTTTGGGTCCGGTCAGTAGCTCTTCTTACTGTGTATGCTCTGGTTAACCTTAAACAGCCGTGACATTAGGTTAAAAAAAATATCCAAATCTTTGATGATCCCCAGGAGCAACATCATAACTATCATAACCAAATGGAAAGAACATGGCACAACAGCAAACCTGCCAAGAGACTTAGATTGCTGTTCACAAGCGCAAACATCCAACGTGAAGGAGCTGGAGAAGTTTTGCAAGGAGTAATGGGCAAAAATCCCAGTGGTAAGATGTGGCAAGCTCATAGAGACTTATCCAAAGCGACTTGGAGCTGTGATTGCCGCAAAAGGTGCCTCTACAAAGTACTGACTTTAGGGGGGTGAATAGTTATGCACATTGACTTTTTCTGTTATTTTGTCCTATTTGTTGTTAAAATAAAAAAACTAGTACCATAGTTTATAAGGCCTCCTGCACACGACCGTTGTGTGCACCCGTGGCCGTTGTCCCATTTAACGTGTTTTTCTGCGGTCCCATTGACTTTCAATGGGTCAGTGGAAAAATCGGAAACTGCACCGTTTGGCAGCCGCGTCCGTGATCCGTGTTTCCTGGCCATGAAAAAAATAGGACCTGTCCTATTTTTTTCACGGCCAACGGTCCACGGACCCATTCAAGTCAATGGGTCCGTGAAAATCACGGATGCACACAAGATTGGCATCCGTGTCCGTGATCCGTGTCCGTTTTTTCCTATCATTTCAATGGCAAACTTGACTTAGATTTTTTTTTCATTTTTCATGTCCGTGGATCCTCCAAAAATCACGGCAGACCCACAGAAGAAAAAACGGGCACGGATCACGGTACAACGGAACCACGTTTTGCGGGACGTTAAAAAATACTGTCGTGTGCAGGAGGCCTAAGGCTGAAAAAAAAACATTTGTCCATCCATTTCAGCCTGTTATACTGCAAGTTCATCCAGATGAAGGCAAAAAAAAAACTGTGAGGTAGAAGCCAATTTTCCCCAGAGAGGAAAAACATCTTCATAGTTGTGGGCATGTTCTGTAAATTAAATGATGCAAACAATCCATGTTAATTCCAGGTTGTGAGGCACCAAAATATGAAAAAAGTCAGGAGGGGGGGGGTACTTTTGCAAGGCACTGTAATACTCACCACTTGTTTATGTGCGCGTACACTCAGGAAGGAAACCCTGTCCCTAGCGACAAGAGGGCACGCAGGAAGCAAGGAGGCAAGTGGGACAGGAAGCGGTGGTCTTGCATCCTGACCCTCCAGAAGTCTTCTCCACAGATCAGCCGTGTAGACCCATCTCTACACCATGTAGGTATCAAACTGCCATCTTTATTATGTGTGATGGTGAAATGATGGACAAACTGCGGTTAGATTTCCCTGCATTAACCCCTTCAAAAAAAAAATTGAAAAGTTCACACTTTTAAAATTTTTATTTCTCAGCTTTTCCGGCAGATAGTGATACCTCGTAAACCAGTTATTACTTTACATCCCCCATATGTCTGCTTTATGTTCCTCATTCTGTAAATGTCTTTTTATTTTTTTAGAACAGGCTTAGGCTACTTTCACACTGCCGTTTCTGGGTCCGCCTGTGAGATCCGTTTCAGGGCTCTCACAAGTGTCCCAAAACGGATTAGTTCAGCCCCACTACATTCTGAATGGATAAGGATCTGTTCAGAATGCATAAATCTGGCTGCGTTTGGTCTCTGTTCCGCTTTTGGTCTCTGTTCCGTCTGACGATGCAGAGCCAAACGGATCCGTCCTGACTTACAATGTAAGTGTAACGGGGTTTTGAGGGCGCCCCCTAGTGTCTTTGGGGTCCCTAAACCTAGTTAACTCACTATGCCTGACAGGCGGATCCTGAGCCTCCGCTATCTGGGAGCTGGGGTACATGTCTGCGGCAGTGCCTCCACCCAGTGGAGCATCCGGGGTAGGGATGTGGGGTCCCACTGGGAACATACTTAGTGCAATGAGACTGACACAGCCTAACTGGAATTCACTTTATATAGTAAGCAGCAAATTAACCAACATACATAAGAAAATACAATAGAGTAATACAGGTAACAATGCAATGTGGATTTTCCTCACCCACCCACAAGCACGCCTGTGTCCCACCCCCTTATCTTCGCCCTAGTGGCCGTTGGTGCACATAGGAGAGTTGGGGCCCTTAAAGTCCTGCTCGGCAGGGTCACTGAAGCAGCCTGAGCTGTGTAATGTCCGTCACTGGACCTCAGAGTCTTTACTGTGAGTGAGGAGACAGGTGCCCTGTGGTGATACAGGGAGAGGTTTGGCTTACCCTCACAACACGATTAGCCAGGTCAGTCAGCAGCAGTCTCCTCTCACTGGATTCACCAGACATCTGGACTCAGTGCTTGTCTTTGCCAGCAGGTCCCTGTCATGGAACCATGAACCAGACGTACAACAAGAGATAAGTGGAAATAAGAAGGCTTTATTGAAAAGCAAGCTGTAAGTAAAAGTCCAAACGGATGGCTAAACCGAAGCAGGGTCTACGTAGACAGAGGTCAGGAACCAGAAGGGTAGTCAGACAAAGCCAGGATCAGGAACCAACGGGGTAGTCAGACGAAGCCTGGATCAGGAACCAGCAGGGTAGTCAGACGAAGCCAGGATCAGGAACCAACGGGGTAGTCAGACGAAGCCAGGATCAGGAACCAATGGGGTAGTCAGACGAGACCAGGATCAGGAACCAGAAGCAGCAGCAGTCTTAGAAGCATGTGAACACAGGAGGACCAAGCAAGGAACTGAAGCCACAGACCTCCTATATATATGAGCTAGGCATCCAGCTCCTCCCAGTGGGAAGGAGAAGCCGCAGGGTGGGAGGCTACAAGAAACCCAGAAACCAAGATGGCCGCCAGCACATGTCAAACGAAGGAGAACAGTAAGAAGGTAAGACCATGACAGTACCTCCCCCTCAAGGGCCCCTACTCCGCGGAGTAAGGAACGGTTTCTGAGGGAAGCGTGCGTGGAAGGCTCGGAGCAAAGCAGGAGCATGGACATCTGCGGAGGGAACCCAGGAACGCTCCTCTGGGCCATAACCACGCCAATGGACCAAAAACTGCAACCGGCCGCGGACCAGGCGTGAGTCCAGGATATTGCTCACCTCATATTCCTCACGATTGCCCACTTGGACCGGACGGGGCCGAGGAACCGAGGAAGTGAAACGATTACACACCAATGGCTTCAACAGGGAGACATGAAACACGTTGGAGATCCGCATGCCAGGAGGAAGCGCGAGGGCATAGGCTACCGGGTTTACCCTGCGAAGCACTCGGAAGGGACCAACAAAGCGAGGCGCCAGCTTGGGAGTGGGCACTCGAAGGTTGAGGTTGCGGGTGGACAACCATACACGGTCTCCGACCTGGTAGGAAGGAGCGGGCGCTCGTCTGCGATCAGCCTGGAGTCTCTGGCGCTGCGCAGAGACCTCAAGGGACCTCTGGATCTGTACCCAAGAAGCACGTAGGACGGAAAGGTGATCCTCCACAGCCGGAATATCCTGGGGAGAGAATACCTCCGGTAACACGGCAGGTTGGAACCCATAATTGGCCATGAAGGGAGACGTCCCAGAGGAAGAGTTCACCGCCGTGTTCCTGGCAAACTCAGCCCAAGGCAGGAGGTCCACCCAATTGTCTTGGTGATCGGAGACATAGCAACGAAGGAATTGCTCCAAGGCCTGATTGGATCGTTCTGCGGCCCCATTGGACTGAGGGTGGTAGGCCGAGGAGAAAGAGAGATGAATCCCCAACTGGGAGCAAAAGGCGCGCCAGAACCTGGACACAAACTGACTCCCCCGATCCGACACAATGTCCTTGGGCAAACCGTGCAACCGGAAGACCTCCCTGGCGAAAATCGTGGCCAACTCTTGTGCAGAGGGTAACTTCTTGAGAGGAACACAGTGGCACATTTTGGAAAACCGATCCACAATCATGAGAATGACCGTATGGCCTCGGGATGCAGGGAGGTCCACAATGAAATCCATCCCCAGGTATGACCATGGGCGCTCCCCAGTGGCTATGGGTTGCAAAAGGCCCAACGGAAGGTGCCGAGGGGACTTACTCTGGGCACAAACGGAGCATGCCGCTACATATGCGGCGATGTCGGAACGTAGAGAAGGCCACCAGAACAGACGTGAAACAGCCCAGGACAGCTGATTCTTTCCAGGATGCCCCGCGGCCTTGGAGTTATGGTAGGTTCGCAACAACCGAGTGCGCAACTCCTCAGGCACAAAACACCTGCCGTTGGGTCTCCCAGAGGGAGCACCAGATTGAGCCGCCAAAATCTGCTCACCCAGGGGAGAGGTCAGGCTGGTGCGAATGGCGGCCAGGATCTGATTCGGAGGTATGACCGAAGTCGGAATCGACTCCTCCCCGGACAGCTCGGAGTACTGCCGTGATAAGGCATCCGCTCTGATGTTCTTGGAACCGGGTAGGTAGGAGACCACGTAATTAAAACGTGACAAGAACAGAGCCCATCTGGCCTGACGTGGTGTCAATCTCTTGGCCTCAGAAAGGTAGGTCAGATTCTTGTGGTCCGTCAGGATGAGAACCGGAACCACCGAACCCTCGAGCAAGTGCCTCCATTCTTTAAGGGCCTGCACGATGACCAATAACTCCCTGTCACCAATCTGATAGTTGCACTCCGCGGAAGACAGTTTCCGGGAGTAAAACCCACAAGGAAGCAGAGGACCCTCGGGTGTTCTACGCTGAGACAGAAGGGCGCCTACTCCCGTCTCAGACGCGTCCACCTCGAGGACAAAGGGCAACCCAGGGTTGGGATGTGACAGAATTGGAGCCGACACAAAGGCGGACTTTAGAGCCTCAAAAGCTCGGATGGCCTCGAGCGGCCAGACCTGGAAATTACTGCCCTTCCTGGTCAGATCCGTGAGAGGCTTGGCTAGCATAGAAAAGTCCCTGATGAACTTCCGATAATAATTGGCGAAGCCCAAAAAGCGCTGCAGGGCACGGAGACCACTGGGCTGGGGCCACTGTAAGACAGCCGAAACCTTCTCAGGATCCATGGAGAACCCCTCAGCGGAAATGATGTAACCTAAGAAGGTTACCTGGGATCGGTGAAATTCGCATTTCTCAAGCTTACCGAACAGCCTGTTCTCTCGTAACCGTTGCAACACTCGTCTGACATCCATAATGTGGGCCTCCATGGATTCAGAATATACCAAGATGTCATCCAAATAGACCACCACACACTGCTGCAACAGGTCACGGAAAACATCGTTGATGAATTCCTGGAAGACTGCGGGCGCATTGCACAACCCAAAGGGCATAACCAAGGATTCATAATGACCGGTCCTGGTGTTAAACGCGGTCTTCCACTCATCGCCCGCCTTGATCCTTACCAGGTTATATGCCGCCCTCAGGTCGAGTTTGGTAAAGACCGTGGCCCCTTTGAGGCGATCGAACAGCTCGGAAATCAAGGGTATCGGGTAAGCGTTCTTGATCGTGATGCGATTGAGACCCCTGTAATCGATACAAGGCCTCAACTCACCGCCCTTCTTTTTCACAAAGAAAAATCCAGCCCCTGCCGGGGACGAGGATTTGCGAATGTGTCCGCGTAAAAGCGCCTCCCTCACGTACTCCTCCATGGCCTCATTCTCCGCTACCGACAGTGGATAGACTTTGCCACGAGGAGGAACGGCACCAGATTGTAACTCTATGGCACAATCGTATGGGCGGTGCGGAGGTAGGGCAACCGCGCGCACCTTATCGAATACATCCCGGTACTCTTCGTATTCAGGAGGCAACAGAGAGTCCGAGGAAGTACACAGCAACTTGACAGGCCCATGGATGCAACTAGCCCCACACTGCGGTGACCACGAGAGGATCTCGGCCGATCTCCAATCGAAAGTCGGATTATGCTTCTGGAGCCAGGGGTACCCCAAGACCACCGAGTAGTGTGGAGACGAAATCACCTGGAGACAGACCGACTCTCTGTGAACGGCACCAATGGCTATCCCCACTGGAAGGGTCTCATGAGTCACGTTTGGCGGCAGAAGGGGTCTGCCGTCTATCGCCTCAAGAGCCAGTGGGGAACCTCGAGGCTGCAGAGGAATGGAATTGGCGGCAGCGAACACACTATCAATGAACACACCACCAGCACCAGAGTCCACCAACGCCTGGGTCGTCACCGAGCCCCCGACCCAGGAGAGGACAACAGTGATCAGTGGTTTGTCAACACGGGAAACCGGGGACGAGGAGACTCCACCCAAGATCTGCCCCCGACAGGATCTCAGGTGCGAGCGTTTCCCGGACGGTTCGGACATGCCAACCGAAAATGCCCACCGAGACCACAGTACATGCATCGGCCCTCGCGTCTCCGGAGTACCCTCTCCCCCTCGGACAGGCGAGCAAACCCCAGCTGCATGGGTTCACCCCCAGACAAGTCATCCCCAGGAGGCGTGGGAGAAGAGGGAGGCACGGGTGGGACAGCAAACGTAGGCGCCAATCTGTTAGAAGGCCTCCGCAGGCTCTCCTTAAAGGAAGGTCTCTCCCTGAGTCTGGTGTCAATCAAAATCAGGAAAGAAATAAGAGACTCGAGCTCCACCGGTAGGTCCTTAGCTGCAACCTCATCCTTCAAGGCATCCGAGAGACCATGAGAGAAAGCAGCGACCAGAGCCTCATTATTCCAGCCCACCTCTGCTGCCAGGGTACGAAACTCAATGGCGTATTCAGCTACGGATCGTGAACCCTGTCTGATGGACATAAGGAGCTTCGCAGCAGAGGCAGCACGAGCCGGCACATCGAATACCTTCCGAAGAGAAGCAACAAAACCGGAAAACTCGGCAACCACCGGATTGTTGTTCTCCCATAAAGGGCTGGCCCAGGCCAAGGCCTTGTCCGAGAGCAGCGAGATCAAGAAGCCCACCTTTGATCTCTCAGTAGGAAAGGCATGTGGCAGCAACTCGAAATAAATGCCCACCTGGTTAAGGAAACCTCGGCACTGAGTTGGCTCTCCCCCAAAGCGCTGTGGAAGGGGGGCAGAACCGGTCATACCCCGAGACACCGCAGGCGCAGCAACAGGTGTCGGGGTAGACTCTGGCGCAACAACCGGAGCGGCAGTAGGAGCGGGCCCAGGAGCGACAACCGACCCATCGGCAACGGAAGCGAAATGAGCCGTGCGTTCAAGCAGGGTTTGCAACGCCACAGCGAACCGACCCAACAGGTGATCCTGCTGATCAAGTCTGGCAACCAGCGTAGGTAGCGAGGATGGCCCTGTACCGTCAAAATTCATGGCTTGGTCCTAATGTCATGGAACCATGAACCAGACGTACAACAAGAGATAAGTGGAAATAAGAAGGCTTTATTGAAAAGCAAAAGCAAATATAAGGCTGGCACTCAAATGTGTGGGATCAATCAGGAAATTGATTTATTCACGTATAAAATTCAGACATAAAATTAAGACCATTTAATAATTATAATAAAAGGTGATAAAACCTGTGGAAATATAACACAATGTATATATGACAATATATAAGAGAATAAAACCGCAAATCAATTGACACTGGGGACGACAATCTGTAGGTGATTGTAAGTATCTCTTAAAGGTGCGTCCTAGTGTAGAATAATGTCCTTCCTAATAGGATCCTCTGATTAAATAAACACTTGTCCAGCAGTGGCCTATGGCCAGATAAGAATAATCCAAAAAGGAAAGTGTGTAGTTTTACCCGATACATGTGTATCGCCGGGTGAGTCACAAAGTGGATACACAGCTGCAAATCGAGGGGTTACAGCGGGGCCAAATCTTTCTTACCCTCCAGTCTGGATCCGATCGCTGAAAAGTCTGTCCCTCTCGCTGGTATTCACCACGCCGTATCAGCTTCTGTGTATGCTGTTTGGCGTCCTCGCTCGAGACAATAGTCACGTGATGCTAGTCTCGCGGGATTTGCCTGTTTGAGAGGTCCGGTCGGTTTCTTCTCGGGATGATTGTAAGTCAGATTTCTATGGAGCGCTCCAATATCTGAAAGACTTTCTCAATGTCTTTGGATCCTTCTTTATGGGGGTGAACTCGCCAGACGCGTTTCGGGGACGTCTCTCCCCTTCCTCAGTGGCTTTATTGAAAAGCAAGCTGTAAGCAAAAGTCCAAACGGATGGCTAAACCGAAGCAGGGTCTACGTAGACAGAGGTCAGGAACCAGAAGGGTAGTCAGACGAAGCCAGGATCAGGAACCAACGGGGTAGTCAGACGAAGCCTGGATCAGGAACCAGCAGGGTAGTCAGACGAAGCCAGGATCAGGAACCAACGGGTAGTCAGACGAAGCCAGGATCAGGAACCAACGGGGTAGTCAGACGAGGCCAGGATCAGGAACCAGAAGCAGCAGCAGTCTTAGAAGCATGTGAACACAGGAGGACCAAGCAAGGAACTGAAGCCACAGACCTCCTATATATATGAGCTAGGCATCCAGCTCCTCCCAGTGGGAAGGAGAAGCCGCAGGGTGGGAGGCTACAAGAAACCCAGAAACCAAGATGGCCGCCAGCACATGTCAAACGAAGGAGAACAGTAAGAAGGTAAGACCATGACAGTCCCTCTCTCAGCAGGTGTGATCTTGGGTGAAGCAGGTTCTCTCAGCAAGGTTCCATCTCTGTGCTGCAGTCTCTCACAACATGTCCTTTCTCTGGCTCAGCATGTAGTAACTTCCAGAAAGCTTCCAGGACCTACGATGATGTCACAATCATGTGACCAATGCTCAATGTTTTATTAACAGCATACTGAGTCCATCTGCCATCTACTGGGCATTTCAGATAATGCAGCCTGTGTAACTTCACAGGGTTACATGCTCCCCCTTGAAAATACTTGCCTTCCACTGGCAAGTCCTAGCCAGGGAGCTTAACAAAAAAACTCAACAGAAAAAGGTTTAGCATACATACAGTACAGTTAACACAGTAACATCCTAGCTAGCTAGTTATCTAGGGTAAAGAGTCGCTAACATTTACCACTTCAGCTAGTGCATGTAGGAAAGTGGCCATTTTAGATGCTGCTTGTGTCAGCGGGGCATAACTGGGCTCTCCTATATTATCATAAACTAAGGCCCTAGGGGGTTGCCGCACTCTGGTGCTGTGTCTCAGTTCTCGCTGTGGGAGAGGATCTTGGGACATCAACTGTGGAACTTCAACTCCTGCCCTCGAAGTAGAGTCTCTAAGGGAAGTTCCAGGCACAAAACATGGACTTTCTGGATTCAACCTTGGAGAACTTTGTGGCCCAGGAGAGGTTTCGGGACTTTGTGAAACCACAGGAGTTAAAGGAGGCAATTGCTGTGTTTCTTCTGCGGGTGATGACCACCACTGATCCTCTGCACTGGGAGTTCCCGGGGTCTCCTCTGTCCCATTTCCAGGACTCTCTGCTGGGTTTTCCTCCAGTTCTTCACTACTCTCTTCCTCTTCATCAGCATACACAACTGGAAGCAGATGGTTTCTATGCCAAGCCTTTATTCGGCCCTCCGGGCCCCTAATGTTGTACACTGGCAGTCCTTCCAGTTTGGACACAACCTCAAACAGGATATCTTTCCATCTGTCAGCCAGTTTGTGTTTTCCAGGCACACCTAGATTCCGGAGAAGAACTTTATCCCCTGCTTGAATCTCCCGATATCTCACCTTAGAATCATACCTTCTTTTGTTCCGTTCTTCCATTTTTGCTGCAGCTTGGGTAGCCAACTCATAGGCCCGATGAAGGTTTTGTTTGAGGTTCCTCACATATTGAAAGTGTGAAGTTGAATCTGTTCCATCAGGAGACACTCCCAAACGGACATCTATCGGCAATCGAGCTTCTCTTCCGAACATTAGGAAATAGGGTGAGAACCCTGTAGATTCATGCCTTGTACAGTTGTATGCGTGGACCATGGCTTCCACATGTTTACTCCAAGACCGCTTCTCGACTTGCTTGAGAGTCCCTAGCATATCTAGGAGGGTCCTATTGAATCGTTCTGGCTGTGCATCCCCTTCCGGATGATAAGGTGTGGTTCTGGACTTCTGCACCTGCAACATGTCCAACAGCTCCTTGATCAACTTACTCTAAAAGTCTCTACCTTGATCAGAGTGTATCCGATTGGGTAGTCCATAGTGAATAAAATACTTCTGCCAAAGGACTTTGGCTACAGTCACAGCCTTTTGATCTTTAGTGGGGAAGGCTTGAGCATATCTGGTGAAATGGTCCGTTACCACCAGCACATTTCCAATTCCCGCTGTATCGCTCTCAATGCAGAGATAGTCCATGCACACAAGATCCATGGGTCCCGTACTTTTCAGATGACCCATAGGGGCAGCTCTCACAGGCAGGGTCTTCCTCTGGATACACCTCCTGCATGTCTTTACATGTTGCTCGACATGTTCCCTCATGCGAGGCCAATAGAACCGATCTTGTACTAGGCCATAGGTTTTGTCCACCCCGAGATGCCCATGTTGATCGTGGAGAGCTCTCAGGACCATGCCACGGTGTCTGTGCGGTAGTACCAATTGTTTTCTGTCAGGGTTATCATGATACTTCACAACCCTATAGAGTACTCCATCTTCGAGATGTAGTCGGCTCCATTCTCTTCGGTATAATTCTCTTTGACTCACAGGTAGAGAAGTCAGCAATTTAGGATTCTTAGTCTTTATGGCTCTGATAACTATCCCAATATACCAGTCCTGCGCTTGAGCCTTCCTCTTGTCTTCTGTGGTTATACTGGACCACTGCTGAAGCATGACTGGAGCATGGAACACCTCAGGCACGGCTTCTGGAGAGTGGCTAATGGAGTCTATCCCTCTTAGCTCGGCAAATTCTTCTTGACTCTCGGCCACCACATACATCTGACAAAAGGCTCCTACCCCCGGCCCAGGGATCTCTTCCCACTCCTCTTCTTCTTGGTGAGGAGGGAGTCTAGGTCTGCGGGACAGGGCATCTGCGCTGACATTCTTGGGCCCAGGCTTGTACTTCAGGCTGAAACTGTAGCTTGACAAGGCAGCCAACCACCTATGTCCTGTGGCATCCAGCTTAGCTGTAGTCTGGATGTAGGTAAGTGGATTGTTGTCAGTCCTTACTTCGAATGTTGCTCCATACAAATAGTCATGCAGCTTATCCACAATGGCCCACTTGAGTGCCAGAAACTCCAATTTATGGACTGGATAGTTCTTCTCTGCTCCTGTAAGACTTCTACTTATATAAGCCACCGGCCTCAATCCTTCTGGATAACTTTGGTGCAATACACCCCCTAGGCCTTCCATACTGGCATCCACATGGAGGATATATGGTTTCTCAGGGTCTGCATAGGCTAAGACAGGAGCTTCTGTAAGTCTCTTCTTCAATGTCAGAAAGGCATCTTCACATCCTGAAGTCCATTTTTCTCCAAAGGGGTCTTTAGGATATAGTGCCTTAGCACCCTTTACGTCAGAGGTAATCTTCAGTAGGTCATGTAACTCTCGAGCAATCTTTGAGTAGTCTTTCACGAACCTTCGGTAGTAACCACAGAATCCGAGAAAGGACCGCAACTCACTGATGTTATTTGGTCTTGGCCAATTCAACACTGCTTCAATTTTAGCAGGATCTGTGGCTACTCCTTCAGCGGAGACTATGTGCCCCACATAAGTGACAGAGTTCTGGGCAAATCGGCATTTGTCCACTGATAGCTTCAGGCCTTCAGCTTGAAGTCGATCCAACACCTTTAGCAATCTTTGTTCATGCTCCTCTGGTGTCTTCCCGAAGACAATTAGGTCATCTAGATACACTAGACACTCTTTGGGATTCATATCCCCCACAGTTTTCTCCATCAGCCTCTGAAAAGTAGCAGGAGCTCCTGTGACTCCCTGTGGCATTCTGGTAAACTGGAAGAACCCCAAAGGGCAGATGAACGCTGTCTTTTCCTGATCCTCCTTCTTCATGGGTACCTGATAATATCCAGACCTCAAGTCAAGCACACTGAACCACTGGCTGCCAGATAGGGCGTTCAGAAGATCCTCTATCCGGGGCAAAGTGTACTGATCTGGCACAGTCCTCTTGTTCAGAGTACGGTAGTCCACACATAGCCGAACTGAACCATTCTTTTTCCTCACTACCACAATAGGTGAGGCATAGGGGCTCCGGGACTCTGTGATGATGCCTGCTCCTTCCATCTGCTGGAGTATGTCCCGGACATCTTCCACATCTCGAGGGGGTATTCTTCTTGACCTTTCTCTGAAAGGAGTAGGATCAGCAAGTCTTATAGCATGGGTGGCACTCTTAGAACACCCCACGTCCATCTCTGCTCTGGAGAACACTCCCTCTCGGGTGGCCAGTTTTGAACGAAGGCTGTCTTTCCACTGCTGTGGTAGAGGAGAATCTTCTAGATCAAAATCTAAAGGTGCTTTCACATGATCCTTCTGTTCTGCACTCACAGACATGATGGACGAAACTTGATCTAAATGGTGTATCACGCCAATCTTCTGATGACGATCAATCCGGATTTCTGTGGGGGTTAAATTCTGTACCATCACAGGAAAGCTCCGACACCACCTTTTTCGCCAATCTTTTACCTCAGGTATGAGAGTCCACCCCTTCTTCTGATCCTCTTCAGGCAGAGACTCAATAAGGTATTGTCCAGTTCCCCCCAACATTTCATGGTGCATTGAGGCTATGGTTCGTAAGGTTTTGGTCTCACCAGGCTTCACAAATGCGGATTCTGTTCCTGAATAGTGGCACGACCCTGGTTTTGTTTCAAGGGCTAGTCGTCTACACTCTTTTCCTAGGACAGAGCTGACCTCCATCAATCGGTCTAAGGAGACGTCTCCCACTTCGGTCAGATAGGCCTTGAATACATCCTGTACCATCTTTGCATTAGTACCCAATATTATTGGGGCACACACTTTCTTGGCTGCAGGGCATATCAAAACTTCCAGCTCCATAGGACATATCATCCCGGTGTTTAACTGGGGAATAGTTATGGTCACTTTTATGCATCCCTCCACAGGTTGAGCTTGAGACCCAACGCCCCATAGCTGAAACTCTCCTGCAGGTTCCATAGGAATGTGTTTCAAATGACGTTCATAGAAGTCTCTGTAGATAATGGTGACTTGAGAACCTGTATCTAGTAATGCTGAAGCATGAATTCCTTCTACTTGCACGTGTATCAAAGATTTTGGCCCAATCTTGGCCCCTACAGATAAACTATATGTAGGCCGGGTCTTCCGTCGCTTGTAAGACCTGGTCATTTGAGTCTCCTCAAGCTCGGTTGCCAGCACCTCCACATCCACCTCCATGGAATTCGCAGGGCACTCCCGCTGAAAATGCCCTGACTTTCCACATTTAAAGCAGTCCCCTCGGCGGGGTGAATCCTCAGGAAACAGTTTTTTCTGAGTCTTCCTGTGTTGCCCCCCACTTCCAGGGGGAGGATCTGCTCTCTCTGGTGGTGATTTGCATAAGAGCTCCAATTCAGCCACCTTCTTCCTAAGAGCTGACAGTTCTGTATCCTCTTTCTCCTTCTGTAGGGGTGGACACGTCTGATCTTCCAATCTCCTGGCTGTATTTATTAATGTGGAATAAGGCAGAACTTTATCATCCAACTTGGCTCTCAGCAGAATCATAACTGGATTATTGGTCAAACCACCTCTCTGAATTTGCTTAGATAGCCGAGCATCCAACTCAGAGGCAGTGACTGCTCCTTTATGGAATAACTTTCCAAGCGATAGCTGTAACCGGTTGATATAGTCAGTGGCTTTTTTCATGCTCCTTCTGCTTAGTGGCTAGGAACTTAACCAACAGATCATCCAAATCTTCTGATCTCCCATAAGCATCCTGTAAAACTTGTAGATAGTCGTGCACAGTAGCTTGCCCATTTACTCCCTTGTACAGTCTTATCATGTCTGTAGCGGGAAAACGGAGACTCTCCACCAACCGCTGTTTCTTTATGGTATCCGTACAAGACCATTCCTCTAACAACTGCATAGCATTATCCTTCCAGACCTCAAAAGGCTCTTCTCCTGAAGGAACAGGCTGATTCCCAGAAAACACCTTTAGTTTGCGGTAACTATGAGTGTGGTTTGCCGTCACTATGGCTTCTGAGAGTTTCTGTAGTATGTCCGATACATCACTACCTCCTGTAGGCAGGGTGCGTACTTCAGGGTTGTCTGGTTTCAGTAATGCTGTAGATGGATGAGATTCTGCTTTAGGAGTAATCATCCCCTATCCTCTAGGAGGATGGGCAGCTTGTTTAGGAATGGCTCCGGTCTTCCCGGGGATGGGAGTCAGGAGCTTAGAATAATTTTCTGTGACATAATCTCTCTGTTCTAATTTAAAGGGTTGTTGCAGTGAGACCCTTTCTTTCTTATCAAGGAGAGCGTACACTAAGGAGCATCCTTCATCCAGGGGCTCCATATAAATGAACGTTGGTAGGCATCTCATGGTCTCCCAAGTCCGTATGACAATATATTAACATGTAAGTTTGGCCTCCGGAATCCTGCAGGATATCCCTGACGGTCGCCATTTCTATTCCCAGTCGAATTTCTACACACAAGATGACGTGATTCATCTCACAGCAGGATGGGACTTTGCATAACATCACAGCTTGCTGTAATGGTACATTTCTTTGCTGGGCCCACTCTTTTGCAAAGGAGGGAGTGGCCTGAGGACTTAACTTATTCTCACTGGTTGTACCCCAGTTCATCTCAGCAGTGCCTCCACATGTAACGGGGTTTTGAGGGCGCCCCCTAGTGTCTTTGGGGTCCCTAAACCTAGTTAACTCACTATGCCTGACAGGCGGATCCTGAGCCTCCGCTATCTGGGAGCTGGGGTACATGTCTGCGGCAGTGCCTCCACCCAGTGGAGCATCCGGGGTAGGGATGTGGGGTCCCACTGGGAACATACTTAGTGCAATGAGACTGACACAGCCTAACTGGAATTCACTTTATATAGTAAGCAGCAAATTAACCAACATACATAAGAAAATACAATAGAGTAATACAGGTAACAATGCAATGTGGATTTTCCTCACCCACCCACAAGCACGCCTGTGTCCCACCCCCTTATCTTCGCCCTAGTGGCCGTTGGTGCACATAGGAGAGTTGGGGCCCTTAAAGTCCTGCTCGGCAGGGTCACTGAAGCAGCCTGAGCTGTGTAATGTCCGTCACTGGACCTCAGAGTCTTTACTGTGAGTGAGGAGACAGGTGCCCTGTGGTGATACAGGGAGAGGTTTGGCTTACCCTCACAACACGATTAGCCAGGTCAGTCAGCAGCAGTCTCCTCTCACTGGATTCACCAGACATCTGGACTCAGTGCTTGTCTTTGCCAGCAGGTCCCTCTCTCAGCAGGTGTGATCTTGGGTGAAGCAGGTTCTCTCAGCAAGGTTCCATCTCTGTGCTGCAGTCTCTCACAACATGTCCTTTCTCTGGCTCAGCATGTAGTAACTTCCAGAAAGCTTCCAGGACCTACGATGATGTCACAATCATGTGACCAATGCTCAATGTTTTATTAACAGCATACTGAGTCCATCTGCCATCTACTGGGCATTTCAGATAATGCAGCCTGTGTAACTTCACAGGGTTACATAAGTCAATGGGGACGGATCCATTTTTACTGACACAATATGGTGCAATTGAAACCGGATCCGTCCCCCATTGACCGGATCCGTTTTGACTTAGACTTTTTTTTAAAGAATAATGCAAAAGGATACGTTCTGAACAGATACAAGCGTTTGCACTATCGGTGCGGATCTGTCTGTGCAGATACGAGACGGATCCGCACCGAACGCAGGTGTGAAAGTAGCCTTAGAAGTTTAGAAACAATACTTGAAATTTTTACGCATATTTCTTAAACCTACTTTTTAAAGAGGTTCTCCGGGCTTTTAATATTAATGATCTATCCTCAAGATAGGTGATCAGTATCGGATTGGCGGGGATTCGACATCCAGCACACCCACAGCTGTATGAGGAGAAGGCGCACGTCGTCTCCTGTCCTGCTCGCCGCTGTCGTGTCTCTGGCAAGCAGGAAGAGAGACGGCAGGCGTGCACAGCGTGTACCTTCTCTTCATACAGCTGATGGACTGGGGGTGTCGGAGCCCTTCCCCTCCCGATCTGATATCAAAGACCTCCGCTGACCAATGATCTTGATGCTCTGCTGGATCCTATGGTTCTCTTGTGTGCCGGCACACTTACTTGCACGTGTGTAGTAGGGATATGGGAACGCCAATTTTCCCTTTCATCCTCCATGACGGCATACCATACCATGACCCGTCTCCAACCAGGTAGGGACAGGATGTATAAATTTGACCCTCCTTCAGCTCTTCCTCAGTGTCTTCCTGTCCCTCCACGTAGGAGAAGGATCATCCTCATGGCACATGCTATGAGCCCGTTCTGTTTCAGGCAGGCAGAGCGGTAAGAAAAAAGACATGCCTTATCTGCACATGAGGGAGCGACAGCACCGTGCCCTAGTTGGGTATTGAGGTGCTGTGAAGATGGCCAGATTGCTGCTCCTTACCTCCCGCTGTGCGCGTCGGGTGCGGAAGTCCATGTGTGACCGGACACTCAGTGAGTCTATCCGGTCTGTTGGAAAGCTGCTCATCGCGATCCGATAGTTTCGGCTCTCGCGATAACGCCACCGGAAGTCGTATGCGGCTCATGTGCGTTCCAAATGGAACTTCCGCTCTATAGAATGCACGCTGAGGGGGGCAGAGCTACAAGTCGGCGCGCTGGATCATGGCGGAATTCGCCCACTGATCTGAGGTCTGCAGGTGAGAGTATTTAACCACCTCAGCCCCCCTAGCTTAAACACCCTTAATGACCAGACCGCTTTTTACAATTCTGCACTACACTACTTTCACGGTTTATTGCTCGGTCATACAACTTACCACCCAAATAAATTTTACCTCCTTTTCTTCTCACCAATAGAGCTTTCATTTGGTGGTATTTCATTGCTGCTGACATTTTAACTTTTTTTGTTATTAATCAAAATTTACCAAACATTTTGCAAAAAAATGACATTTTTCACTTTCAGTTGTGAAATTAAAAAAAAAAAATATATATTTCTATATAAATTTTTCTCTAAATTTATTGTTCTACATGTCTTTGATAAAAAAAATGGTTTGGGTAAGGCCTCATGCACACGACCGTTTTTTTTTAAGGTCCGCAAAAATGGGGTCCGTAGGTCCATGATCCGTGACCGTTTTTCGTCCGTGGGTCTTCCTTGTTTTTTGGAGGATCCACGGACATGAAAAATGAAAAAAAAATCTAAGTCAAGTTTGCCATTGAAATGATAGGAAAAAACGGACACGGATCACGGACACGGATCACGGACACGGATCACGGACGCGGATGACAATCTTGTGTGCATCCGTGATTTTTCACGGACCCATTGACTTGAATGGGTCCGTGAACCGTTGGCCGTGAAAAAAATAGGACAGGTCATATTTTTTTCACGGCCAGGAAACACGGATCACGGATGCGGCTGCCAAACGGTGCATTTTCCGATTTTTCCACGTACCCATTGAAAGTCAATGGGTCCACGAAAAAAAATGGAAAACGCCACAACGCCCATGGATGCACACAACGGTCGTGTGCATGAGGCCTAAAAGTTATAGCGTTTACAAACTATAGTACAAAAATGTGAATTTCTGCTTTTTGAAGCAGCTCTGACTTTCTGAGCACCTGTCATGTTTCCTGAAGTTCTACAATGCCCAGACAGTAGAAAAAACCCTCAACCATTTCAGAAAGTAGACACCCTAAGGTATTTGCTGATGGGCATAGTGAGTTCATAGAACTTTTTATTTTTTGTCACAAGTTAGTGGAAAATGATGATTTTTTTTCCTTACAAAGTCTCATATTCCACTAACTTGTGACAAAAAATAAAAACTTCCATGAACTCACTATGCCCATCACGAAATACCTTGGGGTGTCTTCTTTCCAAAATGGGGTCACTTGTGGGGTAGTTATACTGCCCTGGCATTTTAGGGGCCCTAATGCGTGAGAAGTAGTTTGAAATCAAAATGTGTAAAAAATGCCCTGTGAAATCCTAAAGGTGCTCTTTGGAATGTGGCCCGTTTGCCCACCTAGGCTGCAAAAAAGTGCCACACATGTGGTATCGCCGTATTCAGGAGAAGTCGGGCAATGTGTTTTGGGGTGTCTTTTTACACATGCCCATGCTGGGTGAGATAAATATCTCTGTCAAATGACAACTTTGTATAAAAAAATGGGAAAAGTTGTCTTTTAGAGAGATATTTCTCTCACCCAGCATGGGTATATGTAAAAAGACACTCCAAAACACATTGCCCAACTTCTCCTGAGTACGGCGATACCACATGTGTGACACTTTTTTGCAGCCTAGGTGCGCAAAGGGGCCCAAATTCATTTTAGGAGGGCATTTTTAGACATTTGGATTCCAGACTTCTTCTCACGCTTTAGGGCCCCTAAAATGCCAGGGTAGTATAAATACCCCACATGTGACCCCATTTTGGAAAGAAGACACCCCAAGGTATTCCGTGAGGGGCATGGCGAGTTCATAGAAGTTTTTTTTGGCACAAGTTAGCAGAAATTGATTTATGAATTTTTTCTCACAAAGTCTCCCTTTCCGCTAACTTGTGACAAAAAATAAAATTTTACATCAACTCGCCATGCCCCTCACAAAATACCTTGGGGTGACTTCTTTCCAAAATGGGGTCACATGTGGGGTATTTATACTGCCCTGGCATTTTAGGGGCCCTAAAGCGTGAGAAGAAATCTGGGATCCAAATGTCTAAAAAATGTTATGCATTTGGATTCCGTGAGGGGTATGGTGAGTTCATGTGAGATTTTATTTTTTTGTCCCAAGTTAGTGGAATATGAGACTTTGTAAGAAAAAAAATAAAAAATAAATCAATTTCCACTAACTTGCGCCAAAAAAATGTCTGAATGGAGCCTTACAGGGGGTGATCAATGACAGGGGGGTGATCAGGGAGTCTATATGGGGTGATCACCACCCTGTCATTGATCAACCCCCTGTCATTGATCACCCCCCTGTAAGGCTCCATTCAGAGGTCCGTATGTGTTTTGCGGATCCACGTATGCATGGATCGGATCCGCAAAACACATACGGACGTCTGAATGGAGCCTTACAGGGGGTGATCAATGACAGGGGGTGATCAGGGAGTCTATATGGGGTGATCACCCCCCTGTCATGGATCACCCCCCTGTAAGGCTCCATTCAGACGTCTGTATGTGTTTTGCGGATCCGATCCATGGATCCGTGGATCCGCAAAACACATACGGACCTCTGAATGGAGCCAGACTTATAGGAGGGTGATCAATGACAGGGGGGTGATCAGGGAGTCTATATGGGCTATATGTCATTGATCACCCCCCTGTAAGGCTCCATTCAGACGTCCGTATGTGTTTTGCGGATCCGCGGATCCATGGATCGGATCAGCAAAACACATACGGACGTCTAAATGGAGCCTTACAGGGGGTGATCAATGACCGGTGGGGGATCAATGACAGGGGGTGATCAGGGAGTCTAATATGGGGTGATCAGGAGTTAATAAGGGGTTAATAAGTGACAGGGGGGGGGTGTAGTGTAGTGGTGTTTGGTGCTACTTATTACTGAGCTGCCTGTGTCCTCTGGTGGTCGATCCAAGCAAAAGGGACCACCAGAGGACCAGGTAGCAGGTATATTAGACGCTGTTATCAAAATAGCATCTAATATACCTGTTAGGGGTTTAAAAAATCGCATCTACAGCGTGCCAGCGAACGATCGCCGCTGGCAGGCTGTAGATCAGCTAGTTTACCTCTGGTTCCTGTGAACGCGCGCGCCTGTGTGCGCGCGTAAACAGGAAATTTCGCGTCTAGCGAGATGACGCCCCGGCGCGTCCACTCGGAATAACAGGGCCGCCGCAAAGACGCAATCCTGCGTACAGCGGTCCTGTAGTAGTTAAGAGGGGTTTGTAGAGGGGATGGTGCAAACATGTCTGAGCAAGCTAGTCAGATGGAAACCTCTCAGGGACCTTCTATCATAAGTTAAGGTCCTGGGGAGGGGGGAATGCTGGTTACATTACCCTTTGCTAAACCCAGTATGTGCCCATCTCTCTCTCTTTCTATGGCTTCTCTCCCTGTGTGAATGCAGAGTGAAAAGGACGTAGCTTAGAAGTCAACGGTTATTCTAAGCTGAATGTACCTGCACTCGTCATATCGCAGAAGATAGGCAGCTTAAGGCTGGGCAAGTACCAACTTGGGAGACTGGTTGGGGATCCTTTATTCCGTAGAATTTTAGCTAGTCCAAAAACTAAAAAATGTGTGATGTGCTCAGCTAGATTGCCCGACACATATAACAAAAAGCTTTGCAAGAAATGTACCTCTAATATGGTGAAGGACTTAGTCCCATCAATTAGAGAGGAGCTGCGAGATGAAATAAGGGCCTACCTGGTTGGAGGGAAATCCCCAGATAAAAAACTGTTTATTTCAAAAGCAATGAAACGTCGCCTCCCCTTCTGTGAAGAAGACGACACCTGTCACAACCAGACAGCTGAGAAGCTCTGACAGAGGCCTTTCAGAACCTCCCCCTTGAGTTCTGTGTTGTGGTATTCAGCTCCTCCTCTCATTAGCGTCTCTCAGCTGTTATGTGTTGGACTAATTGTTTCCCTTTAAATTCTTCCCCAGAATGCTTTTCTGGGCGGCTTATATTTCTTCCTGGAGTATGTGTGCTTGCCCATCTGGTTCTCCTCTCCTCCACAAAGTTAAGTGTTACACTGTTATCTGTTATTCCTGTATTTGCTATCGATTCCGCTCCACTTTCTCAGAAATCATTAAAGGGCATAGTTCACAATATCCGTTTAATTGTGAGTGATGCTCATGTTGAGGATGTGTCATGTTTCGTCCTTAGCGGTTTGCCCACCCCGCTGGTGTTGGGGCTGCCCTAAGCATAACCCCACCATTGATTGGCAAGAGAAGCAAATAAATGGTTGGAGTGACTTTTGCAGAGAGAATTGCCTCATGACATCTGTTTCTGAGGTTGCTACTAAGACTATACCATCTTTTCTCTCTGAATTTTCGGATGTCTTCTCTGAGAGTGGAGTTCAGGATTTGCCCCCGCACAGGGAGTACGATTGCCCTATTAATCTCATCCCAGACGCCAAGCTGCCTAAATCTCGTTTATACAATCTTTCCCAACCTGAGAGGATCGCTATGCGTGCTTATATCTCTGAGAGTCTGAGAAAGGGACACATACGACCCTCGAAGTCACCTGTTGCCGCTGGTTTTTTCTTTGTTAAGAAAAAAGATGGTTCTTTAAGACCTTGTCTGGATTTCAGGGAGCTGAACAATATCACAATTCGTGACCCTTATCCGCTTCCTCTGATCCCGGACCTATTTAACCAGGTTGTTGGGGCTAAAGTCTTTTCCAAATTAGATTTAAGAGGGGCATACAACCTGGTCAGGGTCAGAGAAGGGGACGAATGGAAGACGGCCTTCAATACCCCTGAGGGCCATTTTGAGAATTTGGTTATGCCTTTTGGTTTGATGAATGCCCCAGCCGTTTTCCAGCATTTCGTGAACAGCATTTTTTATCATTTGATGGGAAAATTTGTATTGGTGTATTTGGATGACATTTTGATTTTTTCTCCCGATTTCAAAACTCATAAGGAACATTTACGTCAGGTCTTGCTCATCCTGCGGGAGAATAAATTATATGCGAAACTGGAAAAATGTGTGTTTGCGGTTCCAGAAATTCAATTTCTGGGGTTTCTTCTCTCCGCTTCTGGTTTTCGCATGGACCCAGAGAAGGTCCGCGCTGTGCTTGAGTGGAAGCTTCCTGAGAATCAAAAGGCGCTGATGCGTTTTTTGGGCTTTGCCAATTATTACAGGAAGTTCATCTTGAATTATTCTTCTATTGTTAAACCACTCACTGATATGACCAGAAAGGGGGTAGATTTTTCTTCTTGGTCAGTAGAGGCGTGTAAGGCTTTTTCTGATATCAAGGAGAGTTTTGCTTCCGCTCCCATCTTGGTGCAACCTGATGTTTCGTTACCCTCTGATAAGTCACCATTTTTTGGTGCATATGGGTTTCATCCACAGTTTGGGACTTTCTCGGGAGAGGGGTCTTCTGGTTTACCTGATGAGGACAGATTCTCCTCGTCTTTGTCATCTATTTGGCAAAAGATTCAAGATAATCTAAAGAGCATGAGTGAGAGATATAAGCGTGTGGCTGATAAGAGACGTGTGCTTGGTCCGGACCTGAATGTTGGTGATCTGGTGTGGTTGTCTACCAAGAATATCAAATTGAAGGTTCCCTCCTGGAAGTTGGGTCCTAGGTTTATTGGGCCTTACAAAATCCTGTCTGTCATCAATCCTGTTGCATACCGTCTTGATCTTCCTCAGACTTGGAAGATCCATAATGTTTTTCATAAGTCCTTATTGAAACCTTATGTTCAACCCATTGTACCCTCGCCTTTGCCTCCTCCTCCGATTATGGTTGATGGGAATCTTGAATTTCAGGTCTCTAGGATTGTGGATTCTCGTCTTGTCCGCGGTTCTCTTCAGTACCTTGTTCACTGGGAGGGGTATGGTCCTGAGGAGAGGATGTGGGTCTCAGTGACGGACATTAAAGCCTCTCGTCTCATCAAGGCTTTCCATAGGTCCCATCCTGAGAAGGTGGGTTCTGAGTGTCCGGAGTCCACTCGTAGAGGGAGGGGTACTGTCACAACCAGACAGCTGAGAAGCTCTGACAGAGGCCTTTCAGAACCTCCCCCTTGAGTTCTGTGTTGTGGTATTCAGCTCCTCCTCTCATTAGCGTCTCTCAGCTGTTATGTGTTGGACTAATTGTTTCCCTTTAAATTCTTCCCCAGAATGCTTTTCTGGGCGGCTTATATTTCTTCCTGGAGTATGTGTGCTTGCCCATCTGGTTCTCCTCTCCTCCACAAAGTTAAGTGTTACACTGTTATCTGTTATTTTCTGTTTGCTGGATCCCAGGTGACCCTGACTCCCTCCGTGTCTGGTGTAGGGAGCCGGTGGTCGTGTCCCCTCACTATTGTAGGGTGCTCAGGGCTTTATAGTCAAGGTTCGTGGATATGCATACCTCCACCATTCGGATCTATGCATAGGCTGAGCAGCCAGGGAAAGTGCCAGGTCTTCTACAGGGGTCTCCCTTTCGTTCCTTAGCTTTTGGATCCAGCGAGACATTTATGCATGTTGTTTTGCCTTGTTACCTGTACACATTCCGTGACAACACCCTATTAACAACCTGCCCCAAAGTTGATGTATCTCTATCTAAACTAGTTAAAGGGGCTAATGCTCTCACATTTGAAGATATGGGGACTTTAAAAGACCCCATGGACAAAAAAAGCTGATCAGGTTCTTAAAAAGGTCTGGGAGGCTAGCACAGCGTTATTTAAGCCAAATCTGACGGCCACATCCGTATCGAGGTCTTTAAAAAGGTGGCTGTTACAGTTAGAGGTTCTCCTGAAAGAAGGAGCCTCTTATGATACTCTAAAAGACTCCTTTCCCCTACTAGTGAAAGCCGTCAATTTCCTGTCAAACTCCACGGCAGAGTCAGTCAGAATGGCTGCTAAGACCTCAGGCCTATCAGTAGTAGCTAGGAGAGCTCTCTGGTTAAAATCCTGGTCCGGCGATACCAGTTCAAAAACAAGACTTTGTAGTTTACCCTTTCATGGGAACCTACTGTTTGGCCAAGACCTTGAATCCATTTTAGAGAAGGACTCGGACTCAAAAAAGTAATTCCCTAAAGATACAAACAAAAGGAAATTTCCTTTTCACAGGATTAAAAAAGGGAGCTCTTTCCAGGCCAAGAGAACATCTAGGCGCACTCCTTGGTCAAAAGAGAAAAATCAAAAAAGTGGTAACAGAGGTTTCCTATTTACCCCAAGAAATACAGACTCTACTAAACAATGATGCCAGGGAGGTAGGAGAAAGACTGAAGCTTTTCTTAAAAGAATGGGAAGATATCACAGTAAATCCCTGGGTGTTAAACATAATTTCAAAAGGTTACAATATTACCTTTCGCCTTCCTCCTCCCCCAAATGTATTCAGAATAACCCCCATCCAAAGATCGGCTGTTCTACAGAAAAAATTGGAAGAGGGGATTCGGGATTTGTTGCCCCAAAAGGCTATTATTCCGGTTCCTCTCTCTCAACAGAGGAAAGGTTATTATTCAACCATTTTTCTGGTTAAAAAAAACAGACGGAAAGTCTCGACTAATAATAAACTTAAAAAGATAAAAAAATGCATAAAATACGTCCGGTTCAAAATGGAAACAATAAGATCTATAATAAACCTGTTAAAAGAGAGAGATTTTTTAGCATCAATAGACCTAAAAGAAGCTTATTTCCATATCCCGGTTTGTGAAGAATCTCAAAAGTTTCTCCGCATAGCGGTTTTGTTAGGAAGAAAACTATGTCATTTCCAATTTCAGGTACTCCCATTTGGAATTACCTCTGCCCCAAGGGTATTTACCAAGGTAATGTTGGAGGTAGTGGCCCACTTAAGAAGACGAAACATCCTGATATTCCCCTACCTAGACGACCTGTTGATTGTAGGCAAGTCAGAGACAGCTCTCGAAAACAACCTGTTTCTGACTTGCCAAAGACTGTACCAAACAGGGTGGCTGATAAATTGGAAAAAGTCAAATCCTTGCTCATCTCAGAATTTAACATTCCTGGGGGTTCGTCTAGATACGATTCACCAAGAGACAAGTCTTACAACCCAGAAGGTAATGGGGATAAGAAAAAAGGTAACAAATTTCCAAAATCTATCCGTATGTACGATCAAACAAGCGAAGACACTACTAGTCTCCCTGACCTCATGCATCCCGGCTGTAAGATGGGTTCAGTTCCACACTCAGATCCTGCAACAATGGATTTTAGAGAGTTGGAACAGAAGCCCGGATTCTCTAGAGATAAAAATTCAAATCCCTGGACCAGTGTTTCAGTCCCTGCAGTGGTAATATTTTTGTTATTGTGGTGAACGGTAACAATGAGGAAAACATCTAGTAAGGGACGTGGACATGGTCGTGGTGGTGTTAGTGGACCCTCTGGTGCTGGGAGAGGACGTGACCGTTCTGCCACAGCCACACGTCCTAGTGTACCAACTACCTCAGGTCCCAGTAGCCGCCATAATTTACAGCGATATTTGGTGGGGCCCAATGACGTTCTAAGGATGGTAAGGCCTGAGCAGGTACAGGCATTAGTCAATTGGGTGGCCGACAGTGGATCCAGCACGTTCACATTATCTCCCACCCAGTCTTCTGCAGAAAGTGCACAGATGGCGCCTGAAAACCAAGCCCATCAGTCTGTCACATCACCCCCATGCATACCAGGGAAACTGTCTGAGCCTCAAGTTATGCAGCAGTCTCTTATGCTGTTTGAAGACTCCGCTGGCAGGGTTTCCCAAGGGCATCCACCTAGCCCTTCCCCAGCGGTGGAAGACATAGAATGCACTGACGCACAACCACTTATGTTTCCTGATGATGAGGACATGGGAATACCACCTCAGCACGTCTCTGATGATGACGAAACACAGGTGCCAACTGCTGCGTCTTTCTGCAGTGTGCAGACTGAACAGGAGGTCAGGGATCAAGACTGGGTGGAAGACGATGCAGGGGACGATGAGGTCCTAGACCCCACATGGAATGAAGGTCGTGCCACTGACTTTCACAGTTCGGAGGAAGAGGCAGTGGTGAGACCAAGCCAACAGCGTAGCAAAAGAGGGAGCAGTGGGCAAAAGCAGAACACCTACCGCCAAGAGACTCCGCCTGCTACTGACCGCCGCCATCTGAGACCGAGCACCCCAAAGGCAGCTTCAAGGAGTTCCCTGGCATGGCACTTCTTCAAACAATGTGCTGACGACAAGACCCGAGTGGTTTGCACGCTGTGCCATCAGAGCCTGAAGCGAGGCATTAACGTTCAGAACCTTAGCACAACCTGCATGACCAGGCACCTGCATGCAAAGCATGAACTGCAGTGGAGTAAACACCTTAAAAACAAGGAAGTCACTCAGGCTCCCCCTGCTACCTCTTCTGCTGCTGCCGCCTTGGCCTCTTCCTCCGCCTCTGGAGGAACATTGGCACCTGCCGCCCAGCAAACAGAGGATGTACCACCAACACCACCACCACCTCCGTCACCAAGCATCTCAACCATGTCACACGCCAGCATTCAGCTCTCCATCTCACAAACATTTGAGAGAAAGCGTAAATTCCCACCTAGCCACCCTCGATCCCTGGCCCTGAATGCCAGCATTTCTAAACTACTGGCCTATGAAATGCTGTCATTTAGGCTGGTGGACACAGACAGCTTCAAACAGCTCATGTCGCTTGCTGTCCCACAGTATGTTGTTCCCAGCCGGCACTACTTCTCCAAGAGAGCCGTGCCTTCCTTGCACAACCAAGTATCCGATAAAATCAAGTGTGCACTGTGCAACGCCATCTGTGGCAAGGTCCACCTAACCACAGATACGTGGACCAGTAAGCATGGCCAGGGACGCTATATCTCCCTAACTGCACACTGGGTAAATGTAGTGGCGGCTGGGCCCCAGGTGGAGAGCTGTTTAGCGCACGTCCTTCCGCCGCCAAGGATCGCAGGGCAACATTCTTTGCCTCCTGTTGCCTCCTCCTCCTACTCGGCTTCCTCCTACCCTTCTTCCACCTGCTCATCCAGTCAGCCACACACCTTCACCACCAACTTCAGCACAGCCCGGGGTAAACGTCAGCAGGCCATTCTGAAACTCATATGTTTGGGGGACAGGCCCCACACCGCACAGGAGTTGTGGCGGGGTATAGAACAACAGACCGACGAGTGGTTGCTGCCGGTGAGCCTCAAGCCCGGCCTGGTGGTATGCGATAATGGGCGAAATCTCGTTGCAGCTCTGGGACTAGCCAGTTTGACGCACATCCCTTGCCTGGCGCATGTGCTGAACTTGGTGGTGCAGAAGTTCATTCACAACTACCCCGACATGTCAGAGCTGCTGCATAAAGTGCGGGCCGTCTGTTCGCGCTTCCGGCGTTCACATCCTGCTGCTGCTCGCCTGTCTGCGCTACAGCGTAACTTCGGCCTTCCCGCTCACCGCCTCATATGCGACGTGCCCACCAGGTGGAACTCCAACTTGCACATGCTGGACAGACTGTGCGAGCAGCAGCAGGCCATAGTGGAGTTTCAGCTGCAGCACGCACGGGTCAGTTGCACTGCGGAACAGCACCACTTCACCACCAATGACTGGGCCTCCATGTGAGACCTGTGTGCCCTGTTGCGCTGTTTCGAGTGCTCCACCAACATGGCCAGTGGCGATGACGCCGTTATCAGCGTTACAATACCACTTCTATGTCTCCTTGAGAAAACACTTAGGGCAATGATGGAAGAGGAGGTGGCCCAGGAGGAGGAGGAGGAGGAGGAAGAGGGGTCATTTTTAGCACTTTCAGGCCGGTCTCTTGAAAGTGACTCAGAGGGAGGTTTTTTGCAACAGCAGAGGCCAGGTACAAATGTGGCCAGCCAGGGCCCACTACTGGAGGACGAGGAGGACGAGGATGAGGAGGAGGTGAAGGAGGATGAGGATGAAGCATGGTCACAGCGGGGTGGCACCCAACGCAGCTCGGGCCCATCACTGGTGCGTGGCTGGGAGGAAACGCAGGACGATGACGATACGCCTCCCACAGAGGACAGCTTGTCCTTACCTCTGGGCAGCCTGGCACACATGAGCGACTACATGCTGCAGTGCCTGCGCAACGACAGCAGAGTTGCCCACATTTTAACGTGTGCGGACTACTGGGTTGCCACCCTGCTGGATCCACGGTACAAAGACAATGTGCCCACCTTACTTCCTGCACTGGAGCGTGATAGGAAGATGCGCGAGTACAAGTGCACGTTGGTAGACGTGCTACTGAGAGCATTCCCAAATGTCACAGGGGAACAAGTGGAAGCCCAACGCCAAGGCAGAGGAGGAGCAAGAGGTCACCAAGGCAGCTGTGTCACGGCCAGCTCCTCTGAGGGCAGGGTTAGCATGGCAGAGATGTGGAAAAGTTTTGTCAACACGCCACAGCTAACTGCACCACCACCTGATACGCAACGTGTTAGCAGGAGGCAACATTTCACTAACATGGTGGAACAGTACGTGTGCACACCCCTCCACGTACTGACTGATGGTTCGGCCCCATTCAACTTCTGGGTCTCTAAATTGTCCACGTGGCCAGAGCTAGCCTTTTATGCCTTGGAGGTGCTGGCCTGCCCGGCGGCCAGCGTTTTGTCTGAACGTGTATTCAGCACGGCAGGGGGTGTCATTATAGACAAACGCAGCCGCCTGTCTACAGCCATTGTGGACAAGCTGACGTTCATAAAAATGAACCAGGCATGGATCCTACAGGACCTGTCCATCCCTTGTGCAGATTAGACATTAACTACCTCCCCTTAACCATATATTATTGTACTCCAGGAAACTCATTCAATCCTATTTTTATTTTCATTTGACCATTATATTGCGGGGCAACCCAAAGTTGAATGAACCTCTCCTCTGTCTGGGTGCCGGGGCCTAAATATCTGACAATGGACTGTTCCAGTGTTGGGTGACGTGAAGCCTGATTCTCTGCTATGACATGCAGACTGATTCACTGCTGACATGAAGCCAGATTCTCTGTTACGGGACCTCTCTCCTCTGCCTGGGTGCCTGGGCCTAAATATCTGACAATGGACTGTTCCAGTGTTGGGTGACGTAAAGCATGATTCTCTGCTATGACATGCAGACTGATTCTCTGCTGACATGAAGCCAGATTCTCTGTTATGGGACCTCTCTCCTCTGCCTGGGTGCCTGGGCCTAAATATCTGACAATGGACTGTTCCAGTGTTTGGTGACGTGAAGCCTGATTCTCTGCTATGACATGAAGACTGATTCTCTGCTGACATGAAGCCAGATTCTCTGTTACGGGACCTCTCTCCTCTGCCTGGGTGCCTGGGCCTAAATATCTGACAATGGACTGTTCCAGTGTTGGGTGACGTAAAGCATGATTCTCTGCTATGACATGAAGACTGATTCTCTGCTGACATGAAGCCAGATTCTCTGTTACAGGACATCTCTCCTCTGCCTGGGTGCCTGGGCCTAAATATCTGACAATGGACTGTTCCAGTGTTGGGTGACGTGAAGCCTGATTCTCTGCTATAACATGAAGACTGATTCTCTGCTGACATGAAGCCAGATTCTCTGTTACGGGACCTCTCTCCTCTGCCTGGGTGCCTGGGCCTAAATATCTGACAATGGACTGTTACAGTGGTGGGTGACGTGAAGCCTGATTCTCTGCTATGACATGAAGACTGATTCTCTGCTGACATGAAGCCAGATTCTCTGTTATGGGACCTCTCTCCTCTGCCTGGGTGCCTGGGCCTAAATATCTGACAATGGACTGTTACAGTGTTGGGTGACGTGAAGCCTGATTCTCTGCTATGACATGAAGACTGATTCTCTGCTGACATGAAGCCAGATTCTCTGTTATGGGACCTCTCTCCTCTGCCTGGGTGCCGGGGCCTAAATATATGACAATGGACTGTTACAGTGGTGGGTGACGTGAAGCCTGATTCTCTGCTATGACATGAAGAATGATTCTCTGCTGACATAAAGCCAGATTCTCTGTTACAGGACCTCTCTCCTCTGCCTGGGTGCCTGGGCCTAAATATCTGACAATGGACTGTTCCAGTGTTGGGTGATGTAAAGCATGATTCTCTGCTATGACATGCAGACTGATTCTCTGCTGACATGAAGCCAGATTCTCTGTTACGGGACCTCTCTCCTCTGCCTGGGTGCCTGGGCCTAAATATCTGACAATGGACTGTTACAGTGGTGGGTGACGTGAAGCCTGATTCTCTGCTATGACATGCAGACTGATTCTCTGCTGACATGAAGCCAGATTCTCTGTTATGGGACCTCTCTCCTCTGCCTGGGTGCCTGGGCCTAAATATATGACAATGGACTGTTACAGTGGTGGGTGATGTGAAGCCTGATTCTCTGCTATGACATGCAGACTGATTCTCTGCTGACATTAAGCCAGATTCTCTGTTATGGGACCTCTCTCCTCTGCCTGGGTGCCGGGGCCTAAATATCTGACAATAGACTGTTCCAGTGTTGGGTGACGTGAAGCATGATTCTCTGCTATGACATGAAGACTTATTCTCTGCTGACATGAAACCAGATTCTCTGTTACGGGACCTCTCTCCTCTGCCTGGGTGCCTGGGCCTAAATATCTGACAATGGACTGTTACAGTGGTGGGTGACGTGAAGCCAGATTCTCTGCTATGGGACCTCTCTCCAATTGATATTGGTTAATTTTTATTTATTTTATTTTTATATTTGTATTCATTTCCCTATCCACATTTGTTTGCAGGGGATTTACCTACATGTTGCTGCCTTTTGCAGCCCTCTAGCTCTTTCCTGGGCTGTTTTAAAGCCTTTTTAGTGCCGAAAAGTTCGGGTCCCCATTGAATTCAATGGGGTTCGGGTTCGGGACGAAGTTCGGGTCGGGTTCGGATCCCGAACCCGAACATTTCCGGGAATTTCGGCCGAACTTCTCGAACCCGAACATCCAGGTGTTCGCTCAACTCTAATCCCTATCATCGATTCATCTAAAAGGATCCCTAAACATAAAAGCAGACTTTGTAAGCAGAACTTCCTTAAAAACAACAGAATGGAGCCTAGAAAGACACGTCTTTCTCCAAATCACGGAATTGTGGGGAACTCCACAAGTAGATCTTTTTGCTTCAGCCACATACACAAAGCTAAAAAGGTTTTTATTCTCTGAATCCGTTCGACGGAAACATAGAGGTAGGCACGCTGTCCCAAAAATGGGATTTTCAACTAGCCTATGCCTTTCCCCCTTTTCAATTAATTCCCAGAGTCCTAAAAAAGATTTGGTTAGACAGGGCTCATGTGATACTAATAGCCCCTCTATAGCCAAAAAAAACATGGTTTCCGTTACTGAAGACTCTTTCAGTCCAGAGCCCATGGATCCTTCCTTGGCAACAGGATCTACTGTCCCAGGGCCCGATCTACCATCCCCAAATAGAAAGGTTACACCTAACAGCCTGGAATCTGAAAGGATGATTTTGAGATCAAAGGGCCTATCAGAAGCCATTATTAACACTATGTCAGCCAGCAGAAAAGATGTAACTTCTAAAATTTATCATAAGGTGTGGAGTAAATTTTACTGTTGGTGTATCCAGGAAAAAACTTCTCAGAAGTTCTCACTCCAAGCAGTTCTAGGTTTCCTGCAGTCTGGCTTCAAAAAAGGATTACGCCCAAACACTTTAAGAGTGCACATATCAGCCTTAAGCGCAGTGTTTGGAGAAAAAATTGCGGAACATCCATGGGTTATCCGTTTTCTATGAGGTGCAGATAGGTTAAGACCGTTCCTAAGGCCTACAGTTTCCCCTCAGGATCTCAATTTGGTGCTATTAGGTTTGACAAACGCCCCATTTGAACCTTTGTCAGAAACTTTGTTGAGATATTTATCACTAAAGACTTTATTCCTGGTATCAATCACCTCAGCGCGTAGAGTGAGTGAAATCCAAGCTCTAAAAATAGTGGAACCTTTTTGCATCGTATTTCCGGACAGAATTTTATTCAGATTGGACAATTATTTTCTTCCTAAAGTAGTATCAAAGTTCCACAGACAGGAGGAGATTATTATCCCTTCATTTTGCTCAAACACAAAAACAGAAGGGGAAATGAATTTCCACAAGTTAGATGTACGTAGGGCCGTATTCCCTTACGTCCTACCAGCAGCACAGATGGGGTTAACTGCCCCCCGTGGACTGGTAGGACCGGCGGAATTTTTAATGAGCCCAAAGAATAACCAATAGAAGAACTCCAGCTCCCTTAAGGGGAGGGGTTCGCCCCCCAGCCCACCGTGTTTTTTTCTGTCCTTTGGACAGGTGGACTGGCGAAGCTCTCCCTTTTTTGGGATCTGGAGACCATTATCACTATGTTTGTTTGGTCTCTCTTCTTTGTCACTTTTTCATCTTGCGCTTATATTTGCGCTTATTCCTTTCTATTTTTTCCCCCCCAGTCAGTTTCATAAGCGTTACCTGGGGGCAATGTGTTCCCTTTTGTGCACTGGCTCCCCTCCTGTATGCTTCGGTTCACTGGATCTCCGGCGTGGTATGGGCGCCGCCATGACCGGAAGTGACGCGCGGTTACTGACTGCGTCACTTCCGGTTTTTCTGGCTAATCTCGATTTGGTTGCTTTAAGCAAATCAGTCTGGCAGCCGAAGGGCTTGTTCCCACAGGGAGTGGAGGCCATTTTAGGGCAGATTAAATGCCTTTCTTTACCTCTGCAATGTTTTAATGCAGAGTGGCTTCACAGGGGACTCCTGGATGAGGGCTGATTACTGGCCCCACCCCTGGGTGGAGCCGTTCACCTACTTAAGCTCCACAGTAGCTTCATTCTGTCTCTGGCTGCACTGCTTTAACAAGCTAGCTACCAGAGTCTCCTGCGTTTAGTGAGAGATTTTGCTATCATCCGATTGCTTTCTATTTCAGCTTTATCATTGTGCTTGACTTCTCCTCTGGTTCGTGCCGCTAGTTAATGTATTTCTTTCCCTTATTTTTAGGGATGCTTTTAAATTTTCTTCTTTCGTTTCAGCTATGGCTTCTCCTAGAGAGTCAGACCAGCAACGGAAGTCAGCGGCCAAGAGGAAACACCTGGCCTGTTACGACTGCAACACGCCTCTGGTCGATAATTGCCCCTTTTCCAGGTGTGACAGCTGCCGTACCGCCACTGCTACAGAACCTACTATGCAGGACATGTACCAGTGGGCAAAGACTTACGTAGACGACTCCATTAAGGGGGTTGTACGTCTTCTAAATGAGAGGTTACCAATTCCCTCTCAAACTCCGATGGAGGTGGTCGCCCCCACTGATAGACCAATGCCCCTTTCTGTGGGGTCATCTTCCTCTGATGAGGAAGAATCAACTTCTTGTTTCTTTCCACCAGAAAAGACACAGAAGCTACTAAAGTCCATCAGGTGGGGGGACCATGATGTTGACGTAGGGGAGCCTTCCGATCCCGCCTGCCGGACCCAGCGGGTCTTTAAGGCAGATGAGACCCTTCTCTCTGTGATGAGCACACAGTGGAAAAAGCCGGAGAAAGGTCCAGTCCTTACCCGGAAATTTAAATTAATGTTTCCGATGGCTAAACCCTTAGTGGAATCATGGGGTTCCATTCCTAAGGTGGACATGGCGATAGACAAACTGTCCAGACGTACTCTGGTTCCTGCAGACGATGGGTCTAGTCTGCAGGACCCTCTAGATAGGGCAGAGTGTACCCTAAGAAGGAGTTATTTGGCGGCCGCAGCCTCGGCCTCGACATCCATTGCAGCCACAGAGGTCTCTTCCTTTCTTAGGTCTAGATTGAACCAGATCCAGACGGATGTCGACCAAAGTGTCTCCCGGGACGATATCCTCGCCGCCTTCAAAGCCGTCAATCTGGCCATGGACTTCCTATGCGACACATCCCAGCTCCAGCTGAAGTTGGCGGCCAAAACTATGGCTCTAGTGTCTGCCGCTAGGAGACCTCTGTGGCTAAAGCCCTGGAATGCAGACAATGCATCCAAGTACAACCTCTGTGGGCTTCCCTTTGAACCGAACCGTCTATTCGGTTCAGAATTAGACACCATCATGGAGGGTCTCTCAGATAAAAAGGGGAAGAGTCTCCCCCAACAGCCCTTTCGGGGTAGGGGTAGACAAGCTCGCGGGGGCCGACCAGGACAGCAGGCTGGACGTAGAGATTGGGGGGGGGCCGTCTAGAAAGTTTTTTAGACGCTCCCTCAAACCCACCAGGGAGGCGAAGCCCTCCTGACTATGGACCTCCCAGAGGCTCTAGGATAAACCCTGCTACCCCTGTCGTTACGCCTCTAGATTTTCCCGTACCCCTCCCTCACCTCCCCGTAGGGGGGCCTCTTACCTTCTTCAAACACGTATGGGCCCAGGAAGTCTCAGATCCCTGAGTCCAAAGTATAGTAGCTACAGGCTATCTAATAGACCTAGTTTCTCTCCCCCAGAAAGATTCATTGCTACGCGCAGTTTCTTGCCAGCCAGACAAAGGGTTATAGAATCCTATATCCAGGACTACCTTTCCAAGAGAGCCCTGGAGGAGGTACCGGCAGGGGAGAGGGGTCTAGGGATTTACTCTCCAGTATTTCTGGTACCCAAAAAGACAGGAGATCTTCGGATGATCATAGATTTGAGATTCCTCAATCGTTTCGTAAGGAGAACCAGGTTCCGCATGGAAACCATAAGGTCAGTCAGCCACCTCCTCAGTCCTGGGGATGTGATGGCCACTCTGGACCTCAAGGACGCTTACCTCCACATCCCGATCCATCCTTCCTCCCGAAAATTTCTCAGGATCGCGGTCCAGATTTCAGGAGTGCGCAGGCATTTCCAATTTGCCGCCCTTCTGTCACTACCAGAGCTTTGAGACGTTCTCACAGCTCTGTGTCTCCACCCCTGTGATGATGTCACTTAGAGTTTGGAGGTGTTCTCACTGTTCTGTTTCTCCGCCCCTGTGATGAGGTCTTTACTCCCAGCTGTCTCTCCTGCGTTTGATTTCCCTGCCTTTAAATCACCCCTCCTCCTATGGCAGGGCGTGGATTATATTTCTCTTTTCAGTTGTAGCTCTGCCTTGAGTATCTTCACTTCTTAAGCTACTAGTTCTCTGGACCTGTGTTCTGCTGCTGCAAGCACTCCGGATTTTGCCAGCGGCCCTTGGATCCGTCTTCTCTGCGGCTGCAGCTCCATCAGCTAAGTGTGCAGACTTTGTTGTGTACCTGGTGATTTCCTGACTGGATCTGAGGTGGCCACGGTTCCCTCCATATTCTGAGCAGGGCATCGGTGGCCGTGCCCCTTCCACTATTGTAGGGGTTACAGGGCTCATCAGTCTAAGGTACGCGGGCATGCCTCGTTCCACCATTTGGATCCGGGCATGTGCTTTAGCAGCATAGGGAGAGTGTTGAGGGTCTGACAGGGGTCACCCTTTCTCTTCCCTAGTTTGGGTCCGGTCAGTAGCTCTTCTTACTGTGTATGCTCTGGTTACCCTTAAACAGCCGTGACACCTTCCCTTTGGAATCTCATCTGCCCCCCTTATCTTCACCAAGGTGGTAGTATCGGTGGTGGCAGCTCTGAGACTCCAGGGTCTGACCATTGTTCCTTACCTGGACGATTGGCTTCTTCTAGCCTCTTCGGTCCCCCTACTTTCCCATCATCTTCATGTCGCAATTTCCTTTTTGCTCCGCCTAGGCTGGATTATCAACTGGCAGAAGTCGAACGTGAGCCCTTCAACTTCTATTCATTATCTAGGATTCGTAATCGACTCTCTGGAGATGTCCCTCCAGTTGACACCAGAAAGAACAGCGTGGATTCAGGACCTGGCAAGGTTCCTTTACGTACCACGACGAGTCTCCATACGGACCCTCATGAAGATGTTGGGGCTCATGTCAGTGGCTGCGGATGCAGTCCCTTGGGCTTTATGGCACCTCCGACCTCTTCAGTCGGAGGTCTTAAACAAATGGAACAGCAGCCCTGCGGGGCTAGATTCCCTGTGCTCCCTATCCAACCAAACCCAGAATTCCCTCAGGTCGTGGTTCCATCTACCAGAAGGGAAGTCTATGACCCAACCAATTTGGCTCATATTGACTACGGACGCGTCCCTTGTAGGCTGGGGTGCCAATTTAGACGGATCCCCAGTTCGGGGATCTTGGTCTCCTCAGGAGCGCCATCTTTCTTCGAATCTCCACGAGATGCGTGCTATCCGGCTAGCCCTCCTTCACTTCGCCCCTCAGATTCGGGGCGAAGCAGTGAAAGTCCAGTCAGACAACATGACTGCCGTGCTCTACATAAACAAGCAGGGAGGCACAAGATCCTTACCCCTTCTTTCAGAGATTGGGGTAATTCTGCGGTGGGCAGAGCTGAACCTATCCCATCTATCTGCCACTTACATTCGAGGCTCCCTCAACATCATCGCGGACCGCCTAAGTCGCGGCTTACCGACCATGGCGTGGTCACTGCATCCGGAGATCTTCAAACAGCTAGTCCTCAGATGGGGTATGCCAGAGGTGGATCTCATGGCAACCAGGTTCAACGCCAAGGTGCAGAGGTTCTGCTACCTATACAGGGAGGACAACCCCCTGGCAATAGATGCTCTGACAATACCGTGGAGGTTCAGGCTGGCATACATCTTCCCTCCTTTTTCCATGATTCCGAGGGTATTGATGAAAATCCGTCAGGATCAAGCCTCGGTAATAGCCATCATACCATTTTGGCCCAGGAGATCCTGGTTTACCCAGCTCATTCAGATGAGTCGGGGACAATATTGGAGACTCCCCCTGGAGCCGACCCTGGTGTCGTGGGACACTCACCTCTGCCCAGATCTGCACAGATTCAACCTGACAGCCTGGAGGTTGATCAGTCCCTTCCCAGAGTGGATGGGCTCTCTGAGTCGGTTCTGAGAACTTTGTCACATTCCAGAGCAGAGTCTACTAAGAAGGCCTACTCCCGGATCATGAGGATCTTCACCTCTTGGTGTAACTCCAACCAGGTGGCGTCTGCAGATCCGCCCCTCTCAGCGATCTTACAATTCCTTCAGGATGGGATAGACAGAGGTCTCTCCCCATCTACCCTGAAGGTCCAAGTTTTTGCCATCTCGGCCTGTCTCAACAGGCCATGTTCTCGGGACCCGCTCATCAAATGCTTCCTTAAGGGAGCGGAAAGATTGAAGCCTACAATACTGAAACCCGTTCCTCAATGGGATTTGTCAGTTGGTCTCAGGGGGTTAGCATCTCCCCCCTTTGAACCCTTGGAGGAGGTAAGCTTTAAATTTCTAACGCTGAAGGTGGTCTTTCTTCTGGCCATAACCTCGGCCAAAAGAATTTCGGAGCTGCAAGCTTTTTCCGCTCTACACCCATACACCATTTTCCTACAGGATAGGGTCCTTCTAAAATTTCTACCTTTTTTTTTTTTAGACCAAAGGTTCCAACCTTTCAAAATATCAATCAGGTATTCTCTCTACCTGTATTATTCTCCAACTCCTCCTCTGATGTTCCAGTCCGACATTCACTGGATATATCGAGATGCCTCCAGATCTATGTGGATAGATCTAGAGAATTCAGGATAGATGAGAACCTCTTCATCCTGTTTGCCGGTAAGTCTAAAGGTCGTAAGGCATCTAAAACTACTATTAGTCGCTAGATCAAGGAAGCCATTAGGGAAGCTTTCACCTCCCAATCCTTAGATCCTCCAGAGTTTGTGAGGGCCCATTCTACAAGGGCCGTAGCTACCTCTGTCGCGGAGAGAAGTCTTATCCCCTTAGAGTTGATCTGTAAGGCAGCTTCCTGGAGCTCTGAATCAACCTTCATCTCCCATTATAGGATAGATGCTAAGGTAGCAGAGTTTTCGGCTTTTGGGCAGACAGTCCTTACTTCTGCCGAGCATGAGGACCCTCCCTTGGGGATTCTTCTTGCTATCTCCCCATCTGTGCTGCTGGTAGAACATAAGGGAATCGTTAATTTCTAACGATAATTTGTTTTCCCTTAGTCCTAACAGTAGCACACAAATTTCCCACCCTAAAGTACTTTCTTGTTACAGACACGGTGGGCTGAGGGGCGAACCCCTCCCCTTAGGGGAGCTGGAGTTCTTTTATTGGTTATTCTTTGGGCTCATTAAAAATTCCGCCGGTCCTACCAGTCCACGGGGGGCAGTTAACCCCATCTGTGCTGCTGTTAGGACTAAGGGAAAACAAATTATCGTTAGAAATTAACGATTACTCTATCTAGAGCAGGGGTGCACAACCTGCGGCCCGGGGGCCACATGCGGCCCTTGATACCATTCTGTGCGGCCCCCAACCATCTGGTAACAGACATGTATGCCTATGTCTTGTGGCTGCTCACTTGTATTTTTCATGTATTTCTCCCATTAGATGGGAGTCCTGGAAATGTAACTAGACATTAATGGTATATAATGTGTGTCCAATATGCCATAAGTACAATATTTCAGTTGTTAATACATCTTTAAATTTTAATTTCGGCCCTCATCATTGGTTCAGTATGGCAATGTGGCCCCCAACCAGGAAACGTTGTGCACCCCTGATCTAGAGGTTACAAAAACATTCAGGAAAACAGACTATCTATTTGTCCAATTCAGTGGAACACATAAAGGGCAGAAAGCCACAAAAAACTCCTTATCCAGATGGATAAAAATGGCAATTTCGGAATCATATAAAGTGTCAGATATTCCTCCACCAAAGTTCTTTACAGCACATTCCACAAGATCTGTGGCTGCATCCTGGGCAGAGAGGGCAAGTGCCTCATTAGAACAGATATGCAAAGCAGCGACATGGTCAAGTCTTTATACATTAATTAAACATTATAGAGTGGATACTATAGCTAGTCAGGAGCTCGCTTTCGGCAGGAAGGTGCTTCAGGCCATAGTCCCCCCCCCCTAATAAGAGTATTAATCTGTTATATCTCATGGTATGCCGTCATGGAGGATGAAAGGGAAAAACCAAATTACTTACTGGTAATTCCATTTTCATGAATCCTCCATGACGGCACAGATTTCCCACCCTAAAGTACGTATATGAATAAATATATGTAAGAATATGTACATACAGGACCACATATAGGCCAATAATTAGGTGAAGGAGTGTGTGGGTGTGAATGCAAAAAAAAATATATATATAATATTATTTGTAGATATATAATAATCCTTTATATGTGAGGATAAGACTCTCTAGGCTGTCGGTCCAGAAAGATACTGAGGAAGAGCTGAAGGAGGGTCTAATTTATACTTCCTGTCCCTACCTGGTTGGAGGCGGGTCATCTCTCATGGTATGCCGTCATGGAGGATTCATGAAAAGGGAATAACCGGTAAGTAATTTGGTTTTCTGCTGTTTCAGTGTCCGGAATGGTATGAAGGATAAGTTTATTCCTCTCAATAGGTTGATGCCGCAATTGCACTTGATGGATTAATACCGCAGTTACACCAGACGCATTTCAAAACTGTACGTTTTGTTCCTCAGTGGTTGAAATATTATAAAAATGAGGGACCAATCGCTCCTTATCCAGAGCTGTGCTGATATCAGAACCTGGGACATTATACAGGAACGCATGAAAGGATCTGGGTGATGACTATATCATTGTGTTGTCAGGTTCCTATAAGGTGTAAGGATGTCACCGTCTATTTTTCCATGGAGGAGTGGGAGTATTTAGAAGGACACAAAGACAGTACAAGGACGTCATGATGGAGGATCACCGGCCCCTCACACCACCAGGTAATAGACATGACTAAATACACACGTCCTCTCATTATCTGTATGTAAGGGATGGGTTCAGTCACTTGATGTGTTTCCAACTTTGTCTTCAGAAGATTCTTTCATTTAAGCCTCATTCACACATCAGTGTTTTGTCAGTGATTTCCATCAGTTATTGTGAGCCAAAACCAGGATTTGAGCCTCCACAGACATACGGTATAGGGGAAAATCTGTACCTGTTCTGTATTTAGTGTTTCACCTGGTTTTGGCTTAAATTCTCTGATGGAAATCTGAAGAGCAGCAAGACATCATTGAAGTCAATGTAAAATGTAGGCAGATTATGGCATAAGAGGTAAATGGAAGTGAATTACAGCCATGGTAAAAGGCAGCGCTCTGTTATAAGTCCTAGACACTGTCCTTTATACCTCAGAGAACAAAGGAATAATTCATATTGTAATTCCAGTTTTCCCCAGTGTGTCACTGTACGTAGATTTCAGTGTTTTACACACAGATTCCATCATTATCATACGTAACCATAGATCTACACAAGTTACACCGACAACAACTTCTAATTGGATAAATGTTCCTCATCACAATCTTTTCTTGCATAAATAATTTGTTCCTGGGGCCTTCCATTAATCCTCTCCAATTCAAATACCAATCTCCATTGTTCTTTCCAAAGAGCCCCATGGTCCATAAAGCCAAGATGGGCTCTTTCATTTATCACCGATCCAACACCAAGGATCGTTCCTGATCATTAACATGCAATTGGTTAGTTTTAATAGACAAATACATTTATCTTGGCCAAGGCTTCCACTTCTAGTGCAAATATTATCTATTTTCTAAAGGTCACCATTCCATCATAACATATTTATTTGATTACTTAAAGGCCTCTATTTTCTCAGCAAAAGTAGTCAGTACTAAAAGTATTTAGTATTCACTTCAAAATGGTGATTAACTCTTTAGCTAAGCACCTTTTTAAGGTGTAAACACAAGGGGGTCCTTTACTATTTTGAAATAAGCCTAAATTAGACGTATTTCAGGCGCAGATGTCGGTGCAATGGGGGGGCAGCGGGTCTACAATTGTCGGCGTGGAGTGAGCGGGGAAGAGAACAGGCCGCAGGCCTGTCTCATTTACCATTTTCTACAAATGTTTCAGGTGTAAAAAATTGTCTAAATGTAAGATAGCTTGGAAGCTGTCTTACATATAGAACTGGTGCTGGAAGCCCTGAAGTTATGGAAAGGCCTGCGCCTCTTCATAACTTCGGCGGAACCACCGCCAGCTTAGGGCTTTGTTAAGACCTGTGCCTAAAACACAGGTCTTGATAAATGTGCCCCAAGATGTATACCTAAGACAACATGGCTGACCATCCGATCTAATCCTGATTCTGCAACACCTACTGTTAAGGAAGAGAGAACAACACCCGGGAGATGTCCCAGTCCTCTTCTTCCACAGGATAATTCAGAAGAACATCACTATGTCCCACAGGATGATCAGGTAGATGGATATAAGGGCATCATGATGGAGGATCACCGACCCCTTATATCACCAGGTAATAGACATGACTAAGTACACACGTCCTCTCATTATCTGTATGTAAGGAATGGATTCAGTCACTGGATGTGTTTCCTACAGTTAAGGAAGAGAGAAGAACACCAGAGAGATGTCCCAGTCCTCTTCTTCCACAGAATGGTTCAAAAGAACATCACAATGTCCCACAAGATGATCAGGTAGATGGAGATAAGGTCTCATGAAATGTCCCCTATGATCTGTAGAAGGCTGTGAAGATCTTGTGTTCAGTCTTGTTTTATCCACCAGTATTATATGTTTTATCCTTGTATAATGAGAAAGATGGAGATGGCAGGATTACAGCTGACCATAGACGTTACATGTTGTCTGGATCTTCTCACTATTTCCTGCCTGTATAGACTTTTAAGATGGCCTCCTCTGTCAACTGCTGCCGATCTTTTGTGGTCGGACAAGAGTGGCACAACATGGTCGCCAATGCAACCAGGAATTTGCAAATGGCGATAAGACTTTTAAGTCTTATCGCCATTAACGACTTGTCCCACCACTGTGCTGCAGCTTTAAGTAAACCAAAAATACTTCCTTCAGCAGACGCACCAGTGGTGGAATAAGGTGGGAAAGGGGGGGCGCGTGGGGTGCCCACTCTCAGGGGGGTGCCAGAAGCAATGAGCGTTTCCATCAATACAGATGGAAGCGCTGATTGCTGGAGCTCAGGGAGTTGGGTTCTGTCCCTCACCGCTCAACTACCAGCGCTCCTCCCCCTCCTTCAGGCCGGTGGTGCTCTGAATGGTGAAGCAGGAACACTTCTCCCCACTCCACCATTCAGCTTGCAGACACAGATCGCGCTGCTGGCCTGTGTGGGTGGAGCCTGCAGCCCAGAAATCTCCATAAGCTCCACCCACACAGCGCTGCAGAGTGATCTGTGCCTGCACGGAAGACAGGACTGAGTAGTTACTGTGGGGTTATTTTTGCTTGTTTTTTTAATACAGAGGGGGCACAAAGGACTTTATTTCTATGGAGGGAGCACTGAGAGCATTACTACTATGGAGGGGTACAGAGAGCATTACTAATGTGAAGGGGGCACAATGGGCATTTCTACTATGGTGTGGGCACACAGCCAGAGGGCATTACTACAATGAAGGGGGCACAAAGGGCATTATTACTTTGAAGAGGGCACAGCGTGGATTTCTACTATGGAGGGGGCACAGAGGTCATTACTAGCACAGTGGGCATTACTACTATTAAGACGGCACAATTGGCATTACTTTGAAGGGGGCACAATTGGCATTTCTACTATGGAGGGGCCACAGCGGGCATTACTAATACAGTGGGCATTACTTCTATTAAGGGGGCACAATGGGCATTATTACTGTGAAGGGGGCACAAATAGGGCATTATTACTGTTAAGGGGGCACAAATAGGGGATTATTACTGTTAAGGGGGCACAAATAGGGCATTATTACTGTGAAGGGGGCACAAATAGGGTATTATTACTGTGAAGGGGGCACAAATAGGGCATCACAACTGTGAAGGGGGCACAGAGCAGGCATTACAACTGTGAAAGGGGCACAGAGAGGGCATAACTACTGTGAGACTTCTGTTAGAAGAGCCAATCCCCTGCCATCCAGCCCACTATCCAGCGAGGAACGGGAGCTCGTGAGTACACAAGTACAATACTGTGCCTTTCTAAACACTTCGGCATCCACATAGTAAGTTGAGTAGTCTGACTGCACACCGTAACTGGTACATCATCAGGAGGCCCCTGTGCTGTACCCCCTCCCCCGGCTTCCTCCCTTCACGGCACACTTTCTTGCCTCCTTCTTGCGGAGACCACGCTGCTCTACCTTCAGAAAACGCGGAGGCCGGGTCACCGGAGACAGGCCCTCACCGCAGATCATGCAGCAGGCTGCTGTAAAGGAGGGACCAAGCAGCACCACAGGGACCACACACAGAAGGGCTGAACCAAGGACAAGAGAAGAAGGAGGTGCTGTATACACAGACAGATGGTTGGACAGTGCAGGAGGACACAGAAGGGTGAACCAAGGACAAGAGAAGAAGGAGGTGCTGTATACACAGACAGATGGTTGGACACAGTGCAGGAGGACACAGAAGGGCTGAACCAAGGACAAGAGAAGAAGGAGGTGCTGTATACACAGACAGATGGTTGGACACAGGGCAGGAAGACACAGAAGGGCTGGACCAAGGACAAGAGAAGAAGGAGGTGCTGTATACACAGATATATGGTTGGATACAGTGCAGGAGGACACAGAAGGGCTGACCCAAGGACAAGAGAAGGAGGTGCTGTATACCCAGACAGATGGTTGAACACATAAGGAAACAATAAACAATGGGTTACCTTCCCTTCATTATATAGTCCCTTGTAGGTCCCTTTCACATGAGCGAGGTCCACACATTGAACTCGCAGCGCGTGTCAGGGAGAACACCCATCCTGACCTCCCAGCACTGCCGGGGTCACATACCATTATGTTTATTTATAATGCTATGTAACCCTTACAGTTCTGGAATGTATTGGATAGCACTAATAGCATTATGTCAGTGTCAACTAATACATTCCAGAACTGTAAGGGTTACATAGCATCATAAATCAATATAATGTTATGTGACCCCAGCAGTGCTGGGAGGTCAGGACGGGTGCTGGAAGTTTAGATAGGTGATGGTAGGGCGTGGAAATTATTATTATTATATTTTTTTTTTATTCCCCAAAGAAAGAGTTAAAGGGGTTATCTAGGATTTTAATATTGATGACCTATCTTCAGGATAGGTCTTCAATATCAGATGGGCGGGGGTCTGATACCCGGCATCCCCGCCGATCATCTGTATGAGTAGACGGCGTGCGCAGTGTGCAAGTGCCACCTCCCGTATCTCTTCATGAGCGCTGCTGCTTTGCCATAGACATAGCATGATAGGTCATCAGTGTTAAAAGCCCAGAGAACTGCTTTAATAAAAGTTGATCAATAAATTATATATACCCCAGGATGGTACTATTGAAAAGTAGAATCCAATGTGAACGAAGGTTTATCTGCCCAAAACAGAATTAAATCAAATGTAAGCAATCAATTCATATTTCTACACTGGAGGATCTGATCCAAATGAGCCCAGAAGGCCCTTCACTGGAGCCATCTAATCCTGAGCCCTGAGTTACATGCGGGGCACTGCACACAGTAATGCCTCATTTACACGTCAGGGTTCGGTCAGTGATTTCCATCAGTGACTTTGAGCCAAAACCAGGTGCGGCTCTAACCACAGAACAGGAGCAGATCTTTCCCCTATACCTTATGTCTGTGGAGGCTCCAATAATGGTTTTGGCTCACAATCACTGATGGAAATCACTGACAAAACACTGATGCGTGAATGAGGCAATTTTTTAATAACATAATTATATGTATTTAAATTTGGTGACTAAAAATGTTATTTGGCTCCTAGGTTTTTCAGTTTAGGAGCCAATGGCTCCTAGGCAATTTTTTTTAGTCTGGAGCACATGTAGATGCAAGTCCTCCTTCTTACTTGCATAGAGTATAATATAATATTCAGGGGTATAGCTAAAGGCTCATGTGCCCTGGTGCAAGAGTTCAGCTTGGACCCCCTTCCCTCAGTGCTTTGTGGCCAGGGGCAGGGAAACACATAGCTTTCGTGCTGTCTGAGGCGTAAATTTAAACTGCATCCCCTGCCCCATGCCAAATTCTTGACCTTACCCCTTCCCTCCAGCCAGAGATGTAACTTGACCTGTATGAACTTTCTATAGTACCGGTGTCTTCTTATGTGGCACAAGGGTCTTTGGGCCCCCTCAGGCTCCTAGGCCCAGTAGCGACTGCACCCCTTACAGCAGGGCTGGGGAACCTTTTTGCTGCCGAGGGCCATTTGGATATTTGTTACATAGTTCGGGGGCCATGCAAAAAGTGACTTGGGGTAAATTACAGAAATTGAGCTTCAATTAAAAAAATCTAGAGCGCTATATTTTTGCAGCACAAAATGGCACCTGCGCTATATATTACAAATAGTACAGGCGCCATATTGACCACATATAGCAGTCTAATTTTTAAGTTGAGAATGTTATATATTTAGTTATTTATTTGGCATTATTGGCAGCCAAGCTAAACCCAGAGGGGTCCACAGAGGTGTTCACCCAGCTTTCGCTCTCCCTGCCACTGTCCCTGCCTCTTTCTTCGAAAATGTCCCTACCTATGTCCCTTTCTCAGCCTCAGCTCTCCCCCTCACCTCCATCAGCCTCAAATCACCCTCCTATCAGACCCCCCAGCCTACATCAGCCTCAGATCAGACCCTCCCCAGCCTCAGATCAGACCCTCCCCAGCCTCAGATCAGACCCCCAATAGCCTCCCAGCCTCAGAGCAGACATTAAAAATAAATAAAAAAATGAACTTTCCTCTCCAGCTTCGAATGGCGCAGATTTACTTACCCTCCCTGGTCTTCTTTCCGCCGCCCTGTACTGTGATCTGACAGCACACAACGTCAGGTCACAGTGCGCATCTACATGCAGTACCTCCTGACACTGTACATGTCAGGACACAGCGTGGGGCCGGAATAAAACCAGGCAAGGAGAGTGCTGCTAGCAATGCGCTGTTCTCACCTTCCTGTGCCTCCCACATGCTAACGGAAGCAGTCATTAGCATTTTCACAATATGATCTGCCAGGGGCCCGTGGGCCAGAGGTTCCCCACCCCTGCCGTACAGCTACGCAACTGATAATATTGAAAGTTGATTATTGGAAAACTATATAGGGTTATTTTCATCAGCGCATATAATTCTAACTCGCCAACAATTTTCAAGCTGCTCAGATGCATCCATCCATTTTGAACCTTTGATTATGGATACCTGGTCATGTGATCTCTAGTCTGACCTCCAGTCTGAGGCTTGCTGTCTCTCTCCTGTGTGGCCGACATCCTGTGATCTACAAGATTACAGCATCATTTATCAGATCCCTCTGGAGAGCTCCCTCCCCACCAGCTACTCCTCCTTGTCTTCTCTATGTCCCTAAACATATCATGCTGCTGAAGATATCATCTCTACATTATCCATTACACTAGAGTCTAAACCTTTGCTCTTCTAGTGTAATGGATAATGTAGAGATGAGATCTTCAGCAGCATGATATGTTTAGGGACATACAGAAAGCAAGAAGAGCAGCTGGTGGGAGGGATCTTTGATTTTGTATGGCAGACCAATTTTTGCAAAACTCTTACTGAATCCGATAGAATCAATTTGCTCATCTTTACTCTGAAGGTATTAATTTCAGGGACTCATTGTCTAAACTTTAGATAAATTTAAATACGTAATTGGTCTGCCATACAAAAACAAAGCTTATGCGATTTGTTTCAGATGAATCACTTGATAACAGTGCCCAGTGCGTTTAAACCCTTAACCTGTTTGGGACATAGGGCCAACAGGTATGCCCTGATGTCCCTGTACTTAAGCACCTGTACGTCCTGTGTAATTCCGATCACTGCCGCCCTTGGGTCAATTCGCGGGGGGTACCGTGACCGTAGGTTGCGGCGGCGGTGTCATCGGGTCCCTGTGCGGCTGTAGGGGGGACCCAATGGCATGGAAGGCAGCGCGATGCCTTCCTTAGGCATCTGCGCTGCCTTCCGGTGACGAGCCTGTGAGATCCAGTCCCCGGATCTCACAGGCCGGAAGCTGTATGAGTAATACACACTGTATTGCTCATACAGCCAATGCATTCCAATACAGTAGTATTGGAATGCATTGTAAAGGGGATCAGACCCCCAAAAGTTGAAGTCCCAAAGTTGGACAAAAAATGAAGTGAAAAAAAGTTGAAAAACTAAAGTTTTCCCCCCCAAAAATTAAAAGTTTCAAGTAAAAAAAAAAAAAATAAAAAATTTCCCTCAAATAAAGTAAAAAAAAATTGGTAAAAAATAGGGGGGAAAAAAGACATATTAGGTATCACCATGTCCATATCACATGACCTAACCCCCTCAGATGAACACCGTAAAAAATTAAAACTGTGCTAAATAAACCATTTTTTGTCACCTTACATCACAAAAAGTACAAAAGCAAGCATTAAAAAAAAGGCGTATGCCCACCAAAATAGTGCCAATCTAACCGTCACCTAATCCTGCAAAAAATGAGCCCCTACCTAAGACAATCACCCATTCTAAAAGGACCTTCATTGAAGGTCCTTTTAGAAGGTTTTTCTATCTTCATTCAGCAGAACCTGCGGTGACGTCACCGCTCTCACCACGAGGCGAGCGCGATTACGTAATCGAAGGTCCTTTTGCAGGTCCTGCATAAAGAATTAGATACAAGAGGATACCGGCTGTGCAAACAAGTGGATGAGGTGAGTTTATTTGAGGGGGTTAACCCCTCAATGCCCATTTTATTTAGCATTCTGTCTTAAGAATGCTATTATTTTCCATTATAACCATGTTATAACGGAAAATAATAAAATCACCTAAACCTGGACTTTAGTGAAAAATTCCGGGTTCGGATCCGGGTAACCGAACTCGCAAAGTTCGGTACGAACCCGAACTTTGCAGTTCGGGTTCGCTCAACCCTACTAGCCATGCATGTTTCTGCAATTCACAGTGATGTACAGCAGGATACATTCTCCCTAAAATCTAATTGCAGGCTGGGATATACCTGATTTAATGCACTTTTGTGACTAATTAATATGTAAGAAAGCAAATTTTGGGGAAAAACACGACCAAGCAACCAAATCGAATTTTCTTTTCGCTCATCACAAGTAGTGATAATAATCCGTTCTTGCTTCTTCTGTTTTCTCCCCTGTCCTTATACTATAATCTGTAATAAGCAGGGTGTTCAAATGGTGATAGATAATCAGTTCTCACCTCTCCTGTGTTCTCCCCTGTCCTTATACTATAATCTGTAATAAGCAGAGTTTTCTAGTGATGATAATCAGTTCTCACCTCTCCTGTGTTCTCCCTTGTCCTTATACTATAATCTGTAATAAGCAGAGTTTTCTAGTGATGATAGATAGTCAGTTCTCACCGCTCCTGTGTTCTCTCATGTCCTTATACTATAACCAGTGATAAGCAGGGTGTTCTAGGGGGTTAATCAGTTGTCCCCTGTCCCTTATACTAGGTACAGTATCTTCATGCCTGCAGTCATCCCAAAACTTCTAGATAGAACAGGAAGACAGCGTTAAAGGGTTTGTTCAAGAATCAGTAACTTTTCACATGTGCCCGCAGCCTCTACTATGGAAAGAGTCATATGTACCTGCTACCCTTAGCTCCGGTTATATGTGCCGGCACCTGCGTGTCCATCTTCCAGTAAATGTGTTTGCTTCCCCGCCAACACAGGCATGGTCACCTGCTTTACTGCAGCCAATGGCGACTGGCTTTAGTGGTGATGTGTCTCTTGTGGACATGTTATCCCTGAATCAATTTATTGGCTGCAGCAGAGCAGATGATTATGCCCATTCCGAGGAGGTAAATAAGCCACCGATCGAAAGAACTTTGGCTTACCGACTTCACAGCCCTGGGGCGGCCAGCAAGGGAAACAGGTGCACAAACAATGTAATGTTATATACACACAATGTAATGTTAGGGATGGAATATAATGGTTACTCTCACTGCATTGCAAACTGGTTGGAATAATGAAGCAATCAGATTGGATTTATACAGGAGACCTGCAGATATTTGGGTCAGATAACTTCTGCTGTTCGGTCATTTTTGGTCGTCTTTTCAGGTCCTATAAAACCTTCCACATGACTTCTCCAACCGTCTGATGACTTCTACAATATTTATTTCACAGCTTGTGAATCCGGGTGAAGATCTGAACAATATTAATCCTACAGAGACGTATGTGAGGGGTGATGAGCAGAGTACAGAGGACATTCCTACAGATAACCCCCCAGGTGAGTAGTGACCACTAAGTAAAGCAGAGAGGTCTCTAAGATTCTGCTTCTACAAATAAAAAATAAAAAATTGATATGGGAATAATGTGGGAATAATGATATTATAATAATTATTATTGATAAGTATATATGAAAGTATAAAGGAACAAACATAAATCTCACATACGGAGAGACTTGTACAGTCGTTGCCAAAAGTTTTTAGAATTACATAAATATTGGAAATGGGAAAAGTTGCTGCTTAAGTTTTTATAATAGCAATTTGCATATACTCCACAATGTTATGAAGAGTGATCAGATGAATTGCATAGTCTTTCTTTGCCATGAAAATTAACTTAATCCCAAAAAAACCTTTCCACTGCATTTCATTGCTGTCATTAAGGCCCCTTTCACACGGGCGAGTATTCAGCGTGGATGCGATGCGTGAGTTGAACGCATTGCACCCGCACTAATCCCAACCCATTCATTTCTATGGGGCTGTTCACATGAGCGGTGATTTTCACGCATCACTTGTGCGTTGCGTGAAAATCGCAGCATGCTCTATTTTGTGCGTTTTTCACGTAACGCAGGCCCCATAGAAATGAATGGGGTTGCGTGAAAATCGCAAGCATCCGCAAGCAAGTACGGATGCGGTCTTTTTTTGAGTTTCTACTCTAGGGGTGCATCAGGGGATCTTCAAATGTGACATGGCAGCTTAAAATTATCCCAGCAAAATCTGCCTTCCAAAAACCATATGGCACTCCTTTCCTTCTGCGCCCTGCCGTGTGCCCGTACAGCAGTTTACGATCACATATGGGGTGTTTCTGTAAACTACATAATCAGGGTAATAAATATTGAGTTTTGTTTGGCTGTTAACCCTTGCTTTGTTAGTGTATTTTTTTTTTATTAAAATGGAAAATGAAAAAAAAAGTGAAATTCAGAAATTTTATCTCCATTTTCCATGAATTCTTGTGGAACACCTAAAGGGTTAACAAAGTTTGCAAAATCCGTTTTGAATACCTTGAAGGGTTTAGTTTCTAAAATGGGTCCATTTATGGGTGGTTTCTATTATGTAAGCCTCACAAAGTGACTTCAGACCCGAACTGGTCCTTAAAAAGTGGGTTTTGGAAATTTTCTGAAAAATTTCAAGATTTGCTTCCAAACTTCTAAGGCTGAAAAAAATAAAATGGCATTCATAAAATGATCCAAACATGAAGTAGACATATGAGGAACGTAAATCTATAACAACAGTCCTGATCAAAAGTTTAAGACCACTTGAAAAATGGCAAAAAAAATCATATTTAGCATGGCTGGATCTTAACAAGGTTCCAAGTAGAGCTTCAACATGCAACAATAAGAAATGGGAGTGAGACAAAACATTTTTTGAGCATTCAATTTAATAAAAACAACAAATAAACTGAAACAGGCTGTTTTTCAGCTGATCAAAAGTTTAGGACCACACCTCCCAAAAAAACTAAACCCCCGCAAAACAGAAATCCAACTTCCAAAACATGAACTCAGTAATGAGTAGCTCCGCCGTATATTTTATATCAAGTCTTCAATTAAAAAACTTAAACAATCCAGAGCTGGTGGGACATACAAAGAAGAAAATACCCAAGGATTCACCCACTGGTAAATTCATGTGAGATGAGTGAAGCACATGAATTCTACAAATACAGGGGTGGCGGGGACATCACTTGTTGGGTTTATCTACAGGTACATTTTGGTCAGGGTGTGCATATTAAGATGATATTCCTTTAAGAGAACAAGTAATGGTGTCTATGTACTGAGGCAATCCTCAACTGGGTCACTTGTTGGGAGAACTTGCACATTACTAATGAAACCCAGTAAGAGCTGATGGTTTCTTGACAAGCTCATATTTGATGTTTTTAATGTTACAAATACTTATACAAGGTAGAACAGACCAGGCTGGGTTAGGTAGATGGTTATCTTTTTATATCAGACCCTATATTTTTTTGTTTTTTTTTCCCTCTCCCCAAACATTTTTGTTTAGAGCGGATATACACTCACCTAAAGAATTATTAGGAACACCATACTAATACGGTGTTTGACCCCCTTTTGCCTTCAGAACTGCCTTCATTCTACGTGGCATTGATTCAACAAGGTGCTGATAGCATTCTTTAGAAATGTTGGCCCATATTGATAGGATAGCATCTTGCAGTTGATGGAGATTTGAGGGATGCACATCCAGGGCACGAAGCTCCCATTCCACCACATCCCAAAGATGCTCTATTGGGTTGAGATCTGGTGACTGTGGGGGCCAATTTAGCACAGTGAACTCATGGTTATGTTCAAGAAACCAATTTGAAATGATTCGAGCTTTGTGACATGGTGCATTATCCTGCTGGAAGTAGCCATCAGAGGATGGGTACATGGTGGTCATGAAGGGATGGACATGGTCAGAAACAATGCTCAGGTAGCCCATGGCATTTAAACGATGGCCAATTGGCACTAAGGGGCCTAAAGTGTGCCCAGAAAACATCCCCCACACCATTACCCCACCACCACCACCAGCCTGCACAGTGGTAACAAGGCATGATGGATACATGTTCTCATTCCGTTTACGCCAAATTCGGACTCTACCATTTGAATGTATCAACAGAAATCGAGACTCATCAGACCAGGCAACATTTTTCCAGTATTCAACAGTCCAATTTTGGCGAGCTTGTGCAAATTGTAGCCTCTTTTTCCTATTTGTAGTGGAGATGAGTGGTACCCGGTGGGGTCTTCTGCTGTTGTAGCCCACCTTTTTTTCCCATTCTGACATTCAGTTTGGAGTTTAGGAGATTGTCTTGAACAGGACCACAACCCTACATGCATTGAAGCAACTGCCATGTGATTGGTTGACTAGATAATCGCATTAATGAGAAATAGAACATGTGTTCCTAATAATTCTTTAGGTGAGTGTATATATGCAGTATAAACTTTAACTTTTAACTGGATCTCTCCTTTGATGACCGGTATTCATTCAATACAAGAGACAATAACGTGTTTAGGGAGCTCTCACAGCGGTCCCAATCATTACTCCAAGCCCTCAGCCACCTCTGGTAACTCAAAGCAAATCTCCCTATAAAAAGGAGTGTCTGACGGAATAAAGTCAGTTAGCGACACTGACTACCATAAAAACACATACGAAAGGTCACTAAAGGGCTAAGCATGGAGATGGCTTCTCTCTGTGAGTTTTTTGATGTGTAACAAGAGCTGATTTCTGGTTAAAACATTTCCCACATTTTGAACATGAAAATGGCTTCTCTCCGGTGTGAATTCTCTGATGTACAACAAGATGTGATTCCCGATTAAAACATTTCCCACATTCTGAACATGAAAATGGCTTCTCCCCTGTGTGAATTCTCTGATGTACAACAAGAGCCCATTTCTGATAAAAACATTTCCCACATTCTGAGCATGAAAATGGCTTCTCTCCTGTGTGAATTCTCTGATGTACAACCAGATGTGATTCCTGCTTAAAACATTCACCGCATTCTGAACATGAAAATGGCTTCTCCCCTGTGTGAATTCTCTGATGTGTAACAAGAGCTGATTTATGCTTAAAACATTTCTCACATTCTGAGCATGAAAATGGCTTCTCCCCTGTGTGACTTCTCTGATGTGTAACAAGATTTGATTTCCTGTTAAAACATTTCCCACATTCCGAACATGAAAATGGCTTCTCTCCTGTGTGACTTCTCTGATGTGTAACAATCTTAGATTTAAATCTAAAACATTTCCCACATTCTGAGCATGAAAAAGGCTTCCCTCTTACATGAGCTGTTTGATGTTTAACACCTTTTCTGTGACTTTTATTCTGTGTTACAGTCTGTGAGGAATTAGAAAATTGGACCTGTTTAAAAGGATCAAATAATACATTTTTGCTGTGATTGGATGAAGATATATCTTGGAAATTGGCATGATCTTCATATATTTCTTGTATGATACCATGAGCATCTACTTCAAAATCTGAAGATATTGGATGTTTCTCTAAGTTCCTGGTACAGTCATCTGCCAAGAACAAAATACATTTTATTAATGATGAATTATATAGCAAAATATTCTATTTAAATTTTATTACATTTCAGTATAAAGAAAATCCACAGAAAGGTATGGCACAAAATACAAGAATTAACTTTCTAAAACAGGGGTGGCCAAAAAGATCACAATCTAATACTAGACCGAGGGGCATAACTAGGCCAGGTTGGCCCCCACCTTGAGCAACTTCCCTGCAAACCTCATTTTAAATACATATAAATAAAACATTTTCTAGCGCCAGACAAGAGGCGTTGAATGCCCCCTTAGTTCCCCAAACAATAATCTTTCCCTAAGAGTCCCTTTCACAGCAGAATTCCTGTTAAGTGCCCTCAGGAGAATGCCGCCTTGATGTCTCCAAACGGTAGTTATGCCCCTTAGTGTCCCCACACAGTAGTTATGCCCTTTACTATAATGAGAAATTAAATAGCGTGAGGGGCACACCTGCAACTGGAAATCACATGGAGGGCCAGTCAATACGTAAGTGTAACAATAATTTTATTAACACCACACTATGTATAAAAATATAAAATGAGGATCCTCAATTTTCACATGAATGAATACATAGATGTTTAAAATGCATAGAAATTATAAATATCTGTGCAACGATTTAAAATGGACTAGATGGTACAAACTTGTTGTATTTCAAATACACAGAGATGGAGGCGCACTGCCTCTATTCGAAGTTCTAGCTATGGTCAGTGGTTATATCCAATCCTGACCATAAATGTCTTCACAGCTTGTATAGCTTACTTTGCTGTTAAACCACACTGTGTAACTGGTGTATGGTCTAGTATTGCCGCACCTGTGTGGCCGGTAAATATATTTGCATGAACAGTCTTTATAGTATGGTTTCTTCACAGCACATGTCCCTGAAACTGCTGTTAAACCGTACTTAATATAACCTCGTTACTCACTGTTCTAATGTGGTACAGTCCCCGATCCTCCGTGCTTAGCGTGGCGTCCCACGTGTTGCAGCATAGGTGGTCTGGGTTCCGGTCCATTCTTTTCAACTGACGAGTGGATTGTTGGGACAGGATAAGCAGTGATTGAGACGTCGGGGTCAAACGTATTCGGGACCCGATGTATATTTCGGCGTTGTGTAGTGTCTTTAATTCAAGGCACTTCACCGCTTCACCGCTTGTGTTGCTTTCTGTCCGATGTGTGGATAAGCGCTTCCGGAAGTTCTGTGATGGTGCGCAGGTAAATCGGCTGCGGCTTTTTTCCTTTAGTTGAGACTTAATACCAGACGCGTTTCAGAGTTGGCAGTGACTCCTTCCTCAGTGGTCAAGTCTCGTATGTTGTATGTGAGCCCTATATAAACCTTCATACAACATACGAGACTTGACCACTGAGGAAGGAGTCACTGCCAACTCCGAAACGCGTCTGGTATTAAGTCTCAACTAAAGGAAAAAAGCCGCAGCCGATTTACCTGCGCACCATCACAGAACTTCCGGAAGCGCTTATCCACACATCGGACAGAAAGCAACACAAGCGGTGAAGCGGTGAAGTGCCTTGAATTAAAGACACTACACAACGCCGAAATATACATCGGGTCCCGAATACGTTTGACCCCGGCGTCTCAATCACTGCTTATCCTGTCCCAACAATCCACTCGTCAGTTGAAAAGAACGGACCGGAACCCAGACCACCTATGCTGCAACACGTGGGACGCCACGCTAAGCACGGAGGATCGGGGACTGTACCACATTAGAACAGTGAGTAACGAGGTTATATTAAGTACGGTTTAACAGCAGTTTCAGGGACATGTGCTGAGAAGAAACCATACTATAAAGACTGTTCATGCAAATATATTTACCGGCCACACAGGTGCGGCAATACTAGACCATACACCAGTTACACAGTGTGGTTTAACAGCAAAGTAAGCTATACAAGCTGTGAAGACATTTATGGTCAGGATTGGATATAACCACTGACCATAGCTAGAACTTCGAATAGAGGCAGTGCGCCTCCATCTCTGTGTATTTGAAATACAACAAGTTTGTACCATCTAGTCCATTTTAAATCGTTGCACAGATATTTATAATTTCTATGCATTTTAAACATCTATGTATTCATTCATGTGAAAATTGAGGATCCTCATTTAATATTTTTATACATAGTGTGGTGTTAATAAAATTATTGTTACACTTACGTATTGACTGGCCCTCCATGTGATTTCCAGTTGCAGGTGTGCCCCTCACGCTATTTAATTTCTCATTTAATCATTCTGAAAGATTGGGGATATCTTTTTTAGGGGGAGCACCCTTGTGTTGTGATTGAGAGAGTGTGCCAATCCATCCATTTAAGCCTTTACTATAATGCTTCACTTTAGTGCCTCCACACAATAGTTATGCCCCATTTGTGTCCCCTTCTACAGTAGTTATGCCCTCTTAGTGTCCCCCTTATAGTAGTAGGGCTTCTGTACTATGAATAAAATTAATAAAGTAATATCGAGCACATCATGCTCCTCCCAGCAGCAGACATGATGTGATGTGATGACGTCATCTCTCCTGCTGAGCTGAGGAGAGCGCACAGGCCGGGGTATTATCTCTGGTCTGTGCGCTCTCCCTCTCAGCCCAGCAGGTACAATGACATCACTGTATCACACCTGCTGCTGGGGAGAGTGCAGGCCGGGGAATGAGACCTGGGCTATAATGGATGACAGATACAGCAGCTGGACTCGGAGGGAGGAGAGTGGAATGGACAGTAGGAAGCACAGTCCTGTCACTCTCAAGTAAACAAACTGGATGGCACGCTCCATAAAATGTTCCTTTTTTTTCGTGGAATTAATATTAAGTGCCTGCGATTCATATATAAACACCATCCAATGATAATGAAAAATCTGTCACTACAGATTAACTATTTCTTGAAATTAATTTCATGTGTAATTCTGATGAATCAATCAGAAGAGTCAATTAGGGAATGTTAAATAATATGTGATCCAGTATTACTTGGTATTTAATGTAGAAGATTTATTATACTGCACGCTGACACCATTTATACTGATACAAAAGGGCGATGGACGGTCCCCACCAGATACCAACGGCCATCTGACCAATGATTGCTCATAAAATCTGTCAGATAATCTGTTGGTGTAAATGCATTCAGCATGGCAGAACATTCCTCGGACAATCATTAACTCCTTAGTGACCAGTCTGTTTTGGGCCTCACTGACCAAGCGTTTTTCTTCCTTTTTTCATCGTCGCATTCCAAGAGCTATAACTTATTTTTTTTTATATATATGGAGCTGTGTGAGGGCTTGATTTTTGCAGGATGGCTTGTATTTTTTATTGGTATTATTTTGGGGCACATAGTTCTTTTTGATCGCTTGTTATCACGTTTTTTCGGTGGTAATTAAGAATAAATTAGCAATTCTGTCTCATTTTTTATTTTTTGGCATTCACCATAGGGAATAATTTATGTGATATGTATGTAGTCCAGGTTGTTACGGATGCGGCAATACCAAACATATGGGGGAGATTATTATTTTTTTTTGCAATATTTTCATTGAAAAGCGTATTTTCAAATGGAAAAAAGCGTAATTTTTTTCATTGAAAAAATGTTTTGGTTTTGTTTTTTTACTTTTTTTCCCCCACTTAATAGTCTCACAAGGGGACTATAACAGAAAGCGTTTTGATTGATTTTAAAATGCAATGCATTATCCCTATAGTGCATTGCATTTTAATGTCAGTGCTAGTCTGACATTGACCAGCAGGCTGCGCCAGAGAAGAAATTACTCAAGCCTGGTTTGGGGACTACACAAGACCCCAGCCCGCCTTCACACACATCGGCACCCCGCAATCGCATTTACAGGGTGCCGTTGGGAGACAGAGGGAGTACGTTCCCTTAGCCAGCACTTTACATGCGGCAGGCGCCATTGCCCAAAGCATGTAAAGTGTTAAACAGCCCGGATCAGTACTCCTGCCAGTCTGGGCTGTTAGAGCAGGGCCGCAGCTCTCATGTGGACAATGGTCTATTAGCATATCAAAGGTTCTGTAGTTGTCAATTATCTAAAGAATGGCTGACAATTGTCCAGTAGGTGGTACATGGCTAGTGAGGCAGGAAAATGCTGGAAAATCCCGACATTCCAGCTGCTTCTATCAGTCTTCAAGAGTTACCTGAAAATAGCTAGAAAACCATAAGGGACAACCAAAAGGATGTGTCCAAGCCATATTCTAGACAAATAGGAAGGAAGGAAGAAGTGAAGAGGCAGAATAGAGAAGGAGTGCTACAGAAGAGGAAACCTGGAGGGGCCAGAGACAGGGACTGGAGAGACATGAGAAGACCTCTGTATAGTAACTACACTGTACTGTAGGGGGATAGGAATTTGTGGTTTAGGCTACTTTCACCCGTGCGTTAGGTGCGGATTCGTCTGGTATCTGCACAGACGGATCCGCACCTATAAATGCAAACTATGGTATCCATTCAGAACAGATCCGTCTGCATTCTATGTAAAAAAAAAAAGTCTAAGTCTAATTGTTAGTCAGACGGATCCATCCCGCCTTTACTTTGAAAGTCAATGGGGGATGGATCAGTTTGCAATTGCAAACTGATACCGGACCAATTGGATCTCCCTGATGCCCTTCTCCGTTTACCTGAATACCGGATGAAGGACCTACCTGCCACATGTGACCTCCTCCTGCCTTAAACCCACTTATATGTGGTTGCTATGCGAGACCCAAAATAAATTGGTAAGAATTTTCCATTTTATTGTGTCTGTTTCCATCATTGGAGGCAGACAATAGGGATTACTCGGTCCCTCCACCAAAGGTCTGTGTGATAACCTCCACAGGCTTCTTGGGAAGGGACGAAACCTATTTTGGTGTGCAGCACCACCTATGTTGCACCCTACCGTCGTATAAACCCCCTCAAAAAGGGGTCTTGTCTGTCTTCTTGTTATTTGTGTTTGTAAGGGGTTTCTTATTCCCCAATTGGGGGAATGCATCTAGTAAAAGTTAAGTTTTAACACTGTCACTGCTCCCCTTCGTTTTCACATTCTATTACCTCTCTGAGCAGTACCCAGGAGATCTGCCCCCGCAGTTAAATATCCTGGTAGGACATTCTATCCTTTAATTTTCATTCATAGGGACATGGCGGGTTTCCTTACAGCCGGCCTGGATAGGGAGACATGGTTAGCTGAGGCCAAGACAATATTCTCAGACCAATCCTTCTCTCAGAAGAAGTACACCCCCACACTCAACGGGGCTTTCTCAGAGCTTACCCGCGTTTATAAGGAGCATATTAGTTCTTGGTGGGAGCTACAGGGGCTCGAACAGTATATAAAACAGGGGATAGTGCCCCGGGGCCTCCGTATCTCCCTCGCACCAGCGAACCGAATTAGAAATCCCACACTCCTGGCTAAATGGGAAAAGGAGGCAACTAGCAGTTCCCTGAAGTTCATGCAACTTCTTGTAGAGGAGGAAAGGGTCATACTTGCACGGCTGGACAAAACTTTAGCTGAACAAATTGAAGTAGTCAAGAAATTTCACTCAGACACAGATTTCAGCATTAAGGAGAACCAATTGCAAAATACTATTGAGCGCTACCAGTACCACCTAAAGGAGAGAAAACATAAGCAGTTTACTAGGGATCTCCAGGACTTTAGGGATAACAAGGTTTACCTGTTTCTCACGAACCCTGACACATCCCAAAAAACCGATTTATCCTCCACGGATACAGAGGTTTCGGATTCTGACAGGGAGAGGTACCCTAGAAACAGAGGCCGCGGTAGAGGGGGTTATAGAGGTAGGAAGCGGGGAGGTGGTAGATACAACACGGGACAATTCGCCAATCAGCCACAATGTCCTCTTCCCACTCAACCACCCTCCTCCACGCAGCCCTGTTCCTCTTCTTCTTCTTCTTTTTTAGAGCAAGGCACTCGGTACCCGCTGCGCAACCAGAACCCCACACTACAATATTCATAGAACCTGTGGATGATAAACTGGTTATCAACCTGTCCTCCCGCCCCTTGACTAGTAGAGAGACTAACCTTTTAAGAAAGGGGCTCTCTTTTGTTCCCACACACAGGTATGACGTCTTTCGGTGGGTCAAGGATCTCCACCTGTTTGCCCGGAAACTCAAGTGGCATAAGCACTTTAGACTCAAGGACCACAAGGAGAGTCGAGATCTGGGCATCCCGGTGGAGATCCTTGAAGATGTCCATTTGTTATACAGTTTGGACGCCATGCCCGCCAATGTGGAGGGGAGAGGTCCCTTCACAAACCTCAAGAGGAAGAGCACAAGAATGCCCCCGCTAGGCGAAGTTTCCTGTATCGATGTCTTTATTAAACAAACCGTAGCCGAACTGTGCTCTCTGGAGTCAACTGCCACTCGGTTTAACTGCAGTAAAGAAGAAATTGACATCATCAAGTCACTCGAGGGTGACAAGAACATAGTTATAAAGCCATCTGACAAGGGAGGCAATATTGTCCTTATGGACACCATAGTATATAAATCTATGTGTCTTGCCATTCTGAGTGACATAGAGGGCTACGAAACCTTGCAGAATAATCCCACGTTGAACTACCAGGGAGAACTATGTGCAATACTCGCCTAGCGCGAAAAGCACTGGACTTATCAGTGGAGATGAGTTTGAATTCTTGTACCCCCCCCATCCGGTGACAGCTACATTTTATTGTCTTCCCAAAGTCCATAAGGACACAATACCCATGAGGGGACGCCCCATCGTGTCAGGGGTGGGCAGCTTGTCACAAAATGCGGGCATCTACATTGACCGTCTCCTTAGCCCATTTGTGCAAGCACTGCCCTCTTACATAAGGGACACTGGGGACCTGTTAACTAAACTTGAACACATCTGCATTGAACCTGAGTGGTTCTTGGCGTCAATTGACGTCGAGGCACTATACTCCTCAATCCCCCATGGCAAGGGACTGGGGGCAGTCGCGCATTTTTTAAGAGCAAGAGGTTGCCAACACACGGCACACAGTGACTTCGTCCTGGAACTTCTGCAATTCATCCTTACTAGGAATTTCTTTCTATTTGATGGCCGGATGTACCACCAGCTCAGGGGCACGGCGATGGGCAGTTCTTGTGCGCCATCATATGCTAATCTGCTCCTGGGCTGGTGGGAGGAGACACTGGTCTTTGGGGACACACCGAGTGAATTCACAGAACACATTGCCCTTTGGTCCCGCTACATAGATGACATATTCATCTTATGGGGTGGGACCAAGGGGCAGTTTAATGACTTTGTCCAAGAGTTGAATACCAACCCTATCGGGCTTAAATTTACTTCATCTATCATGAGGGACGACCTTCCCTTCCTAGACATCACAATCTCAAGGAACGATGTGGGCGGTTTAAGGACTACCATTTACCGCAAACCCACAGCCACCAACTCACTTTTGAGATGGGATAGTTGTCACCCTGTCCCACTCAAACGGGGAATTCCCTTCGGACAGTATATCCGCCTCAGACGCAACTGTTCTGAATTAAGTGAGTTCAAACAACAGGCGTCCATCATGAGAACCAGGTTCCGTGAACGTGGTTACCCAGATAGAATCTTGAGACAGGCATATCAGAAGGCATTGGGACGCAGTAGGACCACCCTGTTATGTCCCACCACACAGTCTAACTGTGACACTAAGAAAACCATTAGGATAATAGGCACTTTCGACTCTGCCGCAACCCAAGTAAAGGGGATCCTTGGCCGCAACTGGGAGACCCTTTTGATGGATCCCGACCTAGCCGAAGTCCTGAGCCCATACCCCTCGGTCACCTTCAGAAGAGGCACCAATCTGAGGGACAGATTGGTACACAGCCATTTCAGTCCCACGGTAAATCAAAAGACGTGGCTGGACAGTGACACTGCAGGCTGTTACAAGTGTGGCCATTGTAGCTTTTGCAACTGGTTGATAAAAGGCAAGTCCTTTGCGGGGAGCCCACCGGATAAAACCCACATGATTAAGCAATTCATCAACTGCCGCAGCGTAGGGGTGGTATACCTTCTTAGCTGCGAATGCGGTTTACGCTATGTGGGCAAAACCCGGAGGGAATTCCGCAAACGGATGAGCCAACATCTGGGGGACATCCGCAATGGGAGGGAAACACCGATAGCCAGGCATGTACTTTCATCACATGGCGGCCGCTCATCAGCTATTAAATTCATGGGAATTGAAAGAATCAACAAACCAGTCAGAGGGGGTGATTGGGATAGGCGGATCCTCCAGCGAGAATGCTGGTGGATCTTTAAACTGAATACGCCCCACCCTCACGACCTAAATGAACAACTACATTTTGGCTGCTATATTTGAACTCTCCTCCCATCGGTAGCATCCCCTGTGTAGTTTATCCGACTACTGGTATAATATCCCTATCGCCACCTATTAAGTCCTCTCCCAATCCCATTTTCCTTACATCACTCCTCCCATCATCCTATTTACAGGTTGTCTGCCTCTCTCCATTTCCCCCTTCTAGGCTGGTTAGTTCCTTGACCCGCCAAAATGTCCTACTCTGTCCATCCAATAAGGGGTTAATCTTTCCCCATTTTAGGGATACAAGTGTTGTAGCTACGAGGGCTGGGACATATACTCCCCTAGTGTGGCTCCACCCCCCTTCACCGGCAGTTTACACTGCTGGGATACAAGTGTTGCAGCTACGAGGGCTGGGACATATACTCCCCTAGTGTAGCTCCACCCCCCCCCCTTCATCGGCAGTTTACACTGCTGGGACGCATCTCATTGGGGCGGTCTGGGAATCTTTCCACTCCCCCCTCCACTGAGTGGCGCCCATCGGACGGACCTGCAGGGACCTACGTCAAAGCCTCCTCCCCTGCACCTAGTCCTCTCCGACAGCGCGCTGTCCGATAGCGCATGCGCCGTGTATTGACACCCCACACCCCCGTTTGACCCCGTCACGTGATCGGGCTATGTCACGGGGGTCTGACGTCATGCGGCGCATGCGCACGGACCAGCGCCCTCCCCCTTCCGCTCTCAAATACAGCGCGCCAAGGCGCATTAGCCAGGCATACACCTCATGAGACGGCACACTGAACCTGTGGGCCGCTGATCCTGGACATCTGTGCGACCGTTCCAGCAGCAATGTAAGTACATACTGTAAACAGATAAGAGGTGGGCAGCAGGGACACTTTGGATTGAGTACTGTACTCATTCTACCTCTCTCCATGTGTCCCTATAGGTTTTCCACATGCCTCACTTGGTCCTCAGTCTCTACTCTGGAGGGTATCTCTTAATCTATTACCCCCCATATTCTTGCTACACTGGGATATCTATTACAGTGGCAACTATCTGACTGACAGGAGCCATTTCACTAAGCCCCGTGTCCCCTGATGATTTTTGGGGTCTTAGTTCACTATAACAGTGGATACATTTAGATACTATAAATTTGGATATGTTATATTAAGGAAACGCGTCGGGACACGTTGACATATCATTGGATACGTGCAGTTACACATGTGCGTCCCAGTCTCCAGTATCCTTACATATGTATGATATTTACTACTCATTTACACTTACAATTCTACCTGCCTTGAGTCAAACAACTTTTCCCCTAGTCACCCGCCGATAGGGTTACCTAGGGCTTGTTTTACCAGGGTTAGGTTCCGGACGGGGCCACCCCTTGCGGGGCACGGACCCCGTGTTAGGTCACTAGGGCTAGGTCAGGCCAAGCAGGGAGGTACTAGGGTGAGTCTCTTTCCTGATACCACTCTGATACCGGACCAATTGGATCTCCCTGATGCCCTTCTCCGTTTACCTGAATACCGGATGAAGGACCTACCTGCCACATGTGACCTCCTCCTGCCTTAAACCCACTTATATGTGGTTGCTATGCGAGACCCAAAATAAATTGGTAAGAATTTTCCATTTTATTGTGTCTGTTTCCATCATTGGAGGCAGACAATAGGGATTACTCGGTCCCTCCACCAAAGGTCTGTGTGATAACCTCCACAGGCTTCTTGGGAAGGGACGAAACCTATTTTGGTGTGCAGCACCACCTATGTTGCACCCTACCGTCGTATAAACCCCCTCAAAAAGGGGTCTTGTCTGTCTTCTTGTTATTTGTGTTTGTAAGGGGTTTCTTATTCCCCAATTGGGGGAATGCATCTAGTAAAAGTTAAGTTTTAACACTGTCACTGCTCCCCTTCGTTTTCACATTCTATTACCTCTCTGAGCAGTACCCAGGAGATCTGCCCCCGCAGTTAAATATCCTGGTAGGACATTCTATCCTTCAGTTTGCAATTGCACCATATTGTGTCAACGTCAAAGCAGCGTTTTGGTGTCCACTTCCAGAGCGGAATGGAGGCGGAACGGAGCCAAACTGATGCATTCTGAATGGATCCGCATCTAATCAGAATGCATTGGGGCTAAACTGATCCGTTTGGGGCCGCTTGTGAGAACCTTGAAACAGATCTCACAGGCGGACACCGAAACGCTGGTGTGAAAGTAGCCTTAGTTACCAAATAGTATTGGGAGTAACTTTATTATTAGTAGTGATTATTAGTAATTGATATTGTGTTCAAGTCTCTCCGTATGTGATATTTATTTTTGTTCCTTTATACTTTCATATATACTCATCAATAATAATAATAATTGCAATATCATTATTCCCACATTGCACAATATATTTTATTTGTATCAGTAGAATCTTAGGGGCCTCTCTGCTTTACTTAGTGGTCACTACTCACCTGGGCGGTTATCTGTAGGAATGTCCTCTGTACTCTGCTCATCACCCCTCACATCTGTCTCTGTAGGATTAATATTGTTCAGATCTTCACCCAGATTCACAAGCTGTGAAAGAAATATTGTAGAAGTACTCAGACGGTTGGAGAAGTCGTGTGGAAGGTTTTATATGACCTAAAAAGACTACCAAAAATGACCGGACAGCAGGAGTTATCTGACCCAAATATTTGCAGGTCTCCTGTATAAATCCAATCTGATTATTTCATTATTCCAACCAGTTTGCAATGCAGGGAGAGGAGCCCTTATATTCCATCCCTAACATTGCACCTGTTGTCCTTGCTGGCCAAGCCAGGGCTGTGAAGCCGGTAAGCCAAAGTTCTTTCAGTCCGTGGCTTGTTTACCTCCTCGGAATGGGCATAATCATCTGCTCTGCTGCAGCCAATGACTGGATTCAGGGATAACATGTCCACAAGAAACACATCACCACTAAAGCCAGTCATTGGCTGCAGTAAAGCAGGTGACCTTGCCTGTGCCGGCGAGGGAGCAAACATTTACTGGAAGATGGACACACAGGACCAGGCACACATAACCAGAGCTGAGGGTAACAGGTATAACTCTTTCCATAGTAGAGGCTGCGGGCACATGTGAAAAGTTACTTATTCCTGAACAAACCCTTTAATGCTGTCTTCCTGTTCTGTCTACCAGTTTTTGGATGACTGCAGGCATGAAGATACTGTACCTAGTATAAGGGACAGGAGAGACCACAGGAGAGGTGAGAACTGATTATCTATCACCACTAGAACTCTCTGCTTATCACTGCTTATAGTATAAGGATAAGAGAGGTGAGAACTGATTATCACCACTAGAACACCCTGCCTATCACTGCTTATAGTAAAAGGGACAGGAGACGTGAGAACCAATTACGAATACATAATATGATTACTATTACTATTACTATTAGTACCTTCCAAAAGCCACTGTACTTTTTTTCAACAAGCGCTGCACGGCTAGATTTATCGTATGCATCATTCAGGGCGCATGTGTTATTTCTCCCAAACACAAAGCAGCCACAATGTTCCTGCAGTTATCTCTGACCACCTTGCCCAGTTGGAGTTAGGTGAGGAGACAGCCAGCGCGGTTGTTTGCTGCTTGATGCACTTTAGAAAGTATTTGGCTATGTGGCTACTATCACCCAGAGAGATCAGCTCTAAAATGGCATGGCAACGCTTCACATGATAGGAAGAAGGGGGAATGGGAGCAATGTTCTGCCCTGCTTCTGTTTGGGACAGGAGGATATCCATGGAGGAGGCCGATAAGTGCCTGGTGTCGGAACAAACGTGCAGGTGTCAATAGGACCTGGCCTTCTTGCTACAGTGCTGCCTCACTGCAAAAAACATTGATCTAATGGGCTGTGAAAGGCATGAACTGTTCCAGTCCATAACCGTTGCTCCAGGTGTTCATTGTGTGCACCTTGCTGCACAGCTAGAATTGCAAGGACACTTGCCACTTGATAGTACAAAGCATGGATGCCCTTTTTTTGAAAAAATGCCAGCTACTTTAGATACCATCTAGTGAGGCTGAGCACATGCCATTATCCCCCTAAAGGCAACAGAATCCACAAAGTGGTACCACAGAGACTGCACCACCAGCAACTTGTGCAAGCAGAGTTGTTTCTTGGCCACACATTCCATTATTAATGGCTGATGGTGGGACAGAATAGGAGGAGGCATAGTCTGAGCAGGAGAAGCAGTAACTGATGATGACTTGGACACAGTACTGCACGTGGATGCCGCCTGGCTGCCACAATGGAGACTGGGAGAAGGAGGACACTCTTGCTGTGGTAGCTGGCAGACACCTCTGTCTCTCTCATAGCTTATTATAATCTGACAGATCTTGCACAGGGCATTGCTTTTGTTTTCCAGCACCATGGAAAAAAAACTGCCAGACAGGAGATACTTGCACACTCCACACAGAGCTAGCTGCAGCCGAGCTTGTTTTAGGTCTAGCCCGTTTTCTGCCTGCCACCCCAGTATCATCAGCATCACCCGTTCCCAAGCTGACAATTCTAGAAGCAGATCTGGTCCTGGCAGGTTTTGGGAGGTTCTAACTCTATGTTGCCTTCACTCTGTATTGCTGCCACTGCCACCATCCTCTTCCTCTGATGTTACCTTCTTCTCATCTCCCTGATCTAGCTCCCAGATCCTTTCCAACACACAATCATTGTAATAGTCCTCAACATCCCCACCATGAAAACTGTGATATGTCATTATGGGCTTCCTAGCATTCTCCAGATACCTGCTTTATACTTGCCCTGAGTTCCACTGCTGCTACCACTGCCCCTACCACCACCAGTGCAGCTACAGGTGGCACTACTTCTACCACCACAAACACAGCTATGCACAGCTATGAATATACTCCTCATGGTATTCTAAACGCTGAGCCACCCAGTCCACAATTCCATCCTCTGTGTCCTCAATATTATTAGGAGTCAGGGAGAACTGTGGCCAACTACTACTACTGCTGGCAGGTACTGATACTGTTGGTACTACATACATTCTGACTCTGGGAGGACGAATCATGGGTCTTTTGTTTTGCACTCTTTCATTTCTCAGACAGATTATTTAACAGTACAAGCAAAATGGCAAGTGTGTTTTTTGTAATTTAAAGACAGTGGCACAATTAAATGTCTCTCCACTTCTACAAACACACTCCACACTGGTATTGACAATTTACTTTGGGAAGAATGGAGTGAAATGTCTTAGAACTATGCGTTTGATATCAGTGGTAAATCAATGAAAACTGTGTACTAAAATGTCTTTGAAACACACAGTCTGATGTACTAATACAGCGGTCAGCAACCTCCAGCACTCCAGCTGTGGCAAAACTACAATTCCCAGCATGCGCCATTCATTTCTGTGAGAGTTCTGAGAAGAGCAGAGGAAGTATGCATGCTGGGAGTTGTAGTTTTACAACATCTGGAGTGTCGGAGGTTGCCTACCCCTGTACTAATATGTCCACTAACACAATATAACAATGCAGCGTTTATTGTAAAATGTCTTTGAACTATGTGTTTAATAATATGGATATAAAATTGGTGTTGTTGCTGTAACATGTTTGTGTTATAATGTAACGTGTTTAACCCTTTGAGGGTTTATTTTTCCATTCATATAGCCTTAAGAGGGCTTGCTTTTTGTAGGAAAAGTTGCGCTGTCCAATTCAACCATTTAAAATTGCACACAATGTAGTGGGGAGCTGGAAAAATATTCCAAATGGGCTAAAAAAGAATATAAAAATAAAATAAAATGCCTGGCTACACTGTAGAATCCAATAAATAAACCCTTGCACTCTACCAACTGAGCCACCACACCTTCTTAGCAAGGAGACCAAATAAACCTGGTTTCCGCCTCTAAGGCTGGGTGGGCTCAGGCTGTCTGAATAATAGCCCACTTCCCTAATCAGACAAGCATCGGAAGTAAGCATACATGGCTGAAAAGCAGATGTGATGTCACGAAAAGCCGGGGTGGGGGTCCAGCCTTGGAGGCAGGAAATGAGAAAATGATGCGCAGAGCAGGTTGCCAGACAAGCTGAACAAGTGAGGTGGCACAACCACTTTAAGCACAGTTTGAGCATCCCCTCACTCCCTTAATACTTTTCCTAGAGGAATTCCCCCTCTTTAGTGTTCCTATCACACTACGTTATTGACTCGTGTCTATAATCGTTCTTTGTCAGACTCTGCTTCCTCCCCACGTCCTCCCAGTGTCATGTTATCCACAGTCCTCTACCTTCTTCATGGTTTTCCCTGCTAATACTGACATTAAATGCACTGGGCACGGTTTTCAAGTGATTCATCTGAAACTAAATCGCATAAGCTTTGTTTTTGTATGGCAGACCAATTACGTATTAATTTCAGGGACTCGTTGTCTAAAGTTTGGACAATGAGTCCCTGAAATTAATACCTTCAGAGTAAAGATGAGCAAATTAATTCTAAACTAATTGGATTCAATAAGAATTTAGCAAAAATTAGTCTGCCATACAAAAACAAAGATCTCTCCCCACCAGCTACTCCTACTTGTCTTCTGTATGTCCCTAAACATATCGTGCTGCTGAAGATCTCATCTCTACATTATCCATTACACTAGAAGAGCAAAGGTTTAGACTCTAGTGTAATGGATAATGTAGAGATGATATCTTCAGCACCATGATATGTTTAGGGACATACAGAAGACAAGGAGGAGCAGCTGGTGGGGAGGGAGCTCTCCAGAGGGATCTGATAAATGATGCTGTAATCTTGTAGATCACAGGATGTCGGCCACACAGGAGAGAGACAGCAAGCCTCAGACTGGAGGTCAGACTAGAGATCACATGACCAGGTATCCATAATCAAAGGTTCAGAATGTATGGATGCATCTGAACAGCTAGAAAATTGTTGCCAGAACAGGTGAGGCACAGGAAGGTGAGAACAGCACATTGCTAGCTGTACTCACTTTCCCTGGTCTTCTTCTGGCCCCACGCTGTGTCCTGACACGTAAAGTGTCATGACGTAGTGCATGTAGATGCGCACTATGACCTGACGCTGTGCGCTGTCAGGTCACAGTACAGCATGTCGGGAAGTAGACCAGGGAGGGTAAGTGAATCCGCCAAGTGGCAGCACCGTCCGGAGCTGGAGAGGCAAATTATTTTTGTTTTAAATGTCTGATCTGAGGTCTGATTGTGGTCTGATCTGAGGCTGGGGGTCTGACAGGGGTCTGATCTGAGGCTGGGGGTCTGATAGGGGTCTGATCTGAGGCTGGGGGCCTATTGGGGGTCTGATCTGAGGCTGTGGGTTCTGATAAGGGGCTGATCTGCGGTTGGGAGGTCTGATGTGGTCTAAACTAAGGCTAGGGGGTCTGATCTGAGGCTGGGGGGTCTGATGAGGGTCTGATCTGAGGTTCATGTAGGCTGGGGGGTCTGATAGGAGTGTGATTTGAGGCTGATGGAGATGGGGGGCAGATCTGAGGCTGAGAAACGGACAAAGGCAGGGACACTTGTGAAGAAAGAGGCAAGGGCAGTGGCAGGGAGACGGAAAGCTGGGTGAACCCCTCTCTGGAGCCCTCTAAGTTTAGCTTGGTTGCCATTAATGCCAAGTAAAGAACTAAATATATAATATTCTCAACTTAAAAATTAGACTGCTATATGTGGTCAAAATGGCGCCTGTAATATTTGTAATATATAGCGCAGGCGCCATATTGTGCTGCAAAAATACAGCGCTCCAGATTTTTTATTGAAGGTCAATTTCTTTAACTTACCCCGTTAAAGTTTTCCAGTATTGAGTTGCGTCCTAGGGGCTCAATACCGTAAAAAAAAACGCTTCAGTTTTATCCTAATGCACTCTGATTGGAGAGATATCCATTCAGTATGCATCAGGATGTCTTCCATTCAGTCACTGTACGTTTTTTGGACAGAGAAAATACTGCAGCATCTGCAGTATTTTCTCCGGCCAAAATTCCAGAACACTTGCCGGCATTATTTTCCATTGAAATTATTATTTTTGTTTATTATTAAAGCGCCATTCATTCCATAGCGCTGTACATATGAGAAGAGGTATACATACATAATACAGACAATTGCACTAAGCATTAACAAGACGAGTTACAAACTGGTACAGAGGGAGAGAGGGCCCTGCCCATGAGGGCTTACAATCTACATGGTATGGGAGAAGGACACAATAGGTGCGGGTAAAGTTGGTCATGGCGGTATAGAGGCAGCAGGGTCACTGGTTGTAGGCTTGTCTGACGAGGTGAGTATTCAGGTTTCTTTTGAAGGATTCCACTGTAGGTGAGAGTCTGATATGTTAGGGTAGCGAGTTCCAGAGTATGGGCGATGCATGGGAGAAATCTTGGAGTCGATTGTGAGAAGAGGCGATAAGAGGAGGGGAGAGAAGGAGGTCTTGTGAGGATCTCAGAGTGCGTGTGGGTTTGTATCAGGAAAGTAGCTCAGAGATGTAGGGAGGGGACAGGTTATGGACGGCCTTGTATGTATTTGTTAGTACTTTCAAGTGAATTCGCTGGGCAATGGGGAGCCAGTGAAGGGATTGGCAGAGGGGAGAGGCAGAGGAGTAATAGGGTGAGAGGTGGATTAGTCGGACAGCTGAGTTGAGGATAGATTGGAGGGGTGCGAGAGTGCTAGATGGAAGGCCACAGAGGAGAGTGTTGCAGTAGTCTAGGCGGGAGATGATGAGGGCATGTACAAGCATTTTTGCAGATTCAAAGTTAAGGAAAGCATGGATGCGGGAGATGTTTTTGAGTTGGAGGCGGCAGGTGGTGGAAAGGGCTTGGATGTGTGGTCTGAAGGAGAGGGCAGAATCCAAGGTCACTCCAAGGCAGCGGACTTGGCTGACCGGGGAGAGTGTGCAGCCATTGATCATGATAGATAAGTCTGTTGGGGGGTTGAGCAAGATGGGGGAAAGATTATGAATTCTGTTTCATCCATGTTAAGTTTAAGAAAGCGAAAGGCGAAGAAGGATGATATAGAAGATAGACATTGTGGGATTCTTGATAGTAAGGTGGTGGTGTCTGGACCAGAGAGGTAGATTTGTGTGTCTTCAGCGTAGGAGTGATACTGAAAGCCATGGGACTCTACACTTTAGGCCTGGGACAGCTCATAGATAGAGAAGAGCAGGGGTCCTAGGACAGAGCCTTGCGGGACACCAACAGAGAGGGAATGAGATGAGGAGGTGGTGCGGGAGTGGGAGACGCTAAACGTCCAGTCTGTGAGGTATGATGTGGTCCAGGAGAGGGCCAGGTCAGTGATGCCAAGAGATGAGAGAGTTTGCAACAGAAGGGAGTGGTCAACAGTGTCGAAGGCAGAGGACAGGTCAAGGAGGACAGAGTATTGTTTCTTGGTTTTGGCTGTCAGTAGGTCATTGGTGACTTTGGTAATGGCAGTCTCAGTCGAGTGGTGGGGTCGGAAGTCAGATTGTAGGCGGTCAAAGAGGGAGCAGGAGGAGAGGTGAGAGGACAGTTCAGAATGGACATGTTGTTCAAGTAGCTTTGAGGCATACGGAAGAAGTGATATGGGGCGATAACTGGACAAAGAAGATGGGTCAAATGAAGGCTTTTTGCGGATGGGTGTAATGGTAGCATGTTTAAAAGCAGAGGGGAAGACACCAGAGGTTAGTGATAGGTTGAAGAGATGAGTTAGGGCTGGGATAAACACTGGTGAGGTTAGGGATGAGGTGGGATGGGATTGGGTCAAGTGCACAGGTGGTGAGATGTGATCTGGAGAGCAGAGTGGAGAGTTTTTCTTCTGTAATGGTGAAGAAGCGGGTTTTGGGAGAAGAGGACCGAGCAGTTGTGTAGAGGGTCTGTGGGCACTGTGCACTGAAGCTTTCTCTGATGTTGACTATCTTTTGTTTGAAGTATTTGGCAAAGTCCTCAGCTGAGAAGAGAGGAGACGGGAGTTAAAAGTGCTAAAAAGTGCTAAAAAGTTGTTTAGGGCTGTGGGCCAGGGAAGATATGAGAGATGAGAAGTAGGCCTGTTTTGCATCAGCGAGTGAGGATTTGAATATGAGGAGGGATTGCTTGTATGCGGCAAAATGATCTTTAGAATGGGATTTTTTCCATTGCCGCTCAGCAGCCCTGGAAGCTTGTCTGAGTTTTTTAGTCAGGTTGGTGTGCCAGGGTTGTCTGTTAATTTTTCAGGTTTTGTTGTGTGTGAGGGGGGCAACAGTGTCCAGAGCTATACTTATTGTGGTGTTATATAGGGTGGTAGGAGCATCTGGGTCTTGGAGGGAACAGATAGTGGAGATTGGGAGAAGAGAGTCAGAAAGAAAGCGAAAGTCGAGATGTTTAAGGTTCCTGCGGGGGGGTGCTAGTGTGTGGACCGGGGGGGGGGGCAGCAGAAGAGACCAATGAGGAGAAGGTGAGTAGGTTGTGGTCGGATAGGGGGAGAGGCGAATTAAAAAGGTTAGATAGGGAGCAGAGGCGGGTAAAGATAAGATCCAGAGTGTGACCATCTCTGTGGGTGGGAGCTAAAGACCACTGTTATAGGACGAAGGAGGAAGAGAGGGACAGGAGTTTAGAGGCGGCTGAGTGGCAGGTGTCAAGGTGTCAATAGGGATGTTGAAGTCACCAATGATGAGAGTGGGGATGTCGGCAGAAAGAAAGTGTAGTAGCCAGGTGTTAAAGTGGTCAAGAAAGATGGTGGCTGTGCAGGGGGTTGGCGGTAAATGACGGCTACTTGAAGGTTGGAGGGTGAGTAGATGCGAACAGAGTGTACTTCAAATGAGGTGAACGTAATGGAGGGTGGCAGTGGAGTTGGGCTGTAGGAGCAGGTGTCTGATAGGAAATAACCAACTCCTCCACCATGTTTGCAGCCGGGGCGGGGTGTGTGAGTGAATTGAAATCCACTATAAGAGAGTGCAGCAGGGGAGGAGGTGTCAGAGGGTGTCAGCCATGTTTCTGTGAGACCCAGAAAGGAAAGGTTTTGAGAGATGAAAAGTTCATGAATGTATGACAGTTTGTTACAGACAGAGTGTGCATTCCATAATGCTCCTGCAAGAGGAACCAAAGGAGCAGGGGTCACAGGAATGGTTATTAGGTTTAAGGGTTTGCAGTAATTTGTAGAAGGAAATTTGTAGTGGGACATGGAGGTGATAGTGGGGATTTGTTGATGGGGGCCTGGATTTGGAGAGATATCACCAGCAATAAAGAGAAGCAGAGAAAGTGTTAGTAGGTGAGAATAGGAGGGCAGGAGGTATCTGTGTGTGTTTGGGAAGGAAGTGTTTTATGTTGCCAAACAGGTTTGTGCAAGCTGTCAGATGAGAAGGTAAGATGGAGGAAGAGATGAATAGTTCCTTGCTGGGTGAATGGATGTGGGGGTATTTCAGGAGGTTGTGGAAAAGTGGGAAGAGTAAGATGAAGAATTGAAACATTTTTTGCTTTAGCTATGTCTATAATTATCTGTGGTCCCCTTCTGGTCCAATTATGGTATAATTCAGTCTGTGCACTTAAGAGTTGCACTTGAGAGATGTTGCATTTGGAAAGACCAAATGCCAGATCTGGCATTAATGCCAGATACAGCCCCAAGTGTTCCGGAAAAACGGATCCGGTTTTGCGGTCTGCACATGCGCAGACCTTTAAAAATGTGAAAAAATAAATACTGGATCTGTTTTTCCGCATGACAACCGGAGAGATGGATCCGGCATTGCCATGCATTTGTGAGACGGATCCGCATCCGGGTCCGTCTACAAATGGTATCCGTTTGCGCACGAATTTCCAAATCCGGCAGGCAGTTCCAGCGACAAAACTTCCTGCCGGATCCTCACAACGCATGTGTGAAAGTATCCTAAGTCACTTATATGTTTGACTAAATATAGCTGTCAAATTACTAAGTTAAGAATTGTGTATGGCCCCCGAACGATGTTATAAATATCCAAATGGCCCTTGGCAGCAAAAAGGTTCCCCACCCCTGCTGTAAGGGGTGCAGTCGCTACTGGGCCTAGGAGCCTGAGGGGTCCCAAAGACCCTTGTGCCACATAAGAAGACATTTACTATACAAAGTTCATGCAAGTCAAGTTACATCTCTAGCTGGAGAGAAGGGGTAAGGTCAAGAATTTGGCTTGGGGCAGGCTATGTGCTTCCCTGCCCCTGGCCACAAAGCACTGAGGGAAGGGGGGGGAGTCCAAGCTGAACTCTTGCACCAGGGCACATGAGCCTTTAGCTATGCCCCTGAGAATTACAGTCAGGTCCATAAATATTGGAACATCGACACAATTGTAAAATTTTTGGCTCTATACACCACCACAATGGATTTGAAATGAAATGAACAAGATGTGCTTTAACTGCAGACTGTCAGCTTTAATTTGAGGGTATTTACATCCAAATCAGGTGAACGGTGTAGGAATTACAACAGTTTGCATATGTGCCTCCCACAAGTTAAGGGACCAAAAGTAATAGGACAATTGGCTTCTTAGCTGTTCCATTACCAGGTGTGTGCTATTCCCTCATTATCCCAATTACAATGAGCAGATAAAAGGTCCAGAGTTCATTTCAAGTATGCTATTTGCATTTGGAATCTGTTGCTGTTAACTCTCAAGATAAGATCCAAAGAGCTGTCACTATCAGTGAAGCAAAAAACAAAACAAATCCATCAGAAAGATAGCAAAAACATTAGGCGTGGCCAAAACAACTGTTTGGAACATTATTAAAAAGAAGGAACGCACCGATTAGCTCAGCAACACCAAAAGACCCGGAAAGCCACGGAAAACACCTGTATCGATGACCGAAGAATTCTTTCCCTGGTGAAGAAAACACCCTTCACAACAGATGGCCAGATCAAGAACACTCTCCAGGAGGTAGGTGTATGTGTGTCAAAGTCAACAATCAAGAGAAGACTTCACCAGAGTGAATACAGAGGGTTCACCACAAGATGTAAACCATTGGTGAGCCTCAAAAACAGGAAGGCCAGATTAGAGTTTGCCAAACGACATCTAAAAAAGCCTTCACAGTTCTGAAACAACATGCTATGGACAGATGAGACCAAGATCAACTTGTACCAGAGTGATGGGAAGAGAAGAATATGGAGAAGGAAAGGAACTGCTCATGATCCTAAGCATGCCACCTCATCAGTGAAGCATGGTGGTGGTAGTGTCATGGCGTGGGAATGTATGGCTGCCAATGGAACTGGTTCTCTTGTATGTATTGATAATGTGACTGCTGACAAAAGTAGCAGGATGAATTCTGAATTCTATTTTGGGCAATATTATCTGCTCATATTCAGCCAAATGCTTCAAAATTCATTGGACGGCGCTTAACAGTGCAGATGGACAATGACCCAAAGCATAATGCAAAAGCAACCAAAGAGTTTTTTAAGGGAAAGAAGTGGAATGTTATGCAATGGCCAAGTCAATCACCTGACCTGAATCCGATTGAGCATGCATTTCACTTGCTGAAGACAAAACTGAAGGGAAAATGCCCCAAGAACAAGCAGGAACTGAAGACAGTTGCAGTAGAGGCCTGGCAGAGCATCACCAGGGATGAAACCCAGCATCTGGTGATGTCTATGCGTTCCAGACTTCAGGCTGTAATTGACTGCAAAGGATTTGCAACCAAGTATTAAAAAGAGAAAGTTTGATTTATGATTATTAGTATGTCCCATTACTTTTGGATAGGGATGAGCGAACCCGAACTGTATAGTTCGGGTTCGTACCGAATTTTGGGGTGTCCGTGACACAGACCCGAACCTGGACATTTTAGTAAAAGTCCGGGTTCGGGTTCGGTGTTCGGCGCTTTCATGGCGCTTTTTGAAAGGCTGCAAAGCAGCCAATCAACAAGCGTCATACTACTTGCCCCAAGAGGCCGTCACAGCCATGCCTACTATTGGCATGGCTGTGATTGGCCAGTGCAGCATGTGACCCAGCCTCTATTTAAGCTGGAGTCACGTAGCGCCGCCCGTCACTCTGCTCTGATCAGTATAGGAAAAGGTTGCAGCTGCGACGTTAGGGCGAGATTAGGCAGTGATTAACTCCTCCAAAAGACTTCATTCATTGATCGATCTGCAGCTGTGGATGATTGAACTGCTGCTATTCAATTGCTCACTGTTTTTAGGCTGCCCAGAGCGTTTTTCATTCACTTTTTTCTGGGGTGATCGGCGGCCATTTCGTGTCTTGTGGTGCGCCAGCACAAGCTACCACCAAGTACATTTAACCCTCAATAGTGTGGTTGTTTTTTGGCTATATCCTACATCATGGTAAGCTGTCACACCAAGTGCATTTAACCATCAATAGTGTGGTTATTTTTTGGCCATATACTACATCAGGGGCAAGCTGTCACCAAGTGCATTTAACCCTCAATAGTGTGGTTGTTTTTTGGCTATATCCTACATCAGGGTCAAGCTGTCACACCAAGTGCATTTAACCATCAATAGTGTGGTTATTTTTTGGCCATATACTACATCAGGGGCAAGCTGTCACCAAGTGCATTTAACCCTCAATAGTGTGGTTGTTTTTTGGCTATATCCTACATCAGGGTCAAGCTGTCACACCAAGTGCATTTAACCATCAATAGTGTGGTTATTTTTTGGCCATATCCCAGTCTAATTCTGACTGTAAACGTATACCTGTCACCTAAATAATAGGCCTCAAATTTATAGTCAGCTAAATCTGTGGTTATTGCTGTGGCTGGTCAAGTTATTTAGTGTCCGTCAAAGCACAGTTTTTGTTCTGGGTTGAAATACAATTCCCAATTTAGCAATTCTCTAAATTAGTGGTTTCTGCTGTATCAGGCCTACTTTAAATACATCCCTAAAAGGGTATATCAGAATCAAGGTGCTGATAGGGTCATTCTCAATAACTTGACACACACGCTACTGTGCATATCCCAGTCTAATTCTGTCCATAAACGTATACCTGTCACCCAGCGCCTAAATAATAGGCCTCAAATTTATATTCATCCAAATCTGTCATTATTGCTGTAGCTGGTCAAGTTATTTAGTGTCCGTCAAGGCACAGTTTTTGTTCTGGGTTGAAATACAATTCCCAATTTAGCAATTCTCTAAATTAGTGGTTTCTGCTGTATCAGGCCTACTTTAAATTTATCCCTAAAAGGGTATATTAGATTCAAGGTGCAGATAGGGTCATTCTCAATAACTTCACACACACGCTACTGTGCATATCCCAGTCTAATTCTGTCTGTAAACGTATACCTGTCACCCAGCGCCTAAATAATAGGCCTCAAATTTATATTCAGCTAAATCTGTGGTTACTGCTGTGCCTGTATTAGTGTAATACGGTACCTAAATAGATAGCCAGATAGTGTTAGGTGTCTGTAAAAAAAGGCCTGAATTTGAATACAATACATTGGGCCAAATAATATTTTTGTTGTGGTGAACGATAACAATGAGGAAAACATCTAGTAAAGGACGCGGACGCGGACATGGTCGTGGTGGTGTTAGTGGACCCTCTGGTGCTGGGAGAGGACGTGGCTGTTCTGCCACAGCCACACGTCCTAGTGTACCAACTAACTCAGGTCCCAGTAGCCGCCATAATTTACAGCGATATTTGGTGGGGCCCAATGCCGTTCTAAGGATGGTAAGGCCTGAGCAGGTACAGGCATTAGTCAATTGGGTGGCCGACAGTGGATCCAGCACGTTCACATTATCTCCCACCCAGTCTTCTGCAGAAAGCGCACAGATGGCGCCTGAAAACCAAGCCCATCAGTCTGTCACATCACCCCCATGCATACCAGGGAAACTGTCTGAGCCTCAAGTTATGCAGCAGTCTCTTATGCTGTTTGAAGACTCCGCTGGCAGGGTTTCCCAAGGGCATCCACCTAGCCCTTCCCCAGCGGTGGAAGACATAGAATGCACTGACGCACAACCACTTATGTTTCCTGATGATGAGGACATGGGAATACCACCTCAGCATGTCTCTGACGATGACGAAACACAGGTGCCAACTGCTGCGTCTTTCTGCAGTGTGCAGACTGAACAGGAGGTCAGGGATCAAGACTGGGTGGAAGACGATGCAGGGGACGATGAGGTCCTAGACCCCACATGGAATGAAGGTCGTGCCACTGACTTTCACAGTTCGGAGGAAGAGGCAGTGGTGAGACCGAGCCAACAGCGTAGCAAAAGAGGGAGCAGTGGGCAAAAGCAGAACACCCGCCGCCAAGAGACTCCGCCTGCTACTGACCGCCGCCATCTGGGACCGAGCACCCCAAAGGCAGCTTCAAGGAGTTCCCTGGCATGGCACTTCTTCAAACAATGTGCTGACGACAAGACCCGAGTGGTTTGCACGCTGTGCTATCAGAGCCTGAAGCGAGGCATTAACGTTCTGAACCTTAGCACAACCTGCATGACCAGGCACCTGCATGCAAAGCATGAACTGCAGTGGAGTAAACACCTTAAAAACAAGGAAGTCACTCAGGCTCCCCCTGCTATCTCTTCTGCTGCTGCCGCCTCGGCCTCTTCTGCTGCTGCCGCCTCGGCCTCTTCCTCCGCCTCTGGAGGAACGTTGGCACCTGCCGCCCAGCAAACAGGGGATGTACCACCACCACCTCTGTCACCAAGCATCTCAACCATGTCACACGGCAGCGTTCAGCTCTCCATCTCACAAACATTTGAGAGAAAGGGTAAGTTCCCACCTAGCCACCCTCGATCCCTGGCCCTGAATGCCAGGATTTCTAAACTACTGGCCTATGAAATGCTGTCATTTAGGCTGGTGGACACAGACAGCTTCAAACAGCTCATGTCGCTTGCTGTCCCACAGTATGTTGTTCCCAGCCGGCACTACTTCTCCAAGAGAGCCGTGCCTTCCCTGCACAACCAAGTATCCGATAAAATCAAGTGTGCACTGCGCAACGCCATCTGTGGCAAGGTCCACCTAACCACAGATACGTGGACCAGTAAGCATGGCCAGGGACGCTATATCTTCCTAACTGGACACTGGGTAAATGTAGTGGCAGCTGGGCCCCAGGCGGAGAGCTGTTTGGCGCACGTCCTTCCGCCGCCAAGGATCGCAGGGCAACATTCTTTGCCTCCTGTTGCCACCTCCTCCTACTCAGCTTCCTCCTCCTCTTCTTCCACCTGCTCATCCAGTCAGCCACACACCTTCACCACCAACTTCAGCACAGCCCGGGGTAAACGTCAGCAGGCCATTCTGAAACTCATATGTTTGGGGGACAGGCCCCACACCGCACAGGAGTTTTGGCGGGGTATAGAACAACAGACCGACAAGTGGTTGCTGCCGGTGAGCCTCAAGCCCGGCCTGGTGGTGTGCGATAATGGGCGAAATCTCGTTGCAGCTCTGGGACTAGCCGGTTTGACGCACATCCCTTGCTTGGCGCATGTGCTGAATTTGGTGGTGCAGAAGTTCATTCACAACTACCCCGACATGTCAGAGCTGCTGCATAAAGTGCGGGCCGTCTGTTCGCGCTTCCGGCGTTCACATCCTGCTGCTGCTCGCCTGTCTGCGCTACAGCGTAACTTCGGCCTTCCCGCTCACCGCCTCATATGCAACGTGTCCACCAGGTGGAACTCCACCTTGCACATGCTGGACAGACTGTGCGAGCAGCAGCAGGCCATAGTGGAGTTTCAGCTGCAGCACGCACGGGTCAGTCGCACTGCGGAACAGCACCACTTCACCACCAATGACTGGGCCTCCATGCGAGACCTGTGTGCCCTGTTGCGCTGTTTCGAGCACTCCACCAACATGGCCAGTGGCGATGACGCCGTTATCAGCGTTACAATACCACTTCTATGTCTCCTTGAGAAAACACTTAGGGCGATGATGGAAGAGGAGGTGGCCCAGGAGGAGGAGAAGGAGGAAGAGGGGTCATTTTTAGCACTTTCAGGCCAGTCTCTTCGAAGTGACTCAGAGAGAGGTTTTTTGCAACAGCAGAGGCCAGGTACAAATGTGGCCAGCCAGGGCCCACTACTGGAGGACGAGGATGAGGAGGAGGTGGAGGAGGATGAGGATGAAGCATGGTCACAGCGGGGTGGCACCCAACGCAGCTCGGGCCCATCACTGGTGCGTGGCTGGGGGGAAACGCAGGACGATGACGATACGCCTCCCACAGAGGACAGCTTGTCCTTACCCCTGGGCAGCCTGGCACACATGAGCGACTACATGCTGCAGTGCCTGCGCAACGACAGCAGAGTTGCCCACATTTTAACGTGTGCGGACTACTGGGTTGCCACCCTGCTGGATCCACGGTACAAAGACAATGTGCCCACCTTACATCCTGCACTGGAGCGTGATAGGAAGATGCGCGAGTACAAGCGCACGTTGGTAGACGCGCTACTGAGAGCATTCCCAAATGTCACAGGGGAACAAGTGAAAGCCCAAAGCCAAGGCAGAGGAGGAGCAAGAGGTCGCCAAGGCAGCTATGTCACGGCCAGCTCCTCTGAGGGCAGGGTTAGCATGGCAGAGATGTGGAAAAGTTTTGTCAACACGCCACAGCTAACTGCACCATCACCTAATACGCAACGTGTTAGCAGGAGGCAACATTTCACTAACATGGTGGAACAGTACGTGTGCACACCCCTCCACGTACTGACTGATGGTTCGGCCCCATTCAACTTCTGGGTCTCTAAATTGTCCACATGGCCAGAGCTAGCCTTTTATGCCTTGGAGGTGCTGGCCAGCCCGGCAGCCAGCGTTTTGTCTGAACGTGTATTCAGCACGGCAGGGGGCGTCATTACAGACAAACGCAGCCGCCTGTCTACAGCCAATGTGGACAAGCTGACGTTCATAAAAATGAACCAGGCATGGATCCCACAGGACCTGTCCATCCCTTGTGCAGATTAGACATTAACTACCTCCCCTTAACCATATATTATTGTACTCCAGGGCACTTCCTCATTCAATCCTATTTTTATTTTTATTTTACCATTATATTGCGAGGCAACCCAAAGTTGAATGAACCTCTCCTCTGTCTGGGTGCCGGGGCCTAAATATATGCCAATGGACTGTTCCAATGTTGGGTGACGTGAAGCCTGATTCTCTGCTATGACATGCAGACTGATTCTCTGCTGACATGAAGCCAGATTCTCTGTTACGGGTCCTCTCTCCTCTGTCTGGGTGCGTGGGCCTAAATATATGACAATGGACTGTTACAGTGGTGGCTGACGTGAAGCCTGATTCTCTGCTATGACATGCAGACTGATTCTCTGCTGACATGAAGCCAGATTCTCTGTTACGGGACCTCTCTCCTCTGCCTGGGCCTAAATATATGACAATGGACTGTTACAGTGGTGGCTGACGTGAAGCCTGATTCTCTGCTATGACATGCAGACTGATTCTCTGCTGACATGAAGCCAGATTCTCTGTTACGGGACCTCTCTCCTCTGCCTGGGTGCCTGGGCCTAAATATATGACAATGGACTGTTACAGTAGTGGCTTACGTGAAGCCTGATTCTCTGCTATGACATGCAGACTGATTCTCTGCTGACATGAAGCCAGATTCTCTGTTACGGGACCTCTCTCCTCTGCCTGGGTGCCTGGACCTAAATATATGACAATGGACTGTTACAGTGGTGGCTGACGTGAAGCCTGATTCTCTGCTATGACATGCAGACTGATTCTCTGCTGACATGAAGCCAGATTCTCTGTTAAGGGACCTCTCTCCTCTGCCTGGGTGCCTGGGACTAAATATCTGACAATGGACTGTTACAGTGGTGGGTGACGTGAAGCCAGATTCTCTGCTATGGGACCTCTCTCCAATTGATATTGGTTAATTTTTATTTATTTTATTTTTATTTTTATTCATTTCCCTATCTCATTTGTTTGCAGGGGATTTACCTACATGTTGCTGCCTTTTGCAGCCTTCTAGCTCTTTCCTGGGCTGTTTTACAGCCTTTTTAGTGCCGAAAAGTTCGGGTCCCCATTGACTTCAATGGGGTTCGGGTTCGGGACGAAGTTCGGGTCGGGTTCGGATCCCGAACCCGAACATTTCCAGGAAGTTCGGCCGAACTTCTCGAACCCGAACATCCAGGTGTTCGCTCAACTATACTTTTGGACCTTTAACAAGTAGGAGGCACATATGCAAACTGTTGTAATTCCTTCACCGTTCACCTGATTTGGATGTAAATACCCTCAAATTAAAGCTGACAGTCTGCAGTTAAAGCACATCTTGTTCGTTTCATTTCAAATCTATTGTGGTGGTGTATAGAGCCAAAAATGTTAGAATTGTGTCAATGTCCCAATATTTATGGACCTGACAGTATATTATACTCTATGCAAGTAAGAAGGATGACTTGCATCTACATGTGCTAGAATAGAATCCGTGGTATCATCTTGGTACTACCATTCTGACATTAAGGAGACACCAGGAGACTGCACCCTAGACTACAAAACCTTTGAAGATAATGATGCATTTACAGTGCTGCCCATAATTATTCATATCCCTGGCAAATTTTCACTTAAAGTTACTCTTATTCAACCAGCAACTAATTTTTTGATGGAAAATGACAGAGTTGTCTCCCAAAAGATAATAAGACAATGTACAAGAGGCATTATTGTGGGGAAAAAAACATTTCTCAGCTTTTATTTACATTTGAGCAAAAAGTGTCCAGTCTAAAATTATTCATACCCTTCACAAACTGTCACAGTCTGTGGGAAAATCAAACGTTCATTACCATTCCAAATAGTCCAAGCTGTTCTAAAGCATCCTAATTACCCTTATTAATTGCGAACAGCTGTTTTAATCAACTCAACAGGTGAAAAACAGCAGCTCTCTGCAGTTGGTTTGTGGACAGTCATGGCTAAGACAAAGGAGTCACAGGAAAAAATACGTGTAAGATTTTTGGTCTATAATGGTCTTGACCTTCTTAATTAATTTGAAATTACACAAGAAAGCGCCTAATCCCCACAAACATTAATAATAAAAAAATCTGTAAAATTTCGCAAATTTGCATTATAAAAAGCATCAAAACTGTGAGCATTCCTACTCACTTCACTGAGGGGCTGTCAAACCGGCATGCATTTGCCTAGGACAGTACCCCCTGGCCAAGGTCACTTAAAGAAATCACGCCAATTCTTGAATGGACATGCAATGTGAAACTAATTGATTCTTACTCACTTCACTGGGGGAATTTCAAACAGGTAAGACCTTAATATGTATAGCTTGGAAGAAAGAAGAGACAGAGGGGATATGATAGAAACTTTTAAATACATAAAGGGAATCAACTCGGTAAAGGAGGAGAGCATATTTAAAAGAAGAAAAACTACCACAAGAGGACACAGTTTTAAATTAGAGGGGCAAAGGTTTAAAAGTAATATAAGGAAGTATTACTTTACTGAGAGAGTAGTGGATGCATGGAATAGCCTTCCTGCAGAAGTGGTAGCTGCAAATACAGTGAAGGAGTTTAAGCATGCATGGGATAGGCATAAGGCTATCCTTCATATAAGATAGGGCCAGGGACTATTCATAGGATTCAGATATATTGGGCAGACTAGATGGGCCAAATGGTTCTTATCTGCCGACACATTCTATGTTTCTATGTTTCTATTACAATACCTGAGACAGTATCCCCCGGCCAGGTTCGTTTATGATATATCAGAGGTCGAAGTCCGCACACATCCAGACCAGGCTCATCTTCATTTTCTTTATTCAATAGGGCTCAACGCGTTTCGGGGTGTACATAAAAACACCCTTCCTCAGGAGCAAAAGATTCATCTTTTACTCCTGAGGAAGTTTTTTTTTTATGTACACCCCGAAACGCGTTGAGCCCTATTGAATAAAGAAAATTAAGATGAGCCTGGTCTGGATATGTGCGGACTTCGACCTCTGATACATCGTCTTATTATCTTTTGGAAGACACCTATGTCATTTCCTGTCAAAAAATTACTTGCTGGTTGAATAAAAGTAACTTTAAGTAAAAATTTGCCAGGGGTATGAATAATTATGGGCAGCACTGTATCTCCTGATGTTTATGTTCAAGCTGACAATCTGAGCACAACTTTGGTTGACCATTTGTAGTATTGCATGACCCCGGCCTAAGACCTCTCAGAAAACTGTTGTGCCACTCTTGTGCAACCACAAAAGATCTGCAGCAGTTGACAGAGAAGGCCATCTTAAAAGTCTATACAGGCAGAAAATAGTGAGAAGATCCAGACAACATGTAATGTCTATGGTCAGCTGTAATCCTGCCATCTTTCTCATTATACAAGGATAAATCATATAATACTGGTGGATAAAACTAGACTGAAGACAAGATCTTCACAGCCTTCTACAGGTCATAGGGGACATTTCATGAGACCTTATCTCTATCTACCTGATGATCCTGTGGGACATAGTGATGTTCTTCTGAACCATTCTGTAGAAGAAGAGGGCTGGGACATCTCTCCTGTGTTCTCATCTCTTCCTTAACTGTAGGAAACACATCCAGTGACTGAATACATTCCTTACATACAGATGAGAGGACATGTGTATTTAGTCATTTAGTCTAATACCTGGTGATGTGAGAGGCCGGTGATCCTCCATCATGATGCCCTTATAGCCATCTACCTGATCATCCTGTGGGACATAGTGATGTTCTTCTGAATTATCCTGTGGAAGAAGAGGACTGGGACATCTCTCGGGTGTTGTTTTCTCTTCCTTAACTGTAGGTGTTGCAGAATCAGGATTAGATCGGATGGTCAGCCATGTTTCTTAGGTATACATCTTGGGGCACATTTATTAAGACCTGTGTTTTAGAAAATGGTAAATGAGACAGGCCTGCCGGCCCGTTCCCTTCCTCACCCGCTCCATGCCGACAATTGTAGACCTGCCGCCCCCATTGCACCGACATCTGCTCCTAAAATACGTCAAATTTAGGCCTATTTCAGAACAGTAAAGGACCCCCTTGTGTGTACACCTCAAAAAGGAGCTTACCTAAAGAGTTAATAACCATTTTGAAGTAAATACTGAGTACTTTTAGTACTAAATACTTTTGCTGAGAAAATAGAGGCCTTTAAGTAATCGATTAAAAGATGTTATGATGGAATGGTGACCTTTAGAAAGTAGATAATATTTGCACTAGAAGTGGAAGCCTTGGCCAAGATAAATGTATTTGTCTATTAAAACGAACCATTTGCAGGTTTATGATCAGGATCGATCCTCGGTGTTGGACCGGTGATAAATGAAAGAGCCGATCTTGGCTTTATCGACCATGGAGCTCTTTGGAAAGAACAATGGAGATTGGTACTTGAATTGGAGAGGATTAATGGAAGGCCCCAGGAACTTTTATCCAATTAGAAGTTGTTGTCGGTGTAACTTGTGTAGATCTATGGTTACGTATGATAATGATGGAATCTGTGTGTAAAACACTGAAGTCTACGTACAGCGACACACTGCGGAAAACTGGAATTAACATATTAATTATTCCTTTGTTCTCTGAGGTATAAAGGACAGTATCCAGAGCGCTGCCTTTTACCACGGCTGTAATTCACTTCCATTTACCTCTTATGCCATAATTTGCCTAAATTTGACATTCATTTTAAAGAAATTTTAAGCCAAAACCAGGTGAGACTCTAAACACAGAACAGGTACAGATTTTCCCCTATACCTTATGTCTGTGGAGGCTCAAATCCTGGTTTTGGCTCACAATCACTGATGGAAATCATTGACAAAACAGTGATGTGTGAATGAGGCTTAAAGGGAAACTGTCACCGTGATTTTGTGTATAGAGCTGAGGACATGGGTTGCTATATGGCCGCTAGCACATCTGCAATACCCAGTCCCCATAGCTCTGTGTGCTTTTATTATGTGAAAAAAAAAGATTTGATACATATGCAAATTAACCTGAGATAAGTCCTGTGCCTGACTCATCTCAGGGACAGGACTCATCTCAGGTTAATTTGCATATGTATCAAATCGTTTTTTTACTCAATAAAAGCACACAGAGCTATGGGGACTGGGTATTCCAGATGTGCTAGCGGCCATCTAGCAACCCATGTCCTCAGCTCTATACACAAAATCCCGGTGACAGGTTCCCTTTAAACTAAAGAATCTTTTGAAGAAGGAATTGCTTCAAGCAGTTTTGTGTTGTTGTGGACAATTTCCAACAGTAGGAAACACATCCAGTGACTGAATTCATTCCTTACATACAGATAATGAGAGGACGTGTGTATTTAGTCATGTCTATTACCTGGTGATGTGAGAGGCCGGTGATCCTCCATCATGACGTCCTTGTACAGATCTTTGTGTCCTTCTAAATACTCCCACTCCTCCATGGAGAAATAGACGGTGACATCCTGACACCTTATAGGAACCTGACAACACAATGATACAGTCATCAACCAGATCCCTTCATAGCGCTCCTGTATAATGTCCCAGCATTCCCAGCAGTGTCACCTCTCCAGTCAGCAGCTCAATCATCTTGTTGGCGAGTTCTAGGATCTTCTCTCTATTGATTTCCTCATGTATCAGGGGGTGAGGTGGAGGCTCCATGATTGGGCTCAGGGTTCTTCCCCATCCTTCAGACACAGGGGCCTGACAGCGCTCACTAGAGGTCTTCTTCACTACTGTGTAGTTCTGGTTATGGAGAGACATAGTAATAAATATCACTCCATACATCTCCAGAGTCCCTCACCTCTCCAGTCATGTCCATCTGTTAGTAACATAGATAAGATGATGTAATGTGACATCATCAGAATCTCTCACCTCTCCAGTAAGCCGGAAGAGGATCTCTAGGGTGAGATTTATTATACTCTCCGCCATCTTGTCCCCATGCATCCTTGATGGGTCAATCAGGAGAAGGATCTTATATAGAAGATCTCCACTGAGCGGATTCTATATTGTAGGAACCTGAATGGAAAGAAGATGAGACGATGTCAAATCCTACAAAATCTCATGTAAAATACAATAACTGGAGATAAGAGAAGACATCGGAGGAGATAATAAAGTGTAGAAGTTGTGTTCTCTCTTTTTATATGGATCGATCAAAGCAGTTTCATACAGTCCTGATCAAAAGTTTAAGACCACTTGAAAAATGGCAAAAAAATCTTAACAAGGTTCCAAGTAGAGCTTCAACATGCAACAAGAAGAAATGAGAGTGAGAAAACATTTTTTGAGCATTCAATTTAATAAAAACAACGAATAAACTGAAACAGGCTGTTTTTCAGCTGATCAAAAGTTTAGGACCACATGCCTTTAACCCCTTCCCGACCTATGACGTGTATACTCGTCATGGAGCACTGCTACTTAGTGCTCCATGCCGAGTATAAACGTCATGGCATTAAACTGTCACCATGTCTGCAGACATGGTGACAGCGATGAGTGCCGGCTGTTACACACAGCCAGGCACCCAGGGTCAATGCCGAGGGGGGTCCTGTGACCCCCCCGTATCGGCGATCGCTTCAAACCGCAGGTCAATTTAGACCTGCGGTTTTTTAGCGCTTTATGTAGTTTCTGATCCCTGCGGTCCCTGACCGCGGGGATCAGAAACTTTTAAATTCCCAAAATAAAGTTTTTTTTACCCCCCCCTGCACCCCTGAATGGTATTATGTAAAGGGTGGTGCAAGGGGAGGGTTGCGGGCGGTGCGGGAGGCGGGCGGTGCGGCAGGCGGGATCGCGATCCCCCGTCCGCCTCCCCTTCAATAATCGTTGGTTTCTAGTGGGTATACCAGGGTGCCAGCACATTGCTGGCACCCTGGTATAAACGGCTGACATCATTGATGCGATGTCAGCCGTTTAACCCTTTCCATACAGCAGTCCGTACGGACCGCTGTATGGAAAAGGTTAACAGCGCAGGGAGCTCCCTCCCTCTCCGATCGGGGGGCTGCTGTGCCTTTGCAGCCCCCCCGATGGGAGAGGGAGAGAGCCCCCAGACAGCCCAGCGCAGTTGTGACAGACGGGGAAGGTTCCCATGGCAACAGGATGCCTTCTCAGGATGCTGAAGGCATAGATCTGTTCAGGCAAACTGTAAGTAAAATACAGTACAGTACTGTATAGTATATTGTACTGTACTGAATTATACAGACATCAGACCCACTGGATCTTCAAGAACCAAGTGGGTCTGGGTAAAAGATAAAAAAAAAAAACATTTATCACTGAATAAAAATTAAAAAAATAAAATACACTACACATATTAGGTATCGCCGCGTCCGTAATGACCTGATCTATAAAACAATCATGTTACTTTCCCCGCACGGTGAACGCCATAAAAATAAAAAAATAAAAACTATGAGGAAGTAGAAATTTTGCCCACCTTACTTCCCAAAAAAGATAATAAAAGTGATCAAAAAAAGTCATATGCACCCCAAAATAGTACCAACCGTCATCTCATCCCGCAAAAATGATACCCAACCTGAGACAATCGCCTAAAAACTAAAAAAACTATGGCTCTCAGACTATAGAGACACTAAAACATGAATTTTTTTTGTTTCAAAAATGATATTATTGTGTAAAACCTAGATAAATAAAAAAAAGGTAGACATATTAGGTATTGCCACATCCGTAGGAGCCTGCTCTATAACAATAGCACATGATCGTACCTGTCAGATGAACGTTGCAAATAATAAAAAATAAAAACAGTGCCAAAACTTTCCATTTTAATCCATTTTTTCCCGTAACAAAGCACTCTTTTGGAGTTTCTAACCTAGGGGTGCATCAGGGGGGCTTCAAATGGGACATAGTGCCCAAAAAAAACTGTCTAGCAAAATCTGCCTTCCAAAAACCATATGGCATCCCTTTCCTTCTGCACCCTGCCGTGTGCCCGTACAGCAGTTTGCGACCACATATGGGGTGTTTCTGTAAACTACAGAATCAGGGCCATAAATAATGAGTTTTGTTTGGCTGTTAAACTTTGCTTTGTAACTGGAAAAAAAAAATAGTAAAATGGAAAATTTGCCCAAAAATTGAAATTCTGAAATTTCATCTCTATTTGCCAATAACTCTTGTGGAACACCTAAAGGGTTAACAACGTTTGTAAAATCAGTTTTGAATACCTTGAGGGGTGTAGTTTCTTAGATGGGGTCACTTTTATGGAGTTTCTACTCTAGGGGTGCATCAGGGGGCTTCAAGTGGGACATGGTGTCTAAAAACCAGTCCAGCAAAATCTGCCTTCCAGAAACCATATGGCGCACCTTTTCTTTCTGCGCCCTGCCGTGTGCTCGTACAGCAGTTTACAACCTCATATGGGGTATTTCTGTAAACTACAGAATCAGAGCCATAAATAATGAGTTTTGTTTGGCTGTTAACCCTTGGTTTGTTACTTGGAAAAAAAATATTAAAATGGAAAATCTGCCAAAAAAGTGAAATTTTGAAATTGTATCTCTATTTTCCATTAAATCTTGTGCAACACCTAAAGGGTTAACAAAGTTTGTAAAATCAGTTTTGAATACCTTGAGGGGTGTAGTTTCTTAGATGGGGTCACTTGTATAGAGTTTCTACTCTAGGGATGCATCAGGGGGCTTCAAATGGGACATGGTGTCAAAAAAACTGTCCAGCAAAATCTGGCTTCCAAAAACCATACAGCGCACCTTTCACTCTACGCCCCGCTGTGTGGCCGTACAGTAGTTTACGGCCACATATGGGGTGTTTCTGTAAACGGCAGAATCAGGACAATAAAGATACAGTCTTGTTTGGCTGTTAACCCTTGCTTTGTTAGTGGAAAAAATGGGTTAAAATGGAAAATTAGGCAAAAAAATGAAATTCTCAAATTTCATCCCTATTTGCCAATAACTCTTGTGCAACACCTAAAGGGTTAACGAAGTTTGTAAAATCAGTTTTGAATACCTTGAGGGATGTAGTTTATAGAATGGGGTCATTTTTGGGTGGTTTCAATTATGTAAGCCTCACAAAGTGACTTCAGACCTGAACTGGTCCTTAAAAAATGGGTTTTGGAAATTTTCCGAAAAATGCTTCTAAACTTCTAAGCCTTGTAACTGTCACGGACGGTGTACAGGAAACAAGGCAAAGCAACATGTATAAACGACTCGCTGGATCCCAAAACTAAGGAACCAAGGGAGACCCCTGCAGAAGACCTGGCACTTTCCCTGGCTGCTCAGCCTATGCAAAGATCCGAATGGTGGAGGTTTGCATATCCACGAACCTTGACTGTAAAGCCCTGAGCACCCTACAATAGTGAGGGGACACGACCACCGGCTCCCTACACAAGATACGGAGGGAGTCAGGGTCACCTGGGATCCAGCAAACAGAAAATAACAGATAAAGGTACAACACTTAGCTTTGAAGCAAACAGGAGGACAGAGTCAGCAAGCGCACACACACTCCAGGAAGTAGTATAAGCCGCCCAGAAAAGCCTTCTGGGGAAGAATTTAAAGGGAAACAATCAGTCCAACACATGACAGCTGAGAGAGGCTAACAAGAGGAGGAGCTGAATACCACAACACAGAAACTCAAGGAGGAGGTTCTGAAAGGCCTCTGTCAGAGCTTCTCAGCTGTCTGGTTGTGACAGTGCCCCTCCCTCTACGAGTGGACTCCGGACACTCAGAACCCACCTTCTCAGGATGGGACCTATGGAAAGCCCTGATGAGACGAGAGGCTTTAATGTCCGTCACTGTCATGGAACCATGAACCAGACGTACAACAGAGATAGGTGGAATAAGAAGGCTTTATTGAAAATCAAGCCGTAGCTAAAGTCCAAACGGATGGCTAAACTGAAGCAGGGTCTTGCGTAGACGGAGGTCAGGAACCAGGAGGGTAGTCAGACGTAGCCAGGATCAGGAACCAACGGGGTAGTCAGACGAAGCCAGGATCGGGAACCAACGGGGTAGTCAGACGAGGCCAGGATCAGGAACCAGAAGCAGCAGCAGTCTTTGAAGCATGTGCACACAGGAGGACCAAGCAAGGAACTGAAGCCACCGACCTTCTATATATATGAGCTAGGCATCCAGCTCCTCCCAGTGGGAAGGAGGAGCCGCAGGGTGGGAGGCTACAAGAAACCCAGAAACCAAGATGGCCGCCAGCACATGTCAAACGAAGGAGAACAGTGAGAAGGTAAGACCATGACAGTACCTCCCCCTCAAGGGCCCCTCCTCCGCGGAGTAAGGAACGGTTTCAGAGGGAAGCGTGCGTGGAAGGCTCGGAGCAACGCAGGAGCATGGACATCTGTGGAGGGAACCCAGGAACGCTCCTCTGGACCATAACCACGCCAATGGACCAAAAACTGCAACCGACCGCGGACCAGGCGTGAGTCCAGGATATTGCTCACCTCATATTCCTCACGATTGCCCACTTGGACCGGACGGGGCCGAGGAACCGAGGAAGTGAAACGATTACACACCAATGGCTTCAACAGGGAGACATGAAACACGTTGGAGATCCGCATGCCAGGAGGAAGCGCAAGGGCATAGGCTACCGGGTTTACCCTGTGAAGCACTCGGAAGGGACCAACAAAGCGAGGCGCCAGCTTGGGAGTGGGCACTCGAAGGTTGAGGTTGCGGGTGGACAACCATACACGGTCTCCGACCTGGTAGGAAGGAGCGGGCGCTCGTCTGCGATTAGCCTGGAGTCTCTGGCGTTGCGCAGAGACCTCAAGGGACCTCTGGATCTGTACCCAAGAAGTACGTAGGACGGAAAGGTGATCCTCCACAGCCGGAGTATCCTGGGGAGAGAATACCTCCGGTAACACGGCAGGTTGGAACCCATAATTGGCCATGAAGGGAGACGTCCCAGAGGAAGAGTTCACCGCCGTGTTCCTGGCAAACTCAGCCCAAGGCAGGAGGTCAACCCAATTGTCTTGGTGATCGGAGACATAGCAACGAAGGAATTGCTCCAAGGCCTGATTGGATCGTTCTGCGGCCCCATTGGACTGAGGGTGGTAGGCCGAGGAGAAAGAGAGATGAATCCCCAACTGGGAGCAAAAGGCGCGCCAGAACCTGGACACAAACTGACTCCCCCGATCCGACACAATCTCCTTGGGCAAACCGTGCAACCGGAAGACCTCCCTGGCAAAAATCGAGGCCAACTCTTGTGCAGAGGGTAACTTCTTGAGAGGAACACAGTGGCACATTTTGGAAAACCGATCCACAATCATGAGAATGACCGTATGGCCTCGGGATGCAGGAAGGTCCACAATGAAATCCATCCCCAGGTGTGACCATGGACGCTCCCCGGTGGCTATGGGTTGCAAAAGGCCCAACGGAAGGTGCCGAGGGGACTTACTCTGGGCACAAACGGAGCATGCCGCTACATATGCGGCGATGTCGGAACGTAGAGAAGGCCACCAGAACAGACGTGAAACCGCCCAGGACAGCTGATTCTTTCCAGGGTGCCCCGCGGCCTTGGAGTTATGGTAGGTTCGCAACAACCGAGTGCGCAACTCCTCAGGCACAAAACATCTGCCGTTGGGTCTCCCAGAGGGAGCACCAGATTGAGCCGCCAAAATCTGCTCACCCAGAGGAGAGGTCAGGCTGGTGCGAATAGCAGCCAGGATCTGATTCGGGGGTATGACCGTAGTCGGAATCGACTCCTCCCCGGACAGCTCGGAGTACTGCCGTGATAAGGCATCCGCTCTGATGTTCTTGGAGCCGGGTAGGTAGGAGACCACGTAATTAAAACGTGACAAGAACAGAGCCCATCTGGCCTGACGTGGTGTCAATCTCTTGGCCTCAGAGAGGTAGGTCAGATTCTTGTGGTCCGTCAGGATGAGAACCGGAACCACCGAGCCCTCGAGCAAGTGCCTCCATTCTTTAAGGGCCTGCACGATGACCAATAACTCCCTGTCACCAATCTGATAGTTGCACTCCGCGGAAGACAGTTTCCGGGAGTAAAACCCACAAGGAAGCAGAGGACCCTCTGGTGTTCTACGCTGAGACAGGAGGGCGCCTACTCCCGTCTCAGACGCGTCCACCTCGAGGACAAAAGGCAACCCAGGGTTGGGATGCGACAGAATCGGAGCCGACACAAAGGCGGACTTTAGAGCCTCAAAAGCTCGGATGGCCTCGAGCGGCCAGACCTGAGGATTACTGCCCTTCCTGGTCAGATCCGTGAGAGGCTTGGCTAGCATGGAAAAGTCCCTGATGAACTTCCGATAATAATTGGCGAAGCCCAAAAAGCGCTGCAGGGCACGAAGCCCACTGGGCTGGGGCCACTGTAAGACAGCCGAAACCTTCTCAGGATCCATGGAGAACCCCTCAGCGGAAATGATGTAACCTAAGAAGGTTACCTGGGATCGGTGAAATTCGCATTTCTCAAGCTTACCGAACAGCTTGTTCTCTCGTAAGCGTTGCAACACTCGTCTGACATCCAGAATGTGGGCCTCCATGGATGCAGAATATACCAAGATGTCATCCAAATAGACCACCACACACTGCTGCAACAGGTCACGGAAAACATCGTTGATGAATTCCTGGAAGACTGCGGGCGCATTGCACAACCCAAAGGGCATAACCAAGGATTCATAATGACCGGTCCTGGTGTTAAACGCGGTCTTCCACTCATCGCCCGCCTTGATCCTTACCAGGTTATATGCCGCCCTCAGGTCGAGTTTGGTAAAGACCGTGGCCCCTTTGAGGCGATCGAACAGCTCGGAAATCAAGGGTATCGGGTAAGCGTTCTTGATCGTGATGCGATTGAGACCCCTGTAGTCGATGCAAGGCCTCAACTCACCGCCCTTCTTTTTCACAAAGAAAAATCCAGCCCCTGCCGGGGACGAGGATTTGCGAATGTGTCCGCGTGAAAGCGCCTCCCTCACGTACTCCTCCATGACCTCATTCTCCGCTACCGACAGTGGATAGACTTTGCCACGAGGAGGAACGGCACCAGATTGTAACTCTATGGCACAATCGTATGGGCGGTGCGGAGGTAGGGCAACCGCACGCACCTTATCGAATACATCCCGGTACTCCTCGTATTCAGGAGGCAACAGAGATGTCCGAGGAAGTACACAGCAACTTGACAGGCCCATGGATGCAACTAGCCCCACACTGCGGTGACCACGAGAGGATCTCGGCCGATCTCCAATCGAAAGTCGGATTATGCTTCTGGAGCCAGGGGTACCCCAAGACCACCGAGTAGTGTGGAGACGAAATAACCTGGAGACAGACCGACTCTCTGTGAACGGCACCAATGGCCATCCCCACTGGAAGGGTCTCCTGAGTCACGTGTGGCGGCAGAAGGGGTCTGCCGTCTATCGCCTCAAGAGCCAGTGGGGAACCTCGAGGCTGCAGAGGAATGGAATTGGCGGCGGCGAACACACTATCAATGAACAAGCCACCAGCACCAGAGTCCACCAACGCCTGGGTCGTCACCGAGCCCCCGACCCAGGAGAGGACAACAGTAATCAGTGGTTTGTCAACACGGGAAACCGGGGACGAGGAGACTCCACCCAAGATCTGCCCCCGACAGGATCTCAGGTGCGAGCGTTTCCCGGACGGTTCGGGCATGCCAACCGAAAATGCCCACCGAGACCACAGTACATGCATCGGCCCTCGCGTCTCCAGAGTACCCTCTCCCCCTCGGACAGGCGAGCAACCCCCAGCTGCATGGGTTGACCCCCAGACCAGTCATCCCCAGGAGGCGTGGGAGGAGAGGGAGGTACGGGTGGGACAGCAAACGTAGGCGCCAATCTGTTAGAAGGCCTCCGCAGGCTCTCCTTAAAGGAAGGTCTCTCCCTGAGTCTGGTGTCAATCAAAATCAGGAAAGAAATAAGGGACTCGAGCTCCACTGGTAGGTCCTTGGCTGCAATCTCATCCTTCAAGGCATCCGAGAGACCATGAGAGAAAGCAGCGACCAGAGCCTCATTATTCCAGCCCACCTCTGCTGCCAGGGTACGAAACTCAATGGCGTATTCAGCTACGGATCGTGAACCCTGTCTGATGGACATAAGGAGCTTCGCAGCAGAGGCAGCACGAGCCGGCACATCGAATACCTTCCGAAGAGAAGCAACAAAACCGGAAAACTCGGCAACCACCGGATTGTTGTTCTCCCATAAAGGGCTGGCCCAGGCCAAGGCCTTGTCCGAGAGCAGCGAGATCAAGAAGCCCACCTTTGATCTCTCAGTAGGAAAGGCATGTGGCAGCAACTCGAAATAAATGGCCACCTGGTTAAGGAAACCTCGGCACTGAGTTGGCTCTCCCCCAAAGCGCTGTGGAAGGGGGGCAGAACCGGTCATACCCCGAAACACCGCAGGTGCAGCAACAGGTGTCGGGGTAGACTCTGGCGCAACAACCGGAGCGGCAGTAGGAGCGGGCCCAGGAGCGACAACCGACCCATCGGCAACGGAAGCTAAATGAGCCGTGCGTTCAAGCAGGGTTTGTAACGCCACAGCGAACCGACCCAACAGGTGATCCTGCTGATCAAGTCTGGCAACCAGCGTAGGTAGCGAGGATGGCCCTGTACCGTCAGAATTCATGGCTTGGTCCTAATGTCATGGAACCATGAACCAGACGTACAACAGAGATAGGTGGAATAAGAAGGCTTTATTGAAAATCAAGCCGTAGCTAAAGTCCAAACGGATGGCTAAACTGAAGCAGGGTCTTGCGTAGACGGAGGTCAGGAACCAGGAGGGTAGTCAGACGTAGCCAGGATCAGGAACCAACGGGGTAGTCAGACGAAGCCAGGATCGGGAACCAACGGGGTAGTCAGACGAGGCCAGGATCAGGAACCAGAAGCAGCAGCAGTCTTTGAAGCATGTGCACACAGGAGGACCAAGCAAGGAACTGAAGCCACCGACCTTCTATATATATGAGCTAGGCATCCAGCTCCTCCCAGTGGGAAGGAGGAGCCGCAGGGTGGGAGGCTACAAGAAACCCAGAAACCAAGATGGCCGCCAGCACATGTCAAACGAAGGAGAACAGTGAGAAGGTAAGACCATGACAGTCACTGGGACCCACATCCTCTCCTCAGGACCATACCCCTCCCAGTGAACAAGGTACTGAAGAGAACCGCGGACAAGACGAGAATCCACAATCCTAGAGACCTGAAATTCAAGATTCCCATCAACCATAATCGGAGGAGGAGGCAAAGGTGAGGGTACAATGGGTTGAACATAAGGTTTCAATAAGGACTTATGAAAAACATTATGGATCTTCCAAGTCTGAGGAAGATCAAGACGGTATGCAACAGGATTGATGACAGACAGGATTTTGTAAGGCCCAATAAACCTAGGACCCAACTTCCAGGAGGGAACCTTCAATTTGATATTCTTGGTAGACAACCACACCAGATCACCAACATTCAGGTCCGGACCAAGCACACGTCTCTTATCAGCCACACGCTTATATCTCTCACTCATGCTCTTTAGATTATCTTGAATCTTTTGCCAAATAGATGACAAAGACGAGGAGAATCTGTCCTCATCAGGTAAACCAGAAGACCCCTCTCCCGAGAAAGTCCCAAACTGTGGATGAAACCCATATGCACCAAAAAATGGTGACTTATCAGAGGACTCCTGACTACGGTTATTTAAAGCAAACTCAGCAAGGGACAAAAAAGAACACCAATCCTCTTGATTCTCCGCCACAAAACAACGCAGATATGTCTCCAGATTCTGATTGACGCGCTCTGTCTGGCCATTCGACTGCGGGTGGAAAGCAGAAGAGAATGACAACCGAACCCCCAAGCGAGAACAGAAAGCCTTCCAGAATCTGGAAACAAACTGCGTGCCCCTATCAGAGACTATGTCTGAAGGAATACCGTGCAATTTGACAATGTGATTAACAAATGCCTGCGCCAGCGTCTTAGCATTGGGCAAACCAGGAAAAGGGATGAAATGCACCATTTTGCTAAAACGGTCCACCACCACCAGAATCACAGTCTTCCCCGAGGAACGAGGCAGGTCCGTTATGAAGTCCATGGACAGATGTGTCCAAGGACGGGAAGGAATGGGTAAGGGAAGGAGAGGACCTGATGGCCGTGAATGAGGGACTTTGGCACGAGCGCAAGTCTCGCAGGCTGCCACAAAACCCTCAACCGACTTACGAAGCGCAGGCCACCAGAATCTCCGAGCGATGAGATCCAGTGTGGCTCTTACCCCCGGGTGCCCAGCAAGGACCGTATCGTGGTGTTCTTTAAAAATCTTGTGTCTTAAAGCGAGAGGCACAAACAACCTCCCAGGAGGACAAAGATCAGGAGCCTCTGACTGGGCTGCCTGCACCTCTGCCTCCAATTCAGGAAAAAGAGCAGAGACCACCACACCTTCAGCCAAAATGGGACCCGGGTCTTCAAAATTCCCGCCTCCCGGAAAACAACGTGACAGGGCATCTGCCTTCACATTCTTAACTCCAGGGCGGAACGTGACAACAAAATTAAACCTAGAAAAGAACAACGACCATCTGGCCTGTCTCGGGTTCAGACGCTTGGCTGACTCCAAGTAGGCCAGATTTTTATGGTCAGTAAATACGGTAATAGGGTGTCTGGCTCCCTCTAGCCAATGGCGCCATTCCTCAAAAGCCAACTTGATGGCCAACAATTCCCTATCTCCCACATCGTAATTTCTCTCTGCGGAGGAGAGTTTTCTTGAGAAAAAGGCACACGGTCGCCAATTGGCAGGAGAGGAACCCTGAGACAAGACCGCCCCCACACCCACCTCAGAAGCATCAACCTCAACTATGAAGAGTAAAGAAACATCAGGTTGCACCAAGATGGGAGCGGAAGCAAAACTCTCCTTGATAATCAGAAAAAGCCTTACGCGCCTCTACTGACCAAGAAGAAAAATCTACCCCCTTTCTGGTCATATCAGTGAGTGGTTTAACAATAGAAGAATAATTCAAAATGAACTTCCTGTAATAATTGGCAAAGCCCAAAAAACGCATCAGCGCCTTTTGATTCTCAGGAAGCTCCCACTCAAGCACAGCGCGGACCTTCTCGGGGTCCATGCGAAAACCAGAAGCGGAGAGAAGAAACCCCAGAAATTGAATTTCTGGAACCGCAAACACACATTTTTCCAGTTTCGCATATAATTTATTCTCCCGCAGGATGAGCAAGACCTGATGTAAATGTTCCTTATGGGTTTTGAAATCGGGAGAAAAAATCAAAATGTCATCCAAATACACCAATACAAATTTTCCCATCAAATGATAAAAAATGCTGTTCACGAAAAGCTGAAAAACGGCTGGGGCATTCATCAAACCAAAAGGCATAACCAAGTTTTCAAAATGGCCCTCAGGGGTATTGAAGGCCGTCTTCCATTCGTCCCCTTCTCTGACCCTGACCAGGTTGTATGCCCCTCTTAAATCTAATTTGGAAAAGACTTTAGCCCCAACAACCTGGTTAAATAGGTCCGGGATCAGAGGAAGCGAATAAGGGTCACGAATTGTGATATTGTTCAGCTCCCTGAAATCCAGACAAGGTCTTAAAGAACCATCTTTTTTCTTAACAAAGAAAAAACCAGCGGCAACAGGTGACTTCGAGGGTCGTATGTGTCCCTTTCTCAGACTCTCAGAGATATAAGCACGCATAGCGATCCTCTCAGGTTGGGAAAGATTGTATAAACGAGATTTAGGCAGCTTGGCGTCTGGGATGAGATTAATAGGGCAATCGTACTCCCTGTGCGGGGGCAAATCCTGAACTCCACTCTCAGAGAAGACATCCGAAAATTCAGAGAGAAAAGATGGTACAGTCTTAGTAGCAACCACAGAAACAGATGTCAAGAGGCAATTCTCTCTGCAAAAGTCACTCCAACCATTTATTTGCCTCGCTTGCCAATCAATGGTGGGGTTATGCTTAGTGAGGGCAGCCCCAACACCAGAGGGGTGAGTAAACCGCTAAGGACGAAACATGACACATCCTCAACATGAGCATCACTCACAATTAAACGGATATTGTGAACTATGCCCTTTAATGATTTTTGAGAAAGTGGAGCGGAATCGATAGCAAAAACAGGAATATCCTTTCCCAAAGTGCGCACCTGGAAACCATGAGTTATCGCAAAATGATTATCAATGAGATTAACCGCTGCTCCACTATCCACAAAAATCTCACAAAAAATGTTCTTGCTCTCTAGCGGCAGGACAAAACGGGAACTACAAGCAAATGGAAAACCTTCAATTTCCGCCTCAACCCTGCCAATAGTAACAGACGGAACATTTTTAAAAGATTTTTTCCTGTTTGTTTCTTTATTACTCCCAGAAAACTGCCTGATTCTCCTAGAGGGACAAATATTTGCCAAATGATTTATACCTCCACAACAAAAACAAACCCTCCCATGCGGGCTGAATCTTCTATTGTCAGAAGCAATCAACCCCAGCTGCATGGGCTCCTGCTCAGAAGGGGCTGACGGCGACTGAGACCCCTGCGCACAGAACGAGACCGCTGCACTGTCCTGGGACTGAGTATGACAGGAAGGGGACATCTCTCCCCTCTCTCTAAGACGCCTGTCAATACGAACGGCCTGAGACATAGCAGAGTCCAAAGAAATAGGCCTCTCATGAAAGGCAAATGCATCTTTCAATCCCTCTGAAAGACCATGGCAAAATTGACTTCGGAGCGCAGCATCATTCCAACCAGTATCAACTGCCCATCTCCGAAATTCTGAGCAGTATATTTCTGCGGATTGTTTACCCTGGCATAATAGACGTAGTTTAGACTCAGCCAGAGCAATACGATCCGGATCATCATATATCTGACCCAGGGCTAAAAATAATTCATCCACTGAACGGAGAGGCCGTGCCCCCTCCGGCAGCGAAAAGGCCCAGGACTGAGCGTTACCTCTGAGCAGCGATATAATGATCCCCACCCTCCGTTCCTCATCACCAGAGGAGTGGGGAAGAAGGCGAAAATGGAGTTTGCAAGCCTCTCTAAAACGCACAAAATTCTCACTACCCCCGGAGAACGTATCCGGGAGCGAGATCTTAGGCTCAGAACAAACTCCATGAACGCAAGCTGAACCGGTCACTTGAAGCTGAGAAAAAGTCTTACGGAGATCAGCTACCTCCAATGAAAGACCCTGGAAGCGTTCAGCCAAAAGTGAAACCGGATCCATGCTTGAGACGGTTATGGTGGCTTATAATGTCACGGACGGTGTACAGGAAACAAGGCAAAGCAACATGTATAAACGACTCGCTGGATCCCAAAACTAAGGAACCAAGGGAGACCCCTGCAGAAGACCTGGCACTTTCCCTGGCTGCTCAGCCTATGCAAAGATCCGAATGGTGGAGGTTTGCATATCCACGAACCTTGACTATAAAGCCCTGAGCACCCTACAATAGTGAGGGGACACGACCACCAGCTCCCTACACAAGATACGGAGGGAGTCAGGGTCACCTGGGATCCAGCAAACAGAAAATAACAGATAAAGGTACAACATTTAGCTTTGAAGCAAACAGGAGGACAGAGTCAGCGAGCGCACACACACTCCAGGAAGTAGTATAAGCCACCCAGAAAAGCCTTCTGGGGAAGAATTTAAAGGGAAACAATCAGTCCAACACATGACAGCTGAGAGAGGCTAACAAGAGGAGGAGCTGAATACCACAACACAGAAACTCAAGGAGGAGGTTCTGAAAGGCCTCTGTCAGAGCTTCTCAGCTGTCTGGTTGTGACAGTAACGTCCCCCAAAAATAAAATGTAATTCCCAAAATGATCCAAACATGAAGTAGACATATTTTTGGGGGTATTACTATGTATTACAGGAGTAGAGAAACTGAAACTTTGAAATTTGCAAATTTTTTCTAATTTTGGGTAAATTAGGTATTTCTTTGTGCAAAAAAAATATTTTTTTTTACTTCATTTTACCAGTGTCATGAAGTACAATATGGGATGAAAAAACTATCTCAGAACGGCCTGGATAAGTAAAAGTGTTTTAAAGTTATTCACACATAAACTGACACTGGTCAGATTTGCAAAAAATAGCCTGGTCCTTAAGGTGAAAAATGGCTTGGTCCTGAAAGGGTTAAAAGGCCAAATCTGTGCAAAAATGTGGATTCATTGTCATTTTCTGTCAGGTAGTCACACGTTGTGATGGCAAAGGCAAAAAAACTCTCCCTTTTTGGTGGTCGGGTTGTTGAACTGCATAAGCAGGGTTTATCACAGCGCGTCATCGCTGCTGAGGTGGGACGCAGTAAGACAGTCATTTGGAATTTCTTAAATTCTTAAATGATCCTAAGGGTTATGAAAAAAAAAAGTAAAGTGGAAGACCCAAAAAATTTTTATCAGCACTGAGCCAGAGAATCCAATTGGCTGTCCATCAAGACACTGGACGATCCTCGACCCAAATGAAGGCCCTTACTGGTGCTGACTGCAGCCCCATAACCATCAGATGGCATCTGAGACTGAAGGGCTTGAAAAACAAAAAACGTCTTCAAAGACCTCGTCTCCTTGAACGCCACAGAACTGCTCGTTTGGACTTTGCAAGAGAGCACCAAACATGGGACATTCAAAAGGTGGAAGAAAGTTTTATTCTCTGATGAGAAAAAAAGTTTAACCTTGATGGTCCTGATGGTTTCCAACATTACTGGAATGACAAGCAGATCCCACCTGAGATGTTTTCTACGCGCCACAGTGGAGCGGGCGCCATAATGGTCTGGGGTGATTTTTCCTTCAGTGGAACAATGGAGCTTCAGGAAGTGCAGGGGCATCAAACGGCCGCTGGCTATGTCCAGATGTTGCAGAGAGCATTCCTCATGACTGAGGGCCCTCGTCTGTGTGGTAACGACTGGGTTTTTCAACAGGACAACGCTACAGTACACAATGCCCGCAGGACAAGGGACTTCTTCCAGGAGAATAACATCACTCTTTTGGCCCATTCTGCATGTTCCCCTGATCTTAATCCAATTGAGAACCTTTAGGGATGGATGGCAAGGGAAGTTTACAAAAATGGACAACAGTTCCAGACAGTAGATGGCCTTCGTGCGGCCGTCTTCACCACTTGGAGAAATGTTCTTACTCACCTCATGGAAACGCTTGCATCAAGCATGCCGAAACAAATTTTGGAAGTGATAAACAATAACGGCGGAGCTACTCATTACTGAGTTTATGTTTGGAAGTTGGTTTTCTGTTTTAGGGGGGTTTAGTTTTTTTTTGGGAGGTGTGGTCCTAAACTTTTCAGTTTATTTGTTGTTTTCATTAAATTGAATGTTCAAAAAATGTTTTGTCTAACGCCCATTTCTTCTTGTTGCATGTTGAAGCTCTACTTGGAACCTTGTTAAAATCCAGCCATGCTAAATAGGATTTTTTGGCATTTTTCAAGTGGTCTTAAACTTTTGATCAGGACTGTATGTTATAAAATCCAATATACACTCACCTAAAGAATTATTAGGAGCACCTGTTCTATTTCTCATTAATGCGATTATCTAGTCAACCAATCACATGGCAGTTGCTTCAATGCATGTAGGGCTGTGGTCCTGGTCAAGACAATCTCCTGAACTCCAAACTGAATGTTAGAATGGGAAAGAAAGGTGGGCTACAACAGCAGAAGACCCCACCGGGTACCACTCATCTCCACTACAAATAGGAAAAAGAGGCTACAATTTGCACGAGTTCACCAAAATTGGACTGTTGAAGACTGGAAAAATGTTGCCTGGTCTGATGAGTCTCGATTTCTGTTGAGACATTCAAATGGTAGAGTTCGAATTTGGCGTAAACAGAATGAGAACATGTATCCATCATGCCTTGTTACCACTGTGCAGGCTGGTGGTGGTGGTGTAATGGTGTGGGGGATGTTTTCTGGGCACACTTTAGGCCCCTTAGTGCCAATTGGCCATCGTTTAAATGCCACGGGCTACCTGAGCATTATTTCTGACCATGTCCATTCCTTCATGACCACCATGTACCCATACTCTGATGGCTCCTTCCAGCAGGATAATGCACCATGTTACAAAGCTCGAATCATTTCAAATTGGTTTCTTGAACATGACAATGAGTTCACTGTACTAAAATGGCCCCCACAGTCACCAGATCTCAACCCAATAGAGCATAATGGGATGTGGTGGAACGGGAGCTTCGTGCCCTGGATGTGCATCCCTCAAATCTCCATCAACTGCAAGATGCTATCCTATCAATATGGGCCAACATTTCTAAAGAATGCTATCAGCACCTTGTTGAATCAATGCCACGTAGAATTAGGGCAGTTCTGAAGGCAAAAGGGGGTCCAACACCGTATTAGTATGGTGTTCCTAATAATTCTTTAGGTGAGTGTATATATAAAATACAAAACATAAGTTGATCAATAAGTCATAAAACTGGGAATAAAAAAACATATAGAATAAAATTAAGACAGAAATGCAGAGCGAACTAACACCCCGGAATGAAGATCACATTAGACCTTTTACACTACATGTGTCTCTATTTGTATTTTCTATATATTGGATTTTATAATCTAGATCATCTGTATGTTTAATTTGTTGGTATATAGAACAACTGAAAAAACCGCAGGGTGTGCATTGTGAATTTGTAGTATTCTAGTCAAACAGCCTGACACGGTCCGGCCCAGGTTCTGATATCAGCACAGCTCCGGATAAGGAGCGAATGGTCCCTAATTTTTATACTATTGCAACCACTGAGGAACAAAACGTACAGTTTGGAAATGCGTCTGGTCCAATTGCGGCACCAACCTATTGAGAGAAATAAACTCATCCTTCATACCATTCTGGGCATTGAAACAGCAGAAATTGGCGTTCCCATATCCCTACTACACACGCGCAAGTAAGTGTGTAGGCACACGAGAGAACTATAGGATCCAGCAGTGCATCGAGATCATAGGTGAGCGGAGGTAATTAATATCAGATTGGGGGGGTACTCTGACATCCCCATTCGATCAGCTGTATGAAAAGAAAACAGGCACACGTTGTGTGTGCCTGCCGTTTCCCGTCTCTCTTCCGTCTTGCCATAGACATGACACCGACGAGCAGGACAGGAGACAGCGCGTGCCTTAACCTCATACAGCTGACCTGTGGGGTTGATGTCAAATCTCCGCCAATCCGATACTGATGACCTATCTTGAGGATAGGTCATCAATATTAAAAGCCCCAAGAACCCCTTTTAAATGCATATTAGACTTACCGGTAATTCGGTTATCATGAGATCACCATGATGGCCACAAGGAAATTGACCTCTGTAGGGGCAGGAACAGAGAAAGGTTGAAAGCCCCCCCCCCCCCCCCCCCTCCACATCATCACCAGTGCTTTCCAAAATTATCAGAGTGAAAAAACGTGGAGGAAAAGCTAAAGGACATAATATATCATTATCGGGTATTACATCATACCCCCATCAACAATAATAGAATACAAGAATGGTAGGGAATAACGGCCACAAGGGGATATTAAAATGTACAATATTAAGGAAGGGGGGGGGGGGTACTGCCTGAAGGACCTTACGTCCAAAAGACAGATCGTCAGAATGAGAAAAATCTAAATAAAATGCTTTACAAAAGGTATGTACATTTGACCAGGTAGCGGCCCTGCAAATATCAACCAAGGAAGCCCCAGTTCTCTCAGCTTGAGGAGGACATGGCTCTAGTCGAGTGGGCTTTCAAATTTGCTGGACAGGGAGGAAAACCCTAAGAGGCATAGCAATAGGAAATTGTGCACTTAATCCATCTAGCGATGGAAGATCTGGACAACCCCCTTCCTTTGTTCTTCCCTGAAAATTGAACCAGAAGACTATCTGATAATCTGAAGCTTTTTGTGACTTCCAAATATCCCAGAACAGTATGTCTGACGTCTAAAGTGTAAAAGAGCTCCTCTCCACAATTTTTCGGATTGTTGCAAAAGGATGGAAGGATGATCTCTTGGTCTCTGAGGAAATTGGATACCACTTTGGGCAGAAAACCTGGGTCTAACCTGAGCACTATCCTATCCTCCAGAACTTTAAAGGTAAGGTTCCCTATTTGAGATTGCTTGAATCTTCCAGAGTCGCCTTGCAGATGTGATGGCAATCAAAAAGGCTTTTTTAAAGGATAGGAATTTCAGCTGACATTTTTCTAGTGGCTCGAATGGACTCATAGTTAAGCCTTTTAGAACGGTATTGAGGTTCCAAGAAGGTACATGGGATCTTAGAGTAGTTCGTAGTGTTGATGACGCTCTCATGAATCTTCTGATCCATCTATGGGTTTTGAAGTCCGCATCAAAGAAGCAACTCAGAGCTGACACTTGTACCTTAAGAGTAGTTGGTCAAAGACCCAATTCTAGACCCTGCTGAAATAAAGTCTAAGATTAGCTGATTCTTCGGTCTAGCTAAATTTGGAGAAGATTCTCCCGACCAAGAACAGAACCTCCTCCAGATCTTTATGTTTACTCCGATTTTATTGGTTTTCAAAATGTGGAAATTACAGAACAAGGCTATAGGCATAAAATGATCATTATTGCAGGATCACGCAGGATCCCTAACACAGTAAGCATAAGCATGCCCTTAAATAGCGCTACGCATTTTGTGGTAGCAAACAAATCGATGATACAAGGTAAGTGGAGGCAAACATTAAGCCTATGACATACAGGAAACTATATCAAGTTATAGTCTACTATACTACTGATATTCGTAAGAAGAAACAATTGTAAACTCTGCGCAAACTCAAAGTAATATAATATATAAGGAAGAGGGGAAGGAGAGTGGGTAAGGAGGGAGAGAGGAAAGGGAGAAAGGGGCAAGCGGAACTATGAGTTAGTTCTGAAGCCAAACTGTTCCTCTAGTAAAGAGAAAGGCACCACCTGCCTAAGTGTCCCTGGATAATTAAATGAGTGAGTCAGGTATGTTATTTGACCTTGGCTGTCACAAGCCTAACCTGTCGCTCTGCTAACCAGTAATCTTTGTATAGAGTATTATAAAGCTCACCCCAATTCCCCCTTCTGTTGCGGAAGGTCTATTTCTCCAGATCTTTAAATATATGGCTGATGATACCTTTTTCTACTTGCCTTAAGAGTAGAAATTACCCTATCCGAAAGACCCTGATGCCTCAGTACCTCGGACTCAGTATCCAAGCAGTGAATTTCCGAAATTTTGGGTTGGGATGAAGGATGGGACCTTGATGTAGAAGGTCTTTCCGGAGAGGGAGAGGCCAAGGACTGGAGGCTGAGAGATTTTTAAGGGAGGAGAACCAACTCCTTTTTGGCCAGAATGGAGTTATAAGGATGATGGTTGGATTTTCCTCCAGGATCTTCTAAAATACTCTGGGGATCATTGGTATTGGGGGAAAAGCATAACATAGATTCCAGTTCCATGTTGTGGCAAAGACATCTACTATCCAGGGATTGCCCCTGGGATCCAGAGAACAAAATCTGTTTACTTTTTTGTTGTCCTTTGACGCGAAAAGATCTATGTCTGGAGTCCCCTATCTGACTAGTATCATCTGGAAGACTTCCCAATTCAGGGACCATTCTGTCTGGTCCACTGTATGACGACTGAGATAATCCGCCTCCTTGAGGTCAGTTGCAGATATGGATCTCACATTTTCCTCTCCCCAGTGAAATATTTTGTTTGAAATCGATAGAAGTTTTTGTTACTTTGTTTCTCCCTGGTGTGAGAGGTAGGCTACCGTCATTGTGTTGTCTGACAATATCCTTAGGTGTTGGTCTTGGAGAGACTCCTCTGCTGCCTGTAATGCCTGCCATACCGCACTCAGCTCCCTGAATTTTGATGATTGGCTGCTTACTGAAAGACGCCATGAACCCTGGTAATAGGAGTCTCCAATTTTTGAGCCTGACTGAAAGGCATCGGTTTTGATCTGTATGTGAGGCGATTTCCTCCAGGACACCCCCACCCCCCAAGAGAGATTGTTGTCTGTCATCCACCAGTTTAAAGATTACTTTACCTGGCTTGGGATGTGAACTCTAAAGTCCAGAGACTTGGGATGCATGCTGATGCATGCCGTTAGAGTACCTAGTAGTCTCATAGCTTCTCTCAGGGAGCAGATTTTCTTTTGCTGGAAGGACTTGACTTTCTCCTTCAGAGATTGAAACTTGTCTGTGGCTAGGAAGGTCACTTGAGACCCAGAGTCTAGTATGACTCCCAGGAATCGAACTCTGGTTGCTGGATGAAGACAAGATTTTTGAGGATTTATAATCCAACCCAGTTCTTTCAGGGTATCTAGAAAGGTGTCTTGATGTGCTGTATCTCCCATTAGTAAAAAATCATCTAAATAAGGGATTACATTCAGATTTTTGTGCCTTAAGAATGCCACCATTTTGATCATTAGTTTGGTGAATATTCTGGGAGCCGAGGAAATCCCAAACGGAAGAGCAATAAATTGGAAGTGGCCGATGCTGCCGAGTTGGTCTTTTACGGCAGATCTTAAAAACTTCTGAGAGTTGTGGTGGATTGGGATGTGGTAATACGCATCTTTTAAGTCCACTGTACACATCCATACGTTCTTCTTTATCAAGGGAATCAGGGATCTTAGGGAGTCCATTCTGAATTTCCTGTAGGTTATGTATTTGTTTAGGAATTTTACGTTTATGATGCTCCGGCACGTCCCATCTTTCTTTTTTATTAGAAAGAGGCTGGAATAGATAGGGACTTGACTTACAACTCCAAGATATATGAGGACTTTGATGTTTTCCCAAATGCCACGTTGCACTTTTACTGATCCCAGATTTGATACTAAAAATCTTTATGGGGGAACTGAAGAAAATTCTATTTTGCAGCCCGCACAAACTATTCCCTGGGCCTAAGGGTTTGATGTTACCTTTTCCCAGGCCGCAAGGAAATCTTTCAGTCTTCCCCCCACTTTGGCGTCATTGCTTTGCAGAGGGTTTATTCTGGGGATTAAGGAGAAACCTCCTGCCTCTGCCCCCTTTGGGGTAACTCCAATGGCCTGATTTTACTTTCCCTTTGTAGGATCTGTCCTGGCTCTGAAAGGAAAGAAAGGGAGCTTTCCTCCTATAAGGTCTATCTTCAGCAAAGCCCTTCTTTTTATCGGAGGCCTTCTCCAAGATTGTGTCTAGGACCGGCCCAAAGACATATTCCCCGAAAAAGGAAGGGAGCATAATTTCATTTTTTATGTTTTGTCCCCAGACCAAGATTTCATCCAAAGGGCACGCCGAGCTGCATTGGAAAGATCTGCATCCTTGCCTGAAAATCTGATGGATTCGGCCAAAGCGTCTGCTAGAAACACTGTTGCTGACCTAAGGAGAGGTATAGAATTTATTATCTCTTCTCTTGGGGTTTTATTTTTCAAATGGGATTCCAATTCATTCAACCAGAGAAACATGGATCTCGCTACCAAGGTCGCTGCAATGGTGGATTTTATACTAAACATAGATGCTTCCCAAGATTTACGCAACAGGCTGTCCGCTTTCCTTTCCATAGGATCTCTTAATTGGGAAGCGTCCTCAAAGGGCAACGAGGTTTTCTTATTTACTTTGGCGACCTGTACGTCTATCTTGGGAATCTCATCAAATAATTTTGCTTCAACCGGATCAAACAATAGACGGATTTTGTATTCTCTGGAAATACCTAGCCTCCTCTCAGGCTCTGACCATTCTTCTAGGACCATATCACATATATTCTCGTTAATCGTGAATACTCTTGCTCTCTTGGACCTCAGTCCCCAAAACATTTCCTCCTGAACGGAGTGAGGCTTTTGGATGTCTTCCACCCCCATGCTGGTTCTTACTGCTTTAACATAGAGGAAAATTGAATTTTGTATTGCCCTCCAAGGTTTCAGCATCAGAAAGGAGGTCTTCTTCCTCCCAGAGACTGGAAGAAGAAACCCCATCACCCATATCTTCTGAGTCAGAAGAGGCCCCAGGGGATATTTTTGGAGGCAAGAGTCCCAGGTCAGACTTCGACCTCTGGGATAGAGAAGCTCTAACTTCCTCCTTAATCATAAAGCGGACCTTATTCATTAGAGAAACCCATTCTTCCTGTACAATATTGGAAATGCATTGCTTGCAGCTATTTTTGGGTAACTTTTTAAAACACGAAATGCATTTTGGCTGTTTTTTTGGTTTCTTCTGAGCCTGTTTGGAAACCTATGAGGCAAGAACAGACCCAAAAATGTTGAAGGGTAAATATAACTGCGAGGGAGGACACCACAGTGCACAATAGCAGGCCCCTATGTAGTGAATCCCACAGAGTGCTTAAACAAAATTATTCTCTGCTGCGAACTTGCAGAATGTTGAGTAGGAGCATTGAGCTCTCTGGGCGATGGTGGTTCCAGGACTGACATTGTGAACCAGACCTCCCATCAGTCCAACACACGGCTCCTCACTCTGCCAGTCGGCATTCGTATAGAGACCCTTGCCACGCGTCGACCGCCTCCCACGCCACTTCCTGGACGCACTGGAAGTGAAAAAATACACAAGCGCTATTGCGCTGGGTGCGTAACCTGCTTGAGCCACGATGGGCCAGGAGGAGGACGCCACCTCGGGAGCAGGCCCCAGATTAACCAGAACGAACCCTCCCGCTTCTCCCTAGCGTTAGTATGAGACTGCAGGCAAGCAGGGGAGGACCGCATATCCCAGCGGTTCCAAGATAAGTGCCGATGCACCATTCTCCTCACCAGGAGATTCACACATGGATAAAAGTTCCACGTTCCTCTTCATCTTTCTGCGACCACAGGGAGACCTTTCTCTGCCCTGGCCTATGTAGGGACAGGAAACACTGGTGATGGTGGAGGGGGCCTTTTAACCTTTCTCTGTTCCTGCCCCTACAGAGGTCAGGGGTCAATCTCCTTGAGGCCGTCATGGTGATGATATGGAAATAGTCATTTGTATATGAGCTGGCTAAATCCCATCACTCAGAGGGATCTTTCAAACATGACACCTTCTCAGTACATAATAGATGGAGAAGGTTCTTCTGGAGTCTGGGAAATAGTCATTTCTGTATGAGCCGGCTAAATCCCATCACTCAGAGGGACCTCTCCTACATGTCACCTTTTCAGTATATAATAGATGGAGAAGGTTCTTATGGAGTCTGGGAAATAGTCATTTCAGTGTGAGCTGGCTAAATCCCATCACTCAGAGGGACCTTTCCTACATGACACCTTCTCAGTATATAATAGATGGAGAGGGTTCTTTTGGAGTCTGGGAAATAGTCATTTCTATATGAGCCATCTAAATCCCATCACTCAGAGGGACCTCTCATACATGACACCTTCTCAGTATATAATAGATGGAGAAGGTTCTTCTGGAGTCTGGGAAATAGTAATTTCTGTGTGAGTCGGCTAAATACCATCACTCAGAGGGACCTCTCCTACATGACACCTTCTCAGTATATAACATATGGAGAAGGTTCTTATGGAGTCCGGGAAATAGTCATTTCTATATGAGCCGGCTAAATCCCATCACTCAGAGGGACCTCTCCTACATGACACCATCTCAGTATATAACATATGGAGAAGGTTCTTATGGAGTCCGGGAAATAGTCATTTCTATATGAGCCAGCTAAATCCCATCACTCAGAGGGACCTCTCCTACATGACACCTTCTCAGTATATAATAGATGGAGAGGGTTCTTTTGGAGTCTGGCAAATAGTCATTTCTGTATGAGCCATCTAAATCCCATCACTCAGAGGGACCTCTCATACATGACACCTTCTCAGTATATAATAGATTGAGAAGGTTCTTCTGGAGTCTGGGAAATAGTAATTTCTGTGTGAGCCGGCTAAATACCATCACTCAGAGGGACCTCTCCTACATGACACCTTCTCAGTATATAACATATGGAGAAGGTTCTTATGGAGTCCGGGAAATAGTCATTTCTATATGAGCCGGCTAAATCCCATCACTCAGAGGGACCTCTCCTACATGACACCATCTCAGTATATAACATATGGAGAAGGTTCTTATGGAGTCCGGGAAATAGTCATTTCTATATGAGCCAGCTAAATCCCATCACTCAGAGGGACCTCTCCTACATGACACCTTCTCAGTATATAATAGATGGAGAGGGTTCTTTTGGAGTCTGGCAAATAGTCATTTCTATATGAGCCATCTAAATCCCATCACTCAGAGGGACCTCTCATACATGACACCTTCTCAGTATATAATAGATTGAGAAGGTTCTTCTGGAGTCTGGGAAATAGTAATTTCTGTGTGAGCTGGCTAAATACCATCACTCAGAGGGACCTCTCCTACATGACACCTTCTCAGTATATAACATATGGAGAAGGTTCTTATGGAGTCCGGGAAATAGTCATTTCTATATGAGCCGGCTAAATCCCATCACTCAGAGGGACCTCTCCTACATGACACCATCTCAGTATATAACATATGGAGAAGGTTCTTATGGAGTCCGGGAAATAGTCATTTCTATATGAGCCAGCTAAATCCCATCACTCAGAGGGACCTCTCCTACATGACACCATCTCAGTATATAATAGATGGAGAGGGTTCTTCTGGAGTCCGGGAAATAGTCATTTCTATATGAGCCGGCTAAATCCTATCACTCAGAGGGACCTCTCCTACATGACACCTTCTCAGTATGTAATAGATGGAGAAGGTTCTTCTGGAGTCCAGGAAATAACTATAAGGACTTTATTATCCACCGTTCACCTGTGTTACTTTAGTCAATGCTACAAAGTGAAACAAATATAAATAATAATAATGTCACCGAAGCTTTACCAGAAGTGTTTTTGTGGAGAGAATGGGATTTAGCTAATTCACTGTGAAGCTAAATACCATGATAGATCAGGTCCAGGAGATCGGGGGAATAAATGGTCCCTGCAGATTATAGGAAATAGACGCTGCTATAGAGCTGGTGTAGCGTTACATTACCCTACCTCGTGAGATTTCCCAACCTCCTGACTTCCTGTCGCACAGCTAATGACGTGAGGAGGCGTTCCTGAGGTTTGACGATCTGCGCATGCGCAAACCGACAGTTTATGGAAACTCAGCGGAGTTCAGCTTTACACCTGGACACTGCGCATGTGCATGAGAGCCTCAGTAGGGAAATATTACGGCCCAGTGTGCAAGCGCGGCTAATTCTGGCACATGCGCAGTGTCCCGGTGTGAAGCTGAACTCCGCTGAGATTTTCCATAAACTGTCGGTTTGCGCATGCGCAGATCGTCAAAACTCAGGAACGCCTCCTCACGTCATTAGCAGTGTGACGGGAAGTCAGGAGGTAGGGAAATCTCATGAGGTAGGGTAATGTAACGCTACACTGGCCATTCTCCATTATTAGTGAGGAGCAGGTCCTTCTGAGTCATGGGAAATACCCCATTCATCTATGCAGGACCTCACCACTAGGGGGCAAGAAGGTCCTACCTGTTATGGGAAATAGACAGCTGCTGCAGAGCCGGCTATACACCATGTCTGGGGAGGACCAGGTCCCTTCGAGTCATGGGATTTAGTCCCAACCCTTATATGTGTGGATGTGATGAGTGTTCCACTTACCTGGGGGCAGGCGTGTCCTCCTCTGACAACCCTTCACTATGGAGCCTCCTGGGCTGTAATTTCTACCACCATGTAGTAGTCGGGCTCCAGGCTGTGCTGCAGGAAAAGGTACAGGACCTGTGATGATGTCATGACCATGTGATCAGGTGTGGGAGGAGTCAGGCTGTGCTGCAGGAGAAGGTACAGGACCTGTGATGATGTCATGACCATGTGATCAGGTGTGGGAGGAGTCATGGAGATCACATGATCAGGTTTATCTGCTCTGTGTGTGAGAATCTACTGTGATGTGTGGAATTCCAGTCTGTATGTAGCAGAGCTGTAAGCCGGTAATGTTTGTATAGATGAGCTGTATCCGTGTAATGTCTGGGTAGTTGAGCTGTATGTGCATACAACCAAGCTGTTTATGTGTAATATGCCTCTAAAGACTTGTATCAGTGTGTGCAGCAGAGCTGTGTATGTGTAATGTTCAGTTACTACAGCGGAGTCTTTGTCATGTCCATGTAGTAGAGCTGTGTATGTGTGATGTTCAGTTACTACAGCAGAGTCTTTGTCATGTCCATGTAGCAGAGCCGGCGATGTAATCTGCTGGTATCGGGGCTCTGTGTGTGGAGGTAAAGGTATGAAATAATTATTTAGGGTTGTGGGACAGAGACGACGTAATAGCAGTGAAGAAGTCCTGCTGTGAGGAGGTGAGAGTGGACATGAAGCTGCTTCTCTGTAGGCCATGAAGTCTTCTTTGGGTGGGATTTCTTCCGGCTTCGTTCTGGACTCTGGAAGCCTCAGCTTTTCTGTTTGGTTTGTGTCGGGGCTGGGGATGGATTTGTTGGGTTCTGCTCTGTGGGAGACGCAGGGGGAGAGCTTGTGGTGTTCTAGAAGACAGCGGCTGCATCATGAAGAGAAGATATGACCTGCGCTGAGGACCTGGCCACCTACTTCAGAGACAAGATCGGTTACATCCGGCAGGAAATAATTTCCAGTCCCAACCAGTTTCGATCCTCCTCCCTCACACACTTCCATGTGCTCTCTCTCCTCTGACGCTATTACAGATGAAGAAGTCTTTGGGCTTCTCTCTGCTTCTCGACCGCCCACCTGTAGCAGTGATCCTATCCCCTCACACCTTCTCCAGCCCCTCTCCCCGGCTCTCATTACCCGCCTTACTACAATATATAACCTCTCTCTCTCGCTTCCCATCCTCTATCAAACATTTTGTTATAACCCCACTACTAAAATAACATCTTGACCCGACCTGTGCTGCTCACTACCAACCTGTTTCTAACCTCCCCTTCATTTCTGAAATTCTGGAACATCTCTTTTACTCTCTTCTACCTTTTCAATCTGCCTTTCCCTCTCTCCACTCTACAGAAACTGCTTTTACTAAAATGTCTACTGATCTCCTGACAGCAAACAGGAATGGCGACTGTTCTCTACTGATTCTTGATCTCTCTGCAACGTTTCATACGGTAGACGACAAGCTCCTTCTCACCGTGCTCCATATAATTGTCCTTAAGGAAACTGCTCTCTCCTGGTTCTCTTCCTTTCTCTCTGATCGCTCCTTTAATGTATTATTTGCTGTCTCTCCTTCTTCTTATCTCCCTCTCTGTGTTGGAGTTCATCAGGGTTCAGTCCTAGGTCCTCTACTCTTCTCTCTCTACACCACCCCGAACAGAGAGACTATCAGAAAATTTAGTTTTCAGTACAATCTCTATGATGATGACTAGGGATGAACATCCAAAGTCGATTCGCATAAAACTTAGTTCTGATACTGTACAGAGCAGGAGCTCCGTACAGTATTGGAATGTATTGGCTCAGATGAGCTGAAGTTATTGTGCAAGACATCGCGCAATAAGTTCATAAATTAATTTGTACTGTAAAAAAAACATTTCCTGAACTCTGGTTCGGTTCCAATTGGAACTCAAATTCAGGAAATGTTTTTTCTATTGGGCACAATTTGGCCATTCTCACTTAGGGGTGCACTTACGTTTGTTGCCAGCGGTTTAGACATTAGTGGCCGTGTGTTGAGTTATTTTGAGGGCACAACAAATTTGCACCATTATACAAGCCGTACACTGACTACTTTACATTGTATCAAAGTGTCAGGTCTTCAGGATTGTCCCATGAAAAGTTAGAATAAAATATTTATAAAAATGTGAGGAGTGGACTGACTTTTATGAGATACTGTGTGTATATATATATATATATATATATATATATATATATATACAGACGTGGACAAAATTGTTGGTACCCTTTGGTCAATGAAAGAAAAAGTCACAATGGTCACAGAAATAACTTTAATCTGACAAAAGTAATAATAAATTAAAATTCTATAAATGTTAACCAATGAAAGTCAGACATTGTTTTTCAACCATGCTTCAACAGAATTATGTAAAAAAATAAACTCATGAAACAGGCATGGACAAAAATGATGGTACCCCTAGAAAACACAGAACATAATGTGACCAAAGGGACATGTTAATTCAAGGTGTGTCCACTAATTAGCATCACAGGTGTCTACAACCTTGTAATCAGCCATTGGGCCTATATATATGGCTCCAGGTAATCACTGTGTTGTTTGGTGATATGGTGTGTACCACACTCGACATGCACCAGAGGAAGCAAAGGAAAGAGCTGTCTCAAGAGATCAGAAAGAAAATTATAGACAAGCATGTTAAAGGTAAAGGCTATAAGACCATCTCCAAGCAACTAGATGTTCCTGTGAGTACAGTTGCACATATTATTCATAAGTTTAAGATCCATGGGACTGTAGCCAACCTCCCTGGACGTGGCCGCAGGAGGAAAATTGATGACAAATCTAAGAGACGGATAATCCGAATGGTAACAAAAGAGCCTAGAAAGACTTCTAAAGAGATTCAAGGTGAACTTCATGCTCAAGGAACATCAGTGTCAGATCGCACCATCCGTCGTTGTTTGAGCCAAAGTGGACTACATGGGAGACGACCAAGGAGGACACCATTGTTGAAAACGAATCATAAAAAAGCAAGACTGGAATATGCCAAACTACATGTTGACAAGCCACAAAGCTTCTGGGAGAATGTCCTGTGGACAGATGAGACAAAAATCGAAGTTTTTGCCAAGGCACATCAGCTGTATGTTCACAGACGAAAAAATGAAGCATATCAAGAAAAGAACACTGTCCCTACTGTGAAACATGGAGGAGGCTCTGTTATGTTCTGGGGCTGCTTTGCTGCGTCTGGCACAGGGTGTCTTGAATCTGTGCAGGGTACAATGAAATCTCAAGACTATCAAGGAATTCTAGAGAGAAATGTACTAGCCAGTGTCAGAAAGCTTGGTCTCAGTCGCAGGTCATGGGTCTTGCAACAGGACAATGACCCAAAACACACCGCTAAAAACACCCAAGAATGGCTAAGAGGAAAAAATTGGACTATTCTAAAGTGGCCTTCTATGAGCCCTGACCTCAATCCTATTGAGCATCTTTGGAAGGAGCTGAAACATGCAGTCTGGAAAAGGCACCCTTCAAACCGGACACAACTGGAGCAGTTTGCTCATGAGGAGTGGGCCAAAATACCTGCTGAGAGGTGCAGATGTCTCATTGACAGTTACAGGAAGCGTTTGATTGCAGTGATTGCCTCAAAAGGTTGCGCAACAAAATATTAAGTTAGGGGTACCATCATTTTTGTCCATGCCTGTTTCATGAGTTTATTTTTTTACATAATTCTGTTGAAGCATGGTTGAAAAACAATGTCTGACTTTCATTGGTTAACATTTATAGAATTTTAATTTATTATTACTTTTGTCAGATTAAAGTTATTTCTGTGACCATTGTGACTTTTTCTTTCATTGACCAAAGGGTACCAACAATTTTGTCCACGTCTGTATATATATAGGCTATGAAATTAGACTATTGTGCGAAGTTCATTTATTTCAGTAATGCAACTTAAAAGGTAAAACTAATATATGAGATAGAGATATTTCAAGCCTTTATTTGTTATAAGTTGGATGATTGTGGCTTACAGCTTATGAAACCCCAAAGTCTCAATTTTGAGGTACCCTTTGCTCAGGGGCTATGGATTAATTATCTGACTAGAATGTTACACTTTGAGCCTAGAATATTGAACCTTTTCACAAAATTCTAATTTTAAGTTGCATTACTGAAATCAATGGACTTTTGCACGATATTACATTTTTTTGAGTTTCACCTGCGTGTGTGTATATATATATATACTTTCATAATAAACAATTTTTATGATTATTTACATATAAGATAGGATGTCCCTTATATATAAAGTCTACATGGCATTGTATTGATTTTGTTATTCTGTTATTTGCACTTTTTACTATTTTGTCCTGAATAATTTGATTTACATCTGTTTGTTTAACTGTTTGTAGATGAGAAGAGAAATAGGCAATATTAGCCAGAAACGGGCAATTACATTTATAAGATGTTTCTCTCTCTCTTGGTGCAGTTCTGGTTGTGGCTATGAATAGCTGTGTGTGAATGCGTTGTTGAGTTACAGGAAAGTTGGGTACTTGTATGAAGGCAAGTAAAGCACGAGTGCATACTAACAGTAAGTCATATTAATAGCAAGGAAAAAGGGAATGTATAAATTGAGGTAGTAAATGTGTGGAGAGGAACCACTTCCATTTTTATAATGTTTTATGTGTTATGTAATGTGCAGGTGTCATGTTTTTATTGGCGCTCCAAGAACTCAGATGTGTGTGTGACATGGGCCCTTTATGTTCGCCTGTTTCCATGTCTGTGGACCGTTGGTCTGACCTCATCCAGTTGTTAGGCCTGGGCCTTTTGCCATACCTCCCTCTGTCTCACCTGTCATATCCCAGCATCTCCTGCCTCGCTGCCCGTTGCGGTCTCCACCAGATAGGGCAGGTGCGTGCCTGCCAGACGAATCCTTCAGCCATGCTGCCTCTTGCTCCATCCCATGCTAGCGTTCCAGGGGTGCGTGCTTCCTGCCTCCCAGCACAGCCCCTGGGTGGGGTTACAAGTATAAATAGCAGCTTCCTCTCCTAGGAAGTTGCCTGACCATTGAGAAACTACCAATAATAGCGAATGTGTTCTGTTCCGATCTTCTGTGTTTGACCCGGCCTGTTTGACCATTCTTGGCCATGTTTGGCTGCTGCCTGCATCGAACACCGGACCTGTCTGACACTGAACCTGTCTGATCCTCTGCACCGCACTCCTACCTGGTACCGGCTTCTGATCTCTGGCTGGTCTCTGACCACGCTTCAGCTTCTGTCTCTTATTGCAATATGTCGATGACTTACTTTTGTGTGCTGAAACAGAGACCAGCTGTCAACCCGCCACTCTGTCACTCCTAGAAAATGGGTGTAAAGCTTCTAGGCATAATCTGCAGTTTTGTAAAGACAAGGTGATATTTCTTGGACACTGCCTCGCCCACGGTGCCCGGCACCTCACACCCGAACGAAAAGAGACAGTGGAAAATATACAGGTGCCCAAAAGAGCACAGAACTTGAGAGTATTTTTGGGTCTTGTCTCATACTGCCGCCCCTGGATACGGCTCACATCTATGTTAATGCAGCCCCTCTATGACTATACGTCTTCTGATCCCTTTCATCTTACAGAAGAAGCTGTTACTAACTTTCATACTTTGAAACTGGGCATACTGTCTGCCCCCGTTCAGGGCATTCCAAAATAAGACGAACCTTTGTTTGTTTTGTTCTGAAATGCAGGGGCATAGCACTGCTGTACTGACTCAGAAACACGGAGATCGGCAATTCCCTGTTGCCTAGTTTTCTGCTCGCCTCGATCTTGTTGCCAGATACAGGGCAGTAGCGGCAGTGCAAGCCATGATTGAATAAGCTTCTGAAATTGTTCTGGACTACCCTGTAAGGGTTTTAGTATCATTATGGCTGTTAAATGTACACAGATTATATTATTATGTACACAATTTGTTTATAGTGCACAATAGGGGGCAAGATCCAAGCTCCAACATTGGTGTAGTCTCCACAGCATTTTAGGCTTTTTACCTAAGGTTGGACGCTTCCTGCTCAAGCGCTGGGCGGTCGCATCGTGTGGCGCTCCATGCGGCTCGTTCACTTGGTGATGGGCGTGTGTTTCCCCGCACCACACGTCATCCACTTCCTGGCTGTACGTGTGGTGGAAGCGCTCGGCGTTGGTTGATGAGCGGCGCACTTTGATGATGCGGGCCGCCTAATAAGCAACCTTATTAACCTCAGGTGCGATTTAGATATTTATACCAACAAGCACGAGCATACGGTAGCCTCCTGACTAAGGCAGTGGGTTGGCGAAACACAGGTCAAGGTAGCAGCAGTGGCGGGGACTTGGTCTTTGTATCCACCATGGGTAATTGATTATTACTATTTGTTCTTTACTACTGCTACCCATTTTGTGTCATTTGTTATCAGGACTCTGCCTTGGCAATTGGCTTTCTATTGTTTTGCATTTACTTATTTTTCCTTGAAGCTCTCAAGGTTTTGATGCTCACAAGTGGCCAGCAGTTAGACACCATTTTGTCTTTCAATCCTGACAGGATTGATTTTAGCCTTTGGTGTACACAATTATACTTTTTATATCTGGTGGGTACTTGTTTTCTGGGAGCTTCCAGACCGTCTTTGTAGACAGGGGTTTGGGTGGGTTTGTCATCTTCCCCCATTGTTTGTTTTCACCTTAATATGGATTTATATATGTCTAATAAACTTTTGTACTATATTTTATAGATTATGTCTCATGTGTATTTGTATGAGGCTATTGGTTGATTCGAGTATTGGTGTTCTGTTACCAGAAGAAGTTGCCATCATCAAGGTCAAGGCACACCACAGTGGAGGCAAAAGGTAACGATCGAGCTGACAAAGCGCCCAAACAAGCCGCACTACAGCCCGTAAAGACTGTCCCCACCCTGGTAAAAATCCTTAAGCCGTGTCTGTAAGTATGCTCCAGAAAATGACTTATCAAGCCCCTCCTGAGGATAAAGAACCTTGGGCAAAGCATGGGGCCAAGGTTGATGAGCAAGGAATCTGGAGAAACAAAGAAAGGACTTCTTTACCTCGTCCAATGTATCCTGCTATGGCATAGGAGGCCAATGGGCCTACCCATCTGTCTAAAGGTACTATGGTAAGTGTTGTAAATGCTGGTTGGATTGCACCAGGGTTTTCCACAGTAGCAGCTTGGTTTGTACAAGGGTGCATGATTTGTGCATTGAATAATCCCGGTCAGGTGGTGAAGACTTCAAGCAAGCACACCCCGATGCCATTTTACCTATTTCAGAGATTGCAGAGAGATTATATACAACTACCTAAAATAGGTGTGTATGAGCTTGTGTGTGTTGATCTCTTTTCAAGATGGCCGGAATCCTTCCCAGTAGCAAAGGCAAATGCAAAGAATACTGCCAAGAAATTGGTCAGTGATCTGATATGCAGGTACGGTGTTCCTGAAGTCATTGAGTCAGATAGGGGGTCCCATTTCACAGGAGAAGTAATTAGGGAGGTCATGCAGGTGCTAGGGGTCACTCAAGTGTTTCACACAGCCTATCATCCCCAAAGCAGCGGCCGAGTTGAACGCCACAACGGCACATTGAAGTTAAAGATCCAGAAAGCCATGCAGGAAACCCAAAGACCTTGGATAGAATTCCTGCCCTATATTCTGTTAGGACCACTCCCAACCAAAAAACAGGACTGTCTCCTTTTGAGATTTTTTTTTGGGTGCACTCCCAGACTTGGGTTGAACTTCCCCCAACAGTTACAGATGAACAATGACAATCTCGCTGGGTATGTCCAGGCCCTCACAAAATGGCTTGACCTTACTCATAAACAAGTGTTTGCTTCACTTCCAGATCCTGACTCAGTAGAAGGAACTCACAGCTTGCAGCCCGGAGACTGGGTGGTGATAAAGAGGCATGTGAGAAAAGGACTAGATCCAAGATTTGATAGTCCATTTTAAGTACTGTTGACCACCCACACTGCTGTAAAGGTTGCAGAAAAACCCAACTGGATACATGCTTCTTACCGCAAGAAAGTCTTGGAACCACAGGATGAAGATCCTCCTGCTGACAGTGGCTCTGACCCTAAGTGTGTCAGCAGTGTTTCGTCCACTGAATGATGAATGGGACAATGCTTTGATACGGCACCATCAGGTTGTCATGCCCTGCTCAGGCTATGTGCAGAGGTCTGCCAGGTTATTAGCACGTGTGTAGCCTTTTTGTTTTGGAATTGAGCTATATCCGCCTCCCTTCCGGTGCACTGGGTGGGGTCGTTGGTTTGAGTTTAAATTACGCCCACTCCCAGTGTCCTGTGCGGGTTATAGCTTCTGTCTGGCTCGGAGGAAGGAAGGATTTGCTGTTCCTGCTCTGTAAAGATAAGTTGGTTTTGTTTTCTTGTGGTTGTCTGTCTAGGCTGTTAGAGAGATGCCTACCCCTCCAGGTCCTGAGGGAGCAGGCTGCCTCTTTCCCCCTTTCACCATCTTAGGGATTCTAGGGAATCTTCAGCCTAGGCACGAGGACACGTTTTTTCCCACCTTCAGGGTCTAAACGTTGGCATAGAAGTCTAGGGAGAGCTGGTAGGGATTTGTCAGGAGGTGACCTCTATTCCCAGCTTCTTGCCTAGACACTTGTTTGTTTATATCCTGTGTATCTTGTATCCTGTCTGCCGTGACACAGGTGCTGTTTGAAGGACTGAACGACATTGAAAAATTAAGGGACTGTTGGATCTGTACTCACAGTTCTATGAGTTCAGCCAGTATGCCCTATTTTGCGATGCCCCTCAATTTTTCTGAATTGACTGAACTGGCCAAATCTACTATATTTTTCTCATGCATAAAGCAGGTTAAGTCTAAAACTAAAGACCGGGAAGCACCCTTACACATTGCAGGATGGGCTGAGCTCCCCTGGCTCATGGTAAACAGATCAGAGCCACCAGTTGATTATAGTTCTACCTCCTGGAAGGAGAAATATGTGGTGCAATGTGTCATGCTTTCCAAGTTGGACACTTCCACGGAAGGTAGGTTAGCAGGGAAATAACCAAAAACAAGGAAAATAAACAGAACAATAGAATAGGCCCAAAAGCTAGGGAGAAAAGGGTCACCTCCTAGCAATCCCTAAGGCTTTCTCTATACTGCTGTGCACATGTGCAAACCCTTATGGTGGATATGCACATGCCCTCGTGCCTAAGTCTATATAAGCGTCTCCCTAGAGGCCTAGATAAAAGACACCAAGGGAAGAAACAGAGAGGACTTATCTTGAGCTGAGCTGGAGCAAACGATCCACAACACATCCAAAGCCCACAGGAATGAACTATAACCCGCACAGGCCACTGGGAGAAGGAGGAATAAATAGCCTCGCTATCAATCAACCCAGCACACCTGAGGTAAGGTGGATCCAGCTCAAACCCAAAACAAAACAAAGAGAAGAATCAGATGTGTGCAGCTAGCCTGGCAGCTATCCGCACATTCACAGGGCAAGGAGTAGCAGGCACACTGTTATTGTTTGCAAATACAGTCAAAAGGTATGTCTTTTAGTCCTCATGACAAATTTGGCTGCAAACCCAAACAGCCTGGTTGCAGTCCCAGAAGATATATTCCTGGTCTGTGGGCATAAGGGATACAAGTGGTTGCCCAGGAATTTCACTGGTTTATGTACAATCACCTGGCTTACTCCTGTCACCTTTATAATATCCCATTCCGACATAGATAAAAATGCTGTACCTAAACATACTCTGTATCGAAGGGCCAAGGACAATACACCCAGACCAAATGGTAAACCTCACGTAGTAGAGATGAGCATCTCCAATAAGTTTTTCAGTTCCTTGTTCTTGTACCCCATGGTAATGCAGATGTGGGATAAGTTAGTGGTGGCAACTGATTATTTTGATGATCAGATATGGGAGGTGTTAAGACTCATGAACACCTCTGACATTGTCCAGTACCAGATAATCATTGTCACCAATCAACACACCTTGGTTTTAGACTACCTGACAGCAAAGGAAGGATGTATGTGTCAGGTTGTAGGACCTGCTTGTTGCCATTATATAGATCCCCAAGGTAACCTACAGGAACAAGTTGTGTTCAAAATTATTCAACCCCCAATGCTGTAAAGGGTTTTAGGGAATTTAGTGTACATTTGTAATTGTGTTCAGAATGAAATCTTACAAGGACTTTTTAAAGAACCAAATGCAACACAAATGACATCAATTGTTTTTGTAATACAGTATTAAATGTTTTTTTTTTGTGATTTCTTCATTGACACAATTATTCAACCCCTTAAAGACTACTACTCTTAAGAACAGAGGTTCATTCAAGTGTTTTCGATCAGGTATTGAAAACACCTGTGGATGTCAAGGAGCAGCAATCAAGCATAATAAGCACTAATTAGGCAGATTTAAAAGGACTGTGATACTCAGCTCCTTCTAGACATTTACTGGTGTGTTTACAAACATGGTGAAGTCAAGAGAATGGTCCAGGAAGACAAGAGAAGAGGTGATTTCTCTTCACAGGAAGGGCAATGGCTATAAGAAGATTGCAAAGATGTTAAACATACTACGAGACACCATAGGAAGCATCATTCGCAAATTCAAGGCAAAGGGCACTGTTGAAACACTACCTGGTCGTGGCAGAAAGAAGATGCTGACTTCGACTGCTGTGCACTACCTGAAGCGCAAAGTGGAGAAAAGTCCCTGTGTGACTGCTGAGGAACTGAAAAAAGATTTGTCAGATGTGGGTACTGAAGTTTCAGCTCAGACAATAAGGTGCACACTGCGTAATGAAGGCCTCCATGCCAGAACTCCCAGGCGCACCCCCTTGCTGTCTCCAAAGAATAAGAAGAGTCGACTGCAGTATGCCAAAAGTCATGTGGACAAACCACAAAAGTTTTGGGATAGTGTTCTGTGGACTGATGAAACAAAATTAGAACTGTTTGGGCCCATGGATCAACGCTATGTTTGGAGGAGGAAGAACAAGGCCTATGAAGAAAAGAACACCTTGCCTACTGTGAAGCATGGCGGGGGGTCAATCATGCTTTGGGGCTGTTTTGCTTCTACAGGTACAGGGAAGGTTCAGCGTGTGCAAGGTACCATGAATTCTCTTCAGTACCAGGAGATATTGGATGAAAATGTGATGCAGTCCTTCACAAACCCGAGGCTTGGGAGACGTTGGACCTTTCAACAGGACAATGATCCCAAGCATAGCTCCAAGTCCACTAGAGCATGGTTGCAGATTAAAGGCTGGAACATTTTGAAGTGGCCATCGCAGTCACCAGACTTAAATCTGATTGAGAACCTCTGGTGGGACTTAAAGAAAGCAGTTGCAGAGCGCAAGCCTAAGAATGTGACTGAACTGGAGGCTTTTGCCCATGAAGAATGGGCGAAGATACCCGTAGATCGCTGCAAGACACTTGTGTCAAGCTATGCTTCATGTTTAAAAGCTGTTATAACTGGAAAAGGATGTTGTACTAAGTACTAAGATTGAATGCCACTTGGGGGTTGAATAAAACTGATAATGATGTGAGCACAGAAAATACATTTGTGGTTATTTCATTATAAATGTTATGTGATATTTGTCTGACTTACAAGTGCCTCTTTGGTTTAATTGTAAACAAGATGACTGAAATGATCAAAATCAATGTCAAACTGGCCAAAACACTCAATTTCAGTGGGGGTTGAATAATTTTGAACACAACTTTAAAAGCTGGAATAGAAAATGTGAAAGCCATGAGAGACAAATGGTTGTGGGAAAATAGACAAAGACTCATGGTGAGGAGACACCTTTTCCTTCTTCAACCCTGCCAACTGGTTCAAAACTTTGGGAGGATGGTTCATGGGAATTCTTCAAACGATCGTCCAAATCGCCATAGTTATCCTCATAGCATATGTATTGCTTAGGCTACTGTTTATGTGCATAAACAAAGTATGTACCAAGAGAAGAGATTATAGAGACTATTGAGAAAATCTTCTGTCCTGCGCCAGATGCAGAACTGAAGATATCTTAAAATGGGGGATTTGTGGGAGATGGAGGTCAGTGTATTGAATGGAGCTTACAGGGTTAAATAGAAAATGGATATATGCAGATAATAAGTCCCTTTATGTGTGTGATAGCACCCCCGCTCCGCACTTTCCTTTTTAGCAGAGGTATCAGTCTGAGTCTCAGGAAGTGCGGGGGAGAGGAAAGAGGAATAGAAACATACATATGGTCTTATGGTCTTTATCTTGTAGCCACAAATGTCATGTTCCTTATATGATAGTTTCTTTTTTATTTCTTTTTTCTATGTTTGAAGCCTAGATATATTGTAAGCTTGTCTTTCAAATAAAAGGGGGGAGAGAGAGAAATCTGATCCAGCTACATCTAATGTCTGTGTCAGTTTCCCCGAGTGCTCGTATCCCTTTAATTTGGATTCCAACAATTATAGGATAAAGGGATATTTTCCTAACACACTTCAGTTCAACAGAAGAAAGCGGTGCAGTAACCGTCCCCTACATAGTGATCAGAGCTGTGTAGTTTAGGCACAAAATGGTTTTCAAGGCTCACATATATAATAGAAAGTATGCAGGTTAACAACCCCTAATATTACACCATCAAATAACAAGAAGGGCGTTGTTTAAAAGAGAAAAAACTATTAATCAAAGAAATTAGGGGAACATGGAACTAGTGCCAGTCGCACCAGGTATAACTCTGTGAAATCAATGGATATAGGGATCTACACTCAATGATTCAGGGGTTGAGAGCAGCTTCCCCACTCGGAACCAATCCCTATTCCAACATTGGAACACTGGTGCAATAATAGACGCAAGTGGCAATGGACAGGTGACAATAAAAGATCAAGTCCACGGTCCAAAGTCACTTGCAGAATAAAAATACATCTTGAATGAACCGTAGTTACTAAATAAGCAAATGTCCACTCTTCTCTAATTAATGGAAAGGGCACGGGCTAATCCCACACTGTCACTGCTATGTATGCAGTTGGGACATGGCCCAAACAGAAAACATACTGCTTGCTAAGTAAAACTTGTTTGCCCAGCTCTAACTAAATAGCCCTTCTATGAAGTAACGTGGGCTCGACGCGTTTCTGCATCATTAGATGCCTCCTCAGGAGCCCAACAAACAGAAGAGTGCTATGAGCAGTGGTTTAGAATATAGTAGCAGTAAAGGCACACAACCCCTCTCACATAGGGGCAGCGTTCCGGTGCTATGATGTCCGTGAAGCCGCCGTCAAAAAGTTGGCTAATTAACCATCATGGCTCCACCCACCCTTATGTCACACGCAAGTCTGCCCTCCCAGTCACTCGGGTCTGTGCCAGAATCAGCGCTGAAGATATAAAGCACCGCGCTACGAACCCTGTACTACAAGCAGGAGGGAGAGATGCAGAGGGACCAAATGTCCCCTTTAGGTAAAGCAGGGATCATAAGGCGGATATATCTAATGGCATTGAGTAATAAAATACATTGTGGGAGAGGGATTCAATGCTCATTATACTGGTCGCAGAAAAACGCCTACAGAGGAAAATTCATAAATGTGTAATAGAATGCACACAATCAAAAAGGACAAGTGTACATAATCGCAAAAGTACATAATAAAAAAAGAGAAAAAAGTATATACGAATACACCCCCACTAATAGATGGTAATGATATATTGTATATGAACAGTAATACAAGTATGGCATATAATAAATGCAGTTCCACATCAGCAGTATCAACCCTAATAATGTATTCAAATGAGGGGGCGGCAATAACCGTGGTTGCAATGGTAAAATCAGCAACAGAGAAGATACCGTACTAATCGGAGCAAGAATACAATTGGGTATGTCCTATTATGTTCCTTCATAAAGTCCGTCAGTGTATCAGTTAACACCAGACCAGGGCTGAAGACACATGGGTACCCTAAAATGACCTATAGAAAACATGTATAGGATATATGGTCATTGAGACCTTTTGGTCGTACAGTGTTAAGCTGAAAGGTCCATCTTGCCTCTTTTTGTAGTACTCACCGATCATAATCAACCCCTCTAGGTGGGGGTCGAATTAGTTCAATGCCCTGGAATTAAACAACCCCAGGGTCACTCGCATGGCATTCCGCCACATGAGGCATATTACACATAAACAGCTTGGTTGTATTCACATACAGCTTAACTACAAAAACATTACACGGATACAACTCATCTATACAAACATTACAGCTCTACAGCACTGCTACATACAGACTGGAATTACAAACAGCACAGCAGAGCCCTTCATACACAGAGCAGATAGACATGGTCATGTGATTCCTATGACTCCTCCCACACATGATCACATGGTCATGACATCACCACAGGTCCTGTACTTTCTCCTGCAGCACAGCCTGGAGCCTGACTCCTCCCACATTTGGTCACATGATCATGACATCATCACAGGATATTTATTTCTTCTGGCAGCACAGCCTGGAGTCTGACTCCTCCGGTAGATGCTGGAAGAAATAAAAGTGCTGGACGCTCCATGGTGAAGGATTGTCAGAGGAGGAGGACACGCCCCATCCAAGTAAGTGGAAAACTCACCAGATCAACACATGTTAAGACTCCACAGACATAAAGATCCGTAGCTCTGTCTGGTGGTAATCAACAGATTCCAGAGAACATAAATGAGGAAGAAAATACCCAGGATTCTAAAGAAGACATATCCAGGAGATCTCAGAGACGTGGCCTGGAACAGGGGGCGTTATATAGAAGACATGTCCAGGAGATCTCAGAGACGTGGACTGGAGGAGATGGTCTTATATAGAAGACATATTCAGGAGATCTCGGAGATGTGGACTGGAGCAGGGGGAGTTACATAGAAGACATTATGCAGGAGATGTCAGAGACGTGGACTGGTACAGGGGGAAGTTATAAAGAAGACATATCCAGGAGATCTCAGAGACGTGGACTGAAGGAGGGGGCGTTATATAGAAGACATATTGAGGAGATCTCAGACATGGACTGGAACAGGGGGAGTTATATAGAAGACATGTCCAAGAGATCTCAGAGACGTGGACTGGAGCAGGGGGTGTTATATAGAAGACATATCCAGAAGATATCAGAGACGTCGACTGGAGCAGGGGGCATTATACAGAAGATATATCCAGGAGATCTCAGAGACGTGGACTGGAGCAGGGGGCATTATACAGAAGACATATCCAGGAGATATCAGAGACGTGGCCTGGAACAGGGGGCGTTATATAGAAGACATGTCCAGGAGATCTCAGAGACGTGGACTGGAGGAGGGGGCCTTATATAGAAGACATATCCAGGAGATCTCAGAGATGTGGACTGGAGGAGGGGGCGTTATATAGAAGACATATCCAGGAGATCTCAGAGACGTGGACTGAAGGAGGGGGCGTTATATAGAAGACATATCCAGGAGATCTCAGAGACGTGGATTGGAGTAGAGGGTGTTATATAGAAGACATGTCCAAGAGATATCAGAGACGTGGCCTGGAACAGGGGGCGTTTTATAGAAGACATGTCCAGGAGATCTCAGAGACGTGGACTAGAGCAGGGGGAAGTTATATAGAAGACATGTCCAGGAGATAAGAGATGTGGACTGGAGGAGGGGGCGTTATATGGAAGACATATGCAGGAGATCTCAGAGATGTGGACTGGAGGAGGGGGCGTTATATAGAAGACATATCCAGGAGATATCAGAGACGTGAACTGGAGCAGGGGGCGTTATATAGAAGATATATCCAGGAGATCTCAGAGACGTGGACTGGAACAGGGGGAGAAATATAGAAGACATGTCCAAGAGATCTCAGAGACATGGACTGGAGCAGGGGGTGTTATATAGAAGACGTATCCAGGAGATATCAGAGACGTGGACAGGAGCAGGGGGCGTTATATAGAAGATATATCCAGGAGATCTCAGAGACGTGGACTAGAGCAGGGGGCATTATACAGAAGACATATCCAGGAGATATCAGAGACGTGGCCTGGAACAGGGGGTGTTATATAGAAGTCATGTCCAGGAGATCTCAGAGACGTGGACTGGAAGAGGGGGCCTTATATAGAAGACATATCCAGGAGATCTCAGAGATGTGGACTGGAGGAGGGGGCATTATATAGAAGACATATCCAGGAGATCTCAGAAATGTGGACTGGAGCAGGGGGCGTTACATAGAAGACATATCCAGGAGATCTCAGAGACGTGGACTGAAGGAGGGGGCGTTATTTAGAAGACATATCCAGGAGATCTCAGAGACGTGGACTGGAGCAGAGGGTGTTATATAGAAGACATGTCCAAGAGAGCTCAGAGACGTGGACTGGAGCAGGGGGCGTTATATAGAAAACATATGCAGGAGATATCAGAGACGTGGACTGGAGCAGGGGGCGTTATATAGAAGATTTATCTAGGAGATCTCAGAGACGTGGACTGGATCACGGGGCATTATACAGAAGACATATCCAGGAGATATCAGAGACGTGGCCTGGAACAGGGGGCGTTATATAGAAGACATGTCCAGGAGATCTCAGAGACGTGGACTGGAGGAGGGGGCGTTATATAGAAGACATATCCAGGAGATCTCAGAGACGTGGACTGAAGGAGGGGGCGTTATATAGAAGAAATATCCAGGAGATCTCAGAGACGTGGACTGAAGGAGGGGGCGTTATATAGAAGACATATCCAGGAGATCTCAGAGACGTGAACTGGAGTAGAGGGTGTTATATAGAAGACATGTCCAAGAGATATCAGGGACGTGGCCTGGAACAGGGGGCGTTATATAGAAGACATGTCCAGGAGATCTCAGAGACGTGGACTAGAGCAGGGGGAAGTTATATAGAAGACATGTCCAGGAGATAAGAGACGTGGACTGGAGGAGGGGGCGTTATATAGAAGACATATGCAGGAGATCTCAGAGATGTGGACTGGAGGAGGGGGCCTTATATAGAAGACATATCCAGGAGATCTCATAGATGTGGACTGGAGGAGGGGGCGTTATATAGAAGACATATCCAGGAGATATCAGAGACGTGAACTGGAGCAGGGGGCGTTATATAGAAGATATATCCAGGAGATCTCAGAGACGTGGACTGGAACAGGGGGAGAAATATAGAAGACATGTCCAAGAGATCTCAGAGACGTGGACTGGAGCAGGGGGTGTTATATAGAAGACGTATCCAGGAGATATCAGAGACGTGGACTGGAGCAGGGGGCGTTATATAGAAGATATATCCAGGAGATCTCAGAGACGTGGACTAGAGCAGGGGGTGTTATATAGAATACATGTCCAGGAGATCTCAGAGACGTGGACTGGAGCAGGGGGAAGTTATATAGAAGACATGTCCAGGAGATCAGAGACGTGGACAGGAGGAGGGGGCGTTATATAGAAGACATATCCAGGAGATCTCAGAGATGTGGACTGGAGCAGGGGGCGTTACATAGAAGGCATATCCAGGAGATCTCAGAGACGTGGACTGAAGGAAGGGGGCGTTATATAGAAGACATATTCTGGAGATCTCAGACATGGACTGGAACAGGGGGAGTTATATAGAAGACATGTCCAAGAGATCTCAGAGACGTGGACTGGAGCAGGGGGTGTTATATAGAAGACATATCCAGGAGATCTCAGAGCCGTGGACTGGAACAGGGGAGGTTATATAGAAGACATATCCAGGAGATCTCAGAGACATGGACTGGAGGAGAGGGTGTTATATAGAAGACATATCCAGGAGATCTCAGAGACGTGGACTGGAGCAGAGGGTGTTGTATAGAAGACATATCCAGGAGATCTCAGAGATGTGGACTGGAACGCCCAAAACATAAGAATTCATACTTTTCTAAAAATCACTAAAAACATGATTGGATAAAAATTAGTGGCACTACAAGAAAAGGATCACCCCCCAAGGATATATAAATATACGACACGAGGCAGAAGTTGGTTTCTTATTCAAAAGTTGCAGTGAGCGTACCAAGGGGAAATCGGATGAAAGCGGCAATAAAATACAAAAGACCGGCACAAAATGGGCAGAATGAAATGAATTCGGGCACTGATCTCACACTGGTGACATACAGAGGCGAGTTCAGCCCAAACAGGTACTGGGCACAAAGTGGACAGACGGACAATGTCACTGATTTCAATAAGTAACTGATGTTTTTAAAGGGTTAAATGAATTTGGGCTGGGCTGAACTGAAATGTATATGATGTGGGGTATCACTTTTTATATGTGGGCAGTATGAGATCAGTGGCTGAATTCATTTAACACTGTGGATGACATTGTTATGGTGGCGCCACGAATGTCACTGTTATGGGGACGCTGTAGATGTCACTCTTATGGGGGCACTTTGGATGTCACTCTTATGGGGGCACTGCGGATGTCACTGTTATGGGGCACTGTGAATGTCACTGTTTTGGGGACACTGTGGATGTCACTGTTTTGGGGACGCTGTGGATGTCACTCTTATGGGGGCACTGTGGATGTCACTGTTATGGGGGCACTGTGGATGTCACTGTTTTGGGGACACTGTAGATGTCACTGTTTTGGGGACGCTGTGTATGTTACTGTTAAGGGGAGCTGTGGGTGTCACTGTTATGGGGGGGCGGTCCAAAGCCGGTAATTCTGCTCGTAGATAAATATGATATATGATATAACGGGTAGTGTTGTTCGAGCACCGTGGTGCTCGGGCCGAACACATCGTGATATGGAAGCAGGGTGGATTTGATTAAAATCAAAATGATTTAAATCCCGATTTAAATCACTAGTCAGTAAGGCTTGATTTAAATCATAGTTTTCTATAATTTTTGCTGGTATAACTTATAATATGCAAGTAGATGAAGATTTTCTGAATAACATCTTTTCATATTAGTTTGATTAGGTTGATTCTGCATTTTATAGGTTTGTAGAAGTTAGGATTAAGGTATTTTCATGTTCATGTTATAACATGTTTGCTGTGAAGAAGAGGCATGTGATCTCTGCTGAGTCAAATTCAGTTTTGAGAACTGCAAAAGTAAACCAAGCATCTGTGATAATATCTTGTAGGCAGAGAAACTGCCCAATAATCTTACAAAAACCTCTGGAAGAGCATGACATTGTGAATGGATTAATGTAATTTATTTACCCAAAAAATTACACATATAGAAACATAGAATGTGTCGGCAGATAAGATCCATTTGGCCCATCTAGTCTGCCCAATATACTAAATACTATGGATAGCCCCTGGCCCTATCTTATATGAAGGATGGCCTTATGCCTATCCCATGCATGCTTAGACTCCTTCACTGTATTTGCAGCTGCCACTTCTGCAGGAAGGCCATTCCATGCATCCACTACTCTCTCAGTAAAGTAATACTTCCTGATATTACTTTTAAACCTTTGCCCCTCTAACTTAAAACTATGTCCTCTTGTAGCAGTTTTTCTTCTTTTAAATATTCTCTCTTCTTTTACCTTCTTGATTCCCTTTATGTATTTAAAAGTTTCTATCATATCTCCTCTGTCTCGTCTTTCTTCCATGTTAAGGTCCTTTAATCTTTCCTGGTAAGTTTTATCCTGCAATCCATGTACCAGTTTAGTAGCTCTTCTCTGAACTCTCTCCAAAGTATCAATATCCTTCCGGAGATATGGTCTCCAGTACTGAGCACAATACTCCAAATTAGGTCTCACTAGTGCTCTGTAGAACAGCATGAGCACCTCCCTCTTTCTACTGGTAATGCCTCTCCCTATACAACCAAGCATTCTGCTAGCATTTCCTGCTGCTCTATGACATTGTCTGCCTACCTTTAAAGGGAACCTGTCACCAGTTTTATGGTGTCCTAACTAAGGGTAACATAAATAAGTGACTGATTGTCTTAGCAAAATGCTGGGTCACTTTCTTTAATTGACCCAGTCAATCTGCCAACATCTTGTATTGAAAAGCTCCAGCTAATAATGATGAGTCATGAATATTCATGAGCTCCTGACTCTCCCCGCCCACCTGCTGCTGAATGACCGTTTGTTTCCATAGGAATCAGCAGCAGGTGGGCAGGGGAGTGGCTATTTCTCTGAATTAAATGTACGCTTGACTCAATGACATCATGCCGGACTCGAATCAGCTCATTAGCAGGTGGCATCTTTGTGTGTATATTATGAGGTAACCATCTGTCACACCAGTAAGTGAATACATCTAAGGCCCTTTTCAATAGTTAATGATTGTATATCATTAACTAATTAGTTAGATTATAATCAAATATCCACATGACAGGTTCCCTTTAAAGGGGTTCTGCACTTTCATTTCACTGATGATCTATCCTCTGGATAGATCATCAGCTTCTGATCGGCGGGGGTCCAACACCCGGGACCCCCGCCGATCAGCTGTTTGAGAAGGCAGCGGCGCTCCAGCCTTCTCACTGTTTACCGCCGGGCCGCCCGCCCACTGACGTCACGACTTGTATCAACTAGAGTGGGCGCGGCTAAGCTCCATTCAATGAACAGAGCTTAGCCGCGCCCACTCTAGTTGATACAAGTCGTGACGTCAGAGGGCGGGCGGCCCGGCGGTAAACAGTGAGAAGGCAGCGGTGCTCCTGGAGCGCCGCTGCCTTCTCAAACAGCTGATCGGCGGGGGTCCCGGGTGTCGGACCCCCGCCGATCAGAAGCTGATGATCTATCCAGAGGATAGATCATCAGTTAAATGAAAGTGCAGAACCCCTTTAAGTCTTCTGAAATAGTGACCCCTAAATCCCTTTCCCCAGATACTGAGGTTAGGACTGTATCACTGATTTTATATTCTGCTCTTGGGTAGTGATGTCGCAAACTATTCGCCGGCGAACAGTTCCCGACGAACATAGCTTGTTCGCGTTCGCCGCGGCGGGCGAACATATGCGATGTTCGGTCCGCCCCCTATACATCATCATTAAAGTAAACTTTGACCCTGTACCTCACAGTCAGCAGACACATTCCAGCCAATCAGCAGCAGACCCTCCCACCTCCTGGACAGCATCCATTTTAGATTCATTCGGAAGCTGCATTCACAGTGAGAGGAGGGACAGTGTTGCTGCTGCTAATTCAATAGGGAAAGCATTAGCTAGGGCAATGTTCTGTGTCCACAGACTCATCTGCTGTAAGGACAGCATCCTGACAGCACCCCAAAAAGCCCTTTTCAGGGCTGGTACATCAGTGTGCTTTTTTTTATTTTTATATATATATATTGCAGTTGCCTGCCTGTGTGTGAGAGGCTGCAGGCTCAGTCACAGACAGTACTGTGTGCACAGGGTGTGACAGAAAATACCTTGCAGATAAAAAAAATTATATTTAATATTTTTCTGTGATATAATCCTAGTTGCAAGCCAGTGTGTGTCAGGCCCACACAGGCTGTACTGTGGCCACTGGCTAGGCCTCCACTCATACCGTTACAGGGTGTCACTCGCTCACAAATACCTTGCAGATAAAAAAAATTCAATTTAATATTTTTCTGTGATGTAATCCTAGTTGCAAGCCAGTGTGTGTCTGGCCCCAGACTGTACTGTGGCCACTGGCTAGGCCACCACTCATACCGTTACAGGGTGTCACTCACAAATACCTTGCAGATAAAAAAAATTCTATTTGATATTTTTCTGTGATATAATCCCAGTTGCAAGCCAGTGTGTGTCAGGCCCACACAGACTGTACTGTGGCCACTGGCTAGGCCTCCACTCATACCGTTACAGGGTGTCACTCACAAATACCTTGCAGATAAAAAAAATTAATTTAATAAATGGACCCCAGAATGGGGACGTAACAGGGATTAAACTGATGAGAATAGTGGTACAGAAAATACCACTCACGAGTGTGACAGTAAATTGCACGGCGCAGATGCAGTGACCGTGGATTCAAACAAAGGGGAGGGAGCCAGCGTTTTTTTAACCATCTCCCCGTTCAAAAAATCTATTTAATTCACCTTTCGAGGACCCTTGGTGTTGTACGTGGCTGGGTGGAGGAAGAAACCTTCAATGACATTAACGGGACATGGCTAGCTTGGTATCCAACCTTGTGCAAATGGGAAGTTTACGGTTGGGCAAATGGACTGTTTGCGGTGCATTAAAAGGGGAGTTTGGTGTGTCAATGTCTGTGAAGCGGGCGTAACCCTTACAATACCTGATCGATACAACATCATACCTGATCGTATACACATACTGGATGTTTTAAACCACGTTGTTCAAAAAAAATTAGGATTGTTAGGTGATTTATGCCCTTTATGGATTAAAATCCAACTCTGCGTCAACTATGTAATTTTCCATGGGAGTTTTGCCATGGATCCCCCTCCGGCATGCCACAGTCCAGGTGTTAGTCCCCTTGAAACAACTTTTCCATCACTACTGTGGCTAGAAAGAGTCCCTGTGAGTTTTAAAATTCGCTTGCCTATTGAAGTTTATGGCGGTTCGCCCGGTTCACCCGTTCGCGAACATTTGCAGAAATTCGCGTTCGCCGTTCGCGACATCTCTACTCTTGGGTTTTTACGCCCCAGGTGCATTATCTTGCACTTATCAACATTACATTTTATCTGCCAGACTTTTGACCATTCCTCTAGTTTTCCTAAATTCTTTTCCATTTGGTGTATCCCTCCAGGAACATCAACCCTGTTACAAATCTTTGTGTCATCAGCAAAAAGACACACCTTACCATCGAGGCCTTCTGCTATTTCACTGATAAAGATATTAAACAATATGGGTCCCAGAACAGATCCCTGAGGTACCCCACTGATAACAAGACCATGGTCTGAATATACTCCATTGACTACAACCCTCTGTTGTCTGTCCCTCAGCCACTGCCTAATCTATTCAACAATATGGGAGTCCACGTACAGCCTTATTCTACATAATTAAAAAAACAAATCTTTATTTCATGATGGAATAACCTTTGGATGGTAATATATTTTCCTCAAAAAGCATTTTATATAAAAAAAATCCAATTTAAATTAAAAAAAAAGATTTCAATTAAAGAAAAACTAGGCACTTCAATACACCCTTAGTTACACATAAAGGAGGGCATCATACACACTCTTTAAAAATTGTGATTGATGGTCTGCTGGTGACCCTCAAAAATATTAGGAGCAAGGGCCTGCTGATCTGACCATCTAAAACATAATGGGCGAGGGCCTGCTGCCGCTTTGGTGACTTTAGTTAACCTGGGGCTGATGGCACGTCTTCGTGATGGCGACGATCCATTCGGATGTCTGGGCTATTTACTTTCGATGTAATTTTCAGCTCAAAACCATTGCAAACTACGGGTAACGGGGAATCAGTGTTTTATTCCGGAGAGAGAGCCACATCCAAGGGAGGCAAACCGGTGTCGTGCAAATCACACACTCCTGACTTGTGGAGGTAGTGACTATAAATAACAATACAGGACTCTTAAGATGCCCTGTTATTGGAAAGAGTAATGGGGAATCTTTGTTCAATTTTGGAGAGGGAGCCTGATAAACGGCTACTACTTCAAAGCAAGGCAGCAAACGATTTTAGGTGTGGGTCTGCTGGTGAGCTGACCCTGTAAAACATTATATGCGAGGGCCTGCTGCTGAGCTGACCCTCTAAAAAATTATATGCGCGGGCCTGCATGTTAGCTGACCCTGTAAAAGATTTTAGGTACGGGCCTGCTGGTGAGCTGAGGTTCAACCGACAAACCCAACTTGATTTTGATGTCTGCATTAATCTGCAGGTGACCGTCATACAGCTCTACAGATTTGTTTCCACCTGAATCTTTCTCAACAATCTGTGACCTTGGTTTTTTATCCAGACTCAGTCATTGTGCCACTATGTGGCCTCCTCATCTCCACACCATGTCACCTTGCCACTCATTTTTATCACCATGCTGCTGCTGATGCTGCTTAAAAGGGCTTAAACTGATCACCAGGCCCACAATTGAATTAAGGTTTTGGAATCGATAAATCCAACTTGCTTTTGTGGGCTGCATCAGTGGCGTAGCTAGAAATGACTGAACCCCACAGCAAATTTTTGAATGGGGCTCCATCCCATAGTAATTTTTTAGCGACCCCTTCCTTTTATGCCGCCCCATTCCTGTGGCTAGTAAAGATCGCTCTCTCAGACCAGGGCCAGCAGCTGTTCCATCCGTTTATACACTGTCTATGCTGTCACTGTATATAATTTCATTGTTTAATACTGTTGAGGGGGCCCTGACCAAATCCTTTAGTCCTCCTCCTCCTGAATGGGACCCTTCTGGGTCAGGGCCCCAAAGCTGCAGCTTCCCTTATAACTAAGCCCCTGGTCTGCATTAATCTGCAGGTGACCGTCATACAGCTCAACAGATTTGTTTCCATCTGCATCTTTCTAAACAATCTGTTGTCTTAGTCTTTTATCCGGACTCAGTCATTGTGCCACTATGTGCCCTCCTCATGCTGCCATCTCCACAGTATGTCACCTTTCCACTCATTTTTATCACCATGCTGTTGCTGATGCTTAAAAGGCCTTAAAGTGATCATCAGGCCCACAATATAATTAGGGTTTTACGCACAAAACCAAAGTAAAAAAACTTTTTTATAGGAGAAATTGATTGAAAACATTCTTTCCTGTATATTTACTTGTATATAAAGTGCAACTGCTGCCAAAAATTACAAGGAAGAGGCACTCCGATACAAACTGTATATCACATAAAGGAGGGCCTCATTCACATTAAGTTGCGGGCCTGCAGGTGAGCTGACCCTGTAAAAGATTTGAGTTGCGGGCCTGCAGGTGAGCTGACCCTGTAAAAGATTCGAGTTGCGGACCCTGTAAAAAATTAGATGTGAGGGCCTTCTGGTGAGCGGTCCCTGTAAAAAAATTAGATGTGAGGGTCTGCTGGTGAGCGGACCCTGTAAAAAATTAGATGCGAGGGCCTGCTGATGAGTGGACCCTCAAAAAAATTATATGTGAGGGCCTGCTGGTGAGTAAAAAATTAGATGTGAAGGACTGCTGGTGAGCTGACCCTCTAAAAAAATGATATTCGAAGGCCATATATGTGACAAATAAGCAATGCATGTTACGCTTATCTGTTATAATGCCACTAGCAGCACTAAATACACGCTCAGACAAAACACTGGCAGCAGGTCAGGCCAGCACCTCCGAAGCATAGAGCGCAAGTTCGTGCCACGTGTCCAGCTTGGACACCCAGTAGTTGTAAGGCACTGAGGGATCATTGAGGCTTTGGAGAGTGTTGCCCTGCCTCTGTTGGCAGGATCTTCTGGTATTGCACCATTTTGCTCGTCCTTTCCACCAGAGGAATGAGAGATGAGAAGTTCTCTTTGTAGCGGGGGTCGAGAGGGGTGAACAACCAGTAATCCGTGTTTAAAATGCGTATTATGCGCGGGTGGCGAGAAAGGCAGCCTAACATGAAGTCAGCCATGTGTGCCAGAGTACCAACAGGCGAGGCTTCGCTGTCGTCATCAGGATGATCACTCCCAATCTCCTCATCCTCTTCCTCCTCTTCTGCCCACCCACGCAGAACAGATGGAATTAAACTTCCATGGGTAATACCTGCTGTAGCTGAGGCAACCGTCTCCTGCTCCTCCTTCTCCTCCTCTTCATCGTTCAATTCGCGCTGAGAAGATGAACTGAGGGTGGTCTGGCTATCACCCTGTGTAATGTCTTCCCCGATTTCCACCTCTTCCACATGCAAAGCGTCGTCCTTAATTGTGAGCAGCGAGCATTTGAGAAGACACAGAAGTGGGATGGTGACGCTGATAATAGCGTTATCGACGCTCACCATCTGTGTTGATTCCTCAAAGTTGTGTAAAACCTCACAGAGGTCAGACATCCATGCCCACTCCTCGCTTGTGAATAGCGGAAGCTGACTGGAAAGGCGACGACCATGTTGCAGCTAGTATTCCACAACTGCCCTCTGCTGCTCACAAAGCCTGGCCAACATGTGGAACGCGGAGTTCAAGCGTGTGCTCACGTCGCACAACAGTCTGTGAGCTGGCAATTTCCAGCGCTGCTGCAGCGTTGACAGACCGGCTGAAGCTGTCAGTGACTTGCGGAAATGTGCACACACACGGCGCACCTTCACCAGTAGCTCAGGCAAATTGGGATAGGTTTTTAGAAACCGCTGAACCACAAGATGGAATACGTGGGCAGGGCATGGGATGTGTCTAAGGTTGCCTAGCTCCAAATCCGCCACCAAGTTACTGCCATTATCAGACACAACCATGCCTGGTTCTAGGTTTAGTGGCAAGAGCCACAGCTCAGTCTGGTCTCTAATCCCCTGCCACAGCTCTGCGACGGTGTGCTGTTTGTCACCTAGGCAGATCATCAAACAATATACGTGAAGAGGAGAATACGGCAGCACTGCTACAAATTTAGGCTATGGTCCAGCCAATGCTTTTAGCCAATCGCCAGCTCAGCGGTAAATTCGAACTTCATGCGTGGTGCTCTGCACTTAGAGGAGGAGATAGTGTCGGATGCAACAATGTAGAGAAAATATGAAAAGACGTGCGGTACTCACCGAAGTTGTAAATACCTCAATACGCGCAACTAGATTAACATGAGATTCACCGTCAATTTTGGCGGTGCGTCGCTTGATTTTCTGGACATGCGCGTTATGGTGAGAGATGGTGTATTACACACCACGGGGCTTCCGTAAGCCCACCGTGACAAACTCGCTGCTCCACCAGGCCAGTTTTGACCCGCCATCTCGGTGAAAGGGGCCGTCCCATACGGACAGTTTGTCCGTTTGCGGAGGATCAACGACACTGATGACGGGTTCTACCGACAGGCGTATGAACTTAAAATCCGCCTTTTGGATCGGGGTTACCCGCCGCGGACCGTCTCAGCCGCACTTCGTAAGGCGGCCAAACTTGACCGCAATACCCTGCTGGTTGAAAGGGAAAGGAACAAGAAACCATCCGGCTTCGCCTTCACGTTTAAATATAGCCCCGCGGTGGATGGAATTCACATTTAGAAGATGCCCAACCCTCAAAGACAAATTAGTCGATAGTGTATTCAGCAAACCCCAGGTTGAGACCTGGCTCACTAGTAGAAAATCCAGAGGGAATTATAAGTGTGGGCACTGTTCTTTCTGCCCACTAATTGTATGCAAAAAGTGGCTGCAGATAGGAGGAGTTAAGCACGTAGTACGTGATTTTATCACTTGTCGCACACCGTATGTTGTCTATGTCGTCTTTTGCCCTTGCAAAAGATTTTATATTGGAAAAACAATCCGCCCACTATTTGAGATAATCCGTGAACATGTCAATTCTGTCCGTTCAGGGAAAGGTTGTCCCCGATTGATAGAACATATTAGAGTTGCCCATGGCGCCCATCCACGTTGTCTTTCCTTTGCAGGAGTGGAACAGGTCCAACCCATCCCCAGGGGAGGGGATTGGCACTGCCTGCTCCTGCAGAGGGAAGCAAGGTGGATCCTACTCACTGGGGCCATGGGAACAGCGGGCCTGAACGACAGAAATGACATGTCTGGTGGGTTGATGTGATATGCTCTTGCCTTGCACAGATAATGCTTTGCTGGCTCACCCAGTAACTATGACGGATCGGTTGCTCTCTCATGCCAGATTAAACGAGCACCGTCATTGCACAATAATATGTATCATGATAGTGAAATTTGTGCTAGATCCATGGTATTAGTCTGTCCTTTATTTGTCCCTTTCTGTATTTTATGGTTTTAACGTCACTAACCTGCGGCGAGCAGCTGTTGCCAATGGTTCTGGCTGCGGAGCGCCGCCTCTATAAAGCGCAACAATGCGTGATGACGTCTATAGCGGCCCGAAGAAGCACGAGAGTACGCGCAAAACGGCCGTAGCCACTACCATCTGCAACAAAGTGTCTGCTCCTGCATCCTGCACGTAACTTTTCCGATAAAGGAATAATAAAGAAGATACCTATTTACAAACCGGATTCCAAAAAAGTTGGGACACTATACAAATCGTCAATAAAAACTGAATGCAATTATGTGGAGATGGCAAATGTCAATATTTTATTTGTAATAGAACGTAGATGACAGATCAAACGTTTAATCCGAGTAAATGTATCATTTTAAAGGAAAAATACGTTGATTCAAAATTTCACGGTGTCAACAAATACCAAAAAAGTTGGGACAAGTAGCAATAAGAGGCTGGAAAAAGTAAATTTGAGCATAACAAAGAGCTAGAAGACCAATTAACACTAATTTGGTCAATTGGCAACATGATTGGGTATAAAAATAACTTCTCAGAGTGGCAGTGTCTCTCAGAAGCCAAGATGGGTAGAGGATCACCAATTCCCACAATGTTGCACAGAAAGATAGTGGAGCAATATCAGAAAGGTGTTACCCAGCGAAAAATTGCAAAGACTTTGCATCTATCATCATCAACTGTGCATAACATCTTCCGAAGATTCTGAGAATCTGGAACAATCTCTGTGCGTAAGGGTCAAGGCCGTAAAACCATACTGGATGCCCGTGATCTCCGGGCCCTTAAACGACACTGCACCACAAACAGGAATGCTACTGTAAAGGAAATCACAGAATGGGCTCAGGAATACTTCGAGAAACCATTGTCAGTGAACACAATCCACCGTGCCATCCGCCGTTGCCAGCTGAAACTCTACAGTGCAAAGAAGAAGCCATTTCTAAGCAAGATCCACAAGCTCAGGCGTTTTCACTGGGCCAGGGATCATTTAAAATGGAGTGTGGCAAAATGGAAGGCTGTTCTGTGGTCAGACGAGTCACGATTCGAAGTTCTTTTTGGAAATCTGGGACGCCATGTCATCCGGACCAAAGAGGACTAGGACAACCCAAGTTGTTATCAACGCTCAGTTCAGAAGCCTGCATCTCTGATGGTATGGGGTTGCATGAGTGCGTGTGGCATGGGCAGCTTGCATGTCTGGAAAGGCACCATCAATGCAGAAAAATATATTCAGGTTCTAGAACAACATATGCTCCCATCCAGACGTCATCTCTTTCAGGGAAGACCCTGCATTTTTCAACAAGATAATGCCAGACCACATTCTGCATCAATCACAACATCATGGCTGCGTAGGAGAAGGATCCGGGTACTGAAATGGCCAGTCTGCAGTCCAGATCTTTCACCTATAGAGAACATTTGGCGCATCATAAAGAGGAAGGTGCAACAAAGAAGGCCCGAGACAATTGAACAGTTAGAGGCCTGTATTAGACAAGAATGGGAGAGCATTCCTATTTCTAAACTTGAGAAACTGGTCTCCTCGGTCCCCAGACGTCTGTTGAGTGTTGTAAGAAGAAGGGGAGATGCCACACATTGGTGAAAATGGCCTTGTCCCAACCTTTTGGGGATTTGTTGACACCATGAAATTCTGATTCAACATATTTTTCCCTTAAAATGGTACATTTTCTCAGTTTAAACTTTTGTTCCATGATTTATGTTCTATTCTGAATAAAATATTAGAAGTTGGCACCTCCACATCATTGCATTCAGTATTTATTCATGATTTGTATAGTGTCCCAACTTTTTGGGAATCTGGTTTGTACAACTTCGTTTAGTGCCGCACGTCTTTTCATATTTTCTCTACATTGTTGCACATAGGCAGATCAGCTTCAGCACAGCTTGTTGCGGCTTCCCCACTGCAGTGCTACACTGCTTCCAGCTACCGACTGATGACTGACTGGTGCTGCACGCGGATAATTCGGAGGTGAAAATGGAGGAGGAGGCGGAGGAGATGTGGGGATTGGAGCCACTAATGTAGGTGCATGCAGAAACCCTGATGGAAGTAGGGCCCGCAATCCTTGGCGTCGGTAGAACCTGTGCCATCCCAGGGTACTAGTCGCTCCCGCCCTCCACAACATTCACCCAGTGTGCCTTCAGGGAAATGTAGCATCCCTGGCCGAAAGCACTTGTCCATGTGTCCGTGGTTAAGTGGACCTTCACAGTAACTGCGTTGGTCAGGGCACGTGTGATGTTAAGGGACACATGTTGGTGTAAGGCTGGCATGGCACACCTTGAAAAGTTGTGGCAGCTTGGGACTGCGTAACGAGGGATGGCCACCAACATCAGGCTGCGGAAGGCCTCAATGTCCACAAGCCTAAATGGCAACATTTTCAGGGCCAGTAATTTGTAAAGCTGCGCATTTATTGTTATGGCCTGTGGGTTGGTGGCTGGGTATTTGCGCTTGCGTTCAAATGCCTGGGGTAATGACATTTGGATGCTGCACTGGGACAGGGAAGTGGATGTGGTCACTGATGGTGCTTGCAAAAGTCCAGGAGAAGGGCGGGCCTGCGTCTTGGACAGAGGATTGGCCAGCACGTAACACAGGGGAAGAGGAGGCAGTGGTGTGACCCGCAGACTCAGATTGTGGACTCAGGCGTTCGACCCACCTATTTGGGTGCTTTGATGTCATTTGGTGGATCTTGCTGGTGGTGGTGAGGTTGCTTGTGTTCACACCCCGGCTCATTTTGGTGTGACACAGGTTGCAAACTGTCCGCACTTTCCTCAAAAAAGCGCCATACTGCTGAATACCTACCCCTTGGCAAGGGAGATTTACGCAAGTGGGTGCTGCGTGGAACCTCCTCTTCCACTTCCTCACTCTGATCATCCTTTTTATTTGTTGACCTAACCACAGCCTCCGTGACTGACAACTGTGTGTCATCCTCTTCCTCAACCTCTTGAGACATTAATTGCGGTTGAGTCATTGGCAACTGTGTCTCGTCATCATCCACCTCATTACACACTAATTTCCGTTCCCCAGCATCATGTTCTTGTGACTCTGGATGCTCAAGAGGTTGGAAATCGGGGCACAAGATTTCAGGTCCCTCTTCAAGCGTGCTTGGCGAGAGGGCCAAATCAATTAATGGCGATGCAAAGAGGTCCTCGGAATATCCGAGTGTGGGATCACTTGTTTGGCCAGACTGTAAATGGTGGGAGGAAGGAGGATCATGGTGAGGATTGTGTGGACCAGACTCCTGGCTACTGAGACTGGACTTGGTGGAAGACAGGGTGGTGCTTAACCGACTGGAAGCACTATCTGCTGCAATCTAACCGACCACCTGCTCGCACTGGGCTGAGTTCAAGAGGGATGTCCTGCACCGCCCTGCAAACTGGGACATGAAGATAGGTATCTTGGATGATTGTTTTTCTTGTACTCTGGCAGCAGGCACAGTTTCACCGCTCCCAGGGCCACGGCCTCTGCGTGCACCATCAGCATCATGGCCACTTCCCCGTCCCTTAATGCTCGCCTTCTTCATATTAAATGTTATATGTTATAAGGGACCGTTTATAGACAAAGTGTGGATAAATTATGGAAAATATATATTTGTTGTCAGTAATATTTTTCCCAATATCTGGGCCTGACACACACACATGTGCTTGCAGAGCAGATGTAACAATTCACTGCAGACACCGTTTATAGGCAAAGTGTGGATAAATTATGGAAAATGCACTGACTGTCCAAAATAAAAGTCGCCACCAAAAAAAAAAAAAGGTCACACACTCTAATATTTAGTTGGACCGCCTTTAGCTTTGATTACGGCACACATTCGCTGTGGCATTGTTTCGATCAGCTTCTGCAATGTCACAAGATTTATTTCCATCCAGTGTTGCATTATTTTTCACCAAGATCTTGCATTGATGATGGTAGAGTCTGACTGCTACGCAAAGCCTTCTGCAGCACATCTCAATGGGGTTAAGGTCTGGACTCTGCGGTGGCCAATCCATGTGTGAAAATCATGTCTCATTCTCCCTGAACCGTTCTTTCACAATTTGAGCCCAATGAATGCTGGCATTGTCATCTTGGAATATGCCTGTGCCATCAGGGAAGAAAAAATCCATTGATGGAATAACCTGGTCATTCAGTATGTTCAGGTAGTCAGCTGACCTCATTCTTGGAGCACATACTGTTGCTGAACCTAGACCTGACAAGCTGCAGCAACCCCAGATCATAGCACTGCCCCACAGGCTTGTACAGTAGGCACTAGGCATGATGTGTGCGTCACTTCATCTGCCTCTCTTCTTACCTTGATGGGCCCATCACTCTGGAACAGGGTAAATCTGGACTCTTCAGACCACATGACCTTCTTCCGTTGCTCCAGAGTCCAATCTTTATGCTCCCTAGCAAATTGCAGCCTTTTTTTAGGGTTTGCCTCACTGATTAGTTGTTTTCTTATGGCTACAAAGCTGTTCAGTCCTAATCCCTTGAGTTCCCTTCGCATTGTGCGTGTGAAAATGCTCTTACTTTCACTATTAAACATAGACCTGTGTTCTACTGTTGTTTTTCTTCGATTTGATTTCACCAAACGTTTAAGTGATCGCCGATCACGATCATTCAGGATTTTTTTTCCGCCACATTTCTTCCTCGAATACGATGGGTCCCCACTATCCTTCCAGTTTTTAATAATGTGTTGCACAGTTCATAACCCAATTTTAGTAGTTTCTGCACTCTCCTTAGATGTTTTCTCTGCTTGATGCATGCCAATGATTTGACCCTTCTCAAACAGACTAACATATTTTCCACGACCACGAGATGTGTCTTTTGACATGGTTGTTTAAGAAATGAGAAGCGACTCATTGCACCAGTTCGGGTTAAATAACTTGTTGCCAGCTGAAAGATAATCGCCCATGCAGTAATTATCCAATAGGAGGCTCATAGCTATTTGCTTAGGTAAATCCAGGTGGCAACTTTTTTTTGGGATAGGCAGTGTATATATTTGTTGTCAGTAATATTTTTCCCAATATCTGGCCCTGACACACACACACACACACACACGTACTTGCACCGCAGATGTGAAAATTCACTGCAGACACCGTTTATAGGCAAGGTGTGGATAAAATAGGGAAAATATATATTTGTTGTCAGTAATATTTTTGCAATATCTGGCCCTGACACACACACGCGCGCTTGGAGCGCAGATGTGAAAATTCACTGCAGACACCGTTTATAGGCAAGGTGTGGATAAAATAGGGAAAATATATATTTGTTGTCAGTAATATTTTTCCCAATATCTGTCCCTGACACACAGAAGGTATTACAGCACAGATTTCACAAGTCACTGCAGACACCCTCTATCGAAAAAGTATTGTAAAGTATCGGAATTTTTTTTTAGCTGGCTAAATTATATTGCTGCCAGCCTGCCACCACACACAATAGTCCTTAAAAGGTCTTTTGGGTCTTTGAAACATTTTTCTATCGAATATATTGCAATCACACTCCCGAACCTATCTGTCTCTTCCTAAGCGCAGCTCTCCCTGACTCACAAAGAGCCAAACCCACATCATCGGGTGCTATATAGCACCCGATGACGCATTTCAGCCAGCCAATCACTGTAATGCCAGATGGCTACTGGCATTAGAGTGATGGCAGTACTTACCTGCACGTTTATTGGCTGCTTAGCAGTCGCAAAACGTGCGGGTAGGAGCATGACGTTCAAGCACATGCAGTACTCGGCCGAGTACGGCCATGTGCCGAGCATAGCGATGCTCGAGCCGAACGGATATTCAGCGAGCATGCTCGCTCAACACTAATAACGGGCTCCAAAAAAATATTAATAAATAGAGAAATAATAATAATGGAGAAGAAGTGCGCAGCTTTTTAGTGTGAGGCGCTGACGAGACAGAAATCATAGAGCGGCGAAAGGAAATTCACAAGTAAAGTGACTGAAATAAATAATAGTAAATTCACCAACCCATATGACAGACATCTGTAGGGGATGTGTTCTCCCCGACGCGCATTTCAGCTGCTGCATTCAACTTGGGGTTGGCGCTGCTGTGTGTAAAAGCCTTTTATATCAGTGTATAATATAATACTCACCACTTATTTATGTAGCGCATGCACGTACAGGAGGGAGACCCCCGGCACTAAGAGGACTCACAGGAAGCAAGCAGGCGAGTAGGACAGGAAGCATGGTCTCGTGCTCACCATGCCAGCACGGGGGAGGAGGAGCCAAGCAGAGTGCAGCGCATGCGCACATGATGAGGAGTATCAATGCTCCATATTCCAGAAGGGCAGAATGACCCGGGGAAACAGAGAGATTCTGGAATTCCTTGGATTTCTTCATTCAGTCCCTCCGGTGTCAGAGTCCGTGTCCTGAACCTCCAGAAGTCTTCTCCACCGATCAGCTGTGCAGACCCATCTTGTGAGGGATAAGAATCCATTTTGTATGAACATGTCCTCCATCTTGTGTATATGGGAGATTTAGGTCAGGTACTAAATGGAGCTTACAGGGTTAAATAGACAGATAATAATAAAGCTAAAAACAAGGTAAAAAAGTCAATTTATGTGTGTTGATCGCATCCACACACCCCTTCTCAATCCCCACAGTTTCCTCTCTAGCAGAGCTATCTGTCTGTGTCTCAGGAAGTGCGGGGGAAGAGGACAGAGGAATGGAAACATACATATGTGCTTATTTGGTCTGGTATGGTTTTATGATTTATATCTTGTAACCGCAAATGTCATGTTTGTCATGTGATGGGTTTTTCTGTTTCAAGCTTATATTATTGTGAACTTGTCTTTGAATTAAAGGGAAATCTGATCCAAATGCATCCAATGTATGTGTCAGTTTCCGAGCACTCGAATCCCATTTAATTTGGATTTCAACAATTATAGGTGAAGGGATATTTCCTAAACAATCTCTACACCATGTAGGTATTAAACAGCCATCTTTATTATGTGTGATGGTGAATTGACGGACAAACTGCGGTTAGATTTCCCTGCATTAACCCCTTCAGAATATTTTTTTTTTTATTCACAGTTTTCAAAATGTACCTCGTAAACTATTTATTACTTTACATCCCCCATATGTCTACTTTATGTTCCTCATTCTGTAAATGTAATTTAATTTTTTTTAGAACAGGCTTAGATGTTTCAAAACAATTCTTAAAATTTTTACGCAAATTTCCCAAACCTAATTTTTAAAGGGGTTCTCCGGGCTTTTAATATTGATGACCTATCCTCAAGATAGGTCATCAGTATCGGATTGGTGGGGATTCGACAAACGGCACCCCCACAGCTCAGCTGTATGAGGAGAGGGTGCGCGCCGTCTTCCTATCATGTCTATGGCAAGCAGGAAGGGAGACTGCAGGAGCACACAGCGTGTGCCTTCTCTTCATACAGCTGATTGACTGGGGGTGTCGAACCCCCCACCTCCCGATTTGATATTGATGACCTACTCTCAACCTATGACCTCGATGCGCTCCTGGATCCTATAGTTCTTTTGTGTGTCGGCACACTTACTTGCGCGTGTGTAGTAGGGATACGGGAACGCCAATTTCAGTTTTTTTAGTGTCCAGAATGGTATGAAGGATGTTTATTCCAATCAATAGGTTGGTGCCGCAGTTGCTCTCGATGTATTAATACCGCAGTTACATCAGACGCATTTCGAAACTGTAATAGTATAAAAATGAGGGACCAATCGCTCCTTATCCGGAGCTGTGCTGATATCAGAACCTGGGCCGGACCGTCTCGGGCTGTTTTTGTAGTATTCTAGTCATTCACAATGCACACCCTGCAGTTTTTTCAGTTGTTCTATATACCAACAAATTAAACATACAAATTATGTAGATTATAAAATCCAATATATAGAAAATACTAAACATCCAAGTTGATCAACAAGTCATAAAACTGGGAATAAAAAAAATATAGAATAAAATAGACACATGTGTAAAAGGGCTAATGTGATCTTCATTCTGGGGTGTTAGTTCGCTCTGCATGTCTGACTTTATTTTATTCTATAATTTTTTTTATTCCCAGTTTTATGACTTGTTGATCAATTTATGTTTTGTATTTTATATATATTGGATTTTATGACATATCATGAAACTGCCTTGTCCTCACACATGTTTTGATCCATATAAAAAAAGAGAACACAATGTGATAAACCCCCTTCTTTTGAGTTTGCCACGAGTACTTGGAGAGGACTACTTGCCAGCCTCTTACCATGTGATTACGGTCCCATGTTGAATGCACCGGTTTTATGCAATAGCTGCATAGTTATATACAGTCATGTGAAAAAATTAGGACACCCTTTGAAAGCATGTGGTTTTTTGTAACATTTTTAATAAAAGGTTATTTCATCTCCGTTTCAACAATACAGAGAGATTAAAGTAATCCAACTAAACAAAGAAAACTGAAGAAAAGTCTTTTCAAGATCTTCTGTAAATGTCATTCTACAAAAATGCCTATTCTAACTGAGGAAAAAGATAGGACACCCTCACATGTATTCCCTCTTAAATTGGCTCAGATCTCACACAGGTATATCACACCAGGTGCACATAATTAGTAGATCGTTACTCTGCATGTTGAATGAGGCTTGCCCTATTTAAACCTCAGACATTTAGTTTGGTGTGCTCCTGACTGTTGAAGTGAGAGTGAGCACCATGGTGAGAGCAAAAGAGCTGTCAGAGGACTTCAGAAAAAAGATTGTAGCAGCCTATGAGTCTGGGAAGGGATTTAAAAAGATCTCAAAAGATTTTGAAATCAGCCATTCCACTGTCCGGAAGATAGTCTACAAGTGGAGGGCTTTCAAAACAACTGCCAACATGCCCAGGACTGGTCGCCCCAGCAAGTTCACCCCAAGAGCAGACCGCAAGATGCTAAAAGAGGTCTCCAAAAACCCTAAAGTGTCATCTCGAGAACTACAGCAGGCTCTGGCTACTGTTGATGTAGAAGTACATGCCTCTACAATCAGAAAGAGACTGTACAAGTTTAACTTGCATGGGAGGTGTGCAAGGAGGAAACCTTTGCTTTCCAAGAGAAACATCGAGGCCAGACTGACATTTGCCAGAGGTAAAGTTGACAAAGACCAGGACTTCTGGAATAATGTTCTTTGGACAGATGAGTCCAAAATTGAATTATTTGGACACAACAGCAGAGGACATGTTTGGCGTAAACCAAACACAGCATTCCAAGAAAAGAACCTCATACCAACTGTGAAGCATGGAGGTGGAAGTGTCATGGTTTGGGGCTGCTTTGCTGCAGCAGGACCTGGTCAGCTCACCATCATAGAATCCACGATGAATTCTACTGTGTATCAGAAGGTGCTTGAAGAACATGTGAGACCATCAGTTAGAAAATTAAAGCTGAAGCGGAACTGGACCATGCAACATGACAATGACCCAAAACATACTAGTAAATCAACCAAAGATTGGCTGAAAAAGAAGAAATGGAGAGTCCTGGAATGGCCAAGTCAAAGTCCAGATTTGAATCCCATTGAGATGCTGTGGGGTGACTTGAAAAGGGCTGTACGTGCAAGAAACCCCTCAAACATCTCACAGCTGAAAAAGTTCTGCATTGAGGAGTGGGGTAAAATTTCCTCAGACCGATGTCGAAGACTGGTAGATGGCTACAAGAACCGTCTCACTGCAGTTATTTCAGCCAAAGGAGGTAACACTCGCTATTAGGGGCAAGGGTGTCCTATCTTTTTCCTCAGTTAGAATAGGCATTTTTGTAGAATGACATTTACAGAAGATCTTGAAAAGACTTTTCTTCAGTTTTCTTTGTTTAGTCGGATTACTTTAATCTCTCTGTATTGTTGAAACGGAGATGAAATAACCTTTTATTAAAAATGTTACAAAAAACCACATGCTTTCAAAGGGTGTCCTAATTTTTTCACATGACTGTAAGTTCATGTATTTTGCTGATTTTTGCTACCATGTGGCTAATGGAGTCTTGCCTCTCTCCTTGGGAGATAAGTGGATCACTTCTCAATTGTCTCCAGGACAAAAGACTGTGTAGAACTGGTTTTGGACAGAAGAGCCATGAGTACAGCCAGGCCAAAGAGACTTTTACAAACTTTTGAATTCCTGGTCTAATTCGTGCCATTTTGGGATGTGTTAAATGTCTATGTGTATTGTAAAGGGTGGGACATTGTATATTTGAGTAAGTGATGTCTGTCCTATTGTCTCCCCGTGTGTATTGGCGATTTCCCTTTGTCCTGAAAGATAATAGAATAACACCTCGGTTGTCTCGAGGACAAAGGACATTGTGTATTGTCATGCCTGGGATGATTATGTTGGAGGATGTTATGTGGGTTGTAACCTTTGTGTTATGGGTTAATGTATGTTATTTGTGGGCGTCTCCCTTGCATGGGAGGAGGGGATAAAAGGAATGGTATGTTTGAGTGCCTGTGTGCTTCCAGTAAACATTTTCCAGCATTCAGCTTTGTCTCATGTATGGATTTATAGGGCGATACCGGCGATACCAGCAATAATAGTGCTTTATTTCTCTGTGGATTATTGGCTGTGCTATTACATTGGAAGAAGGGAATACTAGACTGTGATACCGTCACACACAACATCTACACTTTATTATCTTCCCCTATGTTTCCTCTTATCTCCAGTTATTGTATTTTACATGAGACTTTGTAGGATTTTACATTGTGTCATTTTCTTTCCATTCAGGTTCCTACAATATAGGATCCGCTCAGGGGAGACCTTCTATATAAGATCCTTCTCCTGATTGACCCGACAAGGATAAACAGGGACAAGATGGTGGAGAGGATAATAAATCTAACCCTAGAGATCCTCTTCTGGCTTACTGGAGAGGTGAAAGATTCTGATGATGTCACATTACATCATCTTATCTATGTTACTAACAGATGGACATGACTGGAGAGGTGAGGGACTCTGGAGATGTATGGAGTGATATTTATTACTGTGTCTCTCCATAACAGGACTACACAGTAGTGAAGAAGACCTCTAGTGAGCGCTGTCAGACCCCTGTGTCTGAAGGATGGGGAAGAACCCTGAGCCCAATCATGGAGCCTCACCCCCTGATACATAAGGAAATCAATAGAGAGAAGATCCTAGAACTCACCAACAAGATGATTGAGCTGCTGATTGGAGAGGTGACAATGCTGGGAATGCTGGGACATTATACAAGAATGCTATGAAGGGATCTGGGTGATGACTGTATCATTGTGTTGTCAGGTTCCTATAAGGTTTCAGGATGTCACCGTCTATTTCTCCATGGAGGAATGGGAGTATTTAGAAGGACACAAAGATCTGTACAAGGATGTCATGATGGAGGATCACCGGCCCCTCACATCACCAGGTAATAGACATAACTACATGACTAAATACACATGTCTTCTCATTATCTGTATGTAAAGGATGGATTCAGTCACTGGATGTGTTTACTACTGTTGGAAATTGGCTACAACAACACAAAACTTCTTGAAGCAACTTCTTCTTCAGAAGTTCTTTTTTTTAAGCCTCATTCACACATTAGTGTTTTGTCAGTGATTTCCATCAGTGATTTTGAGCCAAAAACAGGATTTGAGCCTCCACAGACAAAGGTATAGGGGAAAATCTGTACCGGTTCTGTGTTTAGAATCTCACCTGGTTTTGGCTTAAAATCTCTGATGGAAATCTGAAGATCAGCCAGACCTCATTGAAATCAATGTAAAATGTAGGCAGATTATGGCATAGGTAAATGGAAGTGAATTACAGCCGTGGTAAAAGGCAGCGCTCTGTTATAAGTCCTGGACACAGTCCTTTATACCTCAGAGAACAAAGGAATAATATATATTTTAATTGAAGTTTTCCGCAGTGTGTCGCTGTACGTAGACTTCAGTGTTTTACACACAGATTCCATCATTCCATCATTATTATATGTAACCATGGATCTACACAAGTTACACCGACAACAACTGCTAATTGGATAAAAGTTCCTTATCACTATCTCTTGTTGCATAAATATTTTGTTCCTGGGGCTTTCCATTAATCCTCTCCAATTCAAGTACCAATCTCCATTTTTCTTTCCAAAGAATCCCATGGTCCATAAAGCCAAGATCGGCTCTTTCATTTATCACCGGTCCAACACCAAGGATCGATCCTGATCATAAACATGCAAATGGTTAGTTTTAATAGACAAATACATTTATCTTGGCCAAGGCTTCCACTTCTAGTGCAAATATTATCTACCTTATAAAGGTCACCATTCCATCATAACATCTTTAATCGATTACTTAAAGGCCTCTATTTTCTCAGCAAAAGTAGTCGGTACTAAAAGTACTCAGTATTCACTTCAAAATGGTGATTAACTCTTTAGCTAACCCCCCCTTTGAGGTGTAAACACAAGAGGGTCCTTTACTATTCTGAAATAAGCCTAAATTAGACGTATTTCAGGCACATATGTCGGTGTAATGGGGGCAGCAGGTCTACAATTGTCGACGTGGAGTGGGCAGGGAAGAGAATGGGCCGGCAGGCCCATCTCATTTACCATTTTCTACAAATGTTTCAGGTGTAGAAATGGGTCTACATGTAATATAACTTGGAAGCTGTCTTACATATAGAACTGGTGCTGGAAGCCCTGAAGTTACTGAGAGGGCTGTGCCTTTTCATAACTTTGGTGGAACCACCACCAGCTTAGGGCAGGTCTTAAAACACAGGTCTTAATAAATGTGCCCCAAGATGTATACCTAAGACAACATGGCTGACCATCCAATCTAATACTGATTCTGCAACACCTACAGTAAAGGAAGAGAGAACAACACCCAAGAGATGTCCCAGTCCTCTTCTTCCACAGGATAATTCAGGAGAACATCACTATGTCCCACAGGATGGTCAGGTAGATGGTTATAAGGGCATCATGTTGGAGGATCACCAGCCCCTTACATCACCAGGTAAAAGACATGACTAAATACACACGTCCTCTCATTATCTGTATGTAAGGAATGAATTCAGTCACTTGATGTGTTTCCTACAGATAAGGAAGAGGGAAGAACACCGGAGAGATGTCCCTGTCCTCTTCTTCTACAGGATGGGTCAGAAGAATGTCACAATGTCTCACAGGATGATCAGGTAGATGGAGATAAGGTCTCATGAAATGTCCCCTATGATCTGTAGAAGGCTGTGAAGATCTTGTGTTCAGTCTTGTTTTATCCACCAGTATTAGATGATTTATCCCTGTATAAGGAGAAAGGTGGAGATGACAGGATTACAGCTGACCATAGACTTTACACGTTGTCTGGATCTTCTCACTATTTTCTGCCTGTATAGACTTTTAATCCTTTCAACCCTCGGCCAGCTTTCACATTCCTGATCAGGCCATTTTTTCCGCAAATCTAGCATTACTTTATGTGGTGATAACCTGAAAACACTTTTACTAATCCAAGTCATTCTGAGATTGTTTTCTCGCCACATATTGTACTTCATGACAGTGGTAAAAGTGAGTAAAAAAAAAAATCATTTTTATTTATAAAAAATACCAAATTTTCCAAAAATGTGAAAAAATGTCAAATTTCAAAATTTCAATTTCTCTACTTTTATAATAGATAGTAATAACTCCAAAAATAGTTATTACTTTGCATTCCCCATATGTCTACTTCATGTTTAGCTAATTTTGTGAATGCCATTTTACTTTTTGGGGGGATGTTAGAAGGCTTAGAAGTTTAGAAGCAAATCTTGAAATTTTTCAGAAAATTTCCAAAACCCACTTTTTAAGGACCAGTTCAGTTCTGAAGTCACTTTGTGGGGCTTACATAGAGGAAACCACCCATAAATGACCCCATTGTAGAAAATACACCCCTTAAGCTACTTAAAACTGATTTTACAAACTTTGTTAACCCTTTAGGTGTTCCACAAGAATTAAAGGAAAATGGAGATGAAATTTCAAAAATTCACTTTTTTGGCAGATTTTCCATTTTAATCCAATTTTGTCTTTAATGCATCAAGGGTTAACAGCTAAACAAAACTAAATATTTATTACCCTGATTCTGCGGTTTACAGAAACACCCCACATATGGTCGTAAACGTATGTAAGGGCACACGGCAGGGCGCAGAAGGAAAGTAACGCCATAAGGTTTTTGGAAGGCAGATTTTGCTGGACTGGTTTTTAAATGCCATGTCCCATTTTAAGTTCCCCTGATGCAGCCCTTACAATAGAAACTTACAAAAAGGGACCCCATTTTGGAAACTAGGGAATGAGGTGCCAGTTTTATTGGTACTATTTTGGGGTACATATTAATTTTAATTGCTTTATATTACGTTTTTTGTGAGGCAAGATAACCAAAAAAGGTTTTGGCACCGCTCAAATTTTTTATTTTTTTTAACATTTATCTGACAGGTTAGATCATGTGCTATTTTTATAGAGCAGGTTCTTGCAGACGCAATGATATTAAATATGTCTACTTTCTTTGTTTGTTGGTTTCAGTTTTACATAATAAAGCATTTTTGAAAAAAATATATTTTTTTGTGTCTCCATTTTCTGAACGACTTTTTTTTTTTTTTTCTGCCAATCGTCTTGTGCAGGGGCTCATTTTTTGCAGGAACTTTTGCAGGAGTTGAGGTTTTTATTGGTACCATTTTTGGGTACATATGATTTTTTGATCATTCATTATTACACTTTATAGGGCAAGGTGACCAAAAAATTGGTAATTATGGCAGTTTTTATTTATTTATTTATTGTTACAGCGCTCACCTGGGGGTTAGGTCATGTGATATTTTTATAGAACAGATCGTTACAGATGTGGCAATAACTAATATGAATGCTTTTTCTTATTTATATAAGTTTTACACAATAATAGCATTTTTGAAACAAAACAAATTATTTTTTAGTGTCTAGTCTGAAAGCCATAGCTTTTTTCTTTTTTGACCATTAGGTAGGGTTTTATTTTTTTGCAGAATGAGGTGACGGTTTCATTGGTTTTATTTTGGGGGCCTTTTTGGTCGCTTGATGTTGCAGTTTTTGTGATGTAAGGTGAGAAAAATTGCATTTTTTTATACAGTTTTTAATTTTTACTCTGTACACCTGAGGGCTTAGGTCATGTGATATTTTTATAGAGCTGGTTGTTACGGACGCGGGAATACCTAATATGTATACTTTTTTTATATACAGGTCCTTCTCAAAAAATGTGCATATTGTGATAAAGTTCATTATTTTCTGTAATGTACTGATAAACATTAGACTTTCATATATTTTAGATTCATTACACGCCAACTGAAGTAGTTCAAGCCTTTTATTGTTTTAATATTGATGATTTTGGCATACAGCTCATGAAAACCCCAAATTCCTATCTCAAAAAATTAGCATATCATGAAATGGTTCTCTAAACGAGCTATTAACCTAATCATCTGAATCAACTAATTAACTCTAAACACCTGCAAAAGTTTCCTGAGGCTTTTAAAAACTCCCAGCCTGGTTCATTACTCAAAACCGCAATCATAGGTAAGACTGCCGACCTGACTGCTGTCCAGAAGGCCATCATTGACACCCTCAAGCAAGAGGGTAAGACACAGAAAGAAATTTCTGAACGAATAGGCTGTTCCCAGAGTGCTGTATCAAGGCACCTCAGTGGGAAGTCTGTGGGAAGAAAAAAGTGTGGCAGAAAACGCTGCACAACGAGAAGAGGTGACCGGACCCTGAGGAAGATTGTGGAGAAGGACCGATTCCAGACCTTGGGGGACCTGCGGAAGCAGTGGACTGAGTCTGGAGTAGAAACATCCAGAGCCACCGTGTACAGGCGTGTGCAGGAAATGGGCTACAGGTGCCGCATTCCACAGGTCAAGCCACTTTTGAACCAGAAACAGCAGCAGAAGCGCCTGACCTGGGCTACAGAGAAGCAGCACTGGACTGTTGCATGTCATTCGGAAATCAAGGTGCCAGAGTCTGGAGGAAGACTGAGGAGAGGGAAATGCCAAAATGCCTGAAGTCCAGTGTCAAGTACCCACAGTCAGTGATGGTCTGGGGTGCCATGTCAGCTGCTGGTGTTGGTCCACTGTGTTTTTTATCAAGGGCAGGGTCAATGCAGCTAGCTATCAGGAGATTTTGGAGCACTTCATGCTTCCATCTGCTGAAAAGCTTTATGGAGATGAAGATTTCATTTTTCAGCACGACCTGGCACCTGCTCACAGTGCCAAAACCACTGGTAAATGGTTTACTGACCATGGTATTACTGTGCTCAATTGGCCTGCCAACTCTCCTGACCTGAACCCCATAGAGAATCTGTGGGATATTGGGAAGAGAAAGTTGAGAGACGCAAGACCCAACACTCTGGATGAGCTTAAGGCCGCTATCGAAGCATCCTGGGCCTCCATAACACCTCAGCAGTGCCACAGGCTGATTTCCTCCATGCCATGCCGCATTGAAGCAGTCATTTCTGCAAAAGGATTCCCGACCAAGTATTGAGTACATAACTGAACATAATTATTTGAAGGTTGACTTTTTTTGTATTAAAAACACTTTTCTTTTATTGGTCGGATGAAATATGCAAATTTTTTTAGATAGGAAATTTGGGTTTTCATGAGCTGTATGCCAAAATCATCAATATTAAAACAATAAAAGGCTTGAACTACTTCAGTTGGTGTGTAATGAATCTAAAATATATGAAAGTCTAATGTTTATCAGTACATTACAGAAAATAATGAACTTTATCACAATATGCAAATTTTTTGAGAAGGACCTGTATATATTTTCCTTTAACACAATAATAGCATATTTGAAACAAAAAATTAATTATGTTTCAGTGTCTCCATGTTATGAGAGCTATATTTTTTTTTTTTGTTGCTATTTTCTTATGTAGGGTCTCATTTTTTGCGGGATGAGGTGATGGTTAGATTGGTACTATTTTGGGCGGCATACACCTTTTTGATCGCTTGGTGTTGAACTTTTTTTTACACAGTTTTTATTTTAATTTTTTTATGGTGTTCACTGGACTGGTTGGCTCATGTGATATATTTATAGAAACGGTTGTTACGGACGCGGCGATACCTAATTTGTGTGTTTTTTGTTTTTTCTTTTTTTTCTTTTTTTTTATAGGAACCGTCTGATGACTTCTCCAACCGTCTGATGACTTCTAAAATTTTTCTTTCACAGCTTGTGAATCCGGGTGAAGATCTGAACAATATTAAGCCTACAGAAACATATTTGAGGGGTGATGAGCAGAGTACAGAGGACATTCCTACAGATAGCCGCCCAGGTGAGTAGTGACCACTAAGTAAAGCAGAGAGGTCTCTAAGATTCTGCTTATTCAAATAAAAAATTAAAATATATATTGTGCAATGTAGGAATAATGATATTGCAATTATTATTATTAATGATGAGTATATATGAAAGTATAAAGGAACAAAAATAAATATCACATACGGAGAGACTTGTACACAATAACAATTACTAATAATTACTACTAATAATAAAGTTACTCCCAAGACTATTTAGTAACTAAATACAAATTCCTATCTTTTTACAGTACAGTCTAATGACTATACAGAGGTCTTCTCATGTCTCTCCAGTCCCTGTCTTTGCTCTGGCCCCACCAGGTTTCCTCTTCTGTAGCACTTTTCTCTTCTCCTTCTTTATTCTGCTTCTTCCTTCCTTCCTCGTTAACAGCCAGTTCTAGCATTGTCTAGAACATGGCTTGGACAAATCTTTTTGGTTGTTCCTTATGTTTTTTTTAGCAATTTTCAGTGACCTCTTGAAGACTGATAGAAGCAGCTGGAATGTTGGGATTTTCCAGCATTTTCCTGCCCCACTAGCCATGTACCACCTACTGGACAATTGTCAGTGTTAAGGGAAATATGGCTTTCGGCCAGAACCTCATCCTGATGACCACACAAATATGCCTAATAATTGGACCCAGTGGTATTCACCCATTCAGTATGGCCAGTAGCATTGTGTCCCTTGTTAGCATATCTAAGGCAGTTGAACAACATCCTCTTGACCAAGAGATGGGGGGAGATATTTGGGTGGTCACAGGGTGGAGTCGATGGTGGGGGGCTGGGACACAGGAAGATATAGGTGAAAGTTGGGAGTGAGGCAGGTCTCTCTCTTCCTGCCACCCACTGGAATAACAGCATTTTAGGAGCAAGCTAAGTTATATTTGTGCGTATGTGGGTATGTATATAAGTATAATATCCCAGTAGACTTTATATGTGTACATATAGATATTTGTAGACGGCGATTGTATTACCAATAGATTATATATGCTGTTTATGCAGGAGTCTCTATATGTACATATACTAATGGTCAGGTATTGGATGTGAGTTGGTTAGAAGAGTAGATCCAGTAGACTGTATATTGGTGGACTCTGGATATACTGTATATACATACACATTATTAGCCACATTTGCTTAGCATCCAGGGTGGGCAGGAACTGAGGTGGCTGTGTGTGGTGGTGTCCTCTATGTATTGTGTTATCTGTATCCTTATGTATAATGTCCATTGCTTTGTCATCTCTATGTTATCAGTAAACTATTTTTATATATAAGTATCTGCGAGGCTTGTGTGTTGCTCCTGGGGTATATGAAGGACTGGAAGAGGTGTAATTATACACAGGATATTCGGGTTGTATGGGAAACAAGTGCAACATGCTAGGAATAGAATAGAAGGGATGGAAAATGGAGATATACATAAATCTCCATTTTCCAAGAAGCAAAAATCCCCTCTTCAGTCAGCCATTCTTTAGACAATTGACAACTACAGTACCTTTGATATGCTAATAGTCAGTTGTCCAGATAAACAGTAGTCGCTCACACTGGCTTTGAGAGGACAAGTTTAGGCACTAATTACCAGGAAGTTGCTGAAAACATGATACCAATACAATATATGACTTACATTATTTTACTCTAAATTCTTAAAAATCTGTATTAATCTGTATTTCTCACATGTGCATAAATAAATTCACCAACACTACTTGACATGCTATCAATAGGGTAATTAAAATGTATTCAAAACTGTGTTTACAAACTTTGCTAACCCTTTAGGTGTTCCACAAGAGTTAATGGCAGATGGAGAAACAATTTTGGAATTTCTTTTTTGGGGAAAATTTTCAATTTTAATCCATTTTTTCCAGTAATAATAAAGTAAGGGTTAACTGCCAAACATAACTCAATATGGGTGGCCCTGATTCTGTAGTTTGCAAAAACACCCCATATGTGGTCCTAAACTACTGCTTGGCCAAACGGGAGGACATAGAAGGAGGGGAACGCCATATGGGTTTTGGAAGGCAGATTTTGCTGGACATATAGTGTTCGGTCCGCAACTATGTATCTATTGTGTCCCTCACTGCTGATTACACAGTTACTATATTCATTCCGTCTTTCTAATCTGGCCCTCACACAGGTTCAGCGTCTGCAGATCACCTCTCCCTAGTCCATCTTCAGCCCTGCGATCCTTATTAAAATCTTACAGACACAGCTCCCCCAACATGTTTCACCGCAAACACGGCGTCTTCAGGGGGATGGAGCTACTATCAACCAACCTGAAGATGGACTAGGGAGAGGTGATCTGCAGACGCTGAACCTGTGTGAGGGCCAGATTAGAAAGACGGAATGAATATAGTAACTGTGTAATCAGCAGTGAGGGACACAATAGATACATAGTTGCGGACCGAACACTATTACCAAGTACGGCGTTTGCCTGGTGTCGGGGTGACACCTACTGGCACTGAAGTGTCATTACACAATTAAATACAGAGAAGTCCATGATATCTATGAGAGAATGTCCCTCTGATTAATCGGACAATAGGAATACTGAGCCCACAGGTCCAAGCCCTCCATATACATTTTAAAAGAGTGTGTTTTTTTGTTTTTTGTATGTTAAATATAGTATTTAATAAAAGGAAAATAAAAGTTATATTTTAATATAAGACCAGAAACAGGAATTATAGTCAGCAGACTATTGGAATATTGAACAGCCAAACAAAACTCAATATGGGTGGCCTGATTATGTAGTTTGCAGAAACACCCCATATGTGGTCGTAAACTACTATTTGGCTAAACGGCAGGACATAGAAGAAGGGGAACGCCATATGGTTTTTGGAAGGCAGATTTTGCAGGACTGGTTTTGTTTATACCATGTCCCATTTCAAGTTCCCCGGTGCACCCCTAGAATAGAAATTCCCCAAAAGTGACTCCATCTAAGAAAGTATACCCCTCAAGGTATTCAAAACTGGGTTTACAAACATTGTCAACCCTTTAGGTGTTCCACAAGAGTTAATGGCAGATGGAGAGAAAAAATTGGAATTTCTTTTTTTTTGAAAATTTTCCATTTTAACCCTTACTTTATTACTGGAAAAAATGGGTTAACAGCCAAACAAAACTCAATATGGGTTGCCCTGATTATGTAGTTTGCAGAAACAGCCCATATGTGGTCGTAAACTACTATTTGGCTAAACGGCAGGACATAGAAGAAGGGGAACGCCATATGGTTTTTGGAAGGCAGATTTTGCTGTACTGGTTTATTTACACCATGTACCCTTTCAAGCCCCCTGCTGCACCCCTAGAGTAGAAACTCCATAAAAGTGACCCCATCTAGGAAACTACGGGAAAAAGGTGGTTGTTGTTTTGGGACTATTTTAGTGTAAATATGATTTTTGGTTGCTCTATATTACACTTTTTAGTGGCAAGGTAACAAAAAATTTAAATTCTAAAATTGTTTCTACATTCGCTATTTAGTTTTGTGGAACACCTAAAGGGTTAACAAAGTTTGTAAAGTAACTTTTGAATACCTTGAGGGGTGTAGTTTCTTAGATTGGGTCACTTTTTTGGAGTTTCTAGTCTAGGCTACATCAGGGGGGCTTCTAATGGGACATGGTGTAAATAAACCAGTCCATCAAAATCTGCCTTCCAGAAACCATATGGCGTTCCCTTCATTCTATGCCCTGCCGTGTGGCTATATAGCCATTTACGTCCACATATGGGGTGTTTCTGCAAACTACAGAATCAGGGCAATAAATATTTAGTTTTGTTTGGCTGTTAACCCTTGATTTATTACGAGGAAAAAAAGATTCAACGTTTGGCACCGTTTGGCATTTTTAACGCTGTTCATTCGAGGGGTTTGGTCAAAGTTATTTTTATACGGCAAATTCTTACGGACGCGCGATACCTAATATGTCTACATTTTAAAATGTATTTAGATTTTACACTATATTATCATTTTAGGAACCCAAAAAAAATATTTTAGTATCTCCATAGCCTGGGAGCTACAGATTTTTTTTTTTGGGCGACTATCTAATGTAGGGGCTCAATTTTTGCGGGATGAGATGGCGGTTTTATTGGCACTAATTGAGGGTACATATGACATTTTGATCGCTCGCTATTACACTTTTTGCGATGTTAGGTGACAAAAAATAGATTTTTTTTCACTCTTTTTTTAATTTATTTTTTAACGCTGTTCATCCGGGGGGGGGGGGGGGATTATAAAAATTTAGTACTCCATGGAAGTGTGATACTCCCTGAAGCAATCAATAACGCAGAGGCCCAGATGATCGGGGCAAGTGTCACATTGTGTGGTGGTGTCCTTCCGTTTCCCCCTCCTGTGAAACACTCTGCATCTTTTTTTGGTTCATCCCTTGTTTCCAGTATGGGGGACCACACCTGAAAAATGTTGGCCAGGGACGATCCTGCGCCTCCAATTCCCGAGGTACTCCGACCTGCTCTTTCCCGGTCTGAAAAAATCAGGTCCTTGAGGACAGGCTCAGAGAATTGGAGGAACGTCCCTGTATTGCCAGCACTTCGGTATAGTACAAAAGTGTTGTACAAGGCAACCTGTACCAAGTAGACCGCAACTTTTTTCTACCATGCCCGGGTTTTGCGCATGGCATTATATGGCTTGAGGACTTGATCAGAGAGATCAACTCCTCCCATATACCAATTGTAGTGGACGATACAATCGGGCTTGAAGACCGTTGCTGCGGTACCTCGCACAGGGACAGGGGTGATGCTGTTACCGTGGATTGTGGACAGCATAAGGACATCCCTCTTGTCCTTATACCTGACCAGCAAAAGGTTTCCACTGGTAAGGGCACGGGTCTCCCCCTGGGGATAGGTACCCGGAGGGGGAGGGCAGGGAGGCCGCGCTGATTTTTCCGCACGGTTCCACAAGCGGACGTGGATCTGGCAGCAAGGGACCTGAACAAGAGAATGCTAGTATAAAAGTTATCCACGTACAAGTGGTAACCCTTATCTAGCAATGGGTGCATAAGGTCCCACACGAGTTTCCCGCTAACACCCAGAGTGGGGGGACATTCTGGGGGTTCAATACGGGAATCTCGCCCATGGTACACACAAAATTTTTAAGTGTACCCTGAGGTACTCTCACATATTTTGTACATTTTCACGCCATACCTCGGCCGCTTAGTGGGAATGTATTGGCGGAAACTAAGTCTCCCCTTGAATGCAACGAGAGACTCATCAACCGCGACCTCCCTTCCAGGTACGTAGGCCTGCGCAAATTTGGCCCTGAAGTGATCAATGACCGGCCGTATCTTATACAGACGGTCATAGGCAGGATCACCTCGGGGGGGACATGCTGCATTATCTGCATAATGCAGGCATTTCCGGATGGCCTCAAACCGGGGGCGTGTCATGCCCATACTGTAGAGTGGGGTCTGGTAGAGGATGTCCCCACTCCAGTATTGCCTGACACTGGGTTTTGCACTAGACTCATGTGCAGCACGAGGCCCCAAAACGTCCTAATCTCGGATGCACTGACTGGCGTCCAGCCACCGGGTCTAGCCAAATAGGAGCCCGGGTGCTGAGCAACAAACTGTTGGGCGTACAGGTTCGTCTGCTCCACCATCAGATTCACAAATGGGTCACTGAAAAAAAAAAAAAAAAAAGTCAATTTCAGTGAAGCCCACTGTGGGAATCTGGATTCCTGGATTGCCAACAAAATCCTGAATCTCAGGCTCAAAATCCACTGGGGGACACCAGCTTAGTGGTTGTCACGGAAGGTGTACAGGAAACTAGAAGACACAAAATGAATATCCGACTAACTGGATCCAAAACTAAGGAACATAAGGGAGAGCCCTGCATCAGACCTGGCACTCTCCCTGACTGCTCAGCCTATGCGAAAATCCCAATGGTAGATGATCGCATATCCTCGTACCTCGACTGTATAACACCTAAACACCCTATAATAGTGAGGGGACACGACCACCGGCTCCCTACACTTGATACGGAGGGAGTCAGGGTCACCTGGGATCCAGCAAACAGAAAAACACAAATGAATGAACAAAACTTATCTGTAGAAGACTCAGAAGTAGGATCAGCATGCACACACTCCAGGAAGGAATATAAACCGCAAAGTGAAGCAGTCTGGGAAGGGATTTAAAGGGATGCAATCAGTGCAACTACATGACAGCTGAGAGAGGCTAATGAGATGAGAAAATGAAAGCAAAACAAAAGGAAGCTCAAGGAGGAGGTTCTGAAAGACATCTGACAGAGATTCTCAGATGTCTGGTGGTGACAGTACCCCTCCTTCTACGAGTGGACTCCGGACACTCAGAGCCAACCTTCTCAAGATGGGACCTATGGAAAGCCCTGATGAGACGAGTGGCCTTAATGTCCGTCACTGGGACCCACATCCTCTCCTCAGGACCATAACCCTTCCAATGAACGAGGTACTGGAGAGAACCGCGGACAACACGAGAATCCACAATCCTAGAGACCTGAAATTCAAGATTACCATCAACCACAATCGGAGGAGGAGGCAAAGACGAGGGTATAATTGGTTGGAAATAAGGTTTTAATAAGGACTTATGAAAAACATTATGGATCTTCCAAGTCTGAGGAAGATCAAGACGGTAGGCAACAGGATTGATGACGGACAAGATTTTGTAAGGCCCAATAAACTTAGGACCCACTTCCAGGAGGGAACCTTCAATTTGATATTCTTAGTAGACAACCACACCAAATCACCAACATTCAGGTCCGGACCAGGCACACGTCTCTTATCCGCCACACGCTTATATCTCTCACTCATGCTCTTTAGATTATCCTGAATCTTTTGCCAAATAGATGACAAAGACGAGGAGAATCTGTCCTCATCAGGTAAACCAGAAGACCCCTCTCCAGAGAATGTCCCAAACTGCGGATGAAACCCATATGCACCAAAAAATGGTGACTTATCAGAGGACTCCTGGCGACGGTTTTTTAAAGCAAACTCAGCAAGGGACAAAAAAGAACACCAATCCTCCTGATTCTCCGCAACAAAACAGCGCAGATATGTCTCCAGATTCTGATTGACGCGCTCTGTCTGGCCATTCGACTGCGGGTGGAAAGCAGAAGAGAATGACAACCGAACCCCCAAGCGAGAACAGAAAGCCTTCCAGAATCTGGAAACAAACTGCGTGCCCCTATCAGAGACTATGTCTGAAGGAATACCATGCAATTTGACAATGTGATTAATAAATGCCTGCGCCAGCGTCTTAGCATTGGGCAAGCCAGGAAAAGGGATGAAATGCACCATTTTGCTAAAACGGTCCACCAGAATCACAGTCTTCCCCGAGGAACGAGGCAGGTCCGTAATGAAGTCCATGGACAGATGTGTCCAAGGACGGGAAGGAATGGGTAAGGGAAGGAGAGGACCTGATGGCCGTGAATGAGGGACTTTGGCACGAGCGCAGGTCTTGCAGGCTGCCACAAAACCCTCAACCGACTTACGAAGTGCCGGCCACCAGAATCTCAGAGCGATGAGATCCACTGTGGCTCTTGCCCCCGGGTGCCCAGCAAGGACAGTATCGTGGTGTTCTTTAAAAATCTTGTGTCTTAAAGCGAGAGGCACAAACAACCTCCCAGGAGGACAAAGATCAGGAGCCTCTGACTGGGCTACCTGAACCTCTGCCTCCAATTCAGGATAAAGAGCAGAGACCACCACACCTTCAGCCAAAATGGGACCCGGGTCTTCAAAATTCCCACCTCCCGGAAAACAACGTGACAAGGCATCCGCCTTCACATTCTTAACCCCAGGGCGGAACGTGACAACAAAATTAAACCTGGAAAAGAACAAAGACCATTTGGCCTGTCTCGGGTTCAGACGCTTGGCTGACTCCAAGTAGGCCAGATTCTTATGGTCAGTAAACACGGTAATAGGGTGTCTGGCTCCCTCTAGCCAATGGCGCCATTCCTCAAAAGCCAACTTGATGGCCAACAACTCCCTATCTCCCACATCGTAATTTCTCTCTGCGGAGGAGAGTTTCTTCGAGAAAAAGGCACACGGTTGCCATTTGGCAGGAGAGGGAACCTGAGACAAGACCGCACCCACACCCACCTCAGAAGCATCAACCTCAACTATGAAGGCTAGAGAAATATCAGGTTGTACCAAGATAGGAGCGGAAGCAAAACTCTCCTTGATATTAGAAAAGGCCTTACGCGCCTCTACCGACCAGGAGGAAAAATCTACCCCTAGTCATATCAGTGAGTGGTTTAACAACAGAGGAATAATTCAAAATAAACTTCCTGTAATAATTGGCAAAGCCCAAAAAATGCATCAGCGCCTTCAGATTCTCAGGAAGCTCCCATTCAAGCACAGCGCAGACCTTCTCGGGGTCCATGCGAAAACCAGAAGCGGAGAGAAGAAACCACAGAAATTGAATTTCTGGAACCGCAAACACACATTTTTCCAGTTTAGCGTACAATTTATTCTCCCGCAGGATGAGCAAGACCTGACGTAAGTGTTCCTTATGAGTTTTGAAATCAGGAGAAAAAAATCAAAATGTCATCTAGATACACTAATACAAATTTCCCCATTAAATGATAAAAAATGCTGTTCACAATATGCTGAAAGACGGCAGGAGCATTCATCAAACCAAAAGGCATAACCAAATTCTCAAAATGGCCCTCAGGGGTATTGAAGGCCATCTTTCATTCGTCTCCTTCTCTGACTCTGACCAGGTTGTATGCCCCTCTTAGATCCAACTTGGAAAAAACTTTTGCCCCAACAATCTGGTTAAACAGGTCCGGGATCAGAGGAAGCGGATAAGGGTCACGAATTGTGATACTGTTCAGCTCCCTGAAATCCAGACATGGTCTTAAAGAACCATCTTTTTTCTTAACAAAGAAAAAACCAGCGGCAACAGGTGACTTCGAGGGTCGTATGTGTCCTTTTCTCAGACTCTCAGAGATATAAGCACGCATAGCGACCCTTTCAGGTTGGGAGAGATTGTATAAACGAGATTTAGGCAGCTTGGCGCCTGGGGTGAGATTAATAGGGCAATCATACTCCCTGTGCGGGGGCAAGTCCTGAACACCAACCTCAGAAACAGATGTCGTGAGGCAATTCTCTCTGCAAAAGTCACTCCAACCATTTATTTGCCTCGCTTGCCAATCAACGGTGGGGTTATGTTTGGTGAGCCCGGGTAACCCCAACACTAGAGGAGTAGGAAACCCGCTAAGGACGAAACGTGACACATCCTCAACATGAGCATCACTCACAATCAAACGGATATTGTGAACTTTGCCCTTTAACGATTTCTGAGAAAGTGGAACGGAATCAATAGCAAAAACAGGTATAACCTTTCCCAAAGTGCATACCTGGAAACCATGAGTTATAGCAAATTGACTATCAATGAGATTGACAGCTGCTCCACTATCTACAAAAATCTCACAAAAAATGTTCTTGCTCTCTAGCGCCACCCTGGCAGGTAGGACAAAACGGGAACTACAAGCAAACGGAAAACCTTCAATTTCCGCATCAACCTTGCCAATAGTAACAGATGGAATGTTTTTAGAGGATTTTTTTCTTTTTGTTACTTTATTACTCTAAAAAAACTGCCTGAATCTTCTAGAGGGACAAACATTTGCCAAATGATTTATACCCCCACAACAGAAACAAACCTTCCCATGAGGGTTGAATCTTCTATTGTCAGAGGTAATCAAACCCAGCTGCATGGGCTCTTGCTCAGAAGGGACTGAGACCCCTGTGCACTGAATGAGACCGCCGCAATGTCCTGGGACTGACTATGACAGGGAGGAGTGATCTCTCCTCTCTCTCTAAGACGCCTGTCAATACAAACGGCCCGAGACATGGCAGAGTCCAAGGAGGTAGGTCTCTCATGAAAGGCAAATGCATCTTTCAATCCCTCTGAAAGACCATGGCAAAACCAGTATCAGCTGCCCATCTCCGAAATTCTGAACAGTATATCTCTGCGTACTGTTTACCCTGGCCTAAAAGACGTAGTCTAGACTCAGCCAAAGCAATACGATCTGGATCATCATATATCTGACCCAGGGCAAAAAATAATTCATCCACTGAACGGAAGGGCCGTGCCCCCACTGGCAGCGACAAGGCCCAGGACTGAGCGTTATCCCTGAGCAACGATATGATGATCCCCACCCTCCGCTCCTCATCACCAGAGGAATGGGGAAGTAGGCGAAAATGGAGTTTGCAAGCCTCTCTAAAATGAACAAAATTCTCACTACCCCCGGAGAACGTATCCGGAAGCGAGATTTTAGGCTCAGAACAAACTCCATGAACGTAAGCAGAAACGGTCACCTCAAACTGAGAGACAGTTTTCCGGAGATCTTCTACCTCCAGTGAAAGACCCTGCATGCGGTCAATCAAGGTTGAAACCGGATTCATGCTTAAGACGGTTTTGACGGTTTATAATGTCACGGAAGGTGTACAGGAAACTAGAAGACACAAAATGAATATCCGACTAACTGGATCCAAAACTAAGGAACAAAAGGGAGAGCCCTGCATCAGACCTGGCACTCTCCCTGACTGCTCAGCCTATGCGAAAATCCCAATGGTAGATGATCGCATATCCTCGTACCTCGACTGTATAACACCTGAACACCCTATAATAGTGAGGGGACACGACCACCGGCTCCCTACACTTGATACGGAGGGAGTCAGGGTCACCTGGGATCCAGCAAACAGAAAAACACAAATGAATGAACAAAACTTATCTGTAGAAGACTCAGAAGTAGGATCAGCATGCACACACTCCAGAAAGGAATATAAACCGCAAAGTGAAGCAGTCTGGGAAGGGATTTAAAGGGATGCAATCAGTGCAACTACATGACAGCTGAGAGAGGCTAACGAGATGAGAAAATGAAAGCAAAACAAAAGGAAGCTCAAGGAGGAGGTTCTGAAAGACATCTGACAGAGCTTCTCAGATGTCTGGTGGTGGCAGTGGTGGGCTGGTGGGGAGCGGGGTAAGTGGCAGTACTCCTGGGTGGGTCTAGGGTCTCACAGCTAAGTGCTGTGGACCCCAACCACCAGAAACAATAAATCAGATAAAGTTTTGTTTTGTTTTGTTCTCTCCCCTACTAACTCTTTCTTCTACTCCTGCCTAATCGTGCCTCTCCCTCACTGACCCTAACCTACCTGGAGGGTGATGGTTGCAGGAGGGTGATGGGTGCCGACGGGGGGATCGCAGGAGCTGGTGCAGAACGGTGCTGGACGGTGCAGGTGCAGCAGCAGGAAGAGGAGTGGAGAGAGGAGCTCCGGGAGTTTGAATTTCCCACCTCTCTCCCCGCACCAATCAGCACCAAGGACAGCACCGCCGCCCCCAAATGCTCGGACTGTGATTGGTGGTGTGTAATCACACCACCGATCACCTCCTTTTCCGGTTCATCGGGTCACCGGAGACCCGAATGGACCGGAAACGCAGCAAACCGCAGGTCTGAATTGACCTGCGGTTTGCTGCGATCGCCGATGCGGGGGGAGTCACATGACCCCCTCGGCGTTGTGACAGGATGCCCGCTGAATGATTTCAGCGGACATCCTGTTCCGATTAACCGCCACCGCGCCGCAATGTAGTTTTAAAGTTATGACGTACCGGTATGTCATGGGTCCTTAAGGACTCGGCAAACATGCCGTACCGGTACGTCCTAAGTCCTTAAAGGGTTAATGACCACCCATACGTCTTTTTACGGTGGTGACTAAGGGGCCTTAGGCTGGGCCATCGTAATAAAGCGCTGCACATGTCCCCCGTGCAGCAGGGAGCGGCGGTTCGGCTCTCACATGAGAGCCGTGGCCGTGCTCTAACAGCCCGGACTGGCAGGAGTGCCGATCCGGGTTGTTTAACACTTTACATGCTGCGGGCAATGTTGTCTGCCGCATGTAAAGTGCTGACAGAGGTAGCAGACTCCCTCTGTCTACCATCGGCACCCCGTAAATGCGATTGCAGGGTGCCGATGTGTATGAAGGCTTGCTGGGGTCTTGTGTAGGTGCCAGACCAGCCTTGAGTAATTTCCAGAGCTTAGGATATCGAAACAGTAGCTCATCCCAAACACTCCCAAAAAGACCAGGTGCTCACTCCATGGATCCACCCGAATCCAGAGAAAATGATGCAAAAAGTATGAATAATAGGAGGGCACTCAAAATATCCGGGACCACTAAAAAACAAATGTCTATTACCACATTTAATATAAAAAGTTAATAACATAAAATAGTACATACATGAGAGAAAATATAATATGGTTAAAGCATGATATGAATGTGCCCTCTTGGGCATAAAACGCCTGGATGGCACCAAGCAAGCAATGTGATGGTACCACACAGGTAATATAGCAGCTGCTCTTACAAGCTGTGGGCTAAGTCCTGGGTAGGTAATCTGGATCCCAATGTAATGTCCTCTGGGAATCTATATTGATGTTGGTCTATAAATTAGACTAGAACTTTGCTGTCTCTTTTTTTCTTTCAAGTCCCCCTGTCGAGTTCCTAAGGTGCTGATACCAATAGGTAGCCCCCTGGATCTCTATTGACTGGATTTGTGGGCAATCGCATGGTCGGACTCTAGGATCCAACATAGCACTAATCGAGCTGTTCCCTAACGAGCCACGTGTATCACGTAGTGTGCCGCCAGGTCATGTGGGACGCCACGTATCAGACCTAGAGACCACACGGGACGCCGCGGCGAAGCAAAGACTGTTTTCCATCTCTGCCAAGCAAAAGAAGAGGGGTAATATACCTTGCCCCATTGGGCTATATTTATCGATATACCATCGCTACGCTACCTATGGCAGTGCGGTCTAATTTATAGACCAACATCAATATAGATTCCCAGAGGACATTACATTGGGATCCAGATTACCTACCCAGGACTTAGCCCACAGCTTGTAAGAGCGGCTACTATAGTTTTATGCCCAAGAGGGCACATTCATACCACGCTTGTACCGTATTATATTTTATCTCATGTATGTACTATTTTTTGTTTTCTGGTGGTCCCGGATATTTTGAGTGACCTCCTATTATTCATACTTTGAGGAATTTACAGTATGCTGCGCCTCTCTGGCGCAGCCTGCTGGTCAATGTCAGAATAGCATTGACATTAAAATGCAATGCATTATAGGGATAATGCATTGCATTTTAAAATCAATCAAAAAGTTGTTTGTTATAGTCCCCTTGTGCGTGAAAATACGCTTTTCAATAAAAAAAATTGCAAAAAAAAACTATCTCCGCCATATGTTTGGAATTGCCACGTCCGTAACGACCCGGACTACATAAATATCACAAATTATGCCCTATGGTGAACGCCGTAAAAATAAAAAAAGACAGAATTGCAAATTTACTCTTAGTTGCCACCGAAAAAACGTAATAGCAAGCGATTAAAAAGCGACATTTACTCCAAAATAATAAAGTCGTCCTGCAAAAATTAAGCCCTCGAACAACTCCATAGAAAGAAAAATTAAAAAGTTATAGCTCTTGGAACGCGACGATGGAAAAAGGACAAAATACGCTTGGTCAGTAAGACCCAAAACAGGCTGGTCAGTAAGGGGTTTATGATTGTCTGAGGAATGTTCTGCCATGCTGAATGCATTTGGGCAAGCAAATCATCAAGATCTGCTGTTTATATCTAAAGGTGTATTTACACCAACAGATTATCTGACAGATTTTATGAGCAATCATTGGTCAGATGGCCGTTGGTATCTGGTGGGACCTTCCATCGCCCTTTTGTATCAGTATAAATGGTGTCAGCGTGCAGTATAATAAATCTTTTACATTAAATACCAAGTAATACTGGATCACATATTATTTAACATTCCCTAATTGACTCTTCTGATTGATTCATCAGAATTACACCTGAAATTAATTTCAAGAAATAGTTTGTCTGTAGTGATAGAATTTTCATTATCATTGGATGGTGTTTAGATATGAATCGCAGGCACTTAATATTAATCCACGAAAAAAAAGGAAGATTTTATGGAGCGTGCCATCCAGTTTGTTTACTTGAGAATGTCCATTCTACTCTCCTCCCTCCGAGTCCAGCTGCTGTATCTGTCACCCATTATAGCCCAGGTCTTATTCCCCGGCCTGCACTCTCCTCAGCAGCAGGTGTGATACAGTGATGTCATTGTACCTGCTGGGCTGAGAGGGAGAGCGCACAGACCAGAGATAATCCCCCGGCCTGTGTGCTCTCCTCAGCTCAGCACTTCATCACATCATGTCTGCTGCTGGGAAGAGCATGATGTGCTCGGTATTTCTTTATTAATTTTATTCAAAGTATAAGCAGTATAAGGAGCTTCACTACTGTAAGGGGCACTAAGGGACAGCACTACTGTAGAAGGGGACACAAAGGGGGCATAACTACTGTGTGGGGCCACTAAGGGGGCATAACTACTGTGTGGGGCCACTAAGGGGGCATAACTACTGTGTGGGAGCACTAAGGGGGCATAACTACTGTGTGGGGCCACTAAGGGGAAGCATTATTGTAAGGTGAATAACTATTGTGTGGGGGCACAAAGGGGACATAACTACTGTGTGGGGCCACTAAGGGGGCATAACTACTGTTTGGAGACATCAAAGGGGCATTCTTCTGATGGCACAAAACAGGAATTCTACTGTGAAAGGGACTCTTAGGTTAGATAACTATGGTGTGGGGAACTAAGGGGGCATTCAACGCCTCTTGTCCAGCGCTAGGAAATGTTTTATTTACAGGGAGTGCAGAATTATTAGGCAAGTTGTATTTTTGAGGATTAATTTTATTATTGAACAACAACTATGTTCTCAATGAACCCAAAAAACTCATTAATATCAAAGCTGAATATTTTTGGAAGTAGTTTTTAGTTTGTTTTTAGTTTTAGCTATTTTAGGGGGATATCTGTGTGTGCAAGTGACTATTACTGTGCATAATTATTAGGCAACTTAACAAAAAACTAATATATACCCATTTAAATTATTTATTTTTACCAGTGAAACCAATATAACATCTCAACATTCACAAATATACATTTCTGACATTCAAAAACAAAACAAAAACAAATCAGTGACCAATATAGCCACCTTTCTTTGCAAGGACACTCAAAAGCCTGCCATCCATGGATTCTGTCAGTGTTTTGATCTGTTCACCATCAACATTGCGTGCAGCAGCAACCACAGCCTCCCAGACACTGTTCAGAGAGGTGTACTGTTTTCCCTCCTTGTAAATCTCACATTTGATGATGGACCACAGGTTCTCAATGGGGTTCAGATCAGGTGAACAATGAGGCCATGTCATTAGATTTTCTTCTTTTATACCCTTTCTTGCCAGCCACGCTGTGGAGTACTTGGACGCGTGTGATGGAGCATTGTCCTGCATGAAAATCATGTTTTTCTTGAAGGATGCAGACTTCTTCCTGTACCACTGCTTGAAGAAGGTGTCTTCCAGAAACTGGCAGTAGGACTGGGAGTTGAGCTTGACTCCATCCTCAACCCGAAAAGGCCCCACAAGCTCATCTTTGATGATACCAGCCCAAACCAGTACTTCACCTCCACCTTGCTGGCGTCTGAGTCGGACTGGAGCTCTCTGCCCTTTACCAATCCAGCCACGGGCCCATCCATCTGGCCCATCAAGACTCACTCTCATTTCATCAGTCCATAAAACCTTAGAAAAATCAGTCTTGAGATATTTCTTGGCCCAGTCTTGACATTTCAGCTTGTGTGTCTTGTTCAGTGGTGGTCGTCTTTCAGCCTTTCTTACCTTGGCCATGTCTCTGAGTATTGCACACCTTGTGCTTTTGGACACTCCAGTGATGTTGCAGCTCTGAAATATGGCCAAACTGGTGGCAAGTGGCATCTTGGCAGCTGCACGCTTGACTTTTCTCAGTTCATGGGCAGTTATTTTGCGCCTTGGTTTTTCCACACGCTTCTTGCGACCCTGTTGACTATTTTGAATGAAACGCTTGATTGTTCGATGATCACGCTTCAGAAGCTTTGCAATTTTAAGAGTGCTGCATCCCTCTGCAAGATATCTCACTATTTTTTACTTTTCTAAGCCTGTCAAGTCCTTCTTTTGACCCATTTTGCCTAATAATTATGCACACCTGATATAGGGTGTTGATGTCATTAGACCACACCCCTTCTCATTACAGAGATGCACATCACCTAATATGCTTAATTGGTAGTAGGCTTTCGAGCCTATACAGCTTGGAGTAAGACAACATGCATAAAGAGGATGATGTGGTCAAAATACTCATTTGCCTAATAATTCTGCACTCCCTGTATATGTATTTAAAATGACTTATTGGGTGGAGCTTGCAAAAGGTGGGGCCCGGGGGTGTGGTGTAACCTGGCATGTAACAGGACGTGTGTCTGCTCGTCTCCGGCCTGCACTCGGCATATTATCCTGGCTGATCCCACTGACATTCCTCAAAAAGTGCCCAAAGTGTGCCCAGTGCCAACCTACCTCCCTCCGGTGCCGCCCGTGACTCGATAGTGGCGTGAAAGTGGAAAAAATGACTAAGAAGAGAGAGGGGAGAGCGGCCGACCGCGAGCTCCAAGATGGCGCCAGACCGCTCGGCTGAACTGCATAGGCTGACAAGCCAAGCTGGGAAAGTTTGCCCGACCTGCTGCCCAACTCACCTTCTCCCAGGGAGCTGCTGCCGATCATGTTTCTGAGGAGGAGGGAAAAGGGGAAACTGCTGCACGGACAGAAGGAGGCTCTGCTATCCCTGAAGCTGCACAAGCCAGCGATCCCTCAACACAGCTCACTGACACAGATAATACCGTGCTGAACCAACACTTAAAGATGTCCTGCATGCTATCACTAAATGTGGTAAATCACTACATGTTCTTACTGTTCAAGTGAGAGCCATTAAAGAAGACGTAGATATCGTCCACCACCACCTGCAAAAACTAGCCGACCACACGACCGACCTGGAAAATCATATGGGCGATGTGGAGAAGTCTATCCATCCTCTTAAACATGATGTTGCTGATTGCACCAGACGAATGAACATGTGTCACGGATGGTGTTGCAGAAACCAAGTAGTAACAAATAAAGATCCGACTGACTTGATCCCAAACTAAGGAACAAAAGGGTGAGCCCTATTAAAGCCCTATAGCTCTCCCTGACTGCTCAGCCCATGCAAAGATCTCTGTGATAGAAAGTTGCATGTCCACGTACCTAGACTGAGTGACACCTGAAAACCCTATAATAGTGAGGGAACCCGACCACCGGCTCCCTGCACTTAATACGGAGGGAGTAAGGGTCACCTAGAATCAAGCCAACAGGAAAACAAAACACAAATAAAGGGATAGACTTATCTGAGAAACCAGCAGTAGCAAACTTCTAGCAGTGAGCACAATCCAGGAAGTAGTATAAACCGCAAAGTGAGGCAGTATGGGAGGGGATATAAAGGGAGGCAATCACTGCTAATAGATGACAGCTGGAAGAGGGAGAACAGATGTCAAAGTGAAACCAAAACAAAAGAACATCATGCAGGAGGTACTGAAAAACATCTGTCAGAACTTCTCAGAGACCTGGCGGTGACAGTATCCCTCCCTCTACGAGTGGACTCCGGACACTCAGAGCCCACCTTCTCAGTATGGGACCTATGGAACGCCCTGATAAGACGAGTAGCCTTAATGTCCGCCACTGGGACCCACATCCTCTCCTCAGGACCATAACCCTTCCAATGAACAAGCTACTGGAGAGAACCGCGGATAACACGAGAATCCACAATCCTAGAGACCTGAAACTCAAGATTACCATCAACCACAATCGGAGGAGGAGGCAAAGAGGAGGGTACAGTGGGTTGGACATAAGGCTTTAATAGGGACTTGTGAAAAACATTATGGATCGTCCAAGTCTGAGGAAGATCAAGACGGAAGGCAACGGGATTGATGACGGATAAGATTTTGTATGGCCCAATAAACTTAGGACCCAACTTCCAGGAGGGAACCTTCAACTTGATATTCTTAGTAGACAACCACACCAGATCACCAACATTCAGGTCCGGACCAGGCACACGTCTCTTATCCGCCACACGCTTATATCTCTTACTCATGCTCTTTAGATTATCCTGAATCTTTTGCCAAATAGATGACAAAGACGAGGAGAATCTCTCCTCATCAGGTAAACCAGAAGACCCCTCTCCAGAGAATGTCCCAAACTGCGGATGAAACCCATATGCACCAAAAAATGGCGACTTATCAGAGGACTCCTGACAACGGTTATTTAAAGCAAACTCAGTCTAGGTACGTGGACATGCCCTTTAACAATTTTTGAGAAAGTGGAGAGGAATCAGTAGCAAAAACATGTATGTAGTTTCCCAAAGTGCATACCTGGAAACCATGTGTTATAGCAAATTGATTATCAATGAGATTGACAGCTGCTCCACTATCTACAAAAATCTCACAAACAATATTCTTGCTCTCTAGCGCCACCCTGGCAGGTAGGACAAAACGGGAACTACAAGCAAATGGAAAACCTTCAATTTCCGCATCAACCTTGCCAATAGTAACAGATGGAACGTTTTTAGAGGACTTTTTTCTTTTTGTTTCTTTATTACCCTCAAAAAACTCCCTGAATCTCCTATAGGGACAAATATTTGCCAAATGATTTATACCTCCACAACAGAAACAAACCCTCCTCTGAGAGCTGAATCCTCTATTATTAGAGGCAAGCAAACCCAGTTGCATGGGCTCCTGCTCAGAGAGGATTGAGAGAGACTGAGGCTCCTGCGCACTCAATGAGACCGCCCCATTGTCCTTGGAATGAATATGACAGAAAGGAGTGATCTCTCCTCTCTCTCTAAGACGCCTGTCAATACGAACAGCCCGAGACATGGCAGACTCCAAGGAGGTAGGTCTCTCATGAAAGGCAAATGCATCTTTCAATCCCTCTGAAAGACCATGGCAAAATTGACTTTGGAGGGCAGCATCATTTCAACCAGTATCAGCTGCCCATCTCTGAAATTCTGAACAGTATATCTCTGCGGACTGTTTACCCTGGCATAAAAGACGCAGTTTAGATTCAGCCAGAGCAATACGATCCGGATCATCATATATCTGACCCAGGGCTAAAAAAAATTCATCCACTGAACGGAGGGGCCGTGCCCCCACCGGCAGCGAAAAGGCCCAGGACTGAGCGTTATCGCTGAGTAGCGAGATAATGATCCCCCACCCTCCGCTCCTCATCACCAGAGGAATGGGAAAGTAGGCGAAAATGGAGTTTGCAAGCCTCTCTAAAACAAACAAAATTCTCACTACCCCCGGAGAACGTATCCGGAATCAAGATTTTAGGTTCAGAACAAATTCCATGAACGCAAGCAGAAAGGGTCACCTCAAACTGAGAGACAGTTTTCCGGAGATCTGCTACCTCCAGTGAAAGACCCTGCATGCCGTCAATCAAGGCTGAAACCGGATTCATGCTTAAGACGGTTTTGTCGGTTTATAATGTCACGGATGGTGTTGGAGAAAACAAGAAGTAACAAATAAAGATCCGACTGACTTGATCCCAAACTAAGGAACAAAAGGGTGAGCCCTATTAAAGCACTATAGCTCTCCCTGACTGCTCAGCCCATGCAAAGATCTCTGTGATAGAAAGTTGCATGTCTACGTACCTAGACTGAGTGACACCTGAAAACCCTATAATAGTGAGGTGACACGACCACCGGCTCCCTGCACTTAATACAGAGGGAGTCAGGGTCACCTAGAATCAAGCCAACAGGAAAACAAAACACAAATAAAGGGATAGACTTATCTGAGAAACCAGCAGTAGCAAACTTGTAGCAGTGAGCACAATCCAGGAAGTAGTATAAACCGCAAAGTGAGGCAGTATGGGAGGGGATATAAAGGGAGGCAATCACTGCTAATAGATGACAGCTGGAAGAGGGAGAAGAGATGTCAAAGCGAAACCAAAGCAAAAGAACATCATGCAGGAGGTACTGAAAAACGTCTGTCAGAACTTCTCAGAGACCTGGCGGTGACAACATGCTAGCAGCTAAACAGGATGATTTAGAGAATCAGTCACGCCGAAACAATGTTCGTCTAGTGGGCGTCCCGGAAAAAGTAGAAGGTACTAACCCCACAGAGTTCTTTGAATCCTGGCTGAAAAATTTGTTCGGGTCAACCACTCTGACACCTATGTTTGCTGTGGAACACGCCCACAGAGTGCCTACTCGCCCATTGTCACCGGGCGCACCCCCTAGACTGGTGATTATGAAGATCCTCCATTACAGAGACAGGGACATTATTCTCCGGAGGGCCAGAGAGCTGCCTGACATATCTATTAATTGCCACAGAGTGTCACTGATTATTCCATTGAAGTCCAGAAACGGAGAGCGAAGTTCCTTGATGTAAAAAGGCGACTGAGGGCCCTCAACGTCAGCTATTCAATGATCTTCCCTGCAAAACTTTGTGTGGCAACGATGGGATCCACTATGTTTTTTTTGGATTCTAAAGAAGCCATGAAATGGTTGGTCGCCTGCAGTAGTGTGCACGTAACGTAGTTATTTAAAGTGCAGGGGGTTCACTTTTCTCATGCCTGTGTGTTAATCTCTTTTTGAATCTGTATTTACTTGCTGTTACATTAAGTCTATGGATCCTGCTATGTTACTTTGTGAGCTGCCTATATATTTCCTTTTTATTCGGGCAGCAGTAGGGATCTAGAGATGTGCTTTTATTATCTATAGCCGAGAGTTGCAGGAGAGCTTAAATTCTCTGTAAGTGAGCTTCCTATACTATTATCTCTGAGGGTAGGAATCTACCTTTCTTAAGAGTTCTATAGTTGTTAATTACTGAGTTACTTTTCACTTTGTCGGAGATTTAACTTGCCGCCCCCGCTGGCAGGTGCTTGCTGCTCCCGTGGTACGGGCTATTGTGTCCAAGCGGGAAGTTGGTATGCACATTGTTAATGTTCCTGGTTCGTTGGGGGGGCAAGGGGGGGGAATTGGTTGCTAAACTGTAATTATGAGCTGTCAGGGTTTGCGGTGTCCAGGTGGGGTCCATCATGTGGGCATCCTTAGTCGCTATGTTCAGAGTCTCAATTGTCTCTTGGTGACTAATATCATACAACTGCTATGGCTATCACGAAAAATTTTCTTAGTTGGAATGTAAGAGGTATTAAGGATGCGACTAAGAGACGTGCAGTACTTGATTGCATTAGGTCCCACGGATCGTCCATTTGCTGCTTGCAGGAGACGCACCTGCTTAAAGAACAGCCTAATCTACTCACACCTAATTGGGCCTCAACACAATAAATAAAGTACCAATATACCCATAAATATGTCAAAATTTATTATATATCCCATTAAAAAACATACATACATACATACAATAACGTGGAAACAAATAAAGTGCCAACAAGCGATTGCTCACATCTATCCTACGGCATCATAATATAATATCATACATAGACTACCATCTGAAGTACATCATAAATACAAACCGGATTCCAAAAAAGTTGGGACACTATACAAATCGTGAATAAAAACTGAATGCAATGATGTGGAGATGGCAAATGTCAATATCTTATTTGTAATAGAACGTAGATGACAGATCAAACGTTTATGCCGAGTAAATGTATCATTTTAAAGGAAAAATACGTTGATTCAAAATTTCACGGTGTCAACAAATCCCAAAAAAGTTGGGACAAGTAGCAATAAGAGGCTGGAAAAAGTAAATTTGAGCATAACGAAGAGCTGGAAGACCAATTAACACTAATTAGGTGAATTGGCAACATGATTGGGTATAAAAAGAGCTTCTCAGAGTGGCAGCGTCTCTCAGAAGCCAAGATGGGTAGAGGATCACCAATTCCCACAATGTTGCGCAGAAAGATAGTGGAGCAATATCAGAAAGGTGTTACCCAGCGAAAAATTGCAAAGACTTTGCATCTATCATCATCAACTGTGCATAACATCATCCGAAGATTCAGAGAATCTGGAACAATCTCTGTGCGTAAGGGTCAAGGCCGTAAAACCATACTGGATGCCCGTGATCTCCGGGCCCTTAAACGACACTGCACCACAAACAGGAATGCTACTGTAAAGGAAATCACAGAATGGGCTCAGGAATACTTCCAGAAACCATTGTCAGTGAACACAATCCACCGTGCCATCCGCCGTTGCCAGCTGAAACTCTACAGTGCAAAGAAGAAGCCATTTCTAAGCAAGATCCACAAGCTCAGGCGTTTTCACTGAGCCAGGGATCATTTAAAATGGAGTGTGGCAAAATGGAAGACTGTTCTGTGGTCAGACGAGTCACGATTCAAAGTTCTTTTTGGAAATCTGGGATGCCATGTCATCCGGACCAAAGAGGACAAGGACAACCCAAGTTGTTATCAATGCTCAGTTCAGAAGCCTGCATCTCTGATGGTATGGGGTTGCATGAGTGCGTGTGGCATGGGCAGCTTGCATGTCTGGAAAGGCACCATCAATGCAGAAAAATATATTCAGGTTCTAGAACAACATATGCTCCCATCCAGACGTCATCTCTTTCAGGGAAGACCCTGCATTTTTCAGCAAGATAATGCCAGACCACATTCTGCATCAATCACAACATCATGGCTGCGTAGGAGAAGGATCCGGGTACTGAAATGGCCAGTCTGCAGTCCAGATCTTTCACCTATAGAGAACATTTGGCGCATCATAAAGAGGAAGGTGCAACAAAGAAGGCCCAAGACGATTGAACAGTTAGAGGCCTGTATTAGACAAGAATGGGAGAGCATTCCTATTTCTAAACTTGAGAAACTGGTCTCCTCGGTCCCCATACGTTTGTTAAGTGTTGTAAGAAGAAGGGGAGATGCCACACAGTGGTGAACATGGCTTTGTCCCAACTTTTTGGGGATTTGTTGACACCATGAAATTCTGATTCAACATATTTTTCCCTTAAAATGGTACATTTTCTCAGTTTAAACATTTGTTCCGTGATTTATGTTCTATTCTGAATAAAATATTAGAAGTTGGCACCTCCACATCATTGCATTCAGTATTTATTCACGATTTGTATAGTATCCCAACTTTTTTGGAATCCGGTTTGTATAAACGTATGTCTATGTCCTCTCAGACTAACTATGCAGCCATATATAGTTAACATGCCATAATGTCATTAATGACTATAAAGAGCACAGGAATCGCCCTATACAGTGCATCATATCCTATATCTATACTGATTAATTGGTCCACACGGACCGGGACCACTCTCACTAGTATGCTCATGCATCCAAAAACGTATCCTAGGAAAATAATCACACCTAATTGGGCTAGATACTGCTTCCATGCGACTTATTCCTCATATGTCAGAGGTGTCAGTATTCTTATCCATAAAAATGTGGCGTTTGAATGCCTCCGACAAAAATTAGATGAGCATGGACGTTTTGTCTGTCTGTATGGTAAACTTTACCACCACCCCTGTGTAATAATAGGAGTGTATATCCCTCCTCCTTATTCGCCGTGCACGATCCGGAAGGTTCTCTCCTACTATGTAGACTTGCTTGATGTGCCTGTGATAATGTTAGGCGATTATAATAATGTGATCACACTACCCTTGGATAGGGTAGATAGGACGGCTGCCAAGGTTGCGGGTGCAGTCACCCCATTCAGGCGCCTTCTAAGGGAAGCGGCCTTAGTAGACTTTTTCAGACTACGAAACCCCACGGTCCGAAAATACTCCTGTTTCTCCGAGACACACGGTACTTTATCCCGGATTGATTTAATCCTAGGAAATAACAGGATGGGTCACTTTATCCATGACATAAAATACCTGCCGAGGAAACTCTCAGATCACACCCCAGTGTTAGCCATAGTTGACTTTTTACCGCCCCACTTTTGTGGGGGCTGGTTATGGCACTTTAACCTGTACTAGTTGCATGTCCTAGCAGATGTGGCGGACATAGGTGAACAGCTGAAGGAATTCTTTGCACATAACTTACACACAGTATCCAGACTAGTTGTCTGGGATGCCATGAAGACCTTCCTCAGAGGTATTCTGATAGCGGCGGTTAATAAGATGAAAACCGAAACAAAAGCTTGGATGCAGCAACTACATTTAGAGGTTGAGCTGACATTTATGACATGATTTACATAGAACGAGCCACAGCTGAGTACCGGCAAAAATGGGGAGGAAGCTCAAAGCAGATTAAATGAGAGGTTACTGTGGAACGCCCAAAATAAACAGATTTTCCAAAAATAATCCTACTATGAGGAGGGGGAGAAGGCAGGCAGGATGTTAGCCATGGTAGCTAGGGCCCAGCAACCATCCTCTTATATAGCTTATTTGCGTAATACTAAGGGGGAGCTGTGTCATAAGACAGAACAAGTCCTAGAGGTTATGCATACATTTTATTCTTCTCTATATAAATCTAAAATGAATGCATCGGATAGTGAGTTAGGTGGGTTCTGAACGGGCTGGGGCTCCCTACCCTACAAGTCGAGCAAAGAGATCTCATGGATGCCCCGATTACAGTTAAAGAATTAGAACTGGCGCTAAGGGATATACCCAATAATAAAGCCCCTGGAAGGGAATGCCTGCCGGTAGAAATATATAAACAGTTTGGCCCAATACTGTTGCCAGAGTTATTAGAGGTGCTTAAGGAGGCTCATGTAGAAGGTAGGTTGCCCACCTCTATGACTGAAGCTGCCATAGTAGTGATCCCGAAAAGAAAAGACGCTTTGGAACCTGAATCCTATAGACCCCTTTCGCTGTTGCAGGTAGATGTCAAGATACTAGCGAACCGTCTAAATACAGTGATCGTAGACCTCCTTCACACTGATCAAGCAGGCTTCGTGCCTAACATGTTCACTGCAGTCAATATTAGGAGACTTTACCTGAATATTCAGGCGGCCCAGGTCCACGCCTTGGATGCGGCGGTCACGTCCTTGGACAAGGCCAAAGCATTTGACAGCGTGGAATGGCGCTATCTGTGGAAGGTTTTGCAAGTGATGGGGTTCGGCCCTGATTTCATCAAATGGGTGCGAATACTGTATACTGGGCCCAAGGCCAGAGTCAGGGTGAACGGGTGTCTGTCGGAACCCTTTGACTTGCATAGGGGAACCAGACAAGGGTGCCCACTGTCGCCCCTGCTCTTGCAGAGGCACTACGAAAAGCGGCATGTGTGCAGGGATTACGATATGGGGCCCTGGTGGAGAAGGTTTCTCTATATGTGGAGGACCTACTATGATTTTTAGATCAATGGCGTGCTTCTCTTCCAGCAGCAATAGCGATTATTAATAGTTTCGGCAGGATGTCTGGTCTAACCATAAATTGGACAAAGTCGGTAGTAATGCCTTTATCTTGGTCAGGAGGGGTGGACGAATCTGCTGTGATGGATTTTCAAATAGTTACCTCCTTCAAATACTTAGGGATTCAGGTTACGGCTGATAGTAGAGAATTTCAGGACCTGAACTTGACCCTGCTGCTGGATAGGTTTCGGAAGAAGGTCCATGCTTGGATCCGCCTTCCTCTTACATTAGTAGGGCGCACTCATTTAATTAAGATGACGCTTATGCCGCAACACCTGCATTTGCTTCACTACTGGAGTCTTATGGACTCAAAGTGGAAGCAAGCCCCACTGACTCTTTATTGTAAATGGCGAAGAGACATCCCAGATTTGATGGAGGAGGACTGGGAGGCAGTATTAGAGAAATTCCCGGCAGTAGCGCTCAGTGAAGCCCACAGAGTATCCCAACTATTTATTTTGCATCGGGTCTATAGGACCCCGAGGTTGCTAAAGAGAATGGGAAATAGGGTAGACGATCTATGTGCTCGCTGTGGGACACCTAATGCAGATCTTATCCATCTCATGTGGAACTGCCTGCGACTAAGATGATATTGGCTAGATGTAATAGCACTTATTGTGAATATATTTGAGGTCCACCTGGAGCCGTCTGCTCTAGTGTGTATACTCGGTATAGTTAAGACACTCCCAATAGTGGCAGAACTGAAAATATAGGCACATTTTGTACACTGCTAGAAAACTGATTGCATATTATTGGACTGCTCCGCATCCTCCGAAAGTGGCGAAATTGGTGGACCGTGTACACAACTTGGTGAAATTAGAAAGTTTTTTTGTATATCAGAAAAGGCGCAACAATAAGAAATTTGATAAGATCTGGTACCTCTGAGCTCATCACTATACTCTAGTATTATAGGGCTGCCTTGCTGTTAGATTACAGAATAATGGGAGTAGATAGACTTGGCGATTGGGTCTGACAGAGTATGGTGCTGTATTGTATTAAGCTAAGATGTGTCTGTATTCGGCATGATGCACCTTTTTTTGTACTACTTCCTCTTTTACTGAACGATTCCAGTCAGATTTTTTTCTCCTATCTGTGGAAAATCAGACTTTACTAGCGGAACGCTCCTTTCAAACTGAAATCGTATGCTGCAGGATAATGCTTACATCTCTGAGACCCTAAGAGACTGTTTTGGATATATAACCAGGCCTGGACGGGTTGGCCCTCGGGTGCGATGCAGTGCACTATATGCCAAATGGACACCCGAGAAACATGAAGAATGGACTTCATTCATATCACAGTCTAAAGGGGGGGTTATGGGGGGAATTGTGAGGTGGCGGGGTGAAATGGGGGTTGTTTGCCTCTGTAACGTTTTTGAAAACATTCTAATAAAAAAATTATCTGAATAAAAAAAAAGGTGGGGGCCAACCTGGCCTAGTTATGCCCCTCTGTCTACTATTAGATCGTGATCTTTTTGGCCATCATTGTTTGTCAGTTAATTATTGTATTTTGTGCCATACCTTTCTGTGGATTTTTTTAATACTGAAATGTAATAACATTTCAATAGAATATTTTGGTATATTAATCATAAATAATAAAATTGTCTTTTTTCTTGGCAGATGACGGTTCCAGGAACTTAGAGAAACATCTGGTATCTTCAGATTTTGAAGTAGATGATTGTTGTATCACACGAGATACATTTGAAGAGCATGCCAATATCCAAGATATATCTTCATCCAATCATAGCAATAATGTATTATTGGATGCTTTTAAACAGGTCCGATCTTCTGATTCATCAAAGACTGTAACACAGAATAAAAGTCACAGAAAAGGTGGTAAACATCAAAAAGCTCATGTAAGAGGGAAGCAATTTTCATGTTCAGAATGTGGAAAATGTTTTAGATTTAAATCTCAGATTGTTAGACATCGGAGAATTCACACAGGAGAGAAGCCATTTTCATGTTCAGAATGCGGTGAATGTTTTAATCAGAAATCAGTTCTTGTTGTACATCAAAGAATTCACACAGGGGAGAAGCCATTTTCATGTTCAGAATGTGGGAAATGTTTTTACCAAAAATCTAATCTTGTTGTACATCAGAGAAATCACACAGGAGAGAAGTCATTTTCATGTTCAGAATGTGGTAAATGTTTTCACCATAAATCAAATCTTGTTGTACATCATAGAAATCACACAGGAGAGAAGCCATTTTCATGTTCAGAATGTGGTAAATGTTTTCACCAAAAATCTAATCTTGTTGTACATCAGAGAAATCACACAGGGGAGAAGCCATTTTCATGTTCAGAATGCGGTGAATGTTTTAACAATAATTCAGCTCTTGTTGTACATCAGAGAATTCACACAGGAGAGAAGCCATTTTCATGTTCAGAATGTGGGAAATGTTTTCACTACAAATCAGCTCTTGATTACCATAAGACTATTCACAAAGGAGAGAAGCGATTTTCATGTTCGGAATGTGGGAAATGTTTTAATCAGAAATCAGTTCTTGATAGACATCAGAGAATTCACACAGGGGAGAAGTCCTTTTCATGCTTGGAATGTGGGAAATGTTTTAATCAGAAATCAGTTCTTGATAGACATCAGAGAATTCACACAGGGGAGAAGTCATTTTCATGTTCAGAATGTGGGAAATGTTTTAATCAGAAATCAGTTCTTGATAGACATCAGATAATTCACACAGGAGAGAAGCCATTATCATGTTCAGAATGTGGGAAATGTTTTAACAATAATTCAGCTCTTGTTGTACATCAGATAAGTCACACAGTAGAGAAGCCATTTTCATGTTCAGAATGTGGTAAATGTTTTCACCAAAAATCTAATCTTGTTTTACATCAGAGAATTCACACAGGGGAGAAGTTATTTTCATGTTCAGAATGTGGAAAATGTTTTAATCAGAAATCAGTTCTTGATAGACATCAGAGAATTCACACAGGGGAGAAGTCATTTTCATGTTCAGAATGTGGGAAATGTTTTAATCAGAAATCAGTTCTTAATAGACATCAGAGAATTCACACAGGAGAGAAGCCATTTTCATGTTCAGAATGTGGGAAATGTTTTAACAATAATTCAGCTCTTGTTATACATCAGAGAATTCACACAGGAGAGAAGCCATATCCATGTTCAGAATGTGGAAAATGTTTTAAGCAGAAATCAGCTCTTGTTAAACATAACAAAACTCACAGAGAAGAGAGGCCATTTTCATGCTCAGAATGTGAAAAATGTTTTAAGCAGAAATCAGCTCTTGTTATACATAAAAAAACTCACAGAGAAGAGAAGCCATTTTCATGCTCAGAATGTAGTAAATGCTTTAAGTATAAACAAGCTCTTGTTGTACATCAAAGAAATCACACCGGGGAGAAGCCATTTTCATGTTCAGAATGTGGGAAATGTTTTAAGCAGAAATCAGCTCTTGTTTCACATAAAAAAACTCACAGGGAGAAGCCATCTCCATGCTTAGCCCTTTAGTGACCTCTCTTATGTGTTTTCATGGTAGTCAGTATCGCTAACTGGCTTTATTCCGTCAGACACTTGTTACAGGGAGATAAAACAGAACCTTGCTTTGGGCTACCAGAGATGGCTGAGGGCTTGGAGTGATGATTGGGACCACTGTGAGATCTCCTCAAACAAACATAGTCTCCTGTATTGAATGAATACAATATGTATCTGAAGATAAATCCAACAAGTGGGGACCCCATCACCCCTGTATTTGTAAAAGTCATGTGGTTGACTCATCTCACATGAATTTACCAGTGGGGGAATACTTGGTTATAAAATATTTTTATTGGATATATTGCATTTTTGATCATTTTGTTTCTTATGACTATTTTCTGTATTATTGTATGGTGATACGGAGATGATATGTCTTATTTGGAGGATCCCCAATATTCATTCTATGAGCTCCATGGGTGCAGTTACAGTTTTGTTTGGGTTTATAATTGGATGTCTCATACCTGACAATACTTCTACAAGTAATGACGATACCTCAGATGGAGAGAGGGGGCAGTGATCCTTTATTGTTCTTATGGATGGTTTTGGACACTGCCCCTTAATATATTCTGTCGGTGATTGCTTGTTTTGTGCACATAGTGGTTTCTACCTTGCCAGGCAGGGGCGTTATGGTGCAGAAGCATCACTCGTCACATCTGGATGCCCCAGTAACAGTGAGGCCAAAATATATTTGAAAAGTATCAAAATATATAATAAAATACAAGTGACAATAAAATAGAAAAAAAAGTCTGCATAGTTTATCTTTTCACGTGACACAAAAAAAAAGAACTATCAATATGACCAAAACAGGGAACCAATTTTAACCATTTAATTTGATGTTAATCTGCATATTTATAGAATAAGGAGCTTGAGTTTAAATTAAAAATAAAATAAATCTCTGAAAAACATACTAATAAAAATCCCCATGCGTCATGTAAAAAAAAGCTGAAAAAATTAGGTAGGCAGAACAATAAATAAAAATTAAAGGGGTTGTTCGGGTCAGAGCTAAATCCGGGCATATCCCCTTTTTCACCCAGGCAGCCCTTCTGAGATGAGCATCAGAGCATTTCATGTTTTGTTTTTTGCCTTTTTGCTTACATTTTTACACTGCTAGACAGAGGCTTCTCAGTTGTTTTCCAGGCTAGAGCAGCGCTAAAGCCTGCCCAATAGTACCGGTGACATGACCTCCACAGAGAGGAGGTGGAGGTGTGGTAATGAGCAGTAGCACTTGTATGAAATCTCCATTACCACAGTCTGTTCTGTCCGTCTGTATTTCATGTCTCCTCATGAGCTTCATTCTTACAGAGATTCAGCTGAAAATCTTATAAGTAGTATTCAGGATCATAATCCCTGAGAGGAGGATGAGGCAGCTCTTTCACTCAGTGTTCTGAAGTAACTTGTCCTGCTGTGTTATTAGGACAGGTTTTGTGTGTACTAATAGGACAGCTGCCATTGCATTTCTCCCGATGATTGCTCCCTAGACAAAATAAGCCATCATAACTAATGAAAGGTATTTGGGAATATATTTATAATAAAGCAATATTTAACTATATTTTATTTTTTTTATTCCCGGAGAACCCTTTTAAGGACCAGGCCATTTTTTGCAAATCTAACGTGTTATGTTATGTGGTAATAACTTTAAAACGCTTTAACTTATCCAAGCCATTCTGAGATTGTTTTCTCGTCACATATTGTACTTCATGACAGTAGTAAATCTGAGTTAAAATATAAAATTTTTATTTATAAAAATAATACCAAATTTACCAAAAATACTTGCAATTTTCAAAATTTCAATTTCTCTGCTTTTAACAATGATAGAAATACCCCTAAAATAGTTATTTATTTACATTTCCCATATGTGTGCTTCATGTTTGGATCCTTTTATAAATTACATTTTCTTTTTTTGAGACATAAGAAGGCTTAGAAGTTTAGAAGCAAATCTTGACATTTTTCAGAAAAAAAAAAACACTTTTTAAGGACCAGTTCAGATCTGAAGTCACTTTGTGAGGCTTACATAATAGAATGGCCCCATTTTAGAAATTACACCCCTTAAGGTATTCAAAACTGATTTCACAAACTTTGTCAACCCTTTAGATGTTCCGCACAAATTTAAGTAAAATGTTGATGAAATTTCCGAATTTTCACAATATTTATTGCCCTGATTCTGTAGTTTACAGAAACACCCCATATGTGGTCGTAAACTGCTGTACGGGCACACGGCAGGGCCCAGAAGGAAAGGAACACCATATGGTTTTTGGAAGGCAGATTTCACTGGGATAATTTTAAGCTGCCATGTCACATTTTAAGAGTAGAAACTCAAAAAATACCCACTTTTTTTAAAACTATGGGATAAGGTGGCAGTTTTGTTGGTACTATTTTAGGGTACATATGATTTTTGGTTGATCTATATTACACTTTTTGTTTTGGCAAAGGAAAAAAAATGTTGTTTTGGCACCATTTTTATTTTTTGTTATTTACAATTTTTAACTGACAGGTTAGTTAGTTAGTTAGTTAGTTAGCAGGTTGTTATGGATGCAACAATACCAAATATGACTACTTTTTTTTTTTTTTTTTTTTTTCAGATTTACGTAATAAAGCATTTTTGAAAAAACATTTTTTTTTACTGTCTCCATATTCTTAAAGCCATAGCTTTTTGTTTTTTTTTTGGGCGACTGTCTTATGTAGGGGCTCATTTTTTTCAGTATGAGATGATGGTTTGATTAGTAATATTTTAGGGTGCATATGACTTTTTGATCGCTTGGTATTACACTTTTTGTGATTTAAGGTGACAAAAAAATGGCTTTTTTGACACTGTTTTAATTTTATGTTTTTTACAGTATTCACCTGAGGGGTTAGGTCATATTTTTATAGAGCCGGTCTATATGGACATGGCAATACCTAATATGTCTACTTTTCTTTTTTTCCCTATTTTCTTAAGTTCTTTTTTCACTTTATTTATTTTTTTCACTCTGGGACTTCAACTTTTGAGGGTCTGATCCCCTTTACAATACTTCTGTATTGGAATGCATTGGCTGTAAGTGTATTACTCACTGTAATACACTTACAGCTTCCTGCCTTTTATCCACAGGTCACACAGCACTAGAGAAGCGGTATAGATGTCTGAGGGGGGCTAAGTGCAGCTGATGGAGTTAACTCTGCCGCTGCGGGGGTAGGGCAGGCTAATCCACAGCTCCGATCTCCTCAGCACTGGAGACAGAATTACAAGCAGCTCCGATCTTCTCAGCACTGCAAATGGGGGTTTAGGGGAATGTCAGGCTGCAGCTGTGATCTCCTCAGCAATTATGAGTGGACTGCTGAGGATTTATAGCACATAATCTAGATCTCCTCAGCACTGTCACAGTAATGACAAAACTGAGGAGATCGGAGTGGAAAGAGGCACCTTCAGCTGTGATTGGTGAGTCTGGATTGACTGACCAATCACAGCGATTGTCAGACGGGGACAGCTGTGACTGTCTCTTTCATAGGTGCTGTGACCAATCAGTCTGTGACAGCTGTTGTCACTGTCCTGTTACTGTGTGATTACTCACAGTGACAGTTTAACTGCAGGACGAGAATGCTCCTTCTAGTGCCTGAAGTACCTGCAAGTTAGGACGAGCATTCTCATCCAAGGTCCTGAACATGTTACTATTTCTACCCCTTCGATATGTACTGCCCACCAAATGCCCTATGTCTGGGTCCGCTTGTAGAATGCACCCATATTGTGCCAAGAATTGTCTCCCAGGGCCGTGGGCTTCATCATAGTTTCCAATGATCCGAATCTGGTCAGATTTTTCAATCCGCGTGCAAGGGTTTAGCTACGATTCCCTATTGCTACTCAGAGGCTGATGATACGCTTGATTCAAAACCGGTGTCAGGTATCCCCGGCTTTGGTACCTCAGTTTCAGATCATTTGCAGCCATTTGGAAATGTCTCATGGTGGACCAATTATGGCGGAAACGTAGATACTGACCCTTCGGGATACATCGTTTAAGGGCCCCAGGGTGACAACTCGGTTATTCCAATAAGCTATTAGTGACCGTCTATTTTCAAAATAGGAGTGTGCCTATATTGCTAACAATGTCTTAAAAGACAGTGAGGTCCAAAAATGTAACACTGGAAGGATGGATTTCTGATGTGAAGAAAAGCCCCCAGTTGTTAACATTGAGCCACTGGACAAAGTTCGGAAAAGGTGTTCTCATCACCCTGCCAAAAACATCAATATAGCGTCGATATAGCTTAGCCATAACATAATTGACGATGTGAAGTCACTCATCTCCTCACTGAACACTACTTCCCTTTACAATCCACCCAGGTAAAGGTTTGCGTATGTGGGGGCACACGGGCTCCCCATCGCAACACCTTTTACCTGGTTTTAGAACTTATTATTGAAAAGGAAGGTATTATGTTCAAGAATAAATTGTAAGAGTTTCAGCACCAAATCATTGTGAGGCCATGAATGAGTACCCCTCACAAAGTAGAAGGTGGCCACTACTTCGCATCCTTTGTTGTGCGGTATCGAATTATATAGTGCTACCACATCTGAACTTGCCAGAATCACGTCCTGCTCCACATGGAGGCCACCCACCTTCTTGATGACCTCCATGGAGTCCCAGACATAAGATGGGTGAGAGGTAACAAATGGTCTTAAAATTTGGTCAATGTAGGTGCTGATAGGGTGCGTTAGGCTGTTTGTCCCTGATACAATTGGTCTTCCCTTTAAGGGTTCTAAGCCCTTGTGAACCTTAGGGAGGCCATAGAAACAGGCCAATTGTGGGAATGGTGGTAAAAGAAACCCCAGCTCAGAGTTGTTGATAAGTCTGAGTTGGAGGGCTTCAGATAGAATCCCACTGAGTTCTTTACGATCCATCAATGATGGATTCCTGGGGAGAATGTCATAACAGGACCCATCATTCAGAATGTTTAGGTACAAGTATAAGTGAATGGGGCTTTAGTGAAAAACGCATTGCATCCGGAAGCAATTGCGGATGCAATGCATTTTTCACTGATGGTTGCTAGGAGATGTTGTTTGTAAACCTTCAGTTTTTTTACGCATAAAAACGCATTGCAAAAAAAAACTAAACACAATCGCAGACAAAACTGACTGAACTTGCTTGCAAAATGGTGAGAGTTTCACTGAACACAGCCTGAACGCATCCGGAGCCCATCTGTCACACTCGTGTGAAAGGGGCCTAAGGCCTTAAATACCATATTCCACCAGCTTTGGAATATGAAAAAGCATGAACCACGTGCGGGCACAGTGTCAGACACGCTGTATGATGACACAGTCAGATATATGATCACTCAAAGCGATGCATGTCAGTGTCACTCAGGGATCCCTTACTATTGCCATCATTGCAATAAACTAAAAGAAATGAGGATAGAGAGGGTTATACACCAACATTTAGGGAAATAATTGGAGCAGCTTCAGTTCGGCCCAAATCGATTTTCCCAAAATTTAGCAAACTGGACCTGAATTGAATGTGGAGTGCTTATCTGTAATCTAGACATTACCTACAAGCACATGATCCAGAGTATCACTAGAAGCCCCTTTCTAAATGTAATAATATCTCGTAATCTAACGGCTAAATTCCTCACTATCGAAGTTCCTTATCTAATATATAAAGCTGAGTGTATGCGTGTGTGCGTGTATGTCTGCTAAAGAAATCTGTACCGTCGCATTTACAAACACGAAAGGTGTCCGGGAAGGTTTTAGACCAGGTCTCAGCTCTCTAGGATGTACCGTTCCTGAGATATTCCCAAAAAATGCATTAGCCAACAGAAGCTTGGTCACATGACCTTGATCAGCCAATAGAAGCTTGCAGGTCCTCCAGCCTCCACATAGACAGTTTTACTCGAGGTTTCCATAAAAACCCAGTTATTTATCTTCACTGCTGTAGGAGAGATTTAAAGGAAATATGTCGCCAGGATAATCGCTATTGAAGTAAAGCCATGGCCTAATAGCACTTAGTACCTTATTTCCAGATGTGCCTTTGTTCCAGCAATAGATGTTTTTATCCTCTGAAAATCCAGTTTATTTGGTATGCAAATGAGCCAGTAAGGTGACCAGAGGAGCGTCACTCTTACAGGAAGGAGCCCACACATGCCTCCAGCCATTATGCATCCACCCTCAAAATACTTAAAACCACGCCCCCCAGGTCCCACTAAGCCACACCCCCTCCCACTCCTGAGCGGACAGAGATTGAAAAATTGAAGGTAAAAATCAACTTCTGTCAGCTGCAGGGGTGAGAGGGAGGGTGACTTTCTCCCTGCAGCTTACAGTCAGACAGCACAGTGCTGCTGTCTTAGATTGAGCTGTTCAAAAGGACACTCCCCCGATCTGATAAGGCCAGGCCCCCTCCCACTCCTCAGCCGACTGAGATTGAAAAAATTAAGTTAAAAATAGAGTTGAGCGGACACCTGGATGTTGGGGTTCAACGGGTTCGGCCAAACTTTGGAAAAAAGTTTGAGTTCGGGACCCAAACTTGACCCCGAACCCCATTGAAGTCAATGGGTACCCAAACTTTTGAGCACTAAAATGGCTGTAAAAATGTCATGGGAAGGGCTAGAGGGCTGCAAATTGCATCAAAATGTGGTTAAGAGCATGGCAAGTGCTCTGCAAACTAATGTGGATAGGGAAATGACTTAAAATAACATAAAATATGTTAAAAAAAAATATAATCTTGATCTAGGGCAGTGATAGGCAAACTGCGGCTCTACAGCCGTTGCAAAACTACAACTCCCACCATGCCCTGCTGTAGGCTGAAAGCTGTAGGCAGTCTTTGCATGCTGGGAGTTGTAGTTCTGCAACAGCTGGAGAGCCGCAGTTTGCCTATCACTGATCTAGGAGGACGAGGTCCATATGGAGTAGGAGGTTGAGGAGGCGGTGGATGTGGCGGTGTAGGTGGAAGCGGCGGTGGAGGAGGAGGAGGTAGCCTAAACTGCTTTTTGGTTTTAAATTTAGGTTAATTTTTTTAAATTAGAGTACACCCCAAAACATTGGTAAATATAACCTGTGATAACCCCCTGTTCAGACAATACACTGGCTGCAGGGCAGACACGCACCTCCAAGGGATAAAGGGCAAGCTCAGGCCATGTGCCCAATTTGGAGACCCAGAAGTTGCAGGGGCTGACACCTGTCAGTCAGTTCGTGTAGGCGTGTGCAAACTTACTGCCCCACCATGTTGCACGTCTCTGTGATGTTCACGATCCAATTTAATATCTGCTCTATTAACTTTCGATGTTCTTTTCTGCGCCTACCATGGTGATCACGGGTGGCGGGGAATCAGGGTTCCACGCCGGAGAGGGAGCGTGAGAAAGAGAGACCACATCCAAGGGCGGATTAATTTCCTCAAATTTAAAATTATAGGGTTGAATTATTGGACAAATTATTAAAGCATAAAAGTGTGACAACTTTTTGAAGTTTAAACATTGAATGAAAGGATGTGACATGCATTAATTACTGAAGAATTTATAAAATTTTATTCCCTGTCAACTATGCAGAGCAAGGGTTTCTATCCGTCAAAATTAGAAAAATGTCACTTGACAATGTAATTGACGATTCTTTTTAATTTATGTTCCTTTCACCTATGTAGAGGTGCTCCAGTGACATCCACCATCCATTTGGATATCTTCTCTATCAACTTTCGATGTTCTCTTCTGATCCTACCATGTTGATCACGGTTATCGGCGAATCAGGGTTCTACGCCGGAGAGGAAGCGTGAGAAAAAGAGACCAAATTTAAGGGAGATCCATTTTTCAAAAATGTTGGGGATCGAGCGGAAATGTGGGAAAAGCTATTGAGGCGCAAATGTGGGACAAATTACAGACGCCCAAATGTGGGCCAGAAGAGTAAAGCGGAATTATGGGAAAAATGATTGAGGCGAAAAATTTTAACAAATTACAGAAGCCCAAATGTGGGCCAAAAGAGTTAAGTGGAAATGTGGGACAAAGTAATAAAGCGCAAATGTTGGCCAAAAGAGTAAAGCCGAAATGTGGGACAAATTATTGAAGCGCAAATGTGGTACAACTTGGTAAAGTTTAAGCATAGAATCAAAGGAGGTGGCGCGCATCAATTAAAGAAGAATTTCAGAAATTTTATTCCCTGTAACCTATGCAGAGCAGGGGTTTATTCACGTCTAAAATTGTATAATGTCAACCCAAGATTGTAACAGAAGAATTGTTTATTGTCACCCGAAAATGTTAAAGAAAAATTATTGAAATTTATTAAGCTGTCAACTAGGTAGAGGAGGGGTATATTAGCCCCCAAAATTTTAGAATTTCACCAAAAAATGTAGCTGACAAATTTTTTTTTAACCTGTCTACTAGGTATAGCAGTGGTACATCACACCTAAAAATTGGTGAATTTCACCCGAAAATGTAACAAACAAATTTGTTTTAGTTTTTTTTACCTGTCTACTAGGTATAGCAGTAGTACATCACACCCAAAAAATTGTGAATTTCACCGGAAAATGTAACTGACAAAGTAGTGAAATGACATAAAATAAAATATGTACAAATAAATATAAAAAAAATAGATTTATGAGGTGGAGTTCCATATGAAGTAGGAGTTTGATGAGGCGGTGGACGTAGCGGTGTAGGTGTAAGCGGCGGTGGAAGAGGACGAGGTAGCCAACACTGTTTTTTTTTATTAGGGTAAACTCCAAAAGAGTGAAATATCCGAAATACAAGAATGAGCAATTGCGCTGCAATATAACAATGGCTGGTTAAGGCCGATATACATGTCTATTCTGCACAAGGTACGGACAAGTACTGTAGGATCCATGCCTGGTTCATTTTAATGAATGTGAGCTTGTCCACATTGGCTGTGGACAGGCGGCTGCGCTTGTCTAGGATGACGTCCCCTGCCGTGCTAAACACACTTTCAGATAATACACTGGTTTCAGGGCAGGCCAGCACCTCTAAGGCGTAAAGGGCAAGCTCAGGCTATGTGCCCAATTTGGAGACCCAGAAGTTGAAGGGGGCAGACCCGTCATTCATTACGTGTAGGCGTGTGCACACATACTGCTCCACCATGTTGGTGAAATGCTGCCTCCTGCTAAGATTTTCCATATCAGCTGGTGGTGCTGTTGCTGACAAAGATTTTCCACATTTCGGCCATGCTAACCCTGTCTTTTGAGGTGCTGGCGGTGCCCCAACTGCATTGGCAACCTCTTCCTTGTCCTCTGCCTTCGCCTTGTGCTTCCACTATGCCCCCGCTGTCAGGTGGGAATTCCACTAGCAGCGAATCTACCAGTGTGTGCTTGTACTCGCCCATCTTACGATCATGCTCCAGTGACAGAATTAAGGACGGTACATTATCTCTGTAATGGGGATCCAGTAGCGTGGCCACCCAGTAATCAGCACAAGTTAGAATGTGGGCAACTCTGCAGTCGTTGCGGAGACACTGCAGCATGTAATCGCTCATGTGTGCCAGGCTGTCCAGAGGCAACGAAAAGATGTCCTCTGTGGGAGGTGTATCGTCTGTGTCCTCTGTATCCCCCCAGCCACGCACCAGTGATGGCCATGAGCTGGTCTGGGTGCCACCCTGCTGTGAACATGGTTCCTCCTCCTCCATGTCCTCATCCTCTACCTCGTCATCCTCGAGAACTGTGCCCTGGCTGGACAATTGTGTTCCTGGCGTTTGTGGGTGCAGGAACCCACCCTCGGAGTCACTTGGGAATGACTGGCTGGAAACCCTATGAAATGATCCCTCTTCCTCCTCCTTCTCCTATGCCACATCCTCTTCCATCATCACAAGCAGAGTTTTTTCAAGGAGGCATAGAAGCGGGATAGTTACATTGAGAACGGTGTTATCGGCACTGGCCATGTTGGTGGAGTACTCGAAACAGCGCAACAAGGAACACTGGTCTCACATGGAGGCCCAGTCATTGGTGGTGAATGTCACGCTGGACAGGATACAAGATACACAGAAGACCACCAAACAAGTGTCTAGGCAAGAAGCTGGGGATAAAAGGTCACCTCCTGACAAATCCCTACTTGCTCTCCCTAGACTTCTATACCCATGTTCAGACCCTGAAGGTGGGAATGAACGTGTCCCCATGCCTAGGCTGAAGATTCCCTAAAATCCCTAAGATGGTGAAAGGGGGAAGAGGCAGCCTGCTCCCTCAGGACCTGGAGGGGGCAGGCGTCTCTCTAACAGCCTAGACAGACAACCACAAGAAAAACAAAACCAACTTATCTTTGTTACTGAGCAGGAACAGCAAATCCTTCCTTCCTTCCTCTGAGCAAGACAGAAGCTATAACTCGCACAGGACACTGGGAGTGGGCGTAATTTAAACTCATACCAATGACCCCACCCAGTTCACCTGAAGGGAGGCGGATACAGCTCAACTCCAAAACAAAAACAAAAGGCTACACACATGCTGCTAACCTGGCAGACCTCCGCACATAACCTGAGCAGGGCATGGCAGTACTCCCTTCTACGGGTGACCTCCGGACACCCCGGTCCAACTTTATCCAGGTGGGATCTGTGAAAAGCCCTCACCAGTCGGCTGGCACTAACATCCACAGCTGGAACCCACATCCTCTCCTTAGGACCGTATTCCTTCCAGTGTACCAGGTACTGAAGGGAACCCCGAAGAACTCTTGAGTCGAGAACCCTAGAGATCTCGAACTCTAAATTTCCATCAACCAGAACAGGGGGAGGAGGCAAAGGCGATGGTTCCACTGGTTTCACACATTTTTTCAGTAAAGACCTGTGGAACACATAATGGATTCTCCAAGTCTGCAGAAGATCCAGACGAAACGCTACTAGATGAACCACCGCAGATATTTTGTAAGGTCCAATAAATCTTGGACCCAGTTTCCAAGATGGTACTCTCAGTTTAATATTTTTAGTAGATAACCACACCAGATCACCCACACACAGGTCCGGACCAGTCATACGTCTCTTGTCAGCCATTCACTTATACCTCTCACCCATCTTCTCCAAATTCACTTGGATCCTCCGCCAGATAGAAGACAAGGCAGAAGAAAATCTCTCATCCTCTGGCATCCCAGAGGAACTAGTCCCAGAAAAGGTACCAAACTGAGGATGAAAATCCTACGAGGCAAAAAATGGCAACTTACCCATGGACTCCTGCCTACGGTTATTCAAAGCAAACTCTGCTAAGGATAAGAATGAGGACCAGTCCTCCTGATTCTCAGCCACAAAGCATTTCAAGTAGGTCTCCAGGTTTTGATTAGTACACTCTGTCTGCCCATTCGACTGCGGATGAAAAGCCGAAGAGAATGAAAGTTGAATGCCAAGCCGAGAGCAGAACACCCTCCAAAACCTGGAGACAAACTGCGTGCCCCTATCAGAAACCACATCCGAGGGAATGCCATTTAATTTCACAATATTATCAACAAAAATCTGAGCAAGAGTCTTGGCATTGGGCAGACTAGCCAACGATACAAAGTGAGCCATTTTACTAAAACTGTCAACAACCACCAAAATTACTGTTTTCCCGGAGGAACTCGGCAGATCCGTAATAAAGTCCATAGACAAGTGTGTCCAAGGACGAGATGGAATAGACAAAGGAAGAAGTGAACCAGGAGGTCGAGTGTGAGCAACCTTTGACTGTGCACAGGTTTCACAAGCTGCTACGTAATCCTCAACACTCTTACGTAACCCTGGCCACCAGAACCTCTGGGACACAAGATCAAAGGTGGACTTACCACCAGGATGTCCAGCAAGGACAGTATCGTGATGTTCCTTGAATACCTTGTATCGCAGTCCATCAGGAACAAACAACCTCCCTGGGGGACAAGAATCAGGAGCCCCCTCCTGGGCTCCCAACACCTCCATCTCCAATTCGGGGTACAGAGCGGAGACCACCACCCCATCAGCCAAAATTGGAGCAGGATCCTCTGAATCACACCCACCAGGAAAACTGCGAGACAATGCATCTGCCTTGACGTTTTCAACCCCTAGGCGAAAAGTAACCAAAAAATTGAACCTGGTAAAGAACAGAGACTGTCTGGCCTGTCTAGGATTCAGACGCTTGGCAGATTGCAGGTAAGCCAAATTCTTATGATCAGTATATACCGTAACGGGATGAGACGCCCCCTCCAACCAGTGACGCCATTCCTCAAAGGCCAATTTGATGGCCAGCAATTCCCTATCTCCTACATCATAATTCCTCTCAGCGACCGAGAGCTTCTTGGGAAAAAAAGCACACAGAACCCATTTACCAGGAGATGAACCCTGCAACAGCACTGCTCCAACCCCCACCTCTGATGCATCAACCTCCACTACGAATGGCTGAGACACATCGGGCTGCACCAGAATGGGAGCAGATGCTAAACATTCCTTAATAGCCGAAAAAAGGCCTGCAATGCCTCATCCGACCAGACAGAGACGTCGACGCCCTTCTTAGTCATATCGTCTGCGCAATTCTGACACCTTGTGACCGAATTACGCAGATCAGCAACCTCTAGGGATAATCCCTGCATGCGATCAACTAGCGCATCAATTGGCTCCATCTCAAAACAGCTGAGAAATGGCAGTCTAAGTATGGGCGGGTTATAATGTCATGCTGGACAGGATACAAGATACACAGAAGACCACCAAACAAGTGTCTAGGTAAGAAGCTGGGGATAAAAGGTCACCTCCTGACAATTCCCTACCTACTCTCCCTAGACTTCTATGCCCACGTTCAGACCCTGAATGTGGGAATGAACGTGTCCCCGTGCCTAGGCTGAAGATTCCCTAAAATCCCTAAGATGGTGAAAGGGGGAAAGAGGCAGCCTGCTCCCTCAGGACCTGGAGGGGGCAGGCGTCTCTCTAACAGCCTAGACAGACAACCACAAGATAAACAAAACCAACTTATCTTTGTTACTAAGCAGGAACAGCAAATCCTTCCTTCCTTCCTCTGAGCAAGACAGAAGCTATAACCCGCACAGGACACTGGGAGTGGGTGTAATTTAAACTCATACCAACGACCCCACCTAGTGCACCTGAAGGGAGGCGGATACAGCTCAACTCCAAAACAAAAGGCTACACACGTGCTGCTAACCTGGCAGACCTCCGCACATAACCTGAGCATGGCATGACAGTGAAGTGGTGCTGTTCCGCCGAGCGACTCACCCATGCGTGCTGCAGCTGAAACTCCACTGTCGCCTGCTGCTGCTCGCACAATCTGGCCAGCATGTGCAAGGTGGAGTTCCACCTTGTGGGCATGTCGCATATGAGGCTGTGAGCGGGAAGGCCAAAGTTACGCTGCAGCACTGACAGGTGAGCAGCAGGGTGAGAACGCCGAAAGCGCGCACAGACGGCTTGCACTTTATGCAGCAGCTCTGACATATCGGGGCAATTTTTAAGGAATCTCTGCACCACCAAATTCAGCACATGCGCCAGGCAAGGGATGTGCATCAAGCCGGCTAGTCCCAGATCTGCTACGAGATTTTGCCCATTATTGCACACTACCAGGCCGGGCTTGAGGCTCACTGGCACCAACCACTCATCGGTCTGTTGTTCAAGGCCCGCCCACAGCTCCTGCGCGGTGTGGGGTTTGTCCCCCAAACAGATAAGTTTTAAAACTGCCTGCTGTCGTTTTCCCCTGGCTGTGCTGATGTTGGTGGTGAAGGTGTTACGCTGACCGGATGAGGAGTTGGTAGAGGATGAGGAAGCAGAGTAGGAGGAGGAAGCAACAGGAGGCAAACTGAAGGGCCCTGCAATCCTTGGTGGTGGAAGGACATGTGCAAAACTGCTATCCGCCTCAGGCCCAGCTGCCACTGCATTTACCCAATGTGCTGTTATTGAGATATAACATCCCTGACTGTGCTTATTGGCCCACGTATCCGTAGTGAGGTGCAGCTTGCCACAGATGGCGTTGCGCAGTGAACACCTGATTTTGTCCCCTACTTGGTTGTGCAGGGAAGGGATGGCTCGCCTGGACACGACGTACTGTGGGACAGCCACCGCCATAAGGCCTTTAAAACTCTCCGTCTCCACCAGACGGAATGACAGCATTTCAAAGGCCAGTAATTTAGAAATGCTGGCATTCAGGGCTAGTGATCGCAGGTGGGTACTTCCTCTTCCTCTCCCGTATTTGGGTGATGAAGAGCTGAACGCTTCTGTGGGACATTGTGGAGATGCTTGGTGACCCAGGTGGTGGTGTTGCTGGCAGATCCTCTGTTTGCGGGGTGGCAGGTGGCACTGTCACTCCAGAGGTGAATGAAGAGGCCGAGACTGCAGCAGAAGAGGAAGCAGGAGGAGCCAGAGACCCTTCTTGATTTTTGAGGTCTACTCCACTGCAGCTCGTGCTTTGCACTTAAATGCCTGGTCATGCAGGTTGTGCTCAGGTTGAGAACGTTTATGCCTCGCTTCAGGCTCTGATTGAACAGCAAGCAAACCACTCGTGTCTTGTCGTCAGCACATTGTCTGAAGAACTGCCACGCCAGGGAACTCCTTGGAGCCGGTTTTGGTGTGCTCGGTCCCTTGGTGCGGTGGGCAGTAGCAGGCGTACTGTCTAGGGGACGGCCACTCCGCTTTTGCACCCTGCTCCCTCTTCTGCTGTGCTGGTGGCTCTGTGCGACCACCGCCTCTTCCTCCGAACTACATAGGTCACTCGCATGACCTTGATTCCATGTGTGGTCGAGGACCTCATCGTCCTCCACATCATCTTCCACCCAGTCCTCCCCCCTGCCCTCCTTGTCGGTCTGCACACTTTCAAAAGCTACAGTAGTTGGCACCTGTGTTTCGTCATCATCCGAGACGTGCTGCAATGGTCTTCCCATGTACTCATCTTAAAACATAAGTGGTTGGGCATCGGTGCCACTTCTCTTCCACTTCTGGGGCAGGGATAGGTGGATTGTCCTGGGAAACCCTGCTAACAGAGTCATCAAAACGCAAAAGAGACTGCTGCATGGCTTGGGGCTCAGACTGCTTGGCTGATTTGCAAGGGGGTGAGGTGAAATACTGATGGACATCGGCTGCAGGATGCCAACTCTGATCTTTCAGCAGGAGACTGGGTGGGAGACAATGTGAAGGAACTGGAGGCACTGTCAGCAACCCAATCTACTATCTCCTATACTTGTTCTAGCCTCACCATTCGTAGAGCCACATTAGGCCCAACCAAATACCGCTGAAGGTTCTGTCGCACAGATCGATCACGTCCTCTCCCTGCAACAGGAGCTCCACCAGCAGCACCACGATCTAGGCCACGTCCCTGATGCGCTCATATTTCTCAAATTTAGGATCTTGCCCTAAATGGGGTTTTAACTAATAGCAGAATAGAACGACAGTATATAAAGGTTGTATCTCACACGTACAGATACAGATTAGTCAGCAATTAAAGTTTTTTGCCCAAAATGGGTGTTTTTTTAAATAACTGAAGCTGCAAAATTAACTTTTTTGCCCAAAACGGGTTTTTGTTTAATAACTGAATATGACAGCAGTATATAACCCTTGAATTTCACACGTGCTGATGCTGCAAGGGCTGTAAAATTGTGTATTTTGCAAAAAAAGGGTGTTTTTAAAAACCTTGAAAACTATGGCTGTATTTCTAGCTTAAATTACACACTGACTAATCCTGCAAATGCACCAGATGTTGTATATTGCCAAAAAAGGGTGTTTTTTTTAAAACGAGATTATTAGTGCAGTATTTCAAGCTTGGAGTTGAATGTCACAAAAGCTCAGATGAAGTGCTGGTGCACTGAGCTTGCATAAAATGGCCGCCGCCGCCCACCTAACTAACAGACGGATAAAAGTTATTTTTTTCTGTCACTGGGCTCGAGGCAGGGTAAAAAGATTGTGCACTGCACCCGCACAACTAAATGTATGTAGATATTAAATGTATGAGTCATATTAGAGTTCTGATCACAGATTCTGTCCTATTATCTCCCTGAAATCACCAGCAGCATCCTATCCCTACACTAAGCACAGCAGAGTGACGTGCAGCGCTACGTGACTCCAGCTTATATAGAGGCTGGGTCTCATGCTGCACTGGCCAATCACAGCCATGCCATTAGTAGGCATGACTTTGATGGATTCTAAGGGCACACAGTTAAACACTTGTTGATTGGCTGCTCTGCATCCTTTCAAAAAGCGCAGAGAAATCGTCGAACAACGAACCCGAACTTTTACTGAAATGTTCGGGGTCCAAAAATCCTAAGGCCTCTTTCAGACGGGCGTTGCGGGAACACACGCGATTTTTCCGCGCGAGTGCAAAACATTGTAATGCGTTTTGCACTAGCGTGAGAAAAATTACAAGTGTTTGGTACCCAAACCCGAACTTCTTCACAGAAGTTCAGGCTTGGGATCGGTGTTCTGTAGATTGTATTATTTCCCCTTATAACATGGTTATAAGGGAAAGAAATAGCATTCTGAATACAGAATGCATAGTAAAATAGCGCTAGAGGGGTTAAAAAAATTTAATAAATTTAACTCACCTTAGTCCACTTGCTCGCGTAGCCCGGCATCTCCTTCTGTCTTCATCTTAGCTTTGTTTAGCAACAGGACCTGTGGTGACGTCACTCCGGTCATCACATGATCCATCACCATGGTAAAAGATCATGTGATGACTGTGACGTCACCAAAGGTCCTTGTTGCTACACAGAGCTAAAATCAAGACAGAAGGAGATGCCGGGCTGCGCGAGCAAGTGGATTAAGGCGAGTTAAATGTTTTATTTTATTTTTTTAACCCCTCCAGCGCTATTGTACTATGCATTCTGTATTTAGAATGCTATTATTTTCCCTTATAAGCATTTTATAAGGGAAAATAATAATGATCGGGTCTCCATCCCAATCGTCTCCTAGCAACCGTGCGTGAATTGCTTGTGATTTTCACGCAACCCCATTCACTTCTATGGGGCCTGCGTTGCGTGAAAAACGCACAAAGAGGAGCATGCTGCGATTTTCACGCAACGCACAAGTGATGTGTGAAAATCACCGCTCATGTGAACAGCCCCATAGAAATGAATGGGTCAGGATTCAGTGCGGGTGCAATGCGTTCACTTCACGCAGTGCACCCGAGCGGATTACTCGTCCGTGTGAAAGGGGCCTAAAGTTCGGTACGAATCCGAACTTTACAGTTCGGGTTCGCTCAACCCTAGTCCTGACTAATATGAAATCCTAAGAATCTAAAACTTTGAACTATCTCCACGTTTCCACCATTTATGCTAATGGAATTGTGTCCCTTCCGTTTCTTTTTCCTAAAATTCAGAATCAGCTCCTTTGTTTTCTTGGTATTGAGTATGAGGTTGTTGTTCTTACTCCATCTCTCTAGGTTCTCAACCTCTTTCCTATAGGCTGTTTCATCATTGTTGGAGATTAGGTCTATCACGGTCGTGTCATCTGCAAATTTTATAATGGTATTGTGAATAGGTTTGCAGTGATTTGTGAAGAGGGAGTAAAGGAGAGGGCTTAACACACAGCCTTGTGGTACCCCAGTGTTTAGTGTTAAGGATGAAGAGAAGTGCTTGCCCATGCTTACGATTTGTGGTCTTTTTGTAAGAAAATCCAGTATCCAGTTGCACAGGTGTGAGCTGAGACCCAAGTTGTTCAGTTTCGTTGCCAACTTGTTGGGAGGGATGGTGTTAAAGGCCGAGCTGTAATCAATGAACAGCATCCGCACATAGCTGTCTCTCTGCTCCAGGTGTGAGTGCGGTGTGAAGGGCAAGTGAAACAGCATCCTCGGCCGACCTATGTGCTCTGTGAGCAAACTGGTATTGGTCCATGGAGGTGCAGATCTTGCTCTTCATAGGGCTGAGGACAAGTTGTTCAAAGCACCTAATACCAATAGGAATGAGAGCCATCGGGCGATAATCACTTAACCCCTTAAGGATCGGGCTCATTTTCACCTTAAGGACCAGGCAATTTTTTGCAAATCTGACCAGTGTCACTTTTTGTGTGAACTAGACATTAAGCCCGTTTTAAAAACAGGCGCTAGAACAGTAGTGCTGGCACTGTGATGGGGGATCTGTGGATGGCACTGTTATGGGGGGGGGGAATCTGTGGATGGCACTGTTATGGGGGATCTGTGGATGGCACTGTTATGGGGGCATCTATGAATGGTACTGTTATGGGGATCTGTGGATGGCACTGTTATGGAGGGTATCTGTGGATGGCACACTGTTATGGGGGTATCTGTGAATGGTACTGTTATTGGGGGATCTGTGGATGGCACTGTTATGGGGGATCTGTGGATGGCACAGTTATGGGGGGATCTGTGGATGGCACTGTTATAGGGGGATCTGTGGATGGCACTGTTATGGGGGGATCTGTGGATGGCACTGTTATGGGGGGGATCTGTGGATGGCACTGTTATGGGGGGATCTGTGGATGGCACTGTTATGGGGGGATCTGTGGATGGCACTGTTATGGGGGATCTGTAGATGAAACTGTTATGGGGGGATCTGTGGATGGCACTGTTATGGGGGGACCTGTGGATGGCACCGTTATGGGGGGATCTGTGGATGACACTTTTATGAGGGGTCTGTGGATGACGCACTGTTATGCAGTTGTAAACTGATCCGTCCCCCATTGACTTTCAATGTAAAGTCAGGAGTCCCTATTTTAGGCTACTTTCACACCTGCGCTAAGTGCGGATCCGTCTGGTATCTGCACAGACGGGTCCGCACCTATAAATGTAAATGATGGTATCCGTTCAGTGTGTATCCGTCTGCAAAACTCAGATCCGACAGTATATTCTAACACAGAGGCGTTCCCATGGTGATGGGGACGCTTCAAGCTAGAATATACTAAGAACTGTGTACATAACTGCCCCCTACTGCCTGGCAGCACCCGATCTCTTACAGGGGGCTGTGATCCGCACAATTAACCCCTCAGGTGCCGCACCTCCATGGTTAATTGTGCGGATCTCAGCCCCCTGATCGGGTGCTGCCAGGCAGCAGGGGGCCAGAATCCCCCTCCCTACCCAGTATTAAAATCATTAGTGGCCAGTGCGCCCTCCCTCCCTCCCCAGTATTAAAAGCATTGGTGGCCAGTGCGGCCCCCCCCTCCCTCCCCAGTATTAAAAGCATTGGTGGCCAGTGCGGTCCCCCCTCCCTCCCCAGTATTAAAAGCATTGGTGGCGCATTGGTGGCCAGTGCGGCCCCCCCCTCCCTCCCCAGTATTAAAAGCATTGGTGGCCGGTGCGCCCCCCCCCCCCTCCTGGCACTGGCCACCAATGAATTTAATACTGGGGAGGGGAGGCGGGGGGCCGCACTGACCATCAATTAATTGAATACAGGGGAGGGGGGTCCGCACTGGCAACCAATTAATTTAATACTAGGTAGGAAGGGGGGTCTGGCCCCCTGCTGCCTGGCAGCACCCGATCAGGGGCTGAGATTCGCACAATTAACCCCTCAGGTGCGGCACCTGAGGGGTTAATTGTGCGGATCACAGCCCCCTGTAAGAGATCGGGTGCTGCCAGGCAGAAGTTATGGACACAGTTCTTAGTATATTCTAACTTGAAGCGTCCCCATCACTATGGGAACGCTTCTGTGTTAGAATATACTGTCGGATCTGAGTTTTCACATCTAACTCAAATCCGATGGTATATTCTAACATAGAGGCGTTCCCATGGAGATGGGGACGATTTAAGTTAAAATATACCATCGGATTGGAGAAAACCCTGATCCGATGGTATATAATCGTGCTGTGTGTGTGGAGTGTGTGCTAATTGGTTTGTGCGCTGCGCATGCACACTTAACAAATTGGCACACACGCACGGACGCGCACGTACACAGGGCTTTTATTAGTATAGATAACTTTAAAGAGGACCTTTCATCGATTATTACACTGTGAACTAAGTATACAGACATGGAGAGCGGCGCCTGGGGATCTCACTGCACTTACTATTATCCCCGGGCGCTGCTCCGTTCTCCTGCTATGCCCTCTGGTATCTCTTCTCAGTAAGTTATAGTAGGCAGAGTCTGCCCTTGTTCTTCTGTAGCGCTGGCCAATCGAATTTCAGAGCTCACAGCCTGGGAGAAAATAACCTCCCAGGCTGTGAGCTCTGCGCTGCAATTGGCCAGCACTAGAGTAGTACAAGGGCAAACTCCGCCTACCATAACTTAGTGACTGAAATCTCCGCCTACTATAACTTAGTGAGCGGAGATACCGGAGGGCATAGCAGGAGAACGGAGCGGCGCCCAGGGATAATAGCAAGTGCAGTGAGATCCCCGGGCGCCGCTCTCCATGTCTGTATACTTAGTTCACATTGTAATAATCGGTGAAAGGTCCTCTTTAAAAGGCTTTTACTTATCCAGGCCATTCTGAGATAGTTTTTTGTCACACATTGTACTTCATGACACTGGTAAAATGTAAAAAAAAAAAAAATATTTGTAAAAAATACCAAATTTACCAAAAATTAGTTTAGAAATAAGTTTCTCTACTTCAATAATTTTCTACTTCTTTACAATTTCTCTACTTCTATAATACATAGTAATACCTCCAAAAATAGTTATTAATTTACATTCCCCATATGTCTATTTCATGTTTGGATCATTTTGGGAATGCCATTAAATTTTTTGGGGACGTTACAAAGATTAGAAGTTTAGAAGCAAATCTTAAAATTTTTCAGAAATTTTGCAAAACCCACTTTTTAAAAGGACCAGCTTTAGGTCTGAAGTCACTTTGTGAGGCTTGAATAATAGAAACCACCCATAAATGGCTCCATTTTAGAAACTACACCCCTTAAGGTATTCAAAACTGATTTTAAAAACTTTGTTAACCCTTTAGGTGTTCCACAAGAGTTAATGGAAAATGGAGATAAAATTTCAGAATTTAAATTTTTTGACAAATTTTCCATTTTAATCCATTTTTTCCAGTAACAAAGAAAGGGTTAACAGCCAATCAAAAATTAATATTTATTGCCCTGATTCTGTAGTTTGCATATGTGGTCGTAAAACAGCTGTACGGGCACACAGCAGGCGGGCACAGAAGGAGGGGAACGCCATATAGTTTTTGGAAGGCAGATTTTGCTGGACTGGTTTATTTACACCATGTCCCATGTCCAAAATAGTACTAAGAAAACTGCCACCTTATCCCGTAGTTTCCAAAATGGTGTAACTTTTTGGGAGTTTCTACTCTAGGGTTGAATCAGGGGGGCTTCTATCTTAGGGTAAATATGATTTTTGGTTGCTCTATATCACTTTTTTTGAGGCACGGTAACAAAAAATTGAAATTATGAAATTTCATCTCCATTTGCCAATAACTCTTGTGGCACATAAAGGGTTAACAAGGTTTGTAAAATCAGTTTTGAATACCTTGAGAGGTGTAGTTTCTTAGATGGAGTCACTTTTTTGGAGTTTCTACTCTAGTGGTACATCAGGGAGGCTTCAAATGGGACATGGTGTAAAAAAAAAAAATCTGTCCAGCAAAATCTGCCTTCCAAAAACCATATGGTGTTCCCTTCCTTCTGTGCCCTACCGTTTGGCCATACAGCAGTTTATGACCACATATAGGGTGTTTCTGCAAAACTACAGAATCAGGGCAATAAATATTGAGTTTTGTTTGGCTGTTAACCCTTGCTTCGTTACTAGAAAAATGGAAAATTGCTGTTTTGGGACCGATTTTGTTGTTATTTACATTGTTGAACTGACAGGTTAGATCGTGTGCTATTTCTATAGAGCAGGTTGTTATGGACGTGACAATACCAAATATGACTACTTTTGGGGGGGTTTTGTTTCAGTTTTTCATAATAAAGGATTTTCTCCACATTCTGAAAGCCATATTTTTTAGGTGACTGTGTTTTGTAGGGGCTCATTTTTTGCGGGATGAGATGTTGTTTGATTGGCACTATCTTGGGTGCATATAACATTTTGGTTGCTTGCTATTACACTTTTAGTGCTGTAAAGTGACAAAAATGGCTTTTCACACAGTATTTATATTATTATTTTTGCTGTGTTCACCTCAGGGGTTAGGTCATATGTTATTTTTATAGAGCAGTTTTTTACGGACACGGCGATACCTAATATATATTTTACACAAAAATCATGTTTTAGTGTATCCATAGTCTGAGAGCCATATTTTTTTTACATTTTGGTCAATTGTCTCATGTAGGGGCAAATTTTTTGCGGGATGAGGTGCCAATTTGATTGGTACCATTTTGGCGTACATACGACTTTCTTGATCATTTTTATTACCTTTTTGGGGAAGTAAGGTGAGCAAAATTTTTATTTCATCATAGTTTTTATTTTTTGGGAGTTCACCGTGCGGGGAAAGTAACATGGCCGTTTCATAGATCAGGTCATTACGGACGCGGTGATATCGCGTTATACTGCGATTTATCAATATATAGTGCTCATTCAAAAAACGCACTTTTATCATATGTAAATTACCTCTCTACCAGCAAGTAGGGCGGCTACTTGCTGGTAGCAGCCGCATCCTCCTTTCAAATCAACGCCCCCTCCTCCTGTTGATTGACAGGGCAAGCGAACGCTCTCATCCTCTGGCTGGCCCTGTCTGCATTCTAAATCTCGCGCCTGCACCGTACCGGTCTTCAGTCGGCGCAAGCGCACATATACACCTCAGTGCGCCTGCGCCGGGTGTATATGTGACATCATCGGTGCAGGCGCATTGTGGAAGGAGCAGCCGAGCGAGCGTCTTCCTCCCAGAGCACCTGCGCCGACTGAAGACCGTTATAGCGCAGGCGCGAGATTTAGAAGGCAGACAGGGCTAGCCAGAGGACGAGAGCGTTCGCTGGCCCTGTCAATCAACAGGAGGAGGGGGCGTTTATTTGAAAGGAGGATGCGGCTGCTACCAGCAAGTAGCCGCCCTACTTGCTGGTAGAGAGGTCATTTACATATTATAAAAGTGCATTTTTTGAAGAAACTACAGAACAAAAAAGTGTATAAGCACTATATATTGATAAATCATTGATAAATGATTTTAAGTCGCCCAAAAATGAAAAATGACTTTAGGGGGGTGACAGAAGCCCTTTAACCCCTTCCATACCACGGCATGGAAGGGGTTAAACGGCTGACATCTGTACGCCCTGTGTTCCCAAGAGGTTAAGGTCTTCACCCCTGCCTGTTTTGGAATTGGGACAATATCAAGTCTTCAATTATAAAACTTTAAAAATCCAGAGCTGTTGGGACATACAAAGAAGAAAATTACCAGTGGGTGAATCCTTGGTTAATTCATGTGAGATGAGTGAACCACATGACTTCTACAAATACAGGGGTGGCGTGGACCCCACTTGTTGGATTTATCTACAGGTACATTTTGGTCAGGGTGTGCAGATTAAGATGATATTTTTTTTTAGGAGGACAAGTAATTGCTTCTATGTAATGAGGCACTCCTCACCTGGGTCACTTGTTGGTAGAACTTGCACATTACTGATGAAACCCAGTAAGAGCTGACGGTTTCTTGACAAGCTCATATTTAACATTTTTAATGTTACAAATACTTATGAAAGGTAGAACAGACCGAGGCTGGAATAGGTAGAGAGTTTTCTTTTTATATCAGGTCCTATAGTTTTTTATTTAATTTGGGGAGCTCTCACAGTGGTCTCAATCATCACTCTGAGCCCTTGGCCACCTCCGATAACTCAAAGCAAGGCGCTGTTTTATCTCCCTGTAAAAAGGAGTGTCCGACAGAATAAAGCCCAGATAGCAACACTAATTACCATAAAAACACGTAAGGGAGGTCATGAAAGAGCTAAGCATGGAGAAGGCTTCTCTCTGTGAGTTTTATGATGTGTAACAAGAGCCAATTTCTGGTTAAAACATTTCCCGCATTCTGAACATGAAAATGGCTTCGCTCCTGTGTGATTTCTCAGATGTACAACAAGAGCCCATTTCTGATAAAAACATTTCTCACATTCTAAACATAAAAATGGCTTCTCTCCTGTGTGATTTCTCAGATGTACAACAAGAGCTGATTTCTGGTTAAAACATTTCCCACATTCTGAACATGAAAATGGCTTCTCTCCTGTGTGATTTCTCAGATGTACAACAAGAGCCCATTTCTGATAAAAACATTTCCCACATTCTGAGCATGAAAATGGCTTCTCTCCTGTGTGAACTCTCTGATGTATAATAAGAGCCGATTTCTGATAAAAACATTTCCCACATTCTGAGCATGAAAATGGCTTCTCCCCTGTGTGAACTCTCTGATGTATAATAAGAGCCGATTTATGCTTAAAACATTTCCCACATTCTGAGCATGAAAATGGCTTCTCTCCTGTGTGAATTCTCTGATGTGTAACAAGAGCTGATTTTTGCTTAAAACATTTCCCACATTATGAGCATGAAAACGGCTTCTCTCCTGTGTGAATTCTCTGATGTGTAACAATAGCCGATTTACACTTAAAACATTTACCACATTCTGAACATGAAAAAGGCTTCTCCCCTGTTTGAATTCTCTGATGTGTAACAGTATGTGATTTAAGCTTAAAATATTTCCCACATTCTGAGCATAAAAATGGCGTCTCTCCTGTGTGACTTCTCTGATGTGTAACAATCTTAGATTTAAATCTAAAACATTTTCCACATTCTGAACATGAAAACGTCTTCTCTCTTTCATGAGCTGTTGGATGTTTAACATCTTTTCTGTGACTTTTATTCTGTGTTACAGTTTGTGATAAATCAGAAGATCGGACCTGTTTAAAAGAATCAAATGATGCATTGTTGCTGTGATTAGATAAGGGTATATCTTGGATATTGGCATGCTCTTCATATATATCTTGTATGATACCACGATCGTCTACTTCAAAAGCTGAAGATACCAGAGGTTTCTCTAAGTTCCTGGTACAGTCATCTGCCAAGAATAAAAGACATTTTATTATTGATGAATAATATACCAAAATATTCTATTGAAATTGTATTGCATTTCAATATAAAAATCCACAGAAAGGTATGGCACAAAATACAAGAATTAACTGACTAAACACTAGTGTCCAAAAAGATCACGATCTAATAGTAGACCGAGAGGCATAACTAGGCCAGGTTGGCCCCCACCTTGAGCAACTTCCCTGCAACCTCCACCCAATCAGTCATTTAAATACATATAAATAAAACATTCCCTAGCGCTGGACAAGAGGCGTTTAATGTCCCCTTAGTGCCCACACCATAGTTATCTCCCCTAAGAGTCCTTTTCACAGTAGAAATCTCCTGTTTATTGCCCTCTGGAGAATGCCCCTTTGATGTCTCCAAACAGTAGTAATCCCCCCTTAGTTCCCCCACACAGTAGTTATTCCCCTTACAATAATGCTTCCCCTTAGTGGCACCACACAGTAGTTATGCCCCCTTTGTCCTGTCCCTTACAGTAGTGAAGCTCCTTATACTGTTTATACTTTGAATAAAATTAATAAAGTAATACCGAGCACATCATGCTCCTCCCAGCAGCAGACGTGATGTGAGGAAGTCATCTCTCCTGCTGAGCTGAGGAGAGCGCACAGGCCGGGGGATTATCTCTGGTCTGTGCGCTCTCCCTCTCAGCCCAGCAGGTACAATGACTTCACTGTATCACACCTGCTGCTGGGGAGAGTTCAGGTCGGGGAATGAGACCTGGGCTATAATGGATGACAGATACAGCAGCTGGACTCGGAGGGAGGGAGGAGAGTGGAATGGACAGTAGGAAGCACAGTCCTGTCACTCTCACAAACTGGATGGCACGCTCCATAAAATCTTCCTTTTTTTCGTGGATTAATATTAAGTGCCTTCATATCTAAACACCATCCAATGATAATGAAAAATCTATCACTACAGATTAACTATTTCTTGAAATTAATTTCAGGTGTAATTCTGATGAATCAATCAGAAGAGTCAATTAGGGAATGTTAAATAATATGTGATCCAGTATTACTTGGTATTTAATGTAGAAGATTTATTATACTGTACACTGACACCATTTATACTGATACAAAAGGGCGATGGAAAGTCCCATCAGATACCAACGGCCGTCTGACCAATGATTGCTCATAAAATCTGTCAGATAATCTGTTGGTGTAAATGCACCTTTTGATATAAACAGCAGATCTTGATGATTGGCTTGCCCAAATGCATTCAGCATGGCAGAACATTTCTCGGACAATCATTAACCCCTTAGTGACCAGTGTTGGGCCTTACTGACCAAGGGTTTTTCTTCCTTTTTTCATTGTCTCGTTCCAAGAGCTATACATTTTTTATTTTTCTTTCTATTGAGTTGTGTGAGGGCTTGTTTTTGTGCGGGACGATTTTGATTTTTTTATTGGTATTATTTTGGAGCAAATGGCGCTTTTTGATCGCTTGTTATCAAGTTTTTTCGGTGGCAACTAAGAATAAATTAGCAATTCTTTTTTATTTATTTATTTTTTACGGCGTCCACTGTAGGGGATAATTTATGTGATATGTATGTAGTCCAGGTCTTTACAGATGCGGGAATACCAAACATATGGGGAAGTTGTTTTTTTTTGCAATTTTTTCATTTAAAAGATTCTTTTCCACCCCCCTCCACCCCACTTAATAGTCCCACAAGGGGACTATAACAGACAGCTTTTGATTGATTTTAAAATGCAATACATTATCCCTATAGTGCATTGCATTTTAATGTCAGTGCTATTCTGATATTAGTAACATAGTACATAACATAGTACATAAGGCCGAAAAAAGACATCTGTCCATCCAGTTCGGCCTGTTATCCTGCAAGTTGATCCAGAGGAAGGCAAAAAAAAACCTGTGAGGTAGAAGCCAATTTTCCCCACTTTAGGGGAATAAAAAATCCCTTCCCGACTCCAATCAGGCAATCAGAATAACTCCCTGGATCAACGACCCCTCTCTAGTAGCTATAGCCTGTAATATTATTACGCTCCAGAAATACATCCAGGCCCCTCTTGAATTCCTTTATTGTACTCACCATCACCACCTCCTCAGGCAGAGAGTTCCATAGTCTCACTGCTCTTACCGTAAAAATCCTCTTCTATGTTTGTGTACAAACCTTCTTTCCTCCAGATGCAGAGAATGTCCCCTCGTCACAGTCCTGGGGACAAATAGATGATGGGAGAGATCTCTGTACTGACCCCTGATATATTTATACATGGTAATTAGATCTCCCCTCAGTCGTGAATAACCCTAATTTTGATCATCTTTCAGGGTACTGTAGTTGCCCCATTCCAGTTATTACTTTAGTTGCCCTCCTCTGGACCCTCTCCAGCTCTGCTATGTCTGCCTTGTTTACAAGAGCCCAGAACTGTACACAGTACTCCATGTGTGTTCTGACTAGTGATTTGTAAAGTGGTAGGACTATGTTCTTATCACGGGCATCTGTGCCCCTTCTGATGCAACCGATTATCTTATTGGCCTTGGCAGCAGCTGCCTGACACTAGTTTTTGCAGCTTAGTTTGCTGATTATTAAAATTCCTAGATCCTTTTCCATGTCAGTGTTACCGAGTGTTTTACTTTTTAGTATGTACTGGTGACTTGCAGTATTCCTTCCCATGTGCATAACTTTACATTTGTCAGTGTTAAACCTCATCTTATCTGCCCAAACCTCCAATCTATCCAGATCCCTCTGCAGTAGTATACTGTCCTCATCAGTGTAAATTACTTTACATAGAAAAAGAGGCTTCAGCACCAAGCATGGACGTAAAAGAAATTCCCAATCTTTATTCAGCAATATTCCATATGTACAGCAATCAGTGGCACAGGCTCCCGCTTAATCCCAGGAAATCAACGCGTTTCGAACACAAGTGTTCTTAGTCATGACTAAGAACACTTGTGTTCGAAACGCGTTGATTTCCTGGGATTAAGCGGGAGCCTGTGCCACTGATTGCTGTACATATGGAATATTGCTGAATAAAGATTGGGAATTTATTTTACGTCCATGCTTGGTGCTGAAGCCTCTTTTTCTATTTGAATCTACTACACGGACTGACTTGGGTCCGCCTCATGCACAGCTACATTGGACATCTGAGGTGAGCTGGCTTTTCTTCCTTTGCCTAAATTACTTTACACAGTTTAGTGTCATCTGCGAAAATTGATACTTTACTATGCAAGCCTTCTACAAGATCATTAATAAATATATTGAGAATATAAAAGAATAGGGCTCAATACTGACCCCTGAGGTACCCCACTAGTGACAGTGACCCAATCTGAGTGTGTACCGTTAATAACCACCCTCTGTTTTCTATCATTGAGCCAGTTACTTACCCACATACAGATGTTTTCTCCCAGTCCGAGTGTTGTGGTACAGTGTCAAATGCTTTGGAGAAGTCCAGATATACAACATCCATTGATTCGCCACTGTCAAGTCTAGAACTTACCTCCGCATAGAAACTGATTAAATTAGTCCTACATGACCGATCCCTCATGAAGCCATGCTGATATGGCGTTATTTGCTTATTTCCGTTGAGATGCTCTAAGCATCTCTCAGAAAACCTTCAAACAGTTTACTCACAACAGATGTTAAACTTACCGGCCTATAGTTTCCAGGCTCTGTTTTTGAACCCTTTTTGAATATTGGCACCACATTGACCAGCAAGCTGCGCCAGAGAGGGTAGCCTGCTATAAACTACTCAAGGCTGGTCTTGGGCCTACATGAGACCCCAGCCAGCCTTCACACACATCGGCACTCCGCAAATCGCATTTACGGGGTGCCACTGGGAGACATAGGGAGTCCGCTACCTCTGTCAGCACTTTACATGCGGCAGGCACCATTGCCCGCAGCATGTAAAGTATTAAACAGCCCGGATCAGCACTCCTGCCAGTCCGAGCTGTTAGAGCCGGGCCGCGGCTCTCATGTTGACAACGGTCCATGAGCAAATCAAAGGTTCTGTAGTTGTCAATTATCTAAAGAATGGCTGACAATTGTCCAGTAGGTGGTACATGGCTAGTGGGGCAGGAAAATGCTGGAAAATCCCAACATTCCAGCTGCTTATATCAGTCTTCAGGAGTTCACTGAAAATTGCTAGAAAACCATGAGGAACAACCAAAAAGATGTGTCCAAGCCATATTCTAGACAATGCTAGGACTGGCTGTTAACGAGGAAGGAAGGAAGAAGCATAATAAAGAAGGAGAAGAGAAAAGTGCTACAGAAGAGGAAACCTGGTGGGGCCAGAGCAAAGACAGGGACTGGAGAGACATGAGAAGACCTTTGTATAGTAACTTCACTGTACTGTAGAGGGATTGGAATTTGTGGTTTAGTTACCAAATGGTCTTGGGAGTAACTTTATTATTATTATTAGTAATTATTATTGTGTAAAAGTCTCTCCGTATGTGATATTTATTTTTGTTCCTTTATACTTTCATATATACTCATCAATAATAATAATAATAATTGTAATGTCAATATTCCCACATTGCACAATATATCTATTTTTTTTATCAGTAGAATCTTAGAGACCTCTCTGCTTTACTTAGTGGTCACTACTCACCTGGGCGGTTATCTGTAGGAATGTCCTCTGTACTCTGCTCATCGCCCCTCACACAGGGCCGGCCTTAGGCCTTTAGGCGCCCTGTGCGAGAAAGCTTTACAGCGCCCCATAGTGACCACGCCCCTCAGTAACCACGCCCCTCAGTAACCACACCCCTCAGTAACCACACCCTTTCAGTGGTCACACCCATTTCTCCAATATCGGCTCCATTTAAAACCTTCCATTCCGTTAAGTCCCCAAAAAACATCAGGAGGGTGGCGATGTCTGTCCTCTCTGTATGAGCCTGGAAAATACACAGTTGAGCACCATAGTAGTCCTCACAGACTCTGCGTATACGTGATTTATAAGAATTGTGCAGCGTCCAGGAGGTAATGGGCAATGGTTTGGACAGGACGTTCTGCAGTGCAGCACCTTACCAATTCTGCTGACAATAGAGATAGGGTAGTGGTAGAAGGGGACAGGTAAAGGTAGATTTGGTGAGATGTTAGGTAGAGGAGAAGAAAACAGGTCTGTGCAGTGTCAGACAATACGTGACGGGTAGTTTTACATCATGACCGTTCTAACTCCTGCTAGAGCCACTGGTCACTACAGTGTGTGTCACCATGGGCAGCCTATGATGGAGTGACCGATCGCTCATCATTATACCATTGTATGGAAGGTCTGAGGCATTGGCCAGGGCAGTATCTATGTCAACGGCTTCTGCGAGTTATAGCAGATACCTGCAGCTCCTGAATCCGCCTCTGGATAGCTTCCAGGCTGCTGCTTAGAAAATGAAGGAAACCAAGAGAGGTGAGGGCCTGAGCAGATGGACGGGCCGAGAGAGAGAGAGACAGGAGGAATAGAAAGTGAGAGTGAAAATAACCATAGGGAGCAGTGGTGAGCATGCACGACCTGTGACAGTAAGGACCTCTATGTATCTGCAGCACCGCATGCACGGCTCATCCTCTCACCTGAGGGGGTAGGATACCATCTTGCTTCCTCCAGGAGATTGTTGGAGTGGGGCTGCCTAGCGCTCTACAGTACAGCCGGGCGGTGTCCCCTTCTCTGACCTCTGTCCGCTCTGGGCTCACCTGGACGTCTGTCAAATTTCCACCTGCTAGCAAAGGAGACGTCATTTAAATTCCCATAAAATATTAGGTAATAGCCCCCTCCCCTTTTCTTAGAGGCCTGGCAATCATAAAACCATACTATACATCTGCTGTCTGTGGACACTGAGGAGTCTCTGTTTTGGCTGCTGCTGGCTGGCGCTCTGGCTCTCTCCACCTCCTTCTTCTCTCTGCCTGTGCGGCAGCTGAGGCCTGCGTCACACTCCAGCAGCCACTGGTCTGCTCTGTTAAATAGACAGGCAGGCCAGGCAGCAGAGCGGAGCGCAGAGCAGGCACGGGCCCCGCCCCCTCCTCACTCAGTCTCTTAGTCCCGACTGTGACGGTGTCACGGTGACTTCATGTTCATGCTGTTAGATGGCCGGCGGGCCGCGGCGGCAACAAAATATAGTAGTACTAGTAAGTAGTAGTAGACTTCACTTAGAGTTCGGCGGGCTGCGTCGGCCGCCCGGCGCCCCTGTTGCTATGGCGCCCTGTGCGGCCGCACAGCCCGCACACCCCAAAGGCCGGCCCTGCCACCTCACATATGTCTCTGTAGGATTAATATTGTTCAGATCTTCACCCGGATTCACAAGCTGTGAAAGAAATATTGTAGAAGTCATCAGACGGTTGGAGAAGTCGTGTGGAAGCTTTTATATGACCTGAAAAGACGACCAAAAATGACCGGACAGCAGGAGTTATCTGACCCAAATATCTGCAGGTCTCCTGTATAAATCCAATCTGATTGCTTCATTATTCCAACCAGTTTGCAATGCAGGGAGAGGAGCCCTTATATTCCATCCCTAACATTACATTGTGTGTATAGAACATTACATTGTTTGTGCACCTGTTGCCCTTGCTGGCCGCCCTAGGGCTGTGAAGACGGTAAGCCAAAGTTCTTTCGGTCCGTGGCTTATTTACCTCCTCGGAATGGGCATAATCATCTGCTCTGCTGCAGCCAATGACTGGATTCAGGGGTACAACATCCACAAGAAACACATCACCACTGAAGTCAGTCATTGGCTGCAGTAAAGCAGGTGACCATGTCTGTGCCGGCGAGGGTGAAAACAACATTTACTGGATGATGGACACACAGTTGCTGGCACACATAACCAGAGCTGAGGGTAGCAGGTACGTATGACTCTATCCATAGTAGAGGCTGCGGACACATGTGAAAAAAGTTACTTATTCCTGAACAAACCCTTTCATGCTGTCTTCCTGTTCTGTCTACCAGTTTTGGGATGACTGCAGGCATGAAGATACTGAACCTAGTACAGGTCCTTCTAAAAAAATTAGCATATTGTGATAAAGTTCATTATTTTCTGTAATGTACTGATAAACATTAGACTTTCATATATTTTAGATTCATTACACACCAACTGAAGTAGTTCAAGCCTTTTATTGTTTTAATATTGATGATTTTGGCATACAGCTCATAAAAACCAAAATTTCCTATCTAAAAAAATTAGCATATTTCATCCGACCAATAAAAGAAAAGTGTTTTTAATACAAAAAAAGTCAACCTTCAAATAATTATGTTCAGTTATGCACTCAATACTTGGTCGGGAATCCTTTTGCAGAAATTACTGCTTCAATTCGGCGTGGCATGGAGGCAATCAGCCTGTGGCACTGCTGAGGTGTTATGGAGGCCCAGGATGCTTCGATAGCGGCCTTAAGCTCATCCAGAGTGTTGGGTCTTGCGTCTCTCAACTTTCTCTTCCCAATATCCCACAGATTCTCTATGGGGTTTAGGTCAGGAGAGTTGGCAGGCCAATTGAGCACAGTAATATCATGGTCAGTAAACCATTTACCAGTGGTTTTGGCACTGTGAGCAGGTGCCAGGTCGTGCTGAAAAATGAAATCTTCATCTCCATAAAGCTTTTCAGCAGATGGAAGCATGAAGTGCTCCAAAATCTCCTGATAGCTAGCTGCATTGACCCTGCCCTTGATAAAACACAGTGGACCAACACCAGCAGCTGACATGGCACCCCAGACCATCACTGACTGTGGGTACTTGACACTGGACTTCAGGCATTTTGGCATTTCCCTCTCCCCAGTCTTCCTCCAGACTCTGGCACCTTAATTTCCGAATGACATGCAACAGTCCAGTGCTGCTTCTCTGTAGCCCAGGTCAGGCGGTTCTGCCGCTGTTTCTGGTTCAAAAGTGGCTTGACCTGGGGAATGCGGCACCTGTAGCCCATTTCCTGCACACGCCTGTACACGGTGGCTCTGGATGTTTCTACTCCAGACTCGGTCCACTGCTTCCGCAGGTCCCCCAAGGTCTGGAATCGGTCCTTCTCCACAATCCTTCTCAGGGTCCGGTCACCTCTTCTCCTTGTGCAGCGTTTTCTGCTACACTTTTTCCTTCCCACAGACTTCCCACTGAGGTGCCTTGATACAGCACTCTGGGAACAGCCTATTCATTCAGAAATTTCTTTCTGTGTCTTACCCTCTTGCTTGAGGGTGTCAATGATGGCCTTCTGGACAGCAGTCAGGTCGGCAGTCTTACCCATGATTGCGGTTTTAAGTAATGAACCAGGCTGGGAGTTTTTAAAAGCCTCAGGAATATTTTGCAGGTGTTTAGAGTTAATTAGTTGATTCAGATGATTAGGTTAATAGCTCGTTTAGAGAACCTTTTCATGATATGCTAATTTTTTTAGATAGGAATTTGGGGTTTTCATGAGCTGTATGCCAAAATCATCAATATTAAAACAATAAAAGGCTTGAACTACTTCAGTTGGTGTGTAATGAATCTAAAATAGATGAAAGTCTAATGTTTATCAGTACATTACAGAAAATAATGAACTTTATCACAATATGCTAATTTTCTGAGAAGGACCTGTATAAGAGACAGGAGAGAACACAGGAGAGGTGAGAACTGATTATCTATCACCACTAGAACACCCTTCTTATCACTGTTTATAGTAAAAGGACAAGAGAGGTGAGAACTGATTACGATTATATTATATGATTATTACTATTATTAGTACCTTTCAAAAGCCACTGTACTTTTTATTAACAAATGCTGCAAGACTAGACTTATCACATGCATCATTCAGGGAGCATGTGTTATTTCTCCCAAACACAAAGCAGCAACAATGTTCCTGCAGTGGTCTCTGACCACCTTGCCCAGTTGGAGTTAGGTGACGAGACAGCCAGCGCGGTTGTTTGTTGCTTGATGCACTTTAGAAAGTATTTGGCTATGTGGCTTCTATCACCCAGGGAGATCAGCTCTAAAACGGCATGTCAACGCTTCACATGATAGGAAGAAGAGGGAGAGGGAGCGATGTCCTGCCCTGCATCTGTTTGGGACAGGAGGATATCCATGGAGAAGGCCGATAAGTGCCTCGTGTCGGAACAAACGTGGAGGTGTCAATAGGACCTGGCCTTCTTGCTACAGTGCTGACTCGCTGCAAAAAACATCGATCTAATGGGCTGTGAAAGGCATGAACTGTTCCAGTCCGTAACCGTTGCTCCAGGTGTCCATTGTGTGCACTGTGCTGCACAGCTAGAATTGCAAGGAGTGGCCTACATTCACCGTCATGTGAGAGTACAATACAGGGATGGCTTTTTTTTTTTTATGCCAGCTAGATAACTTCTAGTGAGGCTGAATGCTATTAGCCCCCTAAAGGCAACAGAATCCACAAAGTGGTACCACAGAGACTGCACCACCAGCAACTTGTGCAAGCAGAGTTGTTTCTTGGCCACACATTCCATTATCGATAGCTGATGGTGGGACAGAATAGGAGACATAGTCTAAGCAGGAGAAGCAGTAACTGATGGTGACTTGGACACAGTACTGCATATGAATGCCGCCTGGCTGCCACAAAGGAGACCGGGGGAGAAGGAGGACACTCTTGTTGTGGTAGCTGGCAGACACCTCTGTCACTCCCATGTCTTATTGTAATCTGGCAGATCTTGCACAGGGCATTGCTTTTGTTTTCCAGCACCGTGGAGAAGAACTGCCGGACATGAGATACTCCACACAAAGCTAGCTGCAGGCGAGCTTGTTTTAGGTCTGGCATGTTTTCAGCCTGCGACCACAGTATCATCAGCATATGGTCCTGGCAGGTTTTGGGAGGTTCTAACTGTATGTTGCCTTCACTCTGTATTGCTGGCACTGCCACCATCCTCTTCCTCTGATGTTACCTTCTTCTCAGCACTGTGATCTAGCTCCCAGATAATGTCCAACACACAATCATTGTAATAGTCCTCAACCTCCCGCCATGAAAACTGTGATATGTCATCATGGGCTTCCTAGCCCCCTCCAGATTACCTGCTTTATACTTGCCCTGAGTTCCACTGCTGCTACCACTGCCTCTGCCACCACCAGTGTAGCTACAGGTGCCAGCCACTACTCCTACCACCACAAGCACAGCTATGCATGGGGTGCCCCTTCTCCCCGGAATCTTCTCCTCATGGTAGTCTAAATGCTGAGCCATCCAGTCCACAATTCCATCCTCTGTGTCCTCAATATTATTAGGAACCAGGGAGAACTGTGGACAACTACTACTACTCCTGGCAGGTACTGATACTGCTGGTATTACATACATTCTGACTCTGGGAGGACGAGGAATGGGTCTTTAAGTTTTGCACTCTTCCATTTATCAGACATTTTATTATGAGGCCTATATATGAAAAGTCAGGGGTTTGCTACACACAGATTATTTAACAGAAAAGCAAAATGGCAAGTGTGTTTTTTGTAATTTAACCACCTCCGGACCGCCTAACGCACATGTGCGTTCCGGAGGTGGCAGGCTGGCGCACAGTCACGCATATATGCGTCATCTCGCGAGACGCGAGATTTCCTGTGAACGCGCGCACACAGGCGCGCGCGCTCACAGGAACGGAAGGTAAGCGAGTGGATCTCCAGCCTGCAAGCGGCGATCGTTCGCTGGCAGGCTGGAGATCCGAATTTTTTAACCCCTAACAGGTATATTAGACGCTGTTTTCATAACAGCGTCTAATATACCTTCTACCTGGTCCTCTGGTGGTCCCTTTTGTTAGGATCGACCACCAGAGGACTCAGGTAGGTCAGTACAGTCGCACCAAACACCACACTACACTACACCCCCCGTCCCCCGTCACTTATTAACCCCTTATAAACCCCTGATCACCCATGATCACCCCATATAAACTCCCTGATCACCCCCCTGTCATTGATCACCGCCCTGTCATTGATCACCCCCCTGTCAGGCTCCGTTCAGACGTCCGTATGATTTTTACGGATCCACGGATACATGGATCGGATCCGCAAAACGCATACGGACGTCTAAATGGAGCCTTACAGGGGGGTGATCAATGACAGGCGGGTGATCACCCATATACACTCCCTGATCACCCCCTGTCATTGATCACCCCCCTGTAAGGCTCCATTCAGACGTCCGCATGATTTTTACGGATCCATGGATATATGGATCGGATCCGCAAAACGCATACGGACGTCTAAATGGAGCCTTACAGGGGGGTGATCAATGACAGGCGGGTGATCACCCATATACACTCCCTGATCACCCCCTGTCATTGATCACCCCCCTGTCATTGATCACCCCCCTGTAAGGCTCCATTCAGACGTCCGCATGATTTTTACGGATCCATGGATACATGGATCGGATCCGCAAAACACATGCGGACGTCTGAATGGAGCCTTACAGGGGGTGATCAATGACAGGCGGGTGATCACCCATATACACTCCCTGATCACCCCCCTGTAAGGCTCCATTCAGACGTCCGCATGTGTTTTGTGGATCCGATCCATGTATCCATGGATCCGTAAAAAATCATGCGGATGTCTGAATGGAGCCTTACAGGGGGGGTGATCAGTGACAGGGGGGTGATCACCCTGATCACCCCCTGTCATTGATAACCCCCCTTTAAGGCTCCATTCAGACGTCCGCATGTCTTTTGTGGATCCGATCCATGTATCCATGGATCCGTAAAAAATCATGCGGATGTCTGAATGGAGCCTTACAGGGGGGGTGATCAGTGACAGGGGGGTGATCACCCTGATCACCCCCTGTCATTGATAACCCCCCTGTAAGGCTCCATTCAGACGTCCGCATGTCTTTTGTGGATCCGATCCATGTATCCATGGATCCGTAAAAAATCATGCGGATGTCTGAATGGAGCCTTACAGGGGGGGGTGATCAGTGACAGGGGGGTGATCACCCTGATCACCCCCTGTCATTGATAACCCCCCTGTAAGGCTCCATTCAGACGTCCGCATGTCTTTTGTGGATCCGATCCATGTATCCATGGATCCGTAAAAAATCATGCGGATGTCTGAATGGAGCCTTACAGGGGGGGTGATCAGTGACAGGGGGGTGATCACCCTGATCACCCTGATCACCCCCTGTCATTGATAACCCCCCTGTAAGGCTCCATTCAGACGTCCGCATGTCTTTTGTGGATCCGATCCATGTATCCATGGATCCGTAAAAAATCATGCGGATGTCTGAATGGAGCCTTACAGGGGGGGTGATCAGTGACAGGGGGGTGATCACCCTGATCACCCCCTGTCATTGATAACCCCCCTGTAAGGCTCCATTCAGACGTCCGCATGTCTTTTGTGGATCCGATCCATGTATCCATGGATCCGTAAAAAATCATGCGGATGTCTGAATGGAGCCTTACAGGGGGGGTGATCAGTGACAGGGGGGTGATCACCCTGATCACCCCCTGTCATTGATAACCCCCCTGTAAGGCTCCATTCAGACGTCCACATGTGTTTTGCGGATCCGATCCATGGATCCGTAAAAATTATACGGACGTCTGAATGGAGCCTTACCAGGGGCGTGATCAATGACAGGGGGGTGATCCGGGAGTCTATATGGGTGATTACCCCCCTGTCATTGATCACCCCCCTGTCATTGATCACCCCCCTGTCATTGATCACCCCCCTGTCATTGATCACCCCCCCTGTAAGGCTCCATTCAGACATTTTTTTTGGCACAAGTTAGCGGAAATTTTTTGTTTGTTTTTGTTTTAGTTTTTTCTTACTAAGTCTCATATTCTACTAACTTGTGTCAAAAAATAAAATCTCCCATGAACTCACCATACCCCTCACAGAATCCAAATGCGTAAACATTTTTAGACATTTATATTCCAGACTTCTTCTCACGCTTTAGGGCCCCTAAAAAGCCAGGGCAGTATAAATACCCCACATGTGACCCCATTTCGGAAAGAAGACACCCCAAGGTATTCCGTGAGGGGCATATTGAGTCCATGAAAGATTGAAATTTTTGTCCTAAGTTAGCGGAAAGTGAGACTTTGTGAGAAAAAAACAAAAAAAATCAATTTCCGCTAACTTATGCAAAAAATAAAAAATTTCTAGGAACTCGCCAGGCCCCTCATTGAATACCTTGGGGTGTCTTCTTTCCAAAGTGGGGTCACATGTGGGGTATTTATACTGCCCTGGCTTTTTAGGGGCCCGAAAGTGTGAGAAGAAGTCTGAAATCCAAATGTCTAAAAATGCCCTCCGAAAAGGAATTTGGGCCCCTTTGCGCATCTAGGCTTAAAAAAAGTGTCACACATCTGGTATCGCCGTACTCAGGAGAAGTTGGGGAATGTGTTTTGGGGTGTCATTTTACATATACCCATGCTGGGTGAGAAAAATATCTTGGTCAAATGCCAACTTTGTATAAAAAAATAGGAAAAGTTGTCTTTTGCCAAGATATTTCTCTCACCCAGCATGGTTATATGTAAAATGGCACCCCAAAACACATTCCCCAACTTCTCCTGAGTACGGCGATACCAGATGTGTGACACTTTTTTGCAGCCAAGGTGGGCAAAGGGGCACATATTCCAAAGTGCACCTTTCGGATTTCACCGGCCATTTTTTACAGATTTTGATTGCAAGGTACTTCTTACACATTTGGGCCCCTAAATTGCCAGGGCAGTATAACTACGCCACAAGTGACCCCATTTTGGAAAGAAGACACCCCAAGGTATTCCGTGAGGGGCACGGCGAGTTCCTAGAATTTTTTATTTTTTGTCACAAGTTAGCGGAAAATGATGATTTTTCTTTTTTTTTCTTTTTTCCTTACAAAGTCTCATATTCCACTAACTTGCGACAAAAAAAAAAAATTCTAGGAACTCGCCATGCCCCTCACAGAATACCTTGGGGTGTCTTCTTTCCAAAATGGGGTCACTTCTGGGGTAGTTATACTGCCCTGGCAATTTAGGGGCCCAAATGTGTAAGAAGTACCTTGCAATCAAAATGTGTAAAAAATGGCCTGCGAAATCCGAAAGGTGCACTTTGGAATATGTGCCCCTTTGCCCACCTTGGCAGCAAAAAAGTGTCACACATCTGGTATCGCCGTACTCAGGAGAAGTTGGGGAATGTGTTTTGGGGTGTCATCTTACATATACCCATGCTGGGTGAGAAAAATATCTTGGTCAAATGCCAACTTTGTATAAAAAAATGGGAAAAGTTGTCTTTTGCCAAGATATTTCTCTCATCCAGCATGGGTATATGTAAAATGACACCCCAAAACACATTCCCCAACTTCTCCTGAGTACAGCGATACCAGATGTGTGGCACTTTTTTGCTGCCAAGGTGGGCAAAGGGGCACATATTCCAAAGTGCACTTTTCAGATTTTGCAGGCCATTTTTTACAGATTTTGATTGCAAAGTACTTCTCACACATTTGGGCCCCTAAATTGCCAGGGCAGTATAACTACGCCACATGTGACCCCATTTTGGAAAGAAGACACCCCAAGGTATTCCGTGAGGGGCATGGCGAGTTCCTAGAATTTTTTATTTTTTGTCGCAAGTTAGTGGAATATGAGACTTTGTAAGGAAAAAAGAGAAAAAAAAAAAAAATCATCATTTTCCGCTAACTTGTGACAAAAAATAAAAAATTCTAGGATCTCGCCATGCCCCTCACGGAATACCTTGGGGTGTCTTCTTTCCAAAATGGGGTCACTTGTGGCGTAGTTATACTGCCCTGGCAATTTAGGGGCCCAAATGTGTGAGAAGTACCTTGCAATCAAAATGTGTAAAAAATGGCCTGCGAAATCCGAAAGGTGCTCTTTGGAATATGTGCCCCTTTGCCCACCTTGGCAGCAAAAAAGTGTGACACATCTGGTATCGCCGTACTCAGGAGAAGTTGGGGAATGTGTTTTGGGGTGTCATTTTACATATACCCATGCTGGATGAGAGAAATATCTTGGCAAAAGACAACTTTTCCCATTTTTTTATACAAAGTTGGCATTTGACCAAGATATTTTTCTCACCCAGCATGGGTATATGTAAAATGACACCCCAAAACACATTCCCCAACTTCTCCTGAGTACGGCGATACCAGATGTGTGACACTTTTTTGCTGCCAAGGTGGGCAAAGGGGCACATATTCCAAAGTGCACCTTTTGGATTTCACCGGTCATTTTTTACACATTTTGATTGCAAAGTTCTTCTCACACATTTGGGCCCCTAAATTGCCAGGGCAGTATAACTACGCCACAAGTGACCCCATTTTGGAAAGAAGACACCCCAAGGTATTCCGTGAGGGGCATGGCGAGTTCCTAGAATTTTTTTTTTTTTGTCGCAAGTTAGTGGAATATGAGACTTTGTAAGAAAAAATAAAAAATAAAAAATCATCATCATATTCCGCTAACTTGTGACAAAAAATAAAAAGTTCTATGAACTCACTATGCCCATCAGCGAATACCTTAGGGTGTCTACTTTCCGAAATGGGGTCATTTGTGGGGTTTTTCTACTGTTTGGGCATTGTAGAACCTCAGGAATCATGACAGGTGCTCAGAAAGTCAGAGCTGTTTCAAAAAGCGGAAATTCACATTTTTGTACCATAGTTTGTAAATGCTATAACTTTTACCCAAACCATTTTTTTTTTTGCCCAAACATTTTTTTTTTTATCAAAGACATGTAGAAGAATAAATTTGGCGAAAAATTTATATATGGATGTCGTTTTTTTTGCAAAATTTTACAGCTGAAAGTGAAAAATTTCATTTTTTTGCAAAAAAATCGTTACATTTTGATTAATAACAAAAAAAGTTAAAATGTCAGCAGCAATAAAATACCACCAAATGAAAGCTCCATTAGTGAGAAGAAAAGGAGGTAAAATTCATTTGGGTGGTAAGTTGCATGACCGAGCGATAAACGGTGAAAGGAGTGTAGTGCCGAAGTGTAAAAAGTGCTCTGGTCATGAAGGGGGTTTCACCTAGCGGGGCTGAAGTGGTTAAAGACAGTCACAATTAAATGTCTCTCCACTTCTACAAACACACTCCACACTGGTATTGACAATTTACTTTATAAAGAATGCAGTGAAAGGTCTTAGAACTATGCGTTTAATATCAGTGGGAAATAAATGAAAACTGTGTACTAAAATATCTTTGAAACACACAGTCTGAAGAGCTAATATGTCCACTAACACAATACAGGGAGTGCAGAATTATTAGGCAAATGAGTATTTTGACCACATCATCCTCTTTATGCATGTTGTCTTACTCCAAGCTGTATAGGCTCGAAAGCCTACTACCAATTAAGCATATTAGGTGATGTGCATCTCTGTAATGAGAAGGGGTGTGGTCTAATGACATCAACACCCTATATCAGGTGTGCATAATTATTAGGCAACTTCCTTTCCTTTGGCAAAATGGGTCAAAAGAAGGACTTGACAGGCTCAGAAAAGTCAAAAATAGTGAGATATCTTGCAGAGGGATGCAGCACTCTTAAAATTGCAAAGCTTCTGAAGCGTGATCATCGAACAATCAAGCGTTTCATTCAAAATAGTCAACAGAGTCACACGAAGCGTGTGGAAAAACCAAGGCGCAAAATAACTGCCCATGAACTGAGAAAAGTCAAGCGTGCAGCTGCCAAGATGCCACTTGCCACCAGTTTGGCCATATTTCAGAGCTGCTACATCACTGGAGTGCCCAAAAGCACAAGGTGTGCAATACTCAGAGACATGGCCAAGGTAAGAAAGGCTGAAAGACGACCACCACTGAACAAGACACACAAGCTGAAATGTCAAGACTGGGCCAAGAAATATCTCAAGACTGATTTTTCTAAGGTTTTATGGACTGATGAAATGAGAGTGAGTCTTGATGGGCCAGATGGATGGGCCCGTGGCTGAATTGGTAAAGGGCAGAGAGCTCCAGTCCGACTCAGACACCAGCAAGGTGGAGGTGGAGTACTGGTTTGGGCTGGTATCATCAAAGATGAGCTTGTGGGGCCTTTTCGGGTTGAGGATGGAGTCAAGCTCAACTCCCAGTCCTACTGCCAGTTTCTGGAAGACACCTTTTTCAAGCAGTGGTACAGGAAGAAGTCTGCATCCTTCAAGAAAAACATGATTTTCATGCAGGACAATGCTCCATCACACGCGTCCAAGTACTCCACAGCGTGGCTGGCAAGAAAGGGTATAAAAGAAGAAAAACTAATGACATGGCCTCCTTGTTCCTGCATCCAGCGCCCCAGAATACAGCCATACATCACTCAGATAATATGACCACTGACGAAGGTCCACCGTGACCGAAACGTTTGGTCAGAAATATTCTGTTGTTTAATGCTCCTATATATACCACGGGCGAATGGATGATGCAGAGATTAATTTATGAAATAAACTTCATTTAAACTGCAAAAAGAATAACCTGAGTGCCTCAATACTTCATTCTCATGGCCTCCTTGTTCACCTGATCTGAACCCCATTGAGAACCTGTGGTCCATCATCAAATGTGAGATTTACAAGGAGGGAAAACAGTACACCTCTCTGAACAGTGTCTGGGAGGCTGTGGTTGCTGCTGCACGCAATGTTGATGGTGAACAGATCAAAACACTGACAGAATCCATGGATGGCAGGCTTTTGAGTGTCCTTGCAAAGAAAGGTGGCTATATTGGTCACTGATTTGTTTTTGTTTTGTTTTTGAATGTCAGAAATGTATATTTGTGAATGTTGAGATGTTATATTGGTTTCACTGGTAAAAATAAATAATTGAAATGGGTATATATTTGTTTTTTGTTAAGTTGCCTAATAATTATGCACAGTAATAGTCACCTGCACACACAGATATCCCCCTAAAATAGCTAAAACTAAAAACAAACTAAAAACTACTTCCAAAAATATTCAGCTTTGATATTAATGAGTTTTTTGGGTTCATTGAGAACATGGTTGTTGTTCAATAATAAAATTAATCCTCAAAAATACAACTTGCCTAATAATTCTGCACTCCCTGTATAACAATGCAGCGTTTGTTGTAAAATGTATTTGAACTGTGTGTTTAATAATATGGATATAAAATTGGTGTTGTTACTGTACCATGTGTGTGCTATAATGCAACGTGTTTAAACTTTGAGGGTTTATTTTTCCGTTCATATAGCCTTAAGAGGGCTTGTTTTTTGTAGGAAAAGTTGCGCTTTCCAATTTTACCATTTAAAATTGCACACAATGTAGTGGGGAGCTGTAAAAAAAATCCAAATGGGCAGAAATTTGAAAAAAGCCTGTCTGCACTGTAGAATCCATTAGATAAACCCATGCACTCTACCAACTGAGCCACCACACCTTCTTAGCAAGGAGACCAAATAAACCTGGTTTACCGACTCTAAGGCTGGGTGGGCTCAGGCTGTCTGAATGATAGCCCACCCCGCTCTACTAATCAGACAAGCATCGGAAGTGAGCATACATGGCTCAGTATCTGAGGAAAGGGATTTAGGAGTAATTATTTCAGAAGACTTAAAGAGGACCTTTCACTACTCTACAAACGAAAAACTAACTATACCTGTGGGCAGAGCGGCGCCCAGGGGTCCCCCTGCACTTACTAGTAAGTCTGGGCGCCGCTCCGTTCGCCCGGTATAGGCTCCGGTGTCTGCGCTCCCTCTGACTGATTTCTTGTAGGAGGCGTGTCCCTTGCTGCACTGCTGGCCAATCGCAGCGCACAGCTCATAGCCTGGCTATGAGCTGTGCGCTGCGATTGGCCAGCAGTGAGGACACAGGACACAAGAGGACACAGTTTTAAATTAGAGGGGCAAAGGTTTAAAAGTAATATCAGGAAGTATTACTTTACTGAGAGAGTAGTGGATGCATGGAATAGCCTTCCTGCAGAAGTGGTAGCTGCAAATACAGCGAAGGAGTGTAAGCATGCATGGGATAGGCATAAGGCTATCCTTCATATAAGATAGGGCCAGGGACTATTCATAGGATTCAGTTATATTGGGCAGACTAGATGGGCCAAATGGATCTTATCTGCCGACACATTCTATGTTCTATGTTTCTATGTTTAGTGTTCCTATCACACTGCGTTAGTGAATTATGTCTATAATCGTTCTTTGTCAGACTCTGCCCCCTCCCCACGTCATGTTATCCACAGTCCTCTACCTTCTTCATGGTTTCCCCTGCTAATACTGACATTAAACGCACTGGACACGGTTTTCAAGTGATTCATCTGAAACGAATCGCATAAGCTTTGTTTTTGTATGACAGACCAATTACGTATTAATTTCAGGGACTCGTTGTCTAAACTTTAGACGAGTCCCTGAAATTAATACCTTCAGAGTAAAGATGAGCAAATTGATTCTAAACTAATTGGATTTAATAAGAATTTAGCAAAATTGGCCTGCCATACAAAAACAAAGATCCCTCCCCACCATAGAAACATAGAATGTGTCGGCAGATAAGATCCATTTGGCCCATCTAGTCTGCCCAATATACTGAATCCTATGAATAGTCCCTGGCCCTATCTTATATGAAGGATGGCCTTATGCCTATCCCATGCATGCTTAAACTCATTCACTGTATTTGCAGCTACCACTTCTGCAGGAAGGCTATTCCATGCATTCACTACTCTCTCAGTAAAGTAATACTTCCTGATATTACTTTTAAACCTTTGCCCCTCTAACTTAAAACTATGTCCTCTTGTAGCAGTTTTTCTTCTTTTAAATATTCTCTCCTCTTTTACCTTGTTGATTCCCTTTATGTATTTAAAAGTTTCTATCATATCCCCTCTGTCTCGTCTTTCACAGTTACTCTTCTTGCTTTCTGTCTGTCCCTAAACATATCGTGCTGCTGAAGATCTCATCTCTACATTATCCATTACACTAGAGTCTAAACCTTTGCTCTTCTAGTGTAATGGATAATGTAGAGATGATATCTTCAGCACCATGATATGTTTAGGGACAGACAGAAGACAAGGAGGAGTAGCTGGTGGGGAGGGAGCTCTCCAGAGGGATCTGATAAGTGATGCTGTAATCTTGTAGATCACAGGATGTCAGCCACACAGGAGAGAGACAGCAAGCCTCAGACTGGAGGTCAGACTAGAGATCACATGACCAGGTATCCATAATCAAAGGTTCAAAATGTATGGATGTATCTGAGCAGCTCAAAAATTGTTGGCGAGTTAGAATTATATGCGCTGATGAAAATAATCCTATATAGCTTTTCCAATAATCAACTTTCAATATTATCAGGGGCGTAGCTGTAAGGCCTCATGCACACGACCGTTGTGTGCATCCATGGCCGTTGTGCCGTTTTCCGTTTTTTTTCGCGTTCCCATTGACTTTCAATGGGTTCGTGGAAAAATCGGAAAATGCACCGTTTTGCAGCCGAGACCGTGATCCATGTATCCTGTCCGTCAAAAAAATAGTGTGCGCCCCCCCCCCCTCTATTGCATTAAAAACATTGGTGGCCAGTGTGCGGCCCCCCTCCCTCTATTGCATTAATAACATTGGTGGCCAGTGTGCGGCCTCCCCTCTCTCTCTCCCCCCCCCCCCCCCCGATAATTGGTGGCAGCGGAGTTCCGAGGAGGACGCTACTGCAGTCCTGGTTGCCATGGTTACTTAGCAATAGTAGAAGCATCATACTTATCTGCTGGCTGCTGCGATGTCTGTGTCCGGCCGGGAGCTCCTCCTACTGGTAAGTGACAGTTCTTTAGCAATGCGCCGCACAGACCTGTCACTTACCAGTAGGAGGAGCTCCCGGCCGGACACAGACATCGCAGCAGCCAGCAGGTAAGTATGATGCTTCTACTATTGCTAAGTAACCATGGCAACCAGGACTGAAGTAGTGTCCTGGTTGCCATGGTTACCGATTGGAGCCACAGCAATTAAACTGGGACTCTGGGACTCCGATCGGAACTCCGCCGCCACCAATGTTCTTATTACAATAGAGGGAGGGAGGGGGGCCGGAGGGGACGGCACACTGTGCCACCAATGTTATTATTACAATAGAGGGAGGGAGGGGGGCCGGCACACTGGCCACCAATGTTATTATTACAATAGAGGGAGGGAGGGGGGGACAGCACACTGGCCACCAATGTTATTATTACAATAGAGGGAGGGAGGGGGGGACGGCACACTGGCCACCAATGTTATTATCACAATAGAGGGAGGGAGGGGGGGACGGCACACTGGCCACCAATGTTATTATCACAATAGAGGGAGGGAGGGGGGGACGGCACACTGGCCACCAATGTTATTATTACAATAGAGGGAGGGAGGGGGGGCCGGATTGTTTGAGGATTTGCATCATTCAATTTACAGAACATGCCCACAACTTTGAAGAGATTTTATTTTTATTGTGAAGCAAACAACAAATAGGACAAAATAACAGAAAAAGTCAATGTGCATAACTATTCACCCCCCCTAAAGTCAGTACTTTGTAGAGGCACCTTTTGCGGAAGTCACAGCTCCAAGTCTCCTTGGATAAGTCTCTATGAGCTTGCCACATCTTACCACTGGGATATTACAGAAGTATATAGTGGGCTCAGCATGCATGTTGGTACTTGCATCCCTGGATCCGATGAAAGCTGTAATGGCACCGGACTGGTTTAAAAGCAGAGTGTGCTTTGCGTGCATGCTGTACCTGCGCTCCCTGGACCTTGTGTGGCTGTCATGACCCATAACAGGTAGGAACTAGTGTTAGGGACCACTCATGGAGGCGACCTTGACGTGGTGAGTGGCTTATTACGCTTTGGCCAAAATGTACACCAATGCCTCATTCAACATCCAGCATAAAGGTAGGGCAGAGTGCTGGTTGCAGTGTGCGATTGCATTTGTGTTTTTTGAATTTACAGAACATGCCCACAACTTTGCAGAGATTATTTTTATTTTTTTTATTGTGAAGCAAACAACAAATAGGACAAAATAACAGAAAAAGTCAATGTGCATAACTATTCACCCCCCTAAAGTCAGTACTTTGTAGAGCCGCCTTTTGCGGAAATCACAGCTCCAAGTCTCCTTGGATAAGTCTCTATGAGCTTGCCACATCTTACCACTCGGATCTTTGCCCATTCCTCCTTGCAAGACTGCTCCAGCTCCTTTACGTTGGATGTTTGCGCTTGTGAACAGCAATCTTTAACCACTTAAGGATCAAAGGTTTATACCCCCCTAGTGACCAGGCCCTTTTTTTTTTACAAATCGGCACTTCACATTGCTCGGTCATGCAACCTGGCACCCAAATGAATTTTACCTCCCTTTCTTCTCACAAATAGAGCTTTCTTTTGGTGGTATTTGATTGCTGCTTAGATTTTTAGTTTTTCTGATATTAATCAAAATAGACCGCAATTTTCTCAAAAAAGTGTATTTTTAACTTTTTCGGGTAAAATTGTTCAAATATAATTAAATTTCTATACAAGTTTGTGTCAGAATTTATTGTGCTACATGTCTTTGACAAAAAAAAATCCAATAAGTGTACAGTACAGACCAAAAGTTTGGACACACCTTCTCATTCAAAGAGTTTTCTTTATTTTCATGACTATGAAAATTGTAGATTCACACTGAAGGCATCAAAACTATGAATTAACACATGTGGAATTATATACATAACAAAAAAGTGTGAAACAACTGAAAATATGTCATATTCTAGGTTCTTCAAAGTAGCCACCTTTTGCTTTGATTACTGCTTTGCACACTCTTGGCCTTCTCTTGATGAGCTTCAAGAGGTAGTCACCTGAAATGGTTTTCACTTCACAGGTGTGCCCTGTCAGGTTTGATAAGTGGGATTTCTTGCCTTATAAATGGGGTTGGGACCATCAGTTGCATTGAGGAGAAGTCAGGTGGATACACAGCTGATAGTCCTACTGAATAGACCTGTTATAATTTGTATTATGGCAAGAAAAAAGCAGCTAAGTAAAGAAAAACGAGTGGCCATCATTACTTTAAGAAATGAAGGTCAGTCAGTCCGAAAAAATTGGGAAAACTTTGAAAGTAAGGGCTATTTGACAATGAAGGAGAGTGATGGGGTGCTGCGCCAGATGACCTGGCCTCCACAGTCACTGGACCTGAACCCAATCAAGATGGTTTGGGGTGAGCTGGACCGCAGAGTGAAGGCAAAAGGGCCAACAAGTGCTAAGCATCTCTGGGAACTCCTTCAAGACTGTTGGAAGACCATTTCAGGTGACTACCTCTTGAAGCTCATCAAGAGAATGCCAAGAGTGTTCAAAGCAGTAATCAAAGCAAAAGGTGGCTACTTTGAAGAACCTAGAATATGACATATTTTCAGTTGTTTCACACTTTTTTGTTATGTATATAATTCCACATGTGTTAATTCATAGTTTTGATGCCTTCATAGTCATGAAAATAAAGAAAACTCTTTGAATGAGAAGGTGTGTCCAAACTTTTGGTCTGTACTGTGTGTGTATATATATATATATATATATATATATATATATATACACTCACCTAAAGAATTATTAGGAACACCTGTTCTATTTCTCATTAATGTGATTATCTAGTCAACCAATCACATGGCAGTTGCTTCAATGCATGTAGGGTTGTGGTCCTGGTCAAGACAATCTCCTGAACTCCAAACTGAATGTCAGAATGGGAAAGAAGGGTGATTTAAGCAATTTTGAGCATGGCATGGTTGTTGGTGCCAGACAGGCCGGTCTGAGTATTTCACAATCTGCTCAGTTACTGGGATTTTCACACACAACCATTTCTAGGGTTTACAAAGAATGGTGTGAAAAGGGAAAAACATCCAGTATGCGGCAGTCCTGTGGGCGAAAATGCCTTGTTGATGCTAGAGGTCAGAGGAGAATGGGCCGACTGATTCAAGCTGATAGAAGAGCAACGTTGACTGAAATAACCACTCGTTACAACCGAGGTATGCAGCAAAGCATTTGTGAAGCCACAACACGCACAACCTTGAGGCGGATGGGCTACAACAGCAGAAGACCCCACCGGGTACCACTCATCTCCACTACAAATAGGAAAAAGAGGCTACAATTTGCACGAGCTCACCAAAATTGGACTGTTGAAGACTGGAAAAATGGTTTCTTGAACATGACAATGAGTTCACTGTACTAAAATGGCCCCCACAGTCACCAGATCTCAACCCAATAGAGCATCTTTGGGATGTGGTGGAACGGGAGCTTCGTGCCCTGGATGTGCATCCCTCAAATCTCCATCAACTGCAAGATGCTATCCTATCAATATGGGCCAAGATTTCTAAAGAATGCCATCAGCACCTTGTTGAATCAATGCCACATAGAATTAAGGCAGTTCTGAAGGCAAAAGGGGGTCCAACACCGTATTAGTATGGTGTTCCTAATAATTCTTTAGGTGAGTGTATAAAAAAAAAAAAAAATTGTGTCTCCCTCCCCACAAGGGGGTGACTGGGACAGGCGAATTTTACAGGCGAGTGGATACATAGGTTTCGTTCACAATCTCCCCAGGGACTCAACGAACGACTCGCGTTTTCATGCTTTTTATGAAAACTGACTACATTCGCTTTTTCACCTGCGCCCCTCTATACTCCCCCCCCCGGGGGTACTTACGTATCATCAAATTTTTTCATCCATTCCCAATAATACTGATTTGGTCCTGTCTTGTCACGGCCCTGGCCTAGTACCGGGATTGCCCTGTAGCAGGGGTATCCCTTTAGCAACTGTGGCCATCAGTAAAAATATTATGCATTCCCTGTTACTTAGCCTGGGTACGCGAAGAACCCGAATGTAATATTTATTGCGGTGTGGACCTTTATCTGCACACATCGATTACTGTGGCACCTTGTCATTGTGAAGGTGGCCAGCTTTATATCTGAGAATATCTTTTACTACTCTATATATACATTTTTTGCACAATATCTCCCTCCCCCCCTTTTTTCTCCCTCCTCCAGTTTTAACCTTTACCATCACTATGTCCGTTGTTCTTATTTTCGTGGCTGTTCGCCCTATAATGGGTTAATGCCAGCTCTATCACATTTAAGACATTCCCTCCCAGACACATCCATCACTTATTCAGACTGCCCTGTTTCTTATATGGACACAGTAGATGCGGTAATGTGCGCTGGAGATATGCGTTCCATACGCCGGATATCCTGTTCGGCAGTAGCCCGGAAGTGCCCACTCCGGCGTGCGTTCCACGGTGGAACGCACGCCTAACGTTAGCGCGCATTACCTGGATAGCTGCGTCTCACATGCCAGATATCCGCCCGGCGGCAGTCTGGAGGGGTGCATCTCGGCGTGCGTCCCACCGTGGAACGCACGCACACCGGCAATCATGGGCCAGCGGCTCAGCGGGGTGTTTTTCCACCTGGGGCTTGCTGCCCCTTACTAATTGGAGGGTGGGGTACTTAAAGGGAGGGGGAGCCTATTACTATTGCATCAGACCCTTTTCCGTACCGACGGCGGTTTTATGTGAGTACACACTTCGGTTTCCTTATATCACATAGGAATTCAGTCCACAGGTGTAACAATATAGCTTTCACTACATTCCAGGTACTATATGGCTGGTAGCTCTATACTATAGAAGCTATACCCTGTGGGGCCGTTTTGTATTGGCAGTTACTTTCAGGTATTGGAGTTATTTTTACTTCCACTTCTTACATCTGAGGTGTTATAATAAGTATTAGCATGGTGATCATCCTTTCTTACAGCTATACCTATGAAGTTTCGGGGCTATTACCCTTGATGCCCTGTGATGAGCACTCTCACAATTTATCATTATGTGATTTGGTGCCCTCTGTGACCTCAGGTATTCATTAACTATTGGATGTACATTTCCATGGCTAGTCTCCACATATATATATGTCTCCATCTCAGTTTTTATCCTTTGCAGAGATTTGCATCTTGTATGCGTTCATCATACTTCATCGTCAATTTCACTGCCAAGTGACCGTATGTACATTTGGCATTGTCATTTGCATTTGCCATTTGGCATTGATTTATCTATTTTTCTTTATATTAAGTATGGGTCTGATGATATGTAATTTTCTAACGCAATTTTAAATTACGCATCAGTATCGAACGGGGCCTGCTTCATGTTTTTGGGCTCCGCATTTTAATTATACCTACCCCTTATTACCCCCTGATGATCCCACTTTGTGGGTAAAACGCGTCGGGGTTGTGATGTATCATATTTATATCACATAACTATCGTATTAGTGTGTTCATGTGCGTGTGTTTGTCTGCGTATTTTATTTACTAGGTGGACCCTGTACCTCCTGGCGGACCGTCACGAGGGTTGTATACAGTGGACACCTCTTTTTCATCTTTTTTGTCTGTGCTAGTCATCCGCTGGTGGGGCCACTCTGACACTAGCTTCTCTCCACCTGTCACCTAATCAGGGTTAGACAGGAGGTGAGGCTAGGCTCCAGGACTGGGAGTCCCCACCACTAGGGGACGTCCCTGGGCAGAGGACCAGATTAGGGTAGCAGTGGTAGGGACATCTCCCCCACCACTTACATAGTGTATCTAACTGTGTCGTGGCCCACCCGAATGACTATGTATAGGTTAGTCTCTTATTCTCATTAAATTTAGCTATCTAATTATTGAACAGGGTACTTTTGCTGGACTTTTTGATTTCTTAATTATTACCCTTTTTCTGTATCCGTTGGTATCATTACTGCTGGACTTATATATATGATGGCAGCATAACATTCATATGCGCCACACGACTACAATTCAAAATACATAAAGTTAAGAAACTCCTGAAAGTTACTGGAGAGATAAAAAAAATCCCCAAAAATAAATAGGTAAAGTGCAATAATATAAATACATACAGGAGACAATCGTATAAAGTATACAGACCAATGCAATCCTGATCCCGACACGTGTTTCGTGGTCGCTTGAGAAAGACATTGGTCTGTATACTTTATACGATTGTCTCCTGTATGTATTTATATTATTACACGTTACCTATTTATTTTGGGGATTTTTTTTATCTCTCCAGTAACTTTCAGGAGTTTCTTATCTTTATGTATTTTGAATTGTAGTCGTGTGGCACATTTTTTCCTGTGAATGTTATGCTGCCATTATATGTGTATATATATATATGTACTTTTAAATTATTTGTTGAATAAAATTAGCTATTTTTTGCATTACATATTTGCTGCTCTGTTTTGCTTTGGGGTTATTTGACAGCGTTTTCACAGGCAGCTTTGTAAAATCGGGCTTTTGTCTGATCATAGGGTGTCTGACACAATCTGTCAAAATAGAAAACGAATCCGTCCGCCATCGACTTTCAATGGAGTTCATGACGGATCCATCTTGGCTATGTTACAGATAATACAAACGGATCCGTTCATGCAAGCGGTTCTATTATTGTAACGGAAGCGTTTTTGCCTTAGATATAAGCCTAGTCCGTTAACAGGGTTATATCGGGTCAGAAACCAACCCAGGTAGCATGTAACGTAATACCGAGACACGGACGTGTGGATTTGTGGATCGCGACAACAGAACAGCGCAAGATTAAATTATATATTTAATTGCCTAAAAGGCGCACTAGAGAAAACACTTTATACACAGATTATATACAATGGTCAGCTGTGCAAATACAGGTGATGGTACCGTGAGAGTTAACAGATAAGGTCCAGTAAAGTTGTAATCTTGTAGAATTCTTGGATGATGTCACATGGGAGGCAGTGAGGACAGCGAGTTTCTAGGTCTCCCCAAACATGACACCCCGTGACCTCCCTTCAGAGAAAGACAATCACCTCGGTCCTGCATGGGCACTTAAACCTTAGGCGGTCACCCCTCCATCCCCCCCGGAGGATCACCCCCCCCCCCCCTTGTTTTGGCTTGGCAGCCGGACATCCAAAAACTCTATATATACACATACATCAAAATCTTTATCAGAAATACAGGGAGTGCAGAATTATTAGGCAAGTTGTATTTTTGAGGATTAATTTTATTATTGAACAACAACCATGTTCTCAATGAACCCAAAAAACTCATTAATATCAAAGCTGAATATTTTTGGAAGTAGTTTTTAGTTTGTTTTTAGTTTTAGCTATTTCAGGGGGATATCTGTGTGTGCAGGTGACTATTACTGTACATAATTATTAGGCAACTTAACAAAAAACAAATATATACCCATTTCAATTATTTATTTTTACCAGTGAAACCAATATAACATCTCAACATTCACAAATATACATTTCTGACATTCAAAAACAAAACAAAAACAAATTAGTGACCAATATAGCCACCTTTCTTTGCAAGGACACTCAAAAGCTTGCCATCCATGGATTCTGTCAGTGTTTTGATCTGTTCACCATCAACATTGCGTGCAGCAGCAACCACAGCCTCCCAGACACTGTTCAGATTGTTTTCCCTCCTTGTAAATCTCACATTTGATGATGGACCACAGGTTCTCAATGGGGTTCAGATCAGGTGAACAAGGAGGCCATGTCATTAGATTTTCTTCTTTTATACCCTTTCTTGCCAGCCACGCTGTGGAGTACTTGGACGCGTGTGATGGAGCATTGTCCTGCATGAAAATCATGTTTTTCTTACCTTGCAGACTTCTTCCTGTACCACTGCTTGATGAAGGTGTCTTCCAGAAACTGGCAGTAGGACTGGGAGTTGAGCTTGACTCCATCCTCAACCCAAAAAGGCCCCACAAGCTCATCTTTGATGATACCAGCCCAAACCAGTACTCCACCTCCACCTTGCTGGCGTCTGAGTCGGACTGGAGCTCTCTGCCCTTTACCAATCCAGCCACGGGCCCATCCATCTGGCCCATCAAGACTCACTCTCATTTCATCAGTCCATAAAACCTTTGAAAAATCAGTCTTGAGATATTTCTTGGCCCAGTCTTGACGTTTCAGCTTGTGTGTCTTGTTCAGTGGTGGTCGTCTTTCAGCCTTTCTTACCTTGGCCATGTCTCTGAGTATTGCACACCTTGTGCTTTTGGACACTCCAGTGATATTGCAGCTCTGAAATATGGCCAAACTGGTGGCAAGTGGCATCTTGGCAGCTGCACGCTTGACTTTTCTCAGTTCATGGGCAGTTATTTTGCGCCTTGGTTTTTCCACACGCTTCTTGCGACCCTGTTGACTATTTTGAATGAAACGCTTGATTGTTCGATGATCACGCTTCAGAAGCTTTGCAATTTTAAGAGTGCTGCATCCCTCTGCAAGATATCTCACTATTTTTGACTTTTCTGAGCCTGTCAAGTCCTTCTTTTGACCCATTTTGCCAAAGGAAAGGAAGTTGCCTAATAATTATGCACACCTGATATAGAGTGTTGATGTCATTAGACCACACCCCTTCTCATTACAGAGATGCACATCACCTAATATGCTTAATTGGTAGTAGGCTTTCAAGCCTATACAGCTTGGAGTAAGACAACATGCATAAAGAGGATGATGTGGTCAAAATACTCATTTGCCTAATAATTCTGCACGTAGTGTATATTCCCATCTGCTTAGTTTTATGTTAAAGGGAACCTGTCACCGGGATTTTGTGTACAGAGCTGAGGACATGGGTTGCTAGATGGCCACTAGCTCATCTGCAATACCCAGTCCCCATAGCTCTGTGTGCTTTTATTGTGTATAAAAAAAATTATTTGATACATATGCAAATTAACCAGAGAGGAGTCCTGTCTCAGGGACAGGACTCATCTCAGGTTAATTTGCGTATGTATCAAATCGTTTTTTTGGCTGGGTATTGTGGCTGTGCTAGCGGCCATCTAGCAACCCATGTCCTCAGCTCTATACACAAAATCCCGGTGACAGGTTCCCTTTAAATATCTATCAATTGAGGCAGGAAGTCATCTGAATCAGAAGGTAGGCAATCTTTATCTCCTGCCAACAGTGAGACAACCAGATAACACACAATACAATGGTGACAAGCTCTGCTAAGCAGTTGTCTGATTATACTAGGAGTCCAGGCGTTATATAAAGTTCCTTATGTTAGCAATTAAGAGGCAAGGCTACTCTCACACTGGCGTTTTTGCTGGATCAGGAAAGGGTTCAGCAAAAACGTTTCCATCACAGATAATACAACCGCCTGCATCTGTTATTAACGGATCCGGTTGTATTATCTTTAATCTTTATTTAACTTTGCCAAAACGGATCTGTTTTGAACTCCATTTAAAGTCAATGTAGGACGGATCCGTTTTCTATTGTGGCAGATTGTGATCAGTCCCCATTCACTTGCATTGGGGGTTGTGACGGATCCATTTTGCTCCGCAACTCAGGATGGAAAGAAAACCGCAGCATGCTGCGGTTTTCTCTCCGGTCTGGGAACGGAATACATTTTAGAGCATCCCATTTCCTTCAGTTCCATTTTGTCCCCATTTACAATGAATAGGGACAAAACTGAAGCGCTTTTTTCCAGCATTGAGCCCCTATGACGGAACTTAAAGGGCTTCTGTCACCCCCTAAAAGTCTTTTTTTTTAGGCTAATTAAAATCCTTATACTGCGATTTTTCAATATATAGTGCTCTTACCCTTTTCTGTTGGCTAGTTTCTTTAAAAACCGCACTTTTATAATATATAAATTACCTCTCTACCAGCAAGTAGGGCGTCTACTTGCTGATAGCCGCCACATACTCCTTTCAAAAAAATGGTGTATGGTGAGTTCATGTGAGATTTAATTTTTTGACACAAGTTAGTGGAATATGAGACTTTGTAAGAAAAAAATTAAATAAAAAAATAAAAAATCAATTTCCGTTAACTTGTGCCAAAAAATGTCTGAATGGAGCCTTACAGGGGGGTGATCAGGGAGTCTATATGGGGTGATCACCACCCTGTCATTGATCACCCCCCTGTAAGGCTCCATTCAGACGTCCGTATGTGTTTTGCGGATCCGAACACATACGGACGTCTGAATGGAGCCTTACAGGGGGGTGATCAATGACAGGGGGTGATCAATGACAGGGGGGGTGATCAGGGAGTCTATATGGGGTGGTCAGGGGTTAATAAGTGACCGGGGGGGGGGGTGTAGTGTAGTTTGGTGCTACTTATTACAGAGCTGCCTGTGTCCTCTGGTGGTCGATCCAAGCAAAAGGGACCACCAGAGGACCAGGTAGCAGGTATATCAAAACAGTGTCTAATATACCTGTTAGGGGTTAAAAAAAAAAAAATCGCATCTACAGCCTGCCAGCGAACGATCGCCGCTGTAGATCCACTCTCTTATCTTCCGATCCTGTGAACGAATCTCGTGTCTCGCGAGATGACGCATAGATGCGTCCAGAAGGAATGAATCGACCGCCGCCAGGACGCATCCCTGCGTTAAGCGGTCGGTAAGCAGTTAATGTTACACACTCAGATTGGGTCACTGTAACTAGTGGGGTACCACAGGAGTCATTATTGGGCCCTATTCTCGTCAATATATTTATTAATGATCTTGTAGAAAGCTTGCATAGTAAAATAATTTTTGCAGATAACAATAAACTGTGTAAAGTAATTTACACTGAAGAGGACAGTATACTGCTACAGAGGGATCTGGATAGATTGCAGGCTTGGGCAGATAAGTGGCAGATGAGGTTTAACACTGACAAATGTAAGGTTATGCACATGGGAAGGAATAATGCAAGTCACCAGTACATACTAAATGGTAAAACACTGGGTAACACTAACATGGAAAAGGACTTAGGAATTTTAGTGAACAGCAAAGTAAGCTGTAGCAACAAGTGTCAGGCAGCTGCTGCCAAGAACAATAAGATCATGGGTTGCATCAAAAGGGGCATAGATGCCCATGATGAGAACATAGTTCTACCACTTTACAAGCCACTAGTCAGACCACACATGGAGTACTGTGTACAGTTCTGAGCTCCTGTGAACAAGGCAGACATAGCAGAGCTTAAGAGGGCTCAGTACCCTGAAACATTATCAAAATTAGGATTATTCTATGTTTCTATGTTATTCACTTTAGAAAAAAAGACGACTGAGGGGAGATCTAATAACTATGTATAAATATATCAGGGATCAGTACAGAGATCTCTCCCATCATCTATTTATCCCTAGGACTGTGACGAGGGGACATCCTCTGCGTCTGGTGGAAAGAAAAATAAGAAACTGGCTTAGTGTGAATGACACCCCCTTTTTCCATATGTCTGGACACCAGATCTTGTAGGAATCCAGCTCTATTTTTATATTCTCACATATAGTCCCCTGTATTTGCAGTTTTACAGGAATGGAAGGGCCCCATACCAATCACATGCAGGGTGGTACCTAGAAAAATAGAGTTTTATTTTCTCTCACCATACAATTGTGTTTAGAGATGTTAAAAACAAAAACCCTTAGCTTCACTAATAACTGAATCTGTCCTTTGATTACCAATAGTTATTCAATACAGGAAACTATATTTGTTTAGGGAGCTCTCACAGCGGTCCCAATCATCGTTCCAAGCCCTCAGCTACCACTGGTAACTGAAAGCAAGGCGCTGTTTTATCTCCCTGTAAAAAGGAGTAACTGAAGGAATAAAGCCAGATACTGACCACCATAAAAACACATAAGGGAGGTCACTAACGGGCTAAGCATGAAGATGGCTTCTCTTATATGTGTTTTTTTTTATGTTTAACAAGAGATGATTTATGGTTAAAACACATATCACATTCTGAACATGAAAATTGCTTCTCTCTTATGTGAAATCTCTGATGTTTATCAAGATCTGATTTACGGTTAAAACATTTCCCACATTCTAAACATGAAAATGGTTTCTCCCCTGTGTGAATTCTCTGATGTGTAACAAGAGCTGATTTCTGGTTAAAACATTTCCCACATTCTGAACATGAAAATGGCTTCTCTCCTGTGTGACTTCTCTGATGTATAACAAGATGTGATTTATGGTTAAAAAACATATCACATTCTGAACATGAAAATGGCTTCTCTCCTGTGTGAATTCTCTGATGTTTTTGAAAATTTGATTTCCGGTTAAAACATTTCCCACATTCTGAACATGAAAATGGCTTCTCCCCTGTGTGAATTTTCTGATGTGCATCAAGATCTGATTTACGGTTAAAACATTTCCCACATTCTGAACATGAAAATGGTTTCTCTCCTGTGTGATTTCTTTGATGTATAACAAGTTCCGATTTACGGTTAAAACATTTCCCACATTCTGAACATAAAAATGGCTTTTCCCCTGTGTGATTTCTCTGATGGTTATCTAGACCTGATTTACGGTTAAAACATCTACCACATTCTGAACATGAAAATGGCTTCTCTCCTGTGTGAATTCTCTGATGTATAACAAGATATGATTTATGCTTAAAGCATCTACCACATTCTGAACATGAAAATGGCTTTTCCCCTGTGTGAATTCTCTGATGTATAACAAGATGTGGTTTATGCTTAAAACATTTCCCACATTCTGAACATGAAAATGGCTTCTCCCCTGTGTGAATTCTCAGATGTACAACAAGAGCTGATTTAAATCTAAAACATTTTTCACACTCTGAACATGAAAATGTCTTTCCTCTTACATGAGCTGTTTGATGTTCAGCACCTCTTCTGTGACTTTTATTTTGTGTTACAGTCTGTGATGAATCAGAAAATCGGACCTGTTTAAAATAATCAAATAATGCATTGTTGCTATGATTGGATGAGGGTATATCTTGCATATTTGCATGCTCTTCAAGTGTGTCTCGTGTGATACCACAATCATCTACTTCAAACTCTGAAGATACCAGATGTTTATCTGAGTTCCTGGTACAGTCATCTGCCAAGAATAAAATACATTTTATTATTGATGAATAACATTAAAATTGTGTTGAAGTTTTATAACTTTTCCAATAAAATAAAAAAAAATCCACAGAAATTATAAGGCATGGCGCAAAATCCAAGTATCAATTGACTAAAACAGTGGTGGCAAAACAGACCACAATCTAATAGTAGACCAAGGGGCATAACTAGAAAACTCTGGCTCCCACCTTGAGCAACTTCCCTGCAACACCCACCCAATCAGTCATTTAAAAGATATATAAATAAAACATTTACTAGCGCTGGACAAGAGGCGACGAATCTGCTCTTAGTGCCCCACACAATAGTTATCTCCCCTCAGTGTCCCTTTCACAGTGGAATTCCCCTTTAGTGCCCTCTTCACAGTACTGATGCTGCCTAAGTGCCCCCACTCAGTAGAATGTCCTCTTGAGGTCTCTAAACAGTAGTTATGCCCCCTAAGTGCCCCTACACAGTAGTTATGCCCCCTAATTGCCCCCTGCAGTAGTGCTGTCCCTTAGTGTCCCCTTTACATCAGTGAAGCTCCTATACTGTGAATAAAGTGAATAAAGTTAAAAAAGTAATACCGAGCACATCATGCTCTTCCCAGCAGCAGGCAAATATCTGGTGTTCAGTGGTGAGACTTTTTTGTATGACTTCTTAAGGCTACATTCACACATGAAAAAAAGGCCATAAAAAACAAACACACTCAGTTTTTCATGGCCATTTTTTAACCATTTTTTGAATCGCTTTCTTGGTTGTTTTGCATTCATTTTTAAGGGCAATTATTTGAGGATGATTTTTATTTGCTTTTTTTATTTAATTACCAATCCCTGCAGTTTACATAATGTCCCCTATAGTGGCCCCGGGTAGTAATGTTCCCCAGGGTGTTTTGTTTTTATGTTTTTCATTTTCAATCAGTAATCTCTTTACGCTGCTCATAGCAACGGTACAAAGACAGACCATTTTGTCACTTCACATTCAGAAGGGCCTTTTTAGCCACTATGAATGGCTGGACAGTCCCCTGGACATGACCAACACCATCTGCAAGCCACGTTGCTTTTAAATAAATTGATGCACCATAAATTCATGATGTGTGCCATGCAGGGAACATGTGTTATTTCCCCCAAATGAAGTGCAGCCATAATGTTCCTGCCATTGTCACCAACCACGTTGTCCAGCTGTAGATGAAGGTGAGAAATCCAGAAGGAGACTTGCTGCCTGATGCAGATTACCAACTGATCTATGAAGCTTCTCTCGCCCAAGTTCATCAGCTTTAAAGAGGACCTTCCATGTTTTTTTTTTTGTGTGTAGATAAATACCTTTCCTTGCGGAGTACCCCTGCTGATACTGCCACCCTGACAGTTTTTTTCAAATATTGCTCCGACACCCCCTTCCCCCCCTGCAGTTTTTCCGCTCAGTATGTTAATACTCAGCATCGGTACAGGGAGGCAGGGAGGAGGCTGTGCCACGATCCAATCACAGCGGAGTGCGTCACAGCCAGGGAGAAGGAGACGCCCATTGAGAAACCCTGGCGTCTCCTCCTCCCTGTACCGATGCTGAGTATTAACATACTGAGCGGAAAAACTGCAGGGGGGCACGGGGAGCAATATTTTTTTCAAAACAGGCAGGGTGGCGCATCAGCAGGGGTACTCCGCAAGGAAATATATTTATCTACAATAAAAAATAAAAAAAACATGAAAGGTCTTCTTTAAGACAACATGGCAATGCTTCAGTTTGCACATATAAAAGGAGGTAGAAAAAGTGTAAGCAACAATCTGCTCTGTTTTTGTTAGAGACAGGAGAATGTCCATTGAGGAGGACGTGGATAAGCCCCTGGTGTAGGGTATCAGATAATCAGCAATTGCAAGCTGCAACATGGTGGCCAAGACCGTACAGCGGTTTAAGAAGACAGGTTCCACTCTCACACGCTCTCATTCTGGTCACTGGAAGTTCAACATGGCACCTCATAGCAACAGAATCACAGAATCTCTGAGGGACATACTCAATACTGAATAAAGAGAGGTTTTGCATATTTTGTTTCCGTTTTTTGTCATTTGCAAATCATTAAAGGGGTTCTCCAAGATTTTCCTCAGCATAGGTCTTCAATATGAGATCAACAGAGGTCCGGTCCCTGCACCCCCACCAATCAGCTGTCTGAGGAAGCCTCAGTGCTCACCGGAGCTCCAGTTAATACAAAGCCTCCTCACAGCTTACCAAGCACAATGCTGTCTGTTGAATAGTAGCTATGCTTGGCATTGCAGCTCAGACCAATTCACTGGAATGGGACTAATCTGTGCCTAGGCCGTATGACCGATGAACGTCACATTGCATGGCCAGGAAGAGGCCTAAGAGCGCGCAGAGCACTGTGTTCTCTCCTTACATCTGACCGACAAGGCTGCCGGGAGTTGAATCCGCCTCCAATCTGATATTAATGACCTCTCCCGAGGATGGACTATATCTATCATATATAATCAAATATACAGGGCCGTCTTTACCAAGGGGCAGCTGCCCCAGGCCCAGTTGCTCCTGGGGGGCCCAGGGCAGCTGCCTCTTGAGCCCTGCAAGACACTGCCCCGGGTGTCAGGCTGTAAGATACACAGGGGGTGCTGCCATGCCATGCCTGCCTACACTGAGTCCAGGCATCGTACTGTGTTAGAGCTGTGATCTAGGACCTTAGATGACATCATCACCGTGTGACCAGTAACCTAGCAATATTATTGGTCACATGGCTATGAGGTCATCACAGGTCCTACCAGGAGTGTTGCAGAAGTTAACTGTGGGGCTTTTTTGTGTGAAGATTACATCAGAAAAAGGTGACAGGGGCTGTTATGTTAATATACTGTAAACTACTGTATAGTGGGGTGCTGTATACTGTGTGGGGGCCTGTATACTGTGGGGGGCCTGTATACTGTGGGGGGCCTGTATACTGTGTGGGGGGCCTGTATACTGTGCGGGGGCCTGTATACTGTGCGGGGGCCTGTATACTGTGCGGGGGCCTGTATAGTGTCTGGGGCCTGTATACTGTGTGGGGGGCTGTATACTGTGTGGGGGCCCTGTATAGTGCTATACTGCTGTACTGTATACTGTGGGGGTCTGTATAGTGTATATTGTGGGTGCTGTATAGTGTGGAGTGCTATACTGCTGTACTGTATAGTGTGGGGGGCTGTATCGTGTATAGTTTGGGGTGCTGTATACTGTGGGGTGCTATACTGCTCTACTATATACTGTGGGGTACTGTATAGTGTGGGGTGCTATACTGCATACTGTGTGGTGCTGTATACTATAGGGTGCTATACTGCATACTGTGGGGTGGTGGGGTGCACTGTAACACTAGGTTTAGCCGAACCCTGGTCTCTTTCCTGCAGAGCGGTGCCCACTTCCAGCCTGAGCCCAGCTGCCCAGAGCACTGATCCTGAGCCGCTGGAGTCTTCAGAACTGTAAGTATTTACAGTCATTCACTGTACTCTACCAGATGTGTGGATTTTTTGTGTGTGTGTTGTGGTGGAGGGCGTGATTGCCTACTAAGGTGTGGGAAGGCTGGATCCAGGGGGCCCAAGTAAATTTTTGCCCAGGGTCCAATCAATATTATTTTTTTTTTTTTAAAATATATTTTATTTTCCAAAAAAATTATATATAACATTCTTCTATTTCAATATCACAAAGCAGTAAAATGAGAGTGCATTAATAATAATTCCATCTAAACCTGTGCTGAGTTTCTATTTTATTTATAGGCCCCCCCTATCCCTCCCTCCACCCCCCCCCCCCTTTTTCTTTCCGCGGGACTGCCGTGTCTGCATCTTTAACCTTGTTATTGTTTCCAGTTGCCAGTTACCCCCCCTTCTCCTCCACTTAACCGCCATGTCCACATCGACTAACATTATTTCCAGTTACCCCAGATCCGCTGCCAGACTGCCTCCCTCCGTGCTGTTTGGGCTAGAGTGTGTTCATACTGCCTAACTCTGTTCATCCACTCCAACCACTCCTGAAAACTGGGGTATTTCGTGGTGCCCCAGTGTTTCACTATTATTATTTTGGCTAGTGCAATGCCCCGAAGCCACAGTATCTGCTCTGTTTTATTTTCGTCTGTCTCTGGGAGTGTGCCCAGGATGGCATACTCAATGCATGCCTGGTACTTCATAGGGGAGTAGTCCTGCAGTTTCCAAAATATTTTTATCCAATATTCATTTATCCCTGGGCATTCCCACAACAGATGTTTATAATCTCCTCTGTCTTTGTTGCATTTATAGCAGTTCTGTTTCCTATCTTTATAAATGGTATGCAATAATGCTGGTGTGTAATAGAGGCGGTGTATGATTTTCAAAAGAATCCATGCATGAGCGGGTGAAACGGTCGATCTTTTAATGTTTCTGTACACAGTGTTCCAGATTATAGGTTCCCCTTTATGTAAGTCTCTTTCCCATTTAACCTCACCCCTAACCCTAAGTTCACACCTGAGCGTTTTACAGCGCGTTCAAACGCGCTGTAAAACGCTCAACACATGAAAACCAATGCTTCCCTATGGGAATGGTTCTCACCTGAGCGTTTTACAGCGCGTACGATCGCGCTGTAAAACGCCCGACGCATAATCAAGTTCTTGAGCTTCTTTGGGGCGTTTTGACGCGCGTTTGTGGCCATAGGACACTGCAGTCAATCACACAAACGCGCGTCAAACGCGCGTTTACTATTACAAAAAACGCGCATAAAAATGCGCGACAAAAACGCGCGTAAAACGCACGTTTGAGAAACGCTCAGGTGTGAAAGCAGGGTAAATGTGATCATTTTTGTGTGTTCATATTTTAACTTAGCGTATATATGTGATATGGAGGTGTTAAATGTCATGTCTTGACAAAGATCTAAAAAAGTATTCCTTACTATCTTCAAATAATTCTTATTCTCCGTGTGTTGTATAGCGTGACGTAATTGTTCATATCGAAATTTATCTGTAAATCCTAATGTAATGTCTGGTAATATTTCATTTAAGGGCTTAATCAGTCCTTGATGAAAAACTTGTGCAATTAAATATATCCCATTTTTTCCCCAATATTCAGCGTGGCCTAATCGCATAATTTGTGGTAAGTGTGCATTCCCCCACAGTGGGGTGTACAGAACTGCTTCAGATACGCCCGCCATATCTCTAATTTGTTGCCAGATATACCCAAGCATTCTACAAAACGGGTTTGTTATTGTTTTCTTCTTGAAAATAGCGGTTTCAAGAATATGAAAAAGATCCGACCATAGTCTACAATGCTCCCCAAAAAGAAGACAGATGCATTTATTCCTCCGATTCCTCACACACCATCTCAATTGGGCAGCTAGATAATATCCTTTTAAAAAAGGGATGGACATTCCACCCTCTTCTTTATACAGATACTGAATCTTAATTCTGACTCGTTTGCGGCCCCATATCAGTTCGTTAAAGAGGGTCTCTAACTTGTTGAAGAACTTGTCTATCGTGATTGGACTGGCGTTGAAAACATATAATAACATTGGTAATAATGTCATTTTAATAAGCGCTATTCGGTTGATTTGTGACAGAGGGAGCTTTAGCCATGTTCTAATTTTTTCCCTAACTTTATCTATTATTGGGAGTATGTTCAGTTTCAAATAATGTTCCAGTTTGGTCCCTATCTGGATACCCAGGTACAGTAGGGAGTCTGCTGGGGTCAGTATACTAACCCGAAAATTGTAGCCCCGTGGAACCGGGCGTCTCAATGGAAGAAATTTAGATTTTTCCCAGTTTATATCGTATCCAGATAGGGATCCAAACTCATCCAGACTTTCCATGACCCTAGGCAAGTTTATATACCCCTTCCCCAAAAAGAGCAGCATATCGTCCGCGTATAAACTAATTTTGTCAGCTTCCCCCTCGCACCCGAAGCCAGATATTTCCTCATCTGTTCTAATTTTACATGCAATTGGCTCCAGGAATAGCGAGAAGAGCAAAGGGGAAAGGGGACAGCCCTGACGTGTTCCTCGGTACAGGTGAAAAGGGGCAGATCAATCAATATTAAAGACGGCCCTGCATATATATACTGTATATCACCTATAAAGCTGTCACATTTCCATCCATATTTAATTTTAATTTTAGCTGAATTGGTGAATGTAACGCTGAAAAAACTTACAGAAGAGAGAACCTAAAAATGTAACATAAAATTGTATTATCCAGTGAAGGAGTAGAATCTGTGGGTCTTCTCTGCTTTACTTAGTGGTCACTACTCACCTGGGCGGTTATCTGTAGGACTGTCCTCTGTACTCTGCTCATCACCCCTCACATATGTCTCTGTAGGATTAATATTGTTCAGATCTTCACCCGGATTCACAAGCTGTGAGAGAAATATTGTAGAAGTCATCAGACGGTTGGAGAAGTCGTGTGGTAGGTTTTATATGACCTGTAAAGACGACCAAAAATGACCGGACAGCAGGAGTTATCTGACCCAAATATCTGCAGGTCTCCTGTATAAATCCAATCTGATTGCTTCGTTATTCCAACCAGTTTGCAATGCAGGGAGAGTAGCCCTTATATTCCATCCCTAACATTACATTGTGTGCATATAACATTACACTGTTTGTGCAACTGTTGTCCTTGCTGGCCGCCCCAGGGCTGTGAAGTCGGTAAGCCAAGGTTCTTTCGGTCCATGGCTTACTTACCTCGGAATGGGCATAATCATCTGCTCTGCTGCAGCCAATGACTGGAAGCAGGTGACCATGTCTGTGCTGGCGAGGAAGCAAACAACATTTACTGGAAGATGGACATAATTGAGCCAGCGTTACTTATTCCTGAACAAACCCTTTAATGCTGTCTTCCTGTTCTATCTATCAGTTTTCGGATGACTGAAGGCATGAAGATACCGTACCTAGTATAAAGGGACAGAGGACATCTGATTAGCCCCCTTATCACTGTATATAGTATAAGGACAGGGGAGAACACAGGAGAGGAGAGGACTGATTATCTATCACCACTAGAACTCTGCTTATCACAGATAATAGTATAAGGACACAGTGGCTTAGCTAAAGTTCTAAGGGCCCCATTTTGGATAGGGCCCCCACCCCATAATAAGTTTGAATGGGTTGTAGTACACTGCCGCTGATCACTACACAAACTCACAGCGTCTAAACCCCTATAGCTATAAAGCCCCTGTAAGGCCCCCTACGTGTCCTAGTAGTTTAATGCCCCCTTATAGTGGACCCAGCAATAATAATGCCCTGGTTGTGTTACCAGTATTAATAATACCTCTGACAGTGCCTTCAGTAATAGTAATGTCCCCCCCCCCCCCCCCATACTTCCCCCAGTCCACAATCCCATCCTCTTTGTCCTCAATAATAATTTAGCACTTTTCATGAGCCAGGGAGAACTGTGGCCAACTACTACTACTCCTGGCCGGTACTGATACCGCTGCTACCACCCACATTATAACTCAGGGAGGACGAGGCATGGGTCTTTCATTTTGTAGTCTTCCGTTTTCCAAACAATTTATTATGAGGCCTATAAATGAAAAGTCAGGGGTTCTGTACACACAGATTATTAAACAGTACTAGCAAAATTGCAAGTGTGTTTTCTGGAATTTAAAGACAGAGGCACAATTATAGAGCAACTAAACTTTTCTTTCACTCAGATGGACTGTGTAAGGGCATAGTTATAACTGTTCTTTTTTTTACAGCTTTTCTTTCTCAAAACCTCAAGTTGCTACATAGGCTTATTGCCAGCACAGCACCCCAAATAGCATTCTGCTGCTATGCTGAGCAATTGCACATTATTGGAAAGGCCTTATATTCATGTAACTTACTAATATACTTCATTCACCGGTTCTGTTCTCTTCCCTGTGTAAATTCTACACAAAGATCATGTGGTCCAGTCCCTAAACTTGTCATCCACTGCCCGTGCCCAAATACATTTTGTCTCCGTCGCCAAGGACTCTGTAGACGATTTTTAAACTAGTGTTGGTGGCTCTACCGAGGAGCGCTCGTCCCCGCTATGGTCACATGTTTCCAGTCCCATGCAGTCACATGGTATAGATACAGTTGAAGCAGTCCAGGTGACTGTACATGTGACTGTAGCGGGGACGAGCGCTCCACAGAAGAGGGGATCTTGACAGAAACTGAATGAGAGAATTGATAACCCAAAAAATAGTCCCTGTACAGGGTCACGCTTATTGAGATAAAACATAACTTTTACTATTTATGCTAAAAGGAAATACAAGTGTGATCCATTAAAACTATGGGGGTCCCGCTGTCACTATTATGTTATGGTGTACAGATCACGTCTATCATCTGATAGGATATTGGAGTGAGGTGTTGGCTCAAAGTGCGCATGACATTCTGGTGGGGGGTTGATCCTCAAGTATTTTAGGGTGAATCTATAGGTATCTAGAGTACCCAATATGTCCCAGGTCTAGTAGTCTCTATGTGGTCTGGCTGCAGGCTACCTACTGGATTCTTCTAAAATAGCAGAGGAGCACTCGATTTTGTGAATACTCGCTTTAGTTAGCAGTGATACATAGGTGTGGAGAGTGTCCACTCCTAAGGTCTCCCCTTACCTACTTTCCACTCTTAGGGGTGTAGAAAAGGAGTAAGGGGAGACCTTAGGAGTGGACACTCTCCACACCTATGTATCACTGCTAACTAAAGCGAGTATTCAGAAAATCGAGTGCTCCTCTGCTATTTTGGAAGAATCCAGTAGGTAACCTGCAGCCAGACCACATAGAGACCACTAGACCTGGAACATATTGGATAATCTAGATACCTATAGATTCACCCTAAAATACTTGTGGATCAACCCCCCCCCCCCCCACCAGAATTTCATGTGCACTTTGAGGCAACACCTCACTCCAATATCCTATCAGATGATAGACGTGATCTGTACACCATAACATAATAGTGACAGCGTTCAGATCACACATACACACTCCTATCAGAACCTGGGTGTGGAGAAAGACCTCCTCCACTGCTGGGGTCTGCCCTTGCTCTTTTCCTACACCCCTATGCAGAGGAGTTTTTGTGAAATTCTTACTGAATCCAATTAATAATCATTTCAGAAACTTACTGTTTAAATATGTGCTTTCCCAGTTTATTGGATAATGTAGGAATGATATCTTCAGCAGCATGATATGTTTAGGGACATAGAGAAGACAAGGAGGAGTAGCTGGTGGGGAGCGAGCCCTGAAGAGGGATCTGTTAAATGATGCTGTAATCTTGTAGTTCACAGGACGTCAGCCACACAGGACAGACTGATCTCCTGTCTGACAGGTCAGAAAGCCTCGGACTGGTGGTCAGACTGGAGATCACATTGCCAGGTGTCCATAATCAAAGGGTATAAAATATACGGATTCTTCTGAACATCTAGAAAATTGCTGGTGAGTTGACGTTATATGTGCTGATGAAAATAATCCTATACTGCTTTTCCAATGGGGAAAAAAAAGGCTTGAGCAGGATTACAATAAAATGTGGCAGGTCCTTGAGCTTCCCCTGAGTACAACCCAAACTCCCCTGATGAAGCCACTGCCCTGGTGAAACATGTAGGGAGGGTTTGCTCATGGGCATCTTTTTTTAGTTAGGAAACCACTATTCTCCCTCTGGCACGGGATAGTGCTTGCAAACAAATAGACCTACAGAATCTACCTCCTGATGGAAGTGTGTGGGCAACGTTCAAAAACTGCTGGTGAGTTAGAATTACCGTATGTTTTCTAGGTACGTCTTAAGAAAACAAAATATTTTGGAGGGCACTGTTATAGGGGGATCTGTGGAGGGCACTGTTATAGGGGGATCTGTGGAGGGCACTGTTATAGGGGGATCTGTGGAGGGCACTGTTATAGGGGGATCTGTGGAGGGCACTGTTATAGGGGGATCTGTGGAGGGCACTGTTATAGGGGGATCTGTGGAGGGCACTGTTATAGGGGGATCTGTGGAGGGCACTGTTATAGGGGGATCTGTGGAGGGCACTGTTATAGGGGGCTCTGTGGAGGGCACTGTTATAGGGGGCTCTGTGGAGGGCACTGTTATAGGGGGATCTGTGGAGGGCACTGTTATAGGGGGATCTGTGGAGGGCACTGTTATAGGGGGATCTGTGGAGGGCACTGTTATAGGGGGATCTGTGGAGGGCACTGTTATAGGGGGATCTGTGGAGGGCACTGTTATAGGGGGATCTGTGGAGGGCACTGTTATAGGGGGATCTGTGGAGGGCACTGTTATAGGGGGATCTGTGGAGGACACTGTTATAGGGGGATCTGTGGAGGACACTGTTATAGAAGGATCTGTGGAGGACACTGTTATAGGGGAATCTGTAGAGGACACTGTTATAGGGGGATCTGTGGAGGACACTGTTATAGGGGGATCTGTGGAGGACACTGTTATAGGGGGATCTGTGGAGGACACTGTTATAGGGGGATCTGTGGAGGACAGTGTTATAGGGGGATCTGTGAAGGGCAGTGTTATAGGGGCATCTGCGCCATTACATATAAAGTGTATACACCAGCCTCTAGCAGTACTGCTTTGCTAAACTTGCAGTAATCACTTATCTGTGAGCAGTACTCGCTATTCATTAATGAAGTGTGCGGGGCCGGAGCGTGACTGAGTAAGTGACGTGCGCTGCCGGCCTGACCGCTGCGTGCATGGAGAGTACTGCTTACAGATAAGTGATTACTGCTAGTTCAGCAAAGCAGCACTGCTAGGGGCTGCTGTATACACTTTATATGTGATGGCTGCTCCTACCCTGATAACGCCCCTCTTCACATGTCACTGGTACATCGCAGGCCGCTATGCATATGCAGCACAGCACGGCCTCCGATGTGCCGGCCATGTAATACTGCTGTATTCGCTTTATAGGACACAAAGCTATTCCCCCAGACTACTCTTATAAAGCGGAAAATACGGTATATGTGCTGATAAAAATAATCATATACAGCTTTTCCAATAATTAACTGCCAATATTATATTATACTCTATACAAGTAAGAAGGGTGACTTGTGTCTAGATTTGTTAGAATGAAATCTGTGGTATGAACTTGGTACTGCCACCCTAGAGTACAAAACCCTTGAAGATAATGATGCATTTATCTACCGAGGTTCATGTTCAAGCTAGGGTTGAGCGGTAAACCGTTGTCAACGATATGTAGTCATTTAGAAGAAAAAAGAATTAGAAATAATGTCTGTAGAAAATAATTTACAACAATATTTATGTTCCAGACACTTTTGATGAACTAAAATCATGATTTAAAGGTAATAGGAAAGAAAAACGCATCAAATTCAGAAAAAAAGCAATGAAATCGCATATGCGTTTTTTTTTTTTGGCTAAATATGTTTTTTTGGTAAAATAGGCTTTTTGAGAAAGAATCCCAATGGAGGAGGGACAACCCTTCCACGCAAGGCTTGGGAAAACTGCCTTGAGTGCATATATATTTATTGTTTTAAATGGATTTTATTTTTTAAATGTATTGTACAAGTAAATGATGATAATAGCAAATATGGGAGGAATGAGAACCCACATTATTATAAGTATTATAAGCAATAAATATCAGAATACGACCCATTGAAACCAGAATGAAAATACTGGAATGGAATCCAAAAACTCCAGACCACCTTTTGAAAATATAATTCCAAATCCAGTTCGGATCTTTTGAAGAACCATCATCGGGTATAAATTACCTCGATTTAAGGAATGGGGGTATGCCACTGAGGAAGGGGAAGCGTCTCCCCGAAACGCGTCTGGCGTCAAGCAAACTTGGATGAATACCCCACTTTCCGATTCTACCTAGTGCACTACAAAGAAAAGAAATCCATCTATCTTAAAAGACTGCGACACGTCATCCAACAGCGCCGGCAAAAGAAAGGTCTGTGATCCTCACTTTGGACTGGATTCTAACATCACCTGTGAGAGACACGTGGGACGTGAGTAGCTCCATAGCCGGGACGCCGGCAGATTCAACGGAGTAAGAGCTCAACAGTAAGTCCCTTTTTTGACCGACGGCGCGGGTGAAGGTAAGCCCACAGTAGTGGGTATTATACTAAGAAGCATCATATCAAATGAACCACTGCTGGTTATTCAAGTAATGATTTCTGCTACAATCAAGCCAAACAAACAGTAGATTGCAACAGTCAGCAGCAGGAAAACTGACATTATTCAACCAGTTTGTAGCAGCCTTTTGATACAGACGGTTTAACAAATTGTGTTCAAACACAAGTGAACAACAAAAATCTAGACATTCACGGATCCCAAACAGTGTGACATTTCTTTTTGATTGCTTATAGGATTATACACTTTATATCTGATGTATAGTTATATCTGATGTACTTTGCTATTATATGGATTTTTTAGCTGAGTGAATGCTGTTTGCACCAACCTACCTCTGCAAACCAGATAGAACTATCGCACCTGGGACTGGACAAGTCTGGATGCGAATGATAGAGAGGGGTTTCATTTGGAGCCATCAGCACCCATTCAATACTGCTTTTTGTTTTATTTTATTTTTTTTATATATTATTGATCAAAATTTAGTTTTAACATTTTATTGTAGTTTTATTGCACACAATTCCATGATATATGCCCAATAAAGTGTCCTATATTTCCATATAAGAGTGACCATTCCATCTTCTTTTTACGATATACCGCGGTATTAAGAAACAGCGATATGGCGATATCGCTGTTTTCAAATAACCACGGTATTTGGCATATGCGTGCTGACTGCTCCTAAATCTGTGTCTGCCCACCCCTGCATAGTGCATATGTGTACCGTACATATTCATTCCTGCAGCGGCCTCCCCCGGCTCCGAGGCGCGCAAAGTCAGCAGTCCGTGTCCAAGTCAAGGTGGGGGAAGAGAAGTGAGAGACCCTAACGGCCCAGGTGTCATTAATAAAGGTCTTCTGTGGTCCTGCCTGCAAGATGCACTGCACATGGGGATGTCACTTGATAAACTATAATGTCTCCCTTGCTGCCCCAATACAGATGCAACAAGAAGACATTACTGTATGGGGGCCACAAGACATTAATTTACTGATGGGGGAGGGGTTACAAATTGTTGGCCCATACAGTATAATGTCACCTTGTGGCCCCCAAACAGTATAATGAAGTGCAGCAGTTCACAGAGAAGCCCATCTTAAAAGTCTAGACAGGCAGAAAATTGTGAGAAGAACCAGACAACATGTAATGTCTATGGTCAGCTGTAATCCTGCCATCTCCATCTTTCTCATTATACAAGGATAAATCATATAATACTGGTGGATAAAACAAGACTGAACACAAGATCTTCACAGCCTTCTACAGACCATAGGGGACATTTCATGAGACCTTATCTCCATCTACCTGATTATCCTGTGGGACATTGTGATGTTCTTCTGACCCATCCTGTAGAAGGAGAGGACTGGGACATCTCTCCGGTGTTCTTATCTCTTCCTTAACTGTAGGAAACACATCAAGTGACTGAATCCATTCCTTACATACAGATAATGAGAGGACGTGTGTATTTAGTCATGTCTATTACCTGGTGATGTGAGGGGCCGGTGATCCTCCATCATGACGTCCTTGTACAGATCTTTGTGTCCTTCTAAATACTCCCACTCCTCCATGGAGAAATAGATGGTGACATCCTGACACCTTATAGGAACCTGACAACACAATGATGCAGTCATCACCCAGATCCCTTCATAGCGTTCCTGTATAATGTCCCAGCATTCCCAGCAGTGTCACCTCTCCAGTCAGCAGCTCAATCATCTTGTTGGTGAGTTCTAGGATCTTCTCTCTATTGATTTCCTCGTGTATCAGGGGGTGAGGTGGAGGCTCCATGATTGGGCTCAGGGTTCTTCCCCATCCTTCAGACACAGGGGCCTGACAGCGCTCACTAGAGGTCTTCTTCACTACTGTGTAGTCCTGGTTATGGAGAGACACAGTAATAAATATTACTCCATACATCTCCAGAGTCCCTCACCTCTCCAGTCATGTCCATCTGTTAGTAACATAGAGAAGATGATGTAATGTGACATCATCAGAACCTCTCACCTCTCCAGTAAGCCGGAAGAGGATCTCTAGGGTGAGATTTATTATACTCTCTGCCATATTGTCCCTGTCCATCCTTGTCGGGTCAATCAGGAGAAGGATCTTATATAGAAGATATCCACTGAGCGGATCCTATATTGTAGGAGCCTGAATGGAAAGAAGATGACACAATGTAAAATCCTACAAAATCTCATGTAAAATACAATAACTGGAGATAAGAGGAGACATCAGAGGAGATAATAAAGTGTAGATGTTGTGTTCTCTCTTTTTATATGGATTGAAACGTGTGTGAGGTCAAGGCAGTTTCATGATATGTCAAAAAAATCCAATATATATATAAAAGAGAGACATGTGAGAGAAAAGGACGGCACTCACCCCTTCTTTGCGCTGAATCAAATCTTCTTTATTTGCAGTGGTGAGCAGAGAGCAGACGGGTCCCAAGAGGGCTCAGGATATATAAGGACATGTCACAATACCAGGAGGACGCGGATTTTGCCTTGGAGTGGCGCAATGCACACTTAAAGTTCTCACTAAAAATTCAAGACATGGTCTTAAAAAGAAATGAAAGAGAATATCACTCCGTAAAACTGGAATTAAGTAAGGCAAAAGCGGAACTGTCAACCCGTCTAACAGAAAAACAGTATAGTGATTTTGAAAGACGCCTGGACACTAAGCTAATCAACACCCAAAAAGAAATCAAGGAAAAGAAAAGGGATAAGTTCTTACGGGACAAACAGGACTTTGATGGGGACAGAGTGTTTACCTGGAATACCACCAATCGGATGAAGAAGCGAAGGCAGCCGCGTAGGAGGAGTGATTATTGGACCATGGACTCAGACTCCAGTCACTCCGATGACACCCCCACGCAGACTCCCACCATATCGGGTGGCACCCAGGGGACACCCCCCCCCCCCTTTGGGACTCACACAAGAAGGGGGAGGGGCAAGGGCCAAAACTCACAAAAGGCAAGGTTACAAAAGAAAACAGGTGTCCTGGAGGAATTAGGAGACCCACCATCCCCCAAATATATACAGAATCTAGTGATTAACCTGACTGGCTCAGTGCTTCCACCGGACTGTGAGCGAGTCCTCAACAGGGGGCTCAACTACAGTCTGGTGGAGCGATTTGACCCGGTCGGTTTTAAAGTCGACTTATATAAGGCAGTTAGGAAGCTCACTTTGAAAAAAATGTTCAGCAGGATTCCACTCACTAAAAAAGAACCTAGGGAGGGGGAAACACCAGTAGTGATAGGACCCTTGTGTTTTAGTGCCACGGCCAATCTTAATCCTACAGAGATAGAGTGTTTAGAATGGATGACGGGATCATCACTCAGGACCCCCATGACGGGGACACACACAGAGGAGGTTGATTTCCGGGGAGGGGTCAGATCCCTCCACATTCAATCCCTCCTTGCCCGCTGGGAGCCCCATCGACGTGTTTCAGCAAAAGGTGCTAAGTGGGGTGAAGGCACTAGTATACCCCAAGGCACCCAAGAATTTGGATGCCGATGAAGAAAAGGCCCTTAAGTGGCTACAAACACGAGATGACAATATAATAAAACCAGCGGACAAGGGGGGCAATGTGGTTCTGATGACAAAGGAGTACTATGTCACAGAAGCCCACCGCCAATTGCATAACAGAGAGGTCTATGAGACCGTTCAAACAGACCCAACGCATCAGGTACAAGGCCTTTTGAGGAGCTTACTCCACAAACACTGTGAAAAAGGTGCTCCGTCACAAAAAATGGCGGAAAAATTATTGCCCCTTCCCGTCAAAACCACCGTGGTACTTCGTACCCAAGGTCCACAAGTCACTGACTCACCTCCCTGGCAGACCCATTGTATCGGGGGTTGGGTCAGTGACTGAACCCCTGTCAAAATATGTGGATTGGCTGCTCAGGCCCATGGTTAGCAGCATACCCTCATATGTCAGGGACACGTCGGATCTCCTCCAGACTCTAAGGTCTGGCCAGATTCGATTATATCTGGCCAGATTCGAAGACAGATACATATATACTGTCTCAAACCCTTTTGTTCAGTATATCCATACTTGTTTAAAGGTATATCGACGATGTACTCATTGTATGGACAGGGACGGAATCAGATTTCCTGAGATTTGCACAACACCTTAATCAGGTGAATGACATGAATATGGCATTCACGCATAAATTTGGGGGAGATCGTCTGGAGTTCCTAGATGTGGAGATCTCAGTAAGGGATGGGGAGTTGGTGTCCGAGGGCTATCGTAAGCATTATTCCAGTTACCACGATCCAAGCGTCAAAAGAGCGGTACCCTATGGCCAGTTTGTCCGTTTGAGACGAATCAATAAATTTGAGGCTGACTATCAGCGTCAGGCCCTAGAATTGAAAAATAGGTTACTGGCCAGGGGGTACCCCCTCAGATTACTTAACCAGGCCATGAAGAAGGCCGAACAAGTAAAACCCCAAATGTGTCCTTTACCCAGTGACAATGTAGGCCCACAGCAGACGGGCTCCATGGGGGAAGCACACCCCTTTGTCTTCTCGTTCAAGTATGGACCCATGGCCCCCCTCATCAAGAGGGTCATCAGGGACAGTTGGCCCAAACTTGAAGGAGACGAGGTTCTAAAAGAGGTGTGCAATACGACACCTATCATAGCCTTTAGGAGATGCCACACCTTGCGGGACAAGCAGATTCATAGAAAAAAAAAACGCCACATGGCTGGAAAGCTGGGGCCCGAAAGGAAACCGCAGGTGTGGACATTGTTCCTGTTGTAGATTTAACCCCCAATGGAAGGTGTTAGAGTTTGGTGGGATCCAACACAAGGTCAACTCTCTTATCACCTGCAAAAGCAGGTATGTTGTATATCTCCTGAAATGCAGTTGCGGCAGGTTTTATGTAGGAAAGACTATTAGGGGTCTCCATGAAAGAATTAGAGAGCATCTTAATTCACTTTCCTCAGGTAGAGGCTGCAAGCGTTTAATTACACATATGAGAGAAGAACGTGCAGGGGATAGTTCAGCGCTTAGTTTTGCAGGCATAGAAATCTTGCACAATTTACCGCAGGGGGGTGATAAACAAAAAGAACTCCTTAGACGGGAGAGCAGATGGATATTGCGCTCCAACGCAATTGGACCCCTGGGGTTAAATGATAAGATTGACATGAGTATTTTCCTGTAAACATCTCATGCCCTCACAGCATTCGCTACATGGTGTCATGATATTTGAACATTGTTTTTAATTGTTGCATGTGATTTTGTTCATTCAGCTGTGACGGGGTTAACAGTGACGCACACCGGTAAGCGCCGGTCAGGTGTAATGCCGCTTGTGCGCATGTATTTCCACGTCACTGGCTGACTGTTTTTAAAAAGACCAGGTGAATTGAGCACCTGATTACGGGCCAGAGGAAGCGCTTAGGTGCGAAACGGCCGTCGCCCATTCACCTGGTTGCTTTCCGATGTTTGTGTCCGCTCACCACTGCAAATAAAGAAGATTTGATTCAGCGCAAAGAAGGGGTGAGTGCCGTCCTTTTCTCTCACATGTCTCTATGTTTACTGGAAGTAACTTGCTAGTTGCACGTAGGACAGAGCACCACCGGCCAGCGCTCTCAATCACACAGCAGGCACCCCGGATCTCACCCTCACTGACCTGTCCGTGACACCAGAGATTAAAGGGTTTTCGTTTTTCACTGCAGTGCCACTCCGCCTCTTTCTCTTCATATACATTCCAATATATATAAAATACAAAACATAAGTTGATAAAAAAAAAAATATATAGAATAAAATGAAGACAGACCTGCAGAGCGAACTAACACCCCGGAATGAAGACCACATTAGCCCTTTTACACTACATGTGTCTATTTTATAAAACATTTTTTTTTTTTTTATGACTTGTTGATCAACTTGGATGTTTAGTATTTTCTATATATTGGATTTTATAATCTACATCATTTGTAGGTTTCATTTGTTGGTATATAGAACAACTGAAGAAACCGCAGGGTGTGCATTGTGAATGACTAGAATACTACAAAAACAGCCTGACGCGGTCCGGCCCAGGTTCTGGTATCAGCACAGCTCCGGATAAGGAGCGATTGGTCCATCATTTTTATACTATTGCAACCACCGAGGGACAAAACGTACAGTTTAGAAATGCGTCTGGTGTAACTGCGGTATTAATCCATCGAGTGTAATTGCGGCACCAACCTATTGAGAGGAATAAGCGTATCCTTCATACCATTCCGGACACTGAAGCAGCAGAAGTCGGCGTTCCTGTATCCCTACTACACACGCGCAAGTAAGTGTACCGGCACACGTGAGAACTATAGGATCCAGCACGCATCGAGATCATAGGTGAGCAGAGGTCATCAATATCAGATCGGGATGGAAGGGGGGGGGGGGAAGGTCCGACACCCCCAGTCAATAAGCTGTATAAAGAGAAGGTACACGCTGTGCACGCCTGCCGTCTCCCGCCTGTCTTCCTGCTTGCCATAGACATGACAGCGGTGAGCAGGACAGGAGACAGCGCACACCTTCTCCTCATACAGCTGACCTGTGGGGGTGCCGGATGTCGAATATCCGCCAATCCGATACTGATGACCCATCTTGAGGATAGGTCATCAATATTAGGAGCCTTCTGAACTTCTGGAGGGTCAGGATGCGGACTCTGACACCGGGGGGATTGAATGAAGAAATCCAAGGAATTCCAGAATCTCTCACTGTTTCCCCGGGTCATTCTGCCCTTCTCCAATATGGCCCATTAATACTCCTCATCATGTGCGCATGCGCTGCACTCTGCTTGGCTCCTCCTCCCCTGTGCTGGCGTGGTGAGCACGAGACCACCGCTTCCTGTCCCACTTGCCTCCTGTGTATTCTCTTGGCATTGGGAACCGGGTTTCCTTCCTTCCTGTACGCGCATGCGCCCAAAAAATAAGTGGCGAGTATTATATTATACACTTATATAAAAGGCTTCTCACACACAGCAGCACCAACCCCAAGATGAAGGCAGCAGCGGAAACGCGCGTCGGAGAGGACACATCCCCTACAGACGTCTGTCATATCGGTTGGTGATTTTACTATTGTTTATTTCAGTCACTTTACTTGTGAATTTCCTTTCGCTGTTCTATGATTTCTGTCTCGTCAGCGCCTCACACTGGAGACCTGCGCACTTCTTCTCCATTATTATTTCTATATCTTTTTGGAGCCTGGTAATATATTTATCATCTACGAGCAGAATTACCCGGCTTCATACCGGCCACCCATAGCCGTGACATCCACAGCGCCCCCATAGCCGTGACATCCAAAGCGCCCCAATAGCCGTGACATCCACAGCGCCCCCATAGCCGTGACATCCACAGCGCCCCCCATAGCCGTGACATCCACAGCGCCCCCCATAGCCGTAACATCCACAGCGCCCCCATAGCCGTAACATCCACAGCGCCCCCATAGCCGTGACATCCAAAGCGCCCCCATAGCCGTGACATCCACAGCGCCCCTATAGCCGTGACATCCACAGCGCCCCCATAGCCGTGACATCCACAGCGCCCCCATAGCCGTGACATCCACAGCGCCCCCCATAGCCGTGACATTCACAGCGCCCCCCATAGCTGCGACATCCACAGCGCCCCCATAACAGTGACATCCACAGTGTCCCCATAACAGTGACATCCACAGCGCCCCCATAACAGTGACATCCACAGCGCCCCCATAACAGTGACATCCACAGCGTCCCCATAACAGTGACATCCACAGCGCTCCCATAACAGTGACATCCACAGCGCCCCCCATAACAGTGACATCCACAGTGCTCCATTAACCATGACATCCACAGCGCCCCCATAACCATGACATCCACAGCGCCCCCATAACAGTGACATCCACAGCGTCCCCATAACAGTGACATCCACAGCGCTCCCATAACAGTGACATCCACAGCGCTCCCATAACAGTGTCATATTGAAATGAATTCGGCCACTGATCTCACACTGCCAACATACAGAGGGTGATGCCCCACATATTTTGAGCTAATCACTGGCCCAAATTCATTTAACCCTTTAAAAACATCAGTTACTTATTAAAATCAGCGACAGTGTCCGTCTGTCCACTTTGCTGCCAGTTCTTGTGTCCAGAACCTGAGTGAGATCAGTGCCCAAATTCATTTCAGTCTTTAAATCACACTTTTCTGCCCATTTTGTGTCCGTCTTTTGTATTTTAATGCCGCTTTTACCTGATTTTCCCTCGAGGCGCTCACTGCAACACTATTACTGGTGATAAATTCTCCTCATTAAAAAAACAACAAAAATACAAAAGATGCGAATAAGAAACTGAATAATAAAAAAAAAAACTTCTGCCTCATCAGAGTCCACTGATTTGAATAAGTAACTGATGTTTTAAGGGGTTAAATGAATTAGGGCCAGTGATCTTGCACCGCCAACATCAGAGACAGTGGAATTCCGCCTGGCCCGGTCATATTCTGGGTAGAGATGAGTGAATTGTCCTGTATAGTGGTGTAGAACACTGTGCCGTGCAGTAACACACATAGGGAGTCTGCTGTGGTAGTGAAATAATACTGTCAGTCAGTATGACAGGCAGATGACAGGCGTCGCTCCTAGAATCACTGCACACGTCACTTATTTGGGCAGTTACAGCGCTAAAACTGACCAAATAACTCAAGTGTGAACTCAGCCTTACAGGTCAATGCCAGGTATAAAGAACCCTGCAGTGGCCCAAGATTCTACCATAGACTGAAAGAGCGCATTCCTTTTACACCGTCAACAGCTGATTCCACATGGATTTCTACAGAACCTGTTCTGTCACACGCTGATACAAGTAGTATCCCCATGACAGAGTGGAGAGGGTGTCAGCAGTCACTGTTTATTTTACTCTTCTCTTCTGATCCGACATAAAGAACCCGCCAAAACACGGATCCTGTCTTTTATGGCTCCACCATCAGTCGGTCAGCATTTGCTCAGAAATTCATCAGTATTGCTAAGGCCAAAAAAAAAAAAAAACTAGGAGTGCATCCAAAACAGAGATGACACGTGATTGGAACATTTGCATGTCTTCTGTGTTTTGGACCCACTCCTGCTTTCGGCTCCCAAATGATCAGTCAATCCTGATGCCAAATAGGGATACAGGCCTTATGGATGCTCCAAAGACAGGATCCGTGGGGCTTTTCATTACAGGCAGATCAGAAGAAGGGTAAAAACATAGTGATGTCAACAAGGTCAAACAGGGGCACTAGTGGCCCCGTCACAGAAGGTAGCAACAGCGAGAGAAGTCAACATAGTGGCCCCATCACAGAGTGGGGAAGGTGGCAACCGCATGAGGATTCAGCACAATAGCCCCGTCACAGGGTGGGGAGGGGGGCAACCACATGAGGAATCAACATAGTGGCCCAGGGATAGAGTGGTGAGAGTGGCAACAGCATTGAGGAGTCAACATAGTGGTCAGTCACAGAGTGGTGAGGTGGCAACCACATGAGGAGTCAGCACAATGGCCCCGTCACAATGTGGGGAGGGTGGCAACAGCATTGAGGAGTCAACATATTGGCCTAGCGATAGAGTGGTGAGAGTGGCAACAGCATAAGGAGTCAACATAGTGGTCAGTCACAGAGTGGTGAGGTGTCAGCACAGTGGCCCTGTCACAGAGTGGATGAGGTGTGAGGCAACAGCATTGGTAGTAACAGCACAAGATGGCAGTAAAAGAAGATGGAAGCTGGTGTGTGGCATCAGGTGGAAGGTAAAATCAGAATAGTGGCTGAAGCAGGTGGCCAGAAGAAACAGGTCTTTTTTGTGTGGCACCCAGAATGATCTAGTCTGATGCATCAGGTACTGGCAAATGAGGTTGGAATTTCCTTCTGAATTAATAAAGTCGTATGATATATTATGTTATATTTAGAGATGAGCAAATTTCTAAAAAATTCAATTTGGCCAGTTTGCTGAATTTTTTTGAAAATATTTGGTTCGATCCAAATTTATTCACACAGAATTGCATTAAAAAACGTCTATTTCCAGGCTGCAGAAAGCCTTTATAGTGTTGTAGAACACTGTGCCTTGCAGTAACACGCATAGGGAGTGTGCTGTGGTAGAGAAATAATACAGGGAGTCATGCAGATGACAGGTATCGCGCTTAGAATCAGGAGTCTGACCGCTCGCAACACCAGCTCCCACGACACTCTCCTCATCACTACTTGCCTGCCTAGCGGAGGAAGCGGTGGATGTCTCCTCCAGATCTTGGCTGGGCAGTAGCTGCTGACTGTCCTCTAGTAGCTCGTCCTCGCTGTATAGTGGAGCTGAGCCCACAGCATACATAACTTCTCTGGCTGGGGGAACAGAAAAGGACACAGGCAGGTTGAGGACAGGTGAGGGCACAGGGCCTGCTCCAGGGCCATGCCAACTAAGGGTTGTGTCTGAGGAACCCACCTGAAAAAAAAAAAAAAAAAGAATCCCTCAGGAGGTTGCTACGCTATTGTGATGCAACAAATTGAGATTAGGTGGTCACTAGGACCTAAGCGTAACTTTGCAACCTCTCTGACTAATGTTAAAACTCTAACTTTTATTTCACTATATTAAAAGTACCAATAAACTTCTTGGGAACATATGTTAAAAACCTCAGGAGTTTAATAAATCACTGTACAGTTTCCCCTGAGGACGCCGAGAGGCTCGGCGAAACATGTAGGGACACAGGACTTAAGGCCTCATGCACACGACCGTTGTGTGCATCCGTGGCCGTTGTGCCGTTTTCCGTTTTTTTTCACGGACCCATTGACTTTCAATGGGTCCGTGGAAAAATCGGAAAATGCACCGTTTGGCAGCCGCATCCGTGAGCCGTGTTTCCTGGCCGTGAAAAAAATATGACCTGTTCACGGGCCCATTCAAGTCAATGGGTCCGTGAAAGAACACGGATGCACACAAGATTGGCATCCGTGTCCGTGATCCGTGGCCGTAGGTTGCTTTCATACAGACGGATCCGAAGATCCGTCTGCATAAAAGCTTTTTCTGATCTAAGTTTTCACTTCGTGAAAACTCATTTCCGACAGTATATTCTAACACAGAAGCGTTCCCATGGTGATGGGGACGCTTCTAGTTAGAATACACTGCAAACTTTGTACAAGACTGCCCCCTGCTGCCTGGCAGCACCCGATCTCTTACAGGGGGATATGATAGTACAATTAACCCCATCATATCCCCCTGTAAGAGATCAGGGCTGCCAGGCAGCAGGGGGCAGACCCCCCCCCCCCCTCCCCAGTTTGAATATCATTGTGCGGCCCCCCCCCCCCCCCTGTTGTTAACTCGTTGGTGGCCAGTGTGCGCACCCCCCTCCCTCCCTCCCTCTATTGTTTTAATACATTGGGGCCAGTGTGCGCGCGCCCACCCAACCCCCCCTCCCTCCCTCTATTGTTTTAATACATTGGGGCCAGTGTGCGCACCCCCCCCAACCCCCCTCCCCCCCTCCCTCCCTCTATTGTAATCATCATCGGTGGCAGCGGAGTAGAAGATTTTCATACTTACCTGGCTGCTGGCTGCTGCGATGTCTGCGTCCGGCCGGGAGCTCCTCCTACTGGTAAGTGACAGCAATGCGCCGCACAGACCTGTCACTTACCAGTAGGAGGAGCTCCCGGCCGGACACAGAGATCGCAGCAGCCAGCAGCCAGGTAAGTATGAAAATCTTCTACTCCGCTGCCACCGATGATGATTACAATAGAGGGAGGGAGGGGGGGGGTTGGGGTTGGGGGGGTGCGCACACTGGCCCCAATGTATTAAAACAATAGAGGGAGGGAGGGGGGGTTGGGGGGGCCCGCGCACACTGGCCCCAATGTATTAAAACAATAGAGGGGGGGTTGGGGGGGCCCGCGCACACTGGCCCCAATGTATTAAAACAATAGAGGGAGGGAGGGGGGGTTGGGGGGGCGCGCGCACACTGGCCCCAATGTATTAAAACAATAGAGGGAGGGAGGGAGGGGGGTGCGCACACTGGCCACCAACGAGTTAACAACAGGGGAGGGGGGGCCCACTGGCCACCAATGAGTTAAAAACAGGGGGGGGGGGGGGTCTGCCCCCTGCTGCCTGGCAGCACCTGCCAGGCAGCAGGGGACAGTCATGTACACCGTTTTTTTGTATATTCTAACCTGAAGCGTCTCCATCACCATGGGAACGCCTCTGTGTTAGAATATACTGTCGGAAATGAGTTTCACGATGTAGCTCATATCCGACAGTATATTCTAACATAGAGGCGTTCCCATGGTGATGGGGACGCTACAAGTTAAAATATACCATCGGATTGGAGAAAACTCCAATCCGATGGTATAACAGAACTCCAGACTTTACATTGAAAGTCAATGGGGACGGATCCGTTTGAAATGGCACCATATTGTGTCAACATCAAACGGATCCGTCCCCATTGTAATTCAGGACGGATCCGTTTGGCTCCGCACGGCCAGGCGGACACCAAAATGACTTTTTTTTCATGTCCGTGGATCCTCCAAAAATCAAGGAAGACCCACGGACGGAAAAACGGTCACGGATCACGGACCAACGGAACCCCGTTTTGCGGACCGTGAAAAAAAACGTCCGTGTGCATGAGGCCTAAGTTTTAGGCAGGAGTTGACCAGGGTGTTCACTGAATAAATTTGGACACTCAGAGGGTGGACAATCTGTCAAGCTAGTATGAGCACGGAGTGCGAATATACATATAGATACAGTATATCAATACAAGAGGTATATGTCCCTGATTTATTCAACTCCTGAGGTTTTTAACATATGTTCCCAAGAAGTTTATTGGTACTTTTAATATAGTGAAATAAAAGTTTGAGTTTTAACATTAGTCAGAGAGGTTGCAAAGTTACGCTTAGGTCCTAGTGACCACCTAATCTCAATTTGAGGAACCCACCAACTCTTGGCTGGGGGTGTCTGATGTCACTTGCGATGAAGTCGAAGAGAGAGTCAACCATTCAAGAACCGTGGGTAGCTGGTCAAGACACGACCGCTAGGTGACACTGGGAGCTCAGGCCTCTGGAAGTGACTCCTGCTGCCACAGCCCCTTACTCTGCTGCGACCGAAGTGACTCCTGCTGCCAGAGCCCCTTACTCTGCTGCGACCTGTGCCTGCGCCAGAAACATTTAGGTTTTTGTCACTCCCCTGTGCAGGGCCTGGCACTTCTCTGTCTGACATAATGTTAGCTGAAACCACTAAATAAAAAGGAAATTAAAACACCCAAAAAAACGGCAAATATATTTTTCTTTTGCCACTAATTCACGGCAAAAAGGGCTTTAGAACATATAACTGCACCGCACAATGGCAAATAAGACGTACTGTAGAAATATTTTCTTGTAATAAACCCTGTTAATGGCTGTATCAAACAGCACTTGCACCCCAATAACAAGAACGGTTTGCTGGAATTACAGAGCTGTATAATGGCAATTTGGATCCGCAGTCTGTGCAGCAAGGTGTAATAGGATTGTTCCTATTACCCAGGCTGTAACCTCCCCTACTGAACCTTGTTCTACACAAATGCTGTGGAATGATTCCTCCCTATCCTTTCCCTACACCTATTAATCATTTTTTCAACACAATTAAGTCTTTCCCAGCACTGTACCTGGGCTGCTGACGTCTCTCCCTGCACTAAGTACGCTGGGAAATGGCAGAATCCAAGATGACTGAGGCTATTTATAGGGCTGTGACATCATAGGGCTGGCTGCTGATTGGCTGCATTCATGGCATTATGGGTGATCCCGCTTTCCCAGAGTTCCTTGCTCCATGTCTTTAAACGTGTCACGGGCCCTCAGGTGACTGGTGTCAGGAGATCAGAGAGACTTGGTTGAGCGTGGAGGAATCTAACTGCCTCCTTGATTTCTCTTTATTCAGTGTTGATAGGGTTAATGACCACTTCCCTTTTCTCAGCTGTTGCTCAGTGGTCATCACTTCTACCCTTTATAGTCTCACCCCACCCTTCTGACTATGCGGTAAATAGCTTCATTTCGGTTTGGCTGAGCTGGTGTGAAGTCGTCTCTGGTTTTCCTGTTCTTCCATCTCTATATAAGTTAAGTGTCGCGTTTGTTTGTATTTGTTATATTCCTTGTTGTTGTATCTGGGCCTGAGACAGAGACTTCCATTCGTTCATCTGGGGAGGAATGGGTAGTCTCTGGTCATATACTTATTCCAGGGCATTATAGGGAAATCAGGGCCTAGGTATACTGCTTATGAATATTCCTACCTTCAAGGTCTGTTATATTGATAGGTAGTCAGGGCCAGGATTAGGGTTGTCTATGAGGTGACCTGTTTCTTCCCTAGTTTCTAGGCCCAGTTACTGTTCCCCTTCCCTCCTGTGTTTAGGTATGGAGTTTCCCACCCACACTGATCTTGACAGCACGTGTAGCAGGAATTTTAGTAAAAAATACGATTCATTACCACGAAGCATGAGGAAATTCAGATTTGGTGCGAATCAAATAATTCTTGAAATTTGGATCGAACTCCACTTCGTCGGCTTCGATTAGCTTATCTCTAGTTATATTGTATTTAAGAATTATGTTTCCTGCTTTATTCTTTTCTCTTCTTTCCCATCACTCACAGTCTTCTCTAGTAACATCTCATGCAAATGTCTATGGAGGGAGGTTGGAGGAGGATGGAGGAGAAGGCTGCTGCCAGCTAGGAAGTTATTTATTACTTCACTCTAACCAGTGGTGGAGCCTCATTTTACTAGTGGAGTCAGAAGTGCTAAGAAATTGCAGATTGTACGTCTTTCATTCTCATTCTCCCCCTCCGCTCTCCGTAGACAACAATGATAAAAGTAGTAAAGAGCAAAGTAGCTTCATAAAATCAGATAGAAGGTCTTTTCTTTCACAAGATATATTACTATTACAAAGCTTCTTATAGTCACCTGTACAACTAGAGGTAAGCTGTAAAGGGGTCCTCTCACTTCAGCAAGTGACATTTATCATGTAGAGAAAGTTATAGGGGTTGTCTGGGTTCAGAGCTGAACCCGGACATCTCCCCGTCTTCCCCCACTCAGCACCTCTGAGATGCTCTTCCTTGCCTGTTTTGCTGTAATCCATGATGATCACTGTGTATACCTTGTTTATCTGGTATTATTCTGGGCCTTGGAGCGGCAATTCTCAGATCCGCAATAAACCAGAATCCCAAGACAAAACTATACAGACAACGCTAACCCTCCCGTACACACATTTACAACCAAGTCCTTGTTCATTTAGAGGTCCTCTAATAAATGAGACAATACCTGGTACAGATTTCAGACCGGTCTTCTTTGATCAGTCTATCAGATAAAATGAACAAAGCCTTCCACAAACATTTCCAGACCGGTTTCATTCCATCCTACACAGTTTAACTATTCAAGTACAAACATTGCCGAACAGCCTTCAATTTGGAATACAATGAGTAACTGAAAGGTATAAATTTCAGGATACAACACAGATCAATACAACAATGACAATACAATTATATATATATTCCATATAGGTAAAAAAAAAAAAAAAAAAAAAAAGTTACCTAATCTACATAACCTATCCACCATGTTTATTAAAGGTTACTGCCACTAATTGTCTAACTGGAAACCCCTCTGAAACCACTAGGGCTTCTCAAAAATAAACAAGAAAAAATTATGTGCATTGAACTCTGCAAGTTTGTTTCATCTTCTGGTCTTCTCACAGGCACAGTTCCTGGTGTTGTAAATGTAGTCACCTGGCACTTTGACATTGGAATCCTCCTCTTATATAAAACTCAGTCTTTGTTTACCTCAGCCTCTTTCTTCTGGGGGATTTCAGGTGTTGTCACCATTCTAAATGCAGGTTTAAGAGCCTCCTTTCAGCATTGTAGGCTACTGGGACCACCTTCCCTCATTGGTTTGATAGGTTGTGGTACAAAGTCGTCAGCCCTGCTGTTTGGTACTGCAGGAAACCTTGGGCAGACAATTACCTTGACAATCCACCCTTGGACAACAGAAGTGTGAGCAGCAAGGTTCTTGATGGGTGGCACAGGCCACCACGAGTTTCACCTTACCACACCTGGCTCCGCTGATACCGCCTGCACTTAGGGAAGTTGGAACTGTAGATTGACTTGACTGCCAGAAATAACTCGGTTTCACAGTAAGTTCAGTTCAATTAGCTCATTCATGGATTTCAACTCAGTCCAAATCAGTCAGTCAGTCTATGGTAGGATGAGTGGTTGATTTTGTTTCACTTCTCACCCCCATCAGATGGATCAACAAAAACAAACAAATGACCTTGTAAGCTTGGTCAGTCCAACGCTGCTTGTAAATGACATAGCCCAATGGAACCATAGAGGTCCTCTGCTTTGAAACAGCATACATTCTTTTAAACCCTATAACTGATCTAGTTCTCTCTATATTAAAAAATCAACTTACATATACATGTTTTATCCATCATTAATCTCTCAATTATCTTTGTAATAATTATTCTAATAAATATTTATATAGTCTCCAATTTAACCCTTTCACTACTGGAGGGGTTTATTTTTTCCCTTCGTTTTTGCGTTTTCATGACTTTGCCATGACAACAGCCTCACAATTAAACCCGCTGATAAGGGGGGTGCGGTTGTTGTCATGGATACCTCCAAATATATCCATGAAATTAGGAGGCAGTTGAGTGATCAGAGTGTATACAAGGCATTAGCGGGTGATCCAAGATTTGAAATTGCTTGATCTATCAAGAAGATCCTTGATGTCGCTTTGAGTCGGGACATTATTGATGATGAGCTTTATTCCTTCCTGATTATACAACATCCACGTACACCGGTTATATACGCGTTACCAAAAATTCATAAATCGATGGTCGATCCTCCAGGTCGGCCAATCGTTGCTGGTACTGGATCCATTTTTTCAAACATTTCCATTTTTTTGGATTGTTTATTCCGCAAATATGTAGTCAGTGCCAGATCCTATATTAGGGATACAGGAGATTTTCTTGACAAAATCTCTGGTATCACGTTACCTGATGTCCCCGCCAGATCTCTGAGAAGTTCTGACAGACGTTCTTCAGTACCTCCTGCATGATGTGCTTTTGTTTTGGTTTCGCTTTGACATCTCTTCTCCCTCTCCCAGCTGTCATCTATTAGCAGTGATTTCCTCCCTTTATATCTCCTCCCATCCTGCCTCACTTTGCGTTTTATACTACTTCCTGGATTGTGTTCTCTGCTTGAAGTTGCTACTGCTGGTTTCTCAGATAAGTCTATTTCTGTATTTGTGTTTTCCTGTTGGCTTGATTCTAGGTGACCCTGACTCCCTCCGTATTAAGTGCAGGGAGCCGGTGGTTGTGTCCCCTCACTATTATAGGGTTTGCAGGTGTCACTCAGTCTAGGTACGTGGACATGCAACTTTCTATCATTGAGATCTTTGCATGGGCTGAGCAGACAGGGAGAGCTCTAGGGCTTTAATAGGGCTCACCCTTTTGTTCCTTAGTTTGGGATCAAGTCAGTCGGATCTTTTTTTGTTACTTCTTGTTTTCTACAACACCATCCGTGACACCTGATGGTTGTTGTAACGGATCACCTGGCACCCCGACTGAGTACCTCCGTTGCTGGATGCTGATAGCGTTTCCTGAGATCTCCAAGCACTCTGGCAGACACCACAATCACCGAACCGAAGAAGCAGATAAATCCTCTTCAAGCCTGAATGCTGTAGACAGTTGAATAGGAAACCATACGAATAGGTTTACACTCCTAGCAGTCAAACTGGGACAGCATACCATAAATCCTCCCCCAATGATGAGACGACACTTCACCTTGAGGGTAAAACAGGAACTGACGTGCTGGCACACCCAGCCTGGTTTTTATTACAGTTTTGCAAATACAGGACAGATACAACACATCCCCACAATGCATCATGGTTTCCTCCTCTCTGTCCCAGAGACAACCGAGGGAAATCCAATTATCTCTCAGGACAAAAGGGCGATCGCCAATACACATGTGGAGACAACAGGACAGACATCACCATTTAAACACACAATGGGACAATAGAAACACACCCATACAAAATCCTCCCCTCTGCTGATGATGATTATTGAACACACTGGCGAATATAATTATCAAAGGCAGAGAAATACAGTTTTATAAAACATATCACAGGTACCCCAAAACATGCAATAACCCCATAACCATATATCCTCGGAACCGGGGGATCTGGGTGAACCACATATCCAAAATTTACCCACATCCGTTCAATAGTTTGGAAGATACAGTTACACTGAAAATATACAAGTTATACAGAAAATAGTCACTAATAAATGTGTCCCCTGTTTGGTAGTTTCAAACTACTGAATGATGTCTCTGTGCACCAAATACAGGCAAGATAGCACCGTGTTGAAAAGTCAGAACAGTGTCTGTGAGTTAAAATGGCCGCTATCTATTGTTCTCACCATGTGCTTCATCCAAGCAAGTAAGGCAAATGATGCAATCCAGGGACAGAGGGCTCAGTCCCAAGTGTCTTAAGACCCAATAACTTAAGGGACCATAATCCCAGGGCAAGAGGCGAGCACGCAGCCCCCTCCAAAAGCTCATGGCAAACTCTGGCAAAAAGGTGAGTTTGCTACAGTTGTCTTGTGGCCTCTTTTGACGTCACGAGTCTTTACACTTCCATTGATCACACCAGGGGGGTGTCTGCTGTCCGGAGACAACTATTGGGCAGCGAATACTCTTTGGAGTGTCAAGATTTCATTATCCAATTATTGGATCTGGTTCTGAGGAATAATTACTTCCTGTTTATGGAAGGTTTTTTCCTGCAGTTACGAGCAACTGCCATGGGGTCAAATGTGGCGCCCAACTACGCCAATGTCTTCATGGCGGCCCTCGAGGAGGACCTTGTCTATGTATCCCACCACTTCAGTCATGTACTGGGGTGGTGGCGGTACATAGACAACGTCTTCCTTATTTGGCATGGTGACTCCACTTCTTTGGAGTCATTTCACATCTTTTTGAATGACTTGGATCCCGACATTGCTTTTACCTTGACATACTCTGACACTCATGTGCAATTCCTCGATACTACTGTCACTATTGTTGGTGACAAATTATCCACAGAAATCTTCACTAAGCCCACTGATTGCAACACTTTGTTGCACTACAATAGTTGCCATCCTAGGTTCACTATAGATTCATTACCATATACTGCTTAGAGTCAACTGATTAGAGTCAAAAGGATAGTACAGGATTCGGAGATACTACCTACCCGGTATGTTCAGATGGTGCACAAGTTTAGACAGAGAGGTTATCGCCCTCGGGTGATTGATAAACATTTGAATAAGGTTAGGGATCCACAGCAGATAGTAACTGACACTACATCCAACAAAGCGGTAAGGATTCCGTTCATATCCACATATTCTGAACAAAGTGGGATGGTTGCCAAAATTATTTGCAAGCATTGGTCTATACTGAAAAAATCTGCCTAATATTGCAGCTTTCACTGTACCTCCCGTTATCTTATAGGCGCCCCACCAATTTGCGTGACAAATTGGTTTGGGCTGATATTCCAGTCAAGGGTTTGGTACAAACTCACATTGGGCCACAAAGGAAGGGCCACAAAGACTTCCCAGACACCTTTTTCTGGGAAGTCTTTATCACCTACTGACTCCAATTAGGATAATGGAATCAACACCTTTGACCCAATGCTGGGTATAATTACCAGATGTGGATTCAGTTACATATTTATTCCCTGAATTTTTGTACAATCACTCAGAATTGAGAAAGCTCGTTGGAAGAACGAGTGAAACGTTTTCAAGAAATCTACAGTACGTCCAGTTGCCTTGATTTATTCTTTACAGATATCAAACAAACAGAGAGAGTTACGATTCATCGCCTTAATACTCTGAGACCAGTTGGGCTTAATGTCGATTTTAAATGGAGTGTGATATAGATGTGGTTCCTCATCATCCTTCAGGTTTTTTATTTTTCTTGTCCTAATTGTGTGAATTCAATTGGTGTCATTTATTGTACATCTAATTATGACAACTGGATTTACAGTTATTCTTGTTTCTTTCTTTTTTTAGATCTTTTCTATCAATGCTTTTGGAGCGGTGTTGACAGATGGCGGATGTGGAATCCTGCGCCTCTCACATCTTTTGGGGTGATGGGGATTTATGGGGCACAAGTATTACTAGACTAATTATTATTATTTAAACCTAAAGTGTTGTTATACAAACAACAAATGAATGCCCAATGTATTCAAAAATATATATACTTTATTTCATAACAATAAACAAATCATGGTTATTAAAATATTGGAGATAACAAAGAAAGATATGAAGAGTCAGCAAAAAACCAGATGCCGCAATCCACTGGCCAGTGTCTCTGCTACCCGCCAATAGATGGAACACATGTCAGGTATGTATAGATTATGCAGTAGGGTGATTCACAGAAAAGTGGCACACAATAATGACTACTCAAATATTATAACTGTGATCATCACTCTAATGCATAGCCGCTAGATGAGTCTCAAACACTAGGTCCTAATAATGCACAAATAAAAAGATGAAAAAGTTATATATATGTGGAATTCTCACATAAGTGAGACCCCCACGCACCAAACCGTTTCACTTATGTGAGAATTCCACATATATATATATATATATATATATATAACTTTTTCATCTTTTTATTTGTGCATTATTAGGACCTAGTGTTTGAGACTCATCTAGCGGCTATGCATTAGAGTGATGATCACAGTTATAATATTTGAGTAGTCATTATTGTGTGCCACTTTTCTGTGAATCACCCTACTGCATAATATATACATACCTGACATGTGTTCCATCTATTGGCAGGTAGCAGAGACACTGGCCAGTGGATTGCGGCATCCGTTTTTTTGCTGACTCTTCATATCTTTCTTTGTTATCTCCAATATTTTAATAACCATGATTTGTTTATTGTTATGAAATAAAGTATATATATTTTTGAATACATTGGGCATTTATTTGTTGTTTGTATAACAACACTTAAGGTTTATATGGTTGTCTTTTCCCTGCCCTACATTATGGCATGAGGCTTTCTTTGTTTGGTTCTATAATTATTATTATTGATTACTCTGGCCGCTTTGTATAGGGTTTTTGTATAATGAGTGGTGGTCCTAATTTACCTGGTTGTGGAGTTTAGGGGAGATATTGGGTCTGGAGGTGTTTGGGCATGGACGTGTCCTTAACCTCCATCCCGTTGTAGGCCCGTGGTGATAATCATGGAAATGATATAACCACTGGCTGCTCTCTATTTTCTCTCAATATGTATGGCACTTATTTTGAAGGGTTCTCTCCCTGGGAGCCGAAATACTATAAGTACCACGATCGCTCCAGACTATAACCTGAATACACGACTATCTATTTAATTATGTTACTCTATTTTGACATCTATTTTATTGATTTTGACCTTTTCTTTCTTATTTTTGTGCCTTCTGTTTCCTCCTCTCCCGGTTGTCTTGACTGTGCTGTCTTTTTTTCTGGCTGGGACTCGCTTCGCCTGCGGAGTGCGGCTGGCTGTTGCTGGGGCAACGATGCCAGTATCGCTGCTGTTGTTGGCCTTTGTGCGCTTGCCCCTTCCCGCCGGCTTGGCGATTCTCAGCGCTGCTCTCGGACTGGTCTCGTGATGGCTGCATGGGTCAGGTGTATGATCAGGTGATCAATCACATGACCCTGGTGGCGTCTCCTGGCTTCGTCTGTTTGAGCTGCGGTTGCTAGGTTTCTGGACATGCGCAGTCTGACTTTGAGGACGCGGATTTTGGCACCGCTACTCTGTCCCCGCTGTGTGAGTTTTTATCTTTATTAATTATAGCTATTGTTAGCACTTATACACAGGTGATGTAACACTGTTTTAATGAATACAATTTACACAGTTTATGGTATATGTGTGTACTAATCATGGACATTATTGATCTGCACATTGGAACACATCATGTAAACTATATTATTGGTACATTGTTCACTATATGAGGATATTGTATGTATTTTTACACTTGTTCTTATGATTATTCATTGATTGATTATCACTTGATTTGCTGCTATGCATTCTGAGTATATATACCGATGTGTGACACCATGTTTTATGCTTGATAAAGACCGCATTGATCGGTTGAAACGTTGCAGAGGGGAATAAAGGAACCATCATTTTTTCACTTTATGTCTGGAGTGCTGCATCATCTTTTGAACGTGTGTTTCTAAATATTGTTGTGCCTTTTCATAGGTAAATGCATTGATATCCAATTAATTCTATTCAAGATGGATGTTCATTGCCTTTAAGAGCCATGCTCGACTATATTTACAATTTTTTATGTCTTGAGTAGGCCAAAGTAAGGTCGCACAAAGGTTTCTGTGTAAAAAGGTTTCTACTCTTCAGTGTTATTCTTCTCATTAATGTACCAGTCTGAGAAGAGGCCTCCTTGTCTACTTATAAATTTATGACGGGAGAAAAAGATAACCTCTCTGCAGCTGGTGATAATAACCTATACAATTAGGTATTTATCAATGAAGCAAAATATATAATATGTATGTATTCATTTAATGAGCCTTAGTTAGTCCTTAGCATAAGACAATCAGAAGGACATATATATATTTTTATATTATATTGTTATATGTTACGAAGACAACATGTATTTAGTATATTATATATATATTCTCATTAGGAGAATATTCATCTCAAAAAGAGAGTCTGTAAAGATGTGTGTTTTATAACAATGAATCACATCTTTGGTGTGACAGGAGGTACTGATATCTCTGTGAGAAAACAAGGCAATTCATATTGTTATGATCCATAAATCAACAGTGTAAGAAACATTCAGAGAGACGCCTAGAGGTCTGTCTCTGATTGCTACAAGTGTCAAAATTAATCCCTATAGCTTTGAATTAAAACTTCTAAAAGGTCAAATATATAGAATACGTTTTTTTTTTTCAGACTTACATAAGGTAAGCAGCAGTGCCACCTAGGTATGAGTAGGCGACATTACAACAGTAGCAAAAGTGCATTCTGGGTAAGGTTATGATGTCACATTTTTTATCAATTGTCACGCCCATCCGACTATGATTGGAAAGTTCCAAACTAGGAAGGTGTGTCTAACTGATAAATTTGTGATCCTAAACCATACACAGAGGACACACACAAAAAAAAGAGGAGAGAGAGAGAGAAAACAAGTTGAGCTCTCTAGAGGGGTCTATCAAGATGAAAGCCATGGTGAGATGCGCTATGATGGACCACTCAGCTTTCCTAGGAGCAGAAATGAGATTTCTACTAGGACTTGGTAAGAGACACAGAAAATTATATTACATTTTATTAAGACTAATTTGATAGTGTGGGTGAAATTGTACCATCTAGATTGGCGAATAAATACATTAATCAATTGATCATCTCCATATTGAGATGTAGTCTTAGGATATTGTGAGACTTCATTCTACCTGCAGAAGAATCAAGACTCATAATCTAGCAAAGCATTAAATAACTGGATATATATATATATATATATATATATATATATATATACACACACACACACACACATATACAGTACAGACCAAAAGTTTGGACACACCTTCTCATTCAAAGAGTTTTCTTTATTTTCATGACTATGAAAATTGTAGATTCACACTGAAGGCATCAAAACTATGAATCAACACATGTGGAATTATATACATAACAAAAAAGTGTGAAACAACTGAAAATATGTCATATTCTAGGTTCTTCAAAGTAGCCACCTTTTGCTTTGGATTACTGCTTTGCACACTCTTGGCATTCTCTTGATGAGCTTCAAGAGGTAGTCACCTGAAATGGTTTTCACTTCACAGGTGTGCCCTGTCAGGTTTAATAAGTGGGATTTCTTGCCTTATAAATGGGGTTGGGACCATCAGTTGCCTTGTGGAGAAGTCAGGTGGATACACAGCTGATACACCTACTGAATAGACTGTGAGAATTTGTATTATGGCAAGAAAAAAGCAGCTAAGTAAATGGCCATCATTACTTTAAGAAATGAAGGTCAGTCAGTCAGTCCGAAAAATTGGGAAAACTTTGAAAGTGTCCCCAAGTGCAGTCACAAAAACCATCAAGCGCTACAAAGAAACTGGCTCACATGCGGACCGTCCCAGGTAAGGAAGACCAAGAGTCACCTCTGCTGCGGCTAGATCCCGAGGGGCTGTGGCGATGTGTAGGACTGAAAAAGCTCTGCATGTCCTCCTTCAACAACACATCTGTAAAGCGTCCTGTCCTTGCCGCCGTGGTCGGAGGAGGATTACTTTCACCTCTTCCCCAGTTAGATTCCCGTTGTGCTGTGACATCCCCCTTATAAGCTGTGTAAAGCATATTTTTTAGTTTGGTTTTGAACTGCTGCATCCTTTCTGACTTTTGGTAATTTGGTAACATTTCCGCCACTTTCTGCTTATACCGGGGGTCTAGTAGTGTGGCCACCTAGTACAGGTTGTTCTCCTTCATCCTTTTTATACGAGGGTCCCTCAACAGACATGACAGCATAAAAGACCCCATTTGCACAAGGTTGGATGCCGAGCTACTCATTTCCCGTTCCTCGTCCTCTCTGATGTCATTGACGGTCTGTTCTCCCCCCCAGCCACATACAACACCACGGGTCCCAGATAGGTGACAACAACAAGCACCCTGGGATGCCTGCTGTGGTTGGTCTTCCTCCTCCTCAAAGCCACATTCCTCCTCTTCCTCCTCTTCCTCATACTCCTCTTCCAGCATTGCCGCAGGTCTGGCAAGCGATGATGACAAGGCTGTTTCTAGTGGTGATGGTGACCACAACTCTTCCTCTTCACGCTCATCTACAGCCTGATCCAGCACTCTTCGCAGGGCACGCTCCAGGAAGAAAACAAATGGGATGATGTCGCTGATGGTGCCTTCGGTGCGACTGACTAGGTTTGTCACCTCCTCAAAAGGACGCATGAGCCTACAGACATTGTGCATGAGCGTCCAGCAACGTGGCAAAAAAATTCCCAGCTCTGCAGAGGCTGTCCTAGCACCCCGGTCATACAAATACTCGTTGACAGCTTTTTCTTGTTGGAGCAGGTGGTCGAACATTAGGAGTGTTGAATTCCAAAGTGTCGGGCTGTCGCAAATCAAGCCCCTCACTGGCATGTTATTTCGGTGCTGAATGTCTGAAAAGTGCACCATGGCCGTGTAGGAACGTCTGAAATGGCCACACACCTTCCTGGCCTGCTTGAGGACGTCCTGTAAGCCTGGGTACTTAGACACAAAGCATTGTACGATGAGATTCAACACATGTGCCATGCACGGCACATGTGACAACTTGCCCAAATTTAATGCCGTTAACAAATTGCTTCCATTGTCACACACCACTTTGCCGATCTCCAGTTGGTGCGGGGTCAGCCACTGATCCACCTGTGCGTTCAGGGCGGACAGGAGTGCTGGTCCGGTGTGGCTCTCTGCTTTCAGGCAAGTCTACCCCAAGACAGCGTGACACTATCGTATCTGGGATGTGGAATAGCCCCTGGGGAGCTGGGGGGATTCAGTTGATGTGCAGTCAGACGCCACAGCAGAAGAGGACTCAGCCGAGGAGGTTATCGAAGAGGATGGAGTAGGAGGAGTAAAGGAGGTGGCAGTAGGCCTGCCTGCAAGTCGTGGCGGTGTCACCAACTCCGCTGCAGAGCCACGCATTCCATGCTTGACAGCCGTCAGCAGGTTGACCCAATGCGCAGTGTACGTGATATACCTGCCCTGACCGTGCTTTGCAGACCAGGTATCAGTGGTCAGATGGACCCTTGCCCCAACACTGTATGCCAGAGATGCCATGACTTCATTTTCAATAACTGAGTAGAGTTTTGGAATTGCCTTTTTTTTTTTTTTAAACAAATTCGTCCGGGTACCTTCCACTGTGGTGTCCCAATAGCGATACATTTTTTGAAGGCCTCAGACTCCACCAGCTGGTATGGTAAAAGCTGGCGGGCTAAGAGTTCCGTCAAGCCAACTGTCAGACGCTGGGCAAGAGGGTGACTCTGTGACATTGGCTTCTTACGCTCAAACATTTCCTTGACAGACACCTGACTGTGGGCAGATGAGATGGAATTGCTGAAGGTGAGAGGCGGAGTGCGGGTGGGTGAGAGGGGGCAAGGAGGACAGCAGTGGTTGACGTGGGTGAAGATGCTGGACCTGGAGGAGGATGGTGGCTTTGAGTTTGTGTGCTGCTTGTACTCATGTGTTGATCCCATTGGCGTTTGTGATGTGAGATCATGTGCCTTCGCAAAGCAGTTGTACCGAGGTGGGTGTTGGACTTCCCACGACTCAGTTTCTTTTGGCACAGGTTGCAAATGGCATTGCTGTTATCAGAGGCAGACACACACAAAAAATGCCACACTGCTGAGCTTTGCAATGACGGCATTCTGGTGGTGGCAACAGCATGCGTTGATTGGCGTGCTGTCTGGCTGACCCTGGGTGCCGATACATGCTGTCTGACTGTGCCACTAGCTCCTTGCGACCACCTCCCCCTGCTTCCAACTCTTCTCCTCCTTCTCTCTGTCTCCCCTTCTGAACTTTCCCCCTCTTCTTCTTCTCTTCGAGCAGGCACCCACGTGGCATTCACGGACACATAGTCATCATCAACCACTTCACTTGTATCTGACACCTCAGCAAAGGAAGCAGCAGTGGGTACAACATCATCATCATCACACTGTACGTCCATATGTGTAATGCTGCCTGACTGAGACATATCCCTGTTATCTACATCCTCTGGCAATAATGGTTGCGCATCACTAATTTCATCCAACTGATGTGTAAATAACTCCTCTGACGGATCAAGTGAAGCGGCTGTGGTGGTAGTGGTGGCGGCGGGCGGGAGAGTGGTAACTTGAGAGCAGGTGACCAAAGCTGAGCTGGAGGAGGATGGTGCGTCAAGGTTCTTAGCGGAAGCTGTTGAAGATTGGGTGTCCTGTGTAAGCCAGTCAACTATGTTCTCAGAATTTTTCGGGTTCAGGGTATGTGGCCTCTGAACACTGGGCATTATTCCTGGGCCAGTGGAAATCACAGTACCACGACCACGACGGCCCCTGCGGGGCGGCCTGCCTCTCTCTGCCTGTCTTTTTTTTTTTTTATAATTGGTAGGTACTATGCATGCAAGATACTGTGTCACCCTATATAAGTGGTGGGCAGTGGGCACAATACAGTCTGTGTGGGCCTGACACACACTGGCTTGCAACTGCGATTATATCACAGAGAAAAAATAATTTGATTTTTTTTAATCTGCAAGGTATTGAGACACCCTGTATGAATGGTGTGCACACAGTACATTCTGTGGGCCAGACAATCACTCACTGGCTTGCAACTGCGATTATATCAAAGAGAAATAATAAATATAATTTTTTTATCTGCAAGGTATTGTGATCTGTAAGTGACACCCTGTAACGGTATGAGTGGTGGCCTAGCCAGTGGCCACAGTACAGTCTGTGGGCCAGACACTCACTGGCTTGCAACTGCGATTATATCACAGAGAAATAATAAATATATTATTTTTTTATCTGCAAGGTATTGTGATCTGTAAGTGACACCCTGTAACGGTATTAGTGGTGGCCTAGCCAGTGGCCACAGACTCACTGGCTTGCAACTGCGATTATATCACAGAGAAATAATAAATATAATTTTTTTTTATCTGCAAGGTATTGTGATCTGTAAGTGACACCCTGTAACGGTATGAGTGGTGGCCTAGCCAGTGGCCACAGTACAGTCTGTGGGCCAGACACTCACTGGCTTGCAACTGCGATTATATCACAGAGAAATAATACATTGACTTTTTTTTTTTTATCTGCAGGGTACTGTCTGTGACACCCTGTATGAATGGTGTGCACACAGTACAGTCTGTGAGTCTGCAGCCTCTCACACACGGGCAGGCAACTGCAAAATATATATATATATATATATATATATATATCTATACAAACCGGATTCCAAAAAAGTTGGGACACTAAACAAATTGTGAATAAAAACTGAATGCAATGATGTGGAGATGGCAAATGTCAATATTCTATTTGTAATAGAACGTAGATGACAGATCAAACGTTTAATCCGAGTAAATGTATCATTTTAAAGGAAAAATACGTTGACTCAAATTTTCACAGTGTCAACAAATCCCCAAAAAGTTGGGACAAGTAGCAATAAGAGGCTGGAAAAAGTAAATTTGAGCATAACGAAGAGCTGGAAGACCAATTAATACTAATTAGGTCAATTGGCAACATAATTGGGTATAAAAAGAGCTTCTCAGAGTGGCAGTGTCTCTCAGAAGCCAAGATGGGTAGAGGATCTCCAATTCCCACAATGTTGCGCAGAAAGATAGTGGAGCAATATCAGAAAGGTTTTACCCAGCGAAAAATTGCAAAGACTTTGCATCTATCATCATCAACTGTGCATAACATCTTCCGAAGATTCTGAGAATCTGGAACAATCTCTGTGCGTAAGGGTCAAGGCCATAAAACCATACTGGATGCCCGTGATCTCCGGGCCCTTAAACGACACTGCACCACAAACAGGAATGCTACTGTAAAGGAAATCACAGAATGGGCTCAGGAATACTTCCAGAAACCATTGTCAGTGAACACAATCCACCGTGCCATCCGCCGTTGCCATCTGAAACTCTACAGTGCAAAGAAGAAGCCATTTCTAAGCAAGATCCACAAGCTCAGGCGTTTTCACTGGGCCAGGGATCATTTAAAATGGAGTGTGGCAAAATGGAAGACTGTTCTGTGGTCAGACGAGTCACGATTCAAAGTTCTTTTTGGAAATCTGGGACGCCATGTCATCCGGACCAAAGAGGACAAGGACAACCCAAGTTGTTATCAACGCTCAGTTCAGAAGCCTGCATCTCTGATGGTATGGGGTTGCATGAGTGCGTGTGGCATGGGCAGCTTGCATGTCTGGAAAGGCACCATCAATGCAGAAAAATATATTCAGGTTCTAGAACAACATATGCTCCCATCCAGACATCATCTCTTTCAGGGAAGACCCTGCATTTTTCAACATCCCTATTGACACCTGTAACTCAGCCACCTCTAAACTCCTAGCATTCTCTTCCTCCTTTGGCCTCTCACCTTCTCTTCACTCGTCTCTTCTGCTGCTCCCTCGGTCCACACACTAACACCCCCCCCCCCCCCCCCGCAGAACCCTTAAACATCTCACTCTCTACCATCTGCTACCTCCAAGACCCAGACACTGAGACCATCCTGTATAACACCACAATAAGTACAGCTCTGGACACTGTTGCCCGAAAAATCCACAGACAACCCTGGCACACCAACCTGACCAAAAAACTCAGACAAGCTTCCAGGGCTGCTCAGCGGCGATGGAAGAAATCCCATTCTAAAGATCAATTCACTGCATACAAACAATCCCTCCTCATTTACAAATCCTCACTCGCTGAAGCAAAACCGGCGACTTCTCATCTCATATCTTCCCTGTCCCACAGCCCTAAACAACTTTTAACTCCCTTCTCTGTCCCCCACTAGGGCTGAAACGATTACTCGATTTAAATCTAGTAATTCGACACAAAAAAAACCTTGATGCAAATTTTTTGCAAAGATTCGTATGTGTCATGTGAATACGGAGCGGGATTGAAGTGCTTGCTATTACTCCTGCTCCATGGTCACCCGCTGCGCTTGGAATACTCACCTTTCCAGCAGGGGGCCTCCGGACACTTCAAAGCATGTCCAAGGTCCTGCGCTGCACTGACCTCCTGACGTACGCACGCCGTGACCTGAAGCGCTGTGTGAGGTCAGGCACAGAGCAGCACAGAACGATGGAGTGTCGGCGGCGCCCCTGACGGAAATGTAAGTTGGTGAAACCAAGGGGGTGGCGGCACGACTAAGGCCAGGCGCCCGGAGTGCACAGCGTCATAGCAACCAATGACGCTGTGCAATCCGAGTGTCAGGAGGAGCAGGGCAGCAGAGACTATAGCACAAGGGGAGAGCTGATGGCCCTGGGGTGGGGAGAGCCGATGGCCCCGGGGTGGGGAGAGCCGATGGCCCCGGGGTGGGGGAGAGCCGATGGCCCCGGGGTGGGGGAGAGCCCATGGCCCCGGGGTGGGGGAGAGCCGATGGCCCCGGGGTGGGGGAGAGCCGATGGCCCCGGGGTGGGGGAGAGCCGATGGCCCCGGGGTGGGGGAGGGCCGATGGCCCCGGGGTGGGGGAGGGCCGATGGCCCCGGGGTGGGGGAGGGCCGATGGCACTGGGGAAAGCTGATGGCACTGGAGGATAGTGGAGCGGATGGCACTGGAGGATAGTGGAGCGGATGGCACTGGAGGATAGTGGAGCGGATGCACTTGGGCCAATCGCACAGTGGGGAACGACTGTGTTGGGGACTAATGGCAGGGGGTCTTATGAGTTTTTATAAAGGAAAACTGTCAATAAAATTTTTATTATTAGATTACTCGATTAATCGTGAAAAATAATCGATAGAATACTCGATTACTAAAATAATAATTTACTGCAGCTAGGGCTGCAGTTAACGATTATTTGAATAATCGATTAGTTGTCAATAATTTCATTGATTAATCGGGGAAAAACACCAAAATGGAAAAAAAAAAAGGGGTTTATATGATTTTACTTGAAAAATTATGTTCAAAGGCCATATTAAAACAAATTGTGGATGGCACCGTTATGGAGGATCTGTGGATGGCACCGTTATGGAGGATCTGTGGATGGACACTTATGGGGGGGGGGATCTGTGGATGGACACTTATGGGGGGGGATCTGTGGATGGACACTTATGGGGGGGGGATCTGTAGATGGACACTTATGGGGGGGGATCTGTAGATGGACACTTATGGGGGGGATCTGTGGATGGACACTTATGGGGGGGGGATCTGTGGATGGACACTTATGGGGGGGGGATCTGTGGATGGACACTTATGGGGGGGGGATCTGTGGATGGACACTTATGGGGGGGATCTGTGGATGGACACTTATGGGGGGGATCTGTGGATGGACACTTATGGGGGGGATCTTTGGAGGGACACTTATGGGGGGGGATCTGTGGATGGACACTTATGGGGGGGGGATCTGTGGATGGACACTTATGGGGGGGGATCTGTGGATGGACACTTATGGGGGGGGGGGATCTGTGGATGGACACTTATGGGGGGGGGATCTGTGGATGGACACTTATGGGGGGGGGATCTGTGGATGGACACTTATGGGGGGGGGATCTGTGGATGGACACTTATGGGGGGGGGATCTGTGGATGGACACTTATGGGGGGGGGGATATGTGGATGGACACTTATGGGGGGGGGGATATGTGGATGGACACTTATGGGGGGGGGGGATCTGTGGATGGACACTTATGGGGGGGGATGATCTGTGGATGGACACTTATGGGGGGGGGATCTGTGGATGGACACTTATGGGGGGGGGATCTGTGGATGGACACTTATGGGGGGGATCTGTGGATGGACACTTATTGTCGCGCGTTCCCGCTAAGTCTATGTACGGTGACGCGCGAAAAGACGCCCCAAAGAAGCACATGTACTTCTTGGGGCGTCGGGCGTTTTACAGCGCGATCATACGCGCTGTAAAACGCCCAGGTGAGAACCATTTCCATAGGGAATCATTGGTTCTTGCCTGTTGAGCGTTTTACAGCGCGTAGGAACGCGCTGTAAAGCGCTCAGGTCTGAACCCAGCCTTATGAATGCGACCCGCAGCACCGCAGGCATGTAGGGCTCAGCGGTGTAGGGAGAACTGAGTTTTAGCGCACCAGTGAATGGAGTGCTTTAACCACCTCCCGACCGCCTAACGCACGGATGCGTCCGGAAGGTGGTTGATTCATTCCTCCTGGACGCATCCGTGCGTCATCTCGCGAGACGCGAAATTTCGGTCACAGCCGGCCCGCGCATGCGCATCGCGGGCCGGCAAAAGTTAAAGGAGTATTTCGTCAGCAACCTGCCAGCCAATGATCGCGGCTGGCAGGTTGCTGATTTTTTAAAAATCCAATCAGAAGCCATATAGCAGATCATATTAGTAAATATGATCTGTTATATGGCTGCCCTGCTCCTCTGCTGGTCCTTTTCGTCGGTTGGATCCAGCAGAGGAGCAGGCTTCACAGTGAGTACACCAAACACCACACACTAGCCCCAGATCACCCCCTGCACCCCAATTAACCCTTTGATCGCCCCTGTCAATCACTAGTGAAAGGAAAAAAATGATCAGTGCAAACTGACACTTTTTTTTTTCACTGGTATTGACTGTTAGGTTTTAGGGATAGTTTAGGCCCCTTGGTTAGGTAGTTTAGGGATCAGTTAGCGCCCAGCCCACCGCACCGCAGTCCCTTATTCGCTGATTAGCGTATCGCTAATCAGCATTTGTACTTTTATAGTATCTGGAAGTGATAAAAACTGATGACGGTCAGATCTATAATTGTAATAGTGTCACTTTAGTTCGCCCTCCACCCAAAACGCAGTGTTTGCCCGATCAGGCCTGATCGGTCGCCCACACGTGCGTTCACCCACGCCCGCCCCACCGCAGTGACAATTTTTTTTATTTTTTTTGATCACTGCACATTCACTTTACACGCGCTGCGGTGATAAAAAAAAATCCGTTTTGATATTTTTTATCAACCGCAGCGGCCTCCGGTACTTCGCTAGCCTCCCATTTGTAAGACAGGCTTGCTTTTTTTCTTGGGTAGTCTCAGGGAATACCCCTAAATTTAGTTGCCCAAATGTCAAACAGGGGGTATTCTTCTGAAGAGGCCTACAGGCTTCTGACCCAGTCAGATGAGGAATGGGAACCCTCATCTGATGAATCTAGCGGGTCAGAATATGAACCTGTAGAAAGCAGTGGCTCTCTGACCCAAAGTTCGGACGAGGAGGCTGAGGTCCCTGATAGCACCAGGAGTACCCGGCCCCGTGTCGCTAGACCGCAGGTTGCGCAGGATCCGCTTCAAGAGCAGCAGAGTGGGGCTGGCGCTGTCGGATTACGTGGTGAGGCATACACCAGCAGCGCAGCCCTCCCTGGACCTAGTACCAGCACTGCCGTAGAACATGGTGAAGTGGCGAGCACCAGAAGGGCAGTTGAAGCTGGTACGGTGGCACGTGCAGTAGTTACCCTGTCGCAGCCACCGCAAAGACGTGCCCGTAGAGCCCCTAGAATCCCTGAGGTGCTGGCAAACCCTGATTGGCAGTCCCCAACTTCAGCCGCACCTGTAGTTCCCCCTTTCACCGCCCATTCTGGAGTTTGGGTTGAGACAGCTCAGATCGGTTCGGCCCTGGGATTTTTTGAGCTGTTCTTGACTGCGGAGCTCTTAGACTTAGTTGTGGCAGAAACAAATCGGTATGCCACACAATTTATAACCGCCAACCCGGGAAGCTTTTATGCCCAGCCTTTCCGGTGGAAACCAGTCCAAGTTTCCGAAATTACAATTTTTTTGGGCCTTCTCCTCAACATGGGTCTAACTAAAAAGCATGAATTGCGGTCATATTGGTCCACGAACCCAATTCATCACATGCCCATGTTCTCTGCTGCTATGTCCAGGACACGGACATAGCAGCAGACCATCCTGCGTTTCCTGCACTTTAGCGACAACACCACCTCCCGTCCCAGAGGCCACCCAGCTTTTGACCGGCTCCACAAAATTCGGCCCCTCATAGACCATTTCAACCAGAAATTTGCAGATTTGTATACCCCAGAGCAAAACATCTGCGTAGACGAGTCCCTAATACATTTTACCGGGCGCCTTGGCTTCAAACAATATATCCCAAGCAAGCGCGCCCGGTATGAGGTCAAATTGTATAAGCTCTGTGAAAGGGCCACAAGCTATACCCACAAATTTCGTGTCTATGAGGGAAAAGATCAGACCCTGGAGCCGGTCAGTTGCCCTGACTACTTGGGGAGCAGTGGGAAGACAGTCTGGGACTTGGTGTCACCCTTATTCGGCAAGGGGTACCATCTTTATGTGGACAATTTCTACACAAGTGTGGCCCTCTTTAGGCATTTGTTTCTAGAACAGATTGGCGCCTGTGGCACCGCGCGAACTAGTCGTGCGGGCTTCCCCCAACGGCTCGTTAGCACCCGTCTTGCAAGGGGGGAGAGGGCTGCCTTGTGTAACGAAGAACTGCTCGCGGTGAAATGGAGAGACAAGCGTGACGTTTACATGCTCTCCTCCATTCACGCAGACACGACAATACAAATTGAGCGAGCAACCCGTGTCATTGAAAAGCCCCTCTCAGTCCACGACTATAACCTTCACATGGGAGGGGTGGACTTCAATGACCAGATTGGCTCTGTATAATAGTTTTGTTCTCTACAGTAAGGCTGGGAGAACACGATCCTTCCTCAAATTTCAGGAAGAGATCATCGAGAGCCTCCTGTACCCAGGAGGTTCCGTGGCCCCATCCACCAGTGTAGTTAGCCGTCTACATGAGCGACATTTCCCCAATGTCGTTGCCGGTACCTCAACCCAACCGTCACCCCGAAAAAGATGTCGTGTCTGTAGCAGGAGTGGAATAAGGCGTGACACCCGCTATTTCTGTCCTGACCACCCTGCCCTATGCTTAGGGGAGTGTTTCCGGAAGTACCACACACAGGTACACCTAGCATAGGGATCATCTCACCAGGACAGGCAAACAGGGCTATTAGGGCCCATTCACATACAGCTGCAGCAAACGTCTCCTTTCACCTGGGACAAAGTGAATAACGCACTTTGCCACATCTTTGGGCGATTTGCGCTTTGCACATTGACCCATGGGGAAGGAGAGGTTTGTTCTATAAAGGTAAAAAAATAAAAATAAAAAAACACACCAGTAAGCAAAAAGGTTAATGTTTAGTTCAAAAAGTTAAAGTTTATATGTTCTCTTACAAAGTTAATAAAATTTTTGCGTTGCGGGCCTGATTTTTTATATTTTTTTTTTACCTTCCAGGTGGACCAACCGATCGACTAGCTGCAGCACTGATGTGCATTCTGACAGAAGCATTGCGCTGCTGTCAGATTACACACAAGTCGGTGTATGCGGCGCTGCAAGACGAGATTTTTCCTCTGCAGTAAAAGATACGTTTGCCGAGGCATATGAGCTGAGGAGGAGGCGGCGTTCCTATGCTTTGGCAAACACTTTGCATATAAAAAAATAAATAAAAAATCCCGGCAATGATTTATTCATCCACATCGATTGATGTGAATGGAGAAATCTGGTTTGCCAGGGCATACGAGCTAAGTGGGTATGGATGTTGGGCGGAGCTCCTATGTCCTGGCAGACGCCTTTCCCCTCCTTTTTTTGGGGGGGCAGAGATTTTTTCATCCACATTGATCGATGCGAATGAAGAAATCTGTGCCGTTCATTTTTTTCTTTCAGCCCAGAGGCTAAACGGAAAAAAAAATCTCATTACCTGTATGCTCAATATAAGGAGAATAGCAGAAACTCCTAATGCTGGCCATACATGTAATGACTGCGGAGACCCTCAAATGCCAGGGCAGTACAAACACCCCACAACTGACCCCATTTTGGAAAGAAGACACCCCAAGGTATTCGCTGAGGGGCATATTGAGTCCATGAAAGATTGAAATTTTTGTCCCAAGTTAGCGGAAAGTGAGACTTTATTAGAAAAAAAAAAAAAAAAAAAAAAATCAATTTCCGCTAACTTATGCCCAAAAAAAAAAATTCTATGAACTCGCCAGGCCCCTCATTGAATACCTTGGGGTGTCTTCTTTCCAAAGTGGGGTCACATGTGGGGTATTTATACTGCCCTGGCTTTTTAGGGGCCCTAAAGCGTGAGAAGAAGTCTGGGATCCAAATGTCAAAAAATGCCCTCCTAAAAGGAATTTGGGCACCTTTGCGCATCTAGGCTGCAAAAAAGTGTCACACATGTGGTATCGCCGTACTCAGGAGAAGTTGGGGAATGTGTTTTGGGGTGTCATTTTACATACACCCATGCTGGGTGAGATAAATATCTTGGTCAAATGTCAACTTTGTATAAAAAAAATGCGAAAAGTTGTCCTTTGCCAAGATATTTCTCTCACCCAGCATGGGTATATGTAAAATGACACCCCAAAACACATTCCCCAACTTCTCCTGAGTACGGCGATACCACATGTGTGACACTTTATTGCAGCCTAGGTGGGCAAAGGGGCACACATTCCAAAGTGCACCTTTTGGATTTCACCGGTCATTTTTTACAGATTTTGATTGCAAAGTTCTTCTCACACATTTGGGCCCCTAAATTGCCAGGGCAGTATAACTACCCCACAAGTGACCCCATTTTGGAAAGAAGACACCCCAAGGTATTCTGTGAGGGGCATGGTGAGTTCCTAGAATTTTTTATTTTTTGTCGCAAGTTAGTGGAATATGAGACTTTGTAAGAAAAAATAAAAAAAATAAAATCATCATCATTTTCCGCTAACTTGTGACAAAAAATAAAAAGTTCTATGAACTCACTATGCCCATCAGCGAATACCTTAGGGTGTCTACTTTCCGAAATGGGGTCATTTGTGGGGGTTGTTCTACTGTCTGGGCATTGTAGAACCTCAGGAAACATGACAGGTGCTCAGAAAGTCAGAGCTGTTTCAAAAAGCGGAAATTCACATTTTTGTACCATAGTTTGTAAATGCTATAACTTTTACCCAAACCATTTTTGTTTTGCCCAAACATTTTTTTTTTATCAAAGACATGTAGAACAATAAATTTGGCGAAAAATTTATATATGGATGCCCCTACCCTAATGGAATGTACCTAGATTATGTAATCCATGATGGTCACTGTGTATACCTTGTTTATCTGGTATTATTCTGGACCTTGGAGCGGCAATTCTCAGATCCGCAATGAACCAGAATCCCAAGATAAACTATGCAGACAATGCTAACCCTCCTGTACACACATTTACAACCAAGTCCTTGTTCATTTAGAGGTCCTCTAATAAATGAGACAATACCTGGTACAGATTTCAGACCGGTCTTCTTTGCTCAGTCTATGAAATAAAATAAACAAAGCCTTCCACAAACATTTCCAGGCCGGTGTCATTCCACCCTATAGAAATGGACAAGGTCTCTCCATACACGTCCTGGATTTCAGCCTGAACGTCATTCCACTCAATACAGAGCGCTCACATTAGATCTCACAAACACTAACCCCAGTAGAGAACTTACCCAATTTGTAGAATTGATAGCTGCTAAGATACCCCCAAACCATCTCCTATCACAGATCTACAAAGTCTCCAACAGATAAAACACCCTTTAGACAGGGAATATACCTCTCCCGTGGTATCTCCAGATGCACAAGACTCCAAGAGAACGCATCAAACTACTCACCAGGTGGTATCTTACCCCAGTCAGACTGAGACATAGGAAGGGTCTTAGTGATGACAATTGCTGGAAATGTTCTCGGTCGCAGGGCTCTTACTTACATATGTGGTGGTCATGTCCAATTATCCAGCCTTTATGGACTAAGATTCTAGAGACAATAATGAATCTATGCTCCCCGCCCGCAATCCCCACTCCAGCCTCAGTCCTACTGAACATCAGGCTGCAGGACGCCCCCACCCCAGAAGGAACCTCTTCCAATGCCTGACCTCTTATTCCACAGCATTGGAATCAGCAGTCTTCACCCACACTTACACAATGGCTACACAAAGTAAACCACATATCCCACATGGAAGACCTGGGCCGACTGGGAGACCGGATCACAGACTTCAGAAGACCTGGGCCGACTGGGAGACCGGATGACAGACCTCAGAAGACCTGGGCCCACTGGGAGACCGGATGACAGACCTCAGAAGACCTGGGCCCACTGGGAGACCGGATGACAGACCTCAGAAGACCTGGGCCCACTGGGAGACCGGATAACAGACCTCAGAAGACCTGGGCCCACTGGGAGACCGGATCACAGACCTCAGAAGACCTGGGCCCACTGGGAGACCGGATCACAGACCTCAGAAGACCTGGGCCCACTGGGAGACCGGATCACAGACCTCAGAAGACCTGGGCCCACTGGGAGACCGGATCACAGACCTCAGAAGACCTGGGCCCACTGGGAGACCGGATCACAGACCTCAGAAGACCTGGGCCCACTGGGAGACCGGATCACAGACCTCAGAAGACCTGGGCCCACTGGGAGACCGGATCACAGACCTCAGAAGACCTGGGCCCACTGGGAGACCGGATCACAGACCTCAGAAGACCTGGGCCCACTGGGAGACCGGATCACAGACCTCAGAAGACCTGGGCCCACCGGGAGACTGGATCACAGACCTCAGAAGACCTGGGCCCACCGGGAGACCGGATCACAGACCTCAGAAGACCTGGGCCCACCGGGAGACCGGATCACAGACCTCAGAAGACCTGGGCCCACCGGGAGACCGGATCACAGACCTCAGAAGACCTGGGCCCACCGGGAGACCGGATCACAGACCTCAGAAGACCTGGGCCCACCGGGAGACCGGATCACAGACCTCAGAAGACCTGGGCCCACCGGGAGACCGGATCACAGACCTCAGAAGACCTGGGCCCACCAGGAGACCGGATCACAGACCTCAGAAGACCTGGGCCCACCGGGAGACCGGATCACAGACCTCAGAAGACCTGGGCCCACCGGGAGACCGGATCACAGACCTCAGAAGACCTGGGCCCACCGGGAGACCGGATCACAGACCTCAGAAGACCTGGGCCCACCGGGAGACCGGATCACAGACCTCAGAAGACCTGGGCCCACCGGGAGACCGGATCACAGACCTCAGAAGACCTGGGCCCACCGGGAGACCGGATCACAGACCTCAGAAGACCTGGGCCCACTGGTAGACCGGATCACAGACCTCAGAAGACCTGGGTCGCATATCGCGCGACTACACCTTTCATTCTGAACTTCGCCAACCCCCCCACTTCAGTCTTCACCTCAGAGAAGCCTACCCCAGCCCCTCACCTACGGATTGTTTCTCTCACGAGGTCTAGGAAGGTTTGCTCTTCTGCTCTCACTCCATTATTGCATGGTCCTCTGGAAGAGATCCCGTGTATCTTTCATACCTCCCACTCTCCGGCGCACTCAGATACTTTACTGTAATCTCTGTATACCATACTCGCTAGGACTCCTATATCTGGACTATTGCTTACTCTTTTGGCTGTCATTTCTATGTACAAAAAACTATAAAAAGAAATGGACAAGATCTGAAATAAACAGGTAAATACCAAGGACGCAGTTTAACTCTTCAAGTACAAACATTGCTGAAGAGCCTTCACCTCATCCAGAGGATTTGTATCAGACCCAGTGGATCCCAAGGATCACTATGGGCGGGCCTTAGCGCTGCTCTAGGTGGTATTCCAGACAGTGACGTCACCGCGAACACTGCTAGGCAGAAAGAATTCTGGGCTGACCGTGCGCCATATCGCGGATCTCAGGCGGCGGTTGTGGCGGCGGATATTGGACTGTGTAAAAGGCCGTTAGATAGGCCAGAGGCGTCTGCCCTCATCCCCCATAACCGGCCCCTTCTGGAAGGTTCTTCTCTGCTGCTTTACTTCCCAAACACCAGCAGTTACAGGGTTAACATGGTCTAATGGGTTACTTATCCAGTGAGAAGTGCCCCTCTGCCCACTGTGATGCCAGGTCTTGTGCCCAGAACCGGTTCAGGCCAGGCTGACCTCCCCTGTCTCTGAGGCAGGGCATCGCCCTCTGTATGCTGGCAGTGCCAGATCACCGGCCCAAATTCATTTAACCCCTTAAATACACCAGTTACTTATCCAAATCAGTGAAAGGTGCCCCTCCTCCCACTTTGTGCCCATCTGGTGTCATTTATTGCCGCCTCCAACTGGACTTCTGTCAGCGCTAATAAGAAGCCAACATCAGCCCCAGATGTGCGGATCTTACCGGGGGCGTGTCCTCCGATAATCCTTCACCACGGACCGTCCTGTGTGTTCTCATTTCTCCCAGGCTGTGCTGCAGGAGTAGGTAAAACCCGGCGATGATGTCATGAACACGTGATCATGTGTGGGCGGAGTCAGGCTCCAGGCTGTGCTGCATGAATACGTAAAAACACTGATGATGTTATGACCACGTGATCATGTGTGGGAGGAGTCAGGCTCCAGGCTGTGCTGCAGGAGTAGGTAAAGGACCTGTGACGATGTCATGACCATGTGATCATGTGTGGGAGGGGTCAGGCTCCAGGTTGTACTACAGGAGAAGGTAAAAACCCTGTGATGTCATGACCATGTGATCATGTGTGGGTCTGTGGGAGGAGTCAGGCTCAAGGCTGTGCTGCAGGAGAAGGTACAGGACCTGTGATGATGTCATGACCATGTGATCACGTGTGGGAGGAGTCAGGCTCAAGGCTGTGCTGCAGGAGAAGGTACAGGACCTGTGATGATGTCATGACCATGTGATCACGTGTGGGAGGAGTCATGGAAATCACATGACCAGGTTTATCTGCTCTGTGTATGCAGGGCTCTACTATGCAGTTTGTAATTCCAGTCTGTATATAGCAGAGCTGTATGTGTGTAATGTCTGTATAGTTGAGCTGTATGTATTTAACCAAGCTGTATATGTGTAATATGCCTCTAAAGACTTCTATCAGTGTGTGCAGCAAAGCTGTGTATGTGTAATGTTCAGTTACTACAGCGGAGTCTTTGTCATGTCCATGTAGCAGAGCTGTGTATGTGTAATGTTCAGTTACTACAGCGGAGTCTCTGTCATGTCCATGTAGCAGAGCTGTGTATGTGTGATGTTCAGTTACTACAGCGGAGTCTCTGTCATGTCCATGTAGCAGAGCTGTGTATGTGTAATGTTCAGTTACTACAGCGGAGTCTCTGTCATGTCCATGTAGCAGAGCTGTGTGTGTAATGTTCAGTTACTACAGCGGAGTCTCTGTCATGTCCATGTAGCAGAGCTGTGTATGTGTAATGTTCAGTTACTACAGCGGAGTCTCTGTCATGTCCATGTAGCAGAGCTGTGTATATGTAATGTTCAGTTACTACAGTGGAGTCTTTGTCATGTCCATGTAGCAGAGCTGTGTATGTGTAATGTTCAGTTACTACAGCGGAGTCTGTGTCATGTCCATGCAGCAGAGCTGTGTATGTGTAATGTTCAGTTACTACAGCTGAGTCTCTGTCATGTCCATGTAGCAGAGCTGTGTATGTGCAATGTTCAGTTACTACAGCTGAGTCTCTGTCATGTCCATGCAGCAGAACTGTGTATGTGTAATGTTCAGTTACTACAGCTGAGTCTCTGTCATGTCCATGTAGCAGAGCTGTGTATATGTAATGTTCAGTTACTACAGCGGAGTCTTTGTCATGACCATGTAGCAGTGCTGTGTATGTGTGATGTTCAGTGACTACAGCGGAGTCTTTGTCATGTTCATGTAGCAGAGCTGTGTATGTGTGATGTTCAGTTACTACAGCTGAGTCTTTGTCATGTCCATGTAGCAGAGCTGTGTATGTGTGATGTTCAGTTACTACAGCTGAGTCTCTGTCATGTCCATGTAGCAGAGCTGTGTATGTGTAATGTTCAGTTACTACAGCGGAGTCTCTGTCATGTCCATGTAGCAGAGCTGTGTATGTGTGATGTTCAGTTACTACAGCTGAGTCTTTGTCATGTCCATGTAGCAGAGCTGTGTATGTGTGATGTTCAGTTACTACAGCTGAGTCTCTGTCATGTCCATGTAGCAGAGCTGTGTATGTGTAATGTCCAGTTACTACATCTGAGTCTCTGTCATGTCCATGTAGCAGAGCTGTGTATGTGTAATGTTCAGTTACTACAGCTGAGTCTTTGTCATGTCCATGTAGCAGAGCTGTGTATGTGTAATGTTCAGTTACTACAGCGGAGTCTTTGTCATGTCCATGTAGCAGAGCTGTGTATGTGTAATGTTCAGTTACTACAGCGGAGTCTCTGTCATGTCCATGTAGTAGAGCTGTGTATGTGTAATGTTCAGTTACTACAGCGGAGTCTTTGTCATGTCAATGTAGCAGAGCTGTGTATGTGTAATGTTCAGTTACTACAGCGGAGTCTCTGTCATGTCCATGTAGCAGAGCTGTGTATGTGTAATGTTCAGTTACTACAGTGGAGTCTTTGTCATGTCCATGTAGCAGGGCTGTGTATATGTAATGTTCAGTTACTACAGCGGAGTCTCTGTCATGTCCATGTAGCAGAGCTGTGTATGTGTAATGTTCAGTTACTACAGTGGAGTCTTTGTCATGTCCATGTAGCAGAGCTGTGTATGTGTAATGTTCAGTTACTACAGTGGAGTCTTTGTCATGTCCATGTAGCAGAGCTGTGTATATGTAATGTTCAGTTACTACAGCGGAGTCTTTGTCATGACCATGTAGCAGAGCTGTGTATGTGTGATGTTCAGTGACTACAGCGGAGTCTTTGTCATGTCCATGTAGCAGAGCTGTGTATGTGTAATGTTCAGTTACTACAGTGGAGTCTCTGTCATGTCCATGTAGCAGAGCTGTGTATGTGTAATGTTCAGTTACTGCAGCTGAGTCTCTGTCATGTCCATGTAGCAGAGCTGTGTATGTGTAATGTTCAGTTACTACAGCTGAGTCTCTGTCATGTCCATGTAGCAGAGCTGTGTATGTGTAATGTTCAGTTACTACAGTGGAGTCTCTGTCATGTCCATGTAGCAGAGCTGTGTATGTGTAATGTTCAGTTACTACAGCAGAGTCTTTGTCATGTCCATGTAGCAGAGCTGTGTATGTGTAATGTTCAGTTACTACAGCTGAGTCTCTGTCATGTCCATGTAGCAGAGCTGTGTATGTGTGATGTTCAGTTACTACAGCAGAGTCTTTGTCATGTCCATGTAGCAGAGCTGTGTATGTGTAATGTTCAGTTACTACAGCAGAGTCTTTGTCATGTCCATGTAGCAGAGCTGTGTATGTGTAATGTTCAGTTACTACAGCAGAGTCTCTGTCATGTCCATGTAGCAGTGCTGTGTATGTGTAATGTTCAGTTACTACAGCGGAGTCTCTGTCATGTCCATGTAGCAGAGCTGTGTGTGTGTAATGTTCAGTTACTACAGCGGAGTCTCTGTCATGTCCATGTAGCAGAGCTGTGTATGTGTAATGTTCAGTTACTACAGCGGAGTCTCTGTCATGTCCATGTAGCAGAGCCGTGTATGTGTAATGTTCAGTTACTACAGCGGAGTCTTTGTCATGTCCATGTAGCAGAGCTGTGTATGTGTAATGTTCAGTTACTACAGCGGAGTCTTTGTCATGTCCATGTAGCAGAGCTGTGGATGTGTGATGTTCAGTTACTACAGCGGAGTCTCTGTCATGTCCATGTAGCAGAGCTGTGTATGTGTAATGTTCAGTTACTACAGCTGATTCTCTGTCATGTCCATGTAGCAGAGCTGTGTATGTGTGATGTTCAGTTACTACAGCTGAGTCTTTGTCATGTCCATGCAGCAGAGCTGTGTATGTGTGATGTTCAGTCTTTGTCATGTCCATGTAGCAGAGCTGTGTATGTGTAATGTTCAGTTACTACAGTGGAGTCTCTGTCATGTCCATGTAGCAGAGCTGTGTATGTGTAATGTTCAGTTACTGCAGCTGAGTCTCTGTCATGTCCATGTAGCAGAGCTGTGTATGTGTAATGTTCAGTTACTACAGCTGAGTCTCTGTCATGTCCATGTAGCAGAGCTGTGTATGTGTAATGTTCAGTTACTACAGTGGAGTCTCTGTCATGTCCATGTAGCAGAGCTGTGTATGTGTAATGTTCAGTTACTACAGCAGAGTCTTTGTCATGTCCATGTAGCAGAGCTGTGTATGTGTAATGTTCAGTTACTACAGCAGAGTCTTTGTCATGTCCATGTAGCAGAGCTGTGTATGTGTAATGTTCAGTTACTACAGTGGAGTCTCTGTCATGTCCATGTAGCAGTGCTGTGTATGTGTAATGTTCAGTTACTACAGCGGAGTCTCTGTCATGTCCATGTAGCAGAGCTGTGTATGTGTAATGTTCAGTTACTACAGCGGAGTCTCTGTCATGTCCATGTAGCAGAGCTGTGTATGTGTAATGTTCAGTTACTACAGCGGAGTCTCTGTCATGTCCATGTAGCAGAGCTGTGTAGTGTGTAATGTTCAGTTACTACAGCTGAGTCTTGTCATGTCTATGTAGCAGAGCTGTGTATGTGTAATGTTCAGTTACTACAGCGGAGTCTCTGTCATGTCCATGTAGCAGAGCTGTGTATGTGTGAATGTTCAGTTACTACAGCTGAGTCTCTGTCATGTCCATGTAGCAGAGCTGTGTATGTGTAATGTTCAGTTACTACAGTGGAGTCTCTGTCATGTCCATGTAGCAGAGCTGTGTATGTGTAATGTTCAGTTACTACAGCTGATTCTCTGTCATGTCCATGTAGCAGAGCTGTGTATGTGTGATGTTCAGTTACTACAGCTGAGTCTTTGTCATGTCCATGCAGCAGAGCTGTGTATGTGTAATGTTCAGTTACTACAGCGGAGTCTTTGTCATGTCCATGCAGCAGAGCTGTGTATGTGTAATGTTCCGTTACTACAGCGGAGTCTTTGTCATGTCCATGTAGCAGAGCTGTGTATGTGTAATTTTCAGTTACTACAGCTGAGTCTCTGTCATGTCCATGTAGCAGAGCTGTGTATGTGTAATGTTCAGTTACTACAGCTGAGTCTCTGTCATGTCCATGTAGCAGAGCTGTGTATGTGTAATGTTCAGTTACTACAGCGGAGTCTCTGTCATGCCCATGTAGCAGAGCTGTGTATGTGTAATGTTCAGTTACTACAGTGGAGTCTCTGTCATGTCCATGTAGCAGAGCTGTGTATGTGTAATGTTCAGTTACTACAGCGGAGTCTCTGTCATGTCCATGTAGCAGAGCCGGCGATGTTATCTGCTGGTATCGGGGCTCTGTGCTCAGGACATGTTTAGGGGTAACTCTGTCCCTTTCCTCCATATCAGTTATTAGAACAGTCAGCAGCCAATGAGAGGAGCCGGCACCGCTATATCTACCACCTAATCAAGGTCGCCTGTAGGATAGGTGGGGCAAAAGTGCAGGAGAACGGAAAGGACAGATTCACATAACGGAGCCTGAGGGTCCCGTAGACTATAATGGGGTCCGTTGGGTTTCCGCTAAGAGTAAGATTTTTGAAGAGACAAGATTTTTCAAAGTTTTCATTTACTTTTACACTATTTAGATATAAAAACCTATACATACGGCCATCACTGTAATCGTACTGACCCAGAGGATAAAGGGCATAGGTCAGTTTTTTCCGCAATGGGTACGAAGTAGGAACAAAACCTGAAAACAGTGGAGGAATTGCGTTTTTTTCCCCCAATTCCTCCCCATTTGGATTTTTTTTGTACCGCTTCCCACTACATTGTATAAGCCCCATACAGCTATGTGAAAGGGAAAAGCTATGGCTCAAGGAAGACATGGAAGAAAAATGAAAATCCAAAAACTAAAAAAAATCCGTCATCCGAAAGGTTAAAATGTGTTGGATTAGTTTTTCTTCTTTAGGGTTCACCTTCCAGTAACCGATACAGTTCTGGTTTCCCCTGCATATCCCTTTAAGTGTTGACTAAGGCTTTGTATACGAGCCTTTAAGAGACCGAATGCAGCTCGTAGAATCCCATTCCGTAGCGAACAATTTACCTATTCGCTTATACAACACTGCTACATCAGACCTAAAAATACGGCGTTGTCCTGGTAGTCGTGTGTTTTGAATTGAAATAACCTTCTTTCTGAAGTGATCTGATCCCCGGTACCAACACCTCTGAGGTGTGCCTGTTGGGCAGGGGTGCACCTAGCCTTTCTGCTGCCGGAGGCAAAAACTGAAAAGGCCTCCCCTCCAATGCCACAATGAAAGCGCTCATTGCCTATGGCCCTTCTGCTGCCCCCCTCTTGCCCCTACCTGGTGCTGCCTGACCTCATTGGTGGTGCACCCTTGCTGTTGGGTCTTCTAGACCAGGAGCTGTGGCAACATCATGTATGGCTATGTGAGATAGTTTTCCTAGTGTACAGAACTATAGTGATGAGATGGATGGACTGGAGACTTCCTAGCCTGACTCAATGGCTTCATATGTTCAATACAATTATCACCTATAAAAGATCATTTTTAAAAACAGAACGTGTCCTGACAAATTCCACAAAGTCTGAAATCCATGGTGGCTCCATAGGTTCTGAGGCAAAATGGTGACATCCAAAGAATAAAGAACGATCAGTCCAAACACAAGTACATACAGTACAGACCAAAAGTTTGGACACACTTTCTCATTCAAAGAGTTTTCTTTATTTTCATGACTATGAAAATTGTAGATTCACACTGAAGGCATCAAAACTATGAATTAACACATGTGGAATTATATACATAACAAAAAAGTGTGAAACAACTGAAAATATGTCATATTCTAGGTTCTTCAAAGTAGCCACCTTTTGCTTTGATTACTGCTTTGCACACTCTTGGCATTCTCTTGATGACCTCATATACACTCCCTGATCACCCCCTGTTATTGATCACCCCCCTGTAAGGCTCCATTCAGATGTCTGTATGTCAGCATTCCCCAACTTCTCCTGAGTACGGCGATACCACATGTGTGACACTTTTTTGCAGCCTAGATGTGCAAAGGGACCCACATTCCAAAGAGCACCTTTCGGATTTCACCGGTCATTTTTTACAGATTTTGATTGCAAACTACTTTTCACGCATATGGGCCCCTAAAATGCCAGGGCAGTATAACTACCCCACAAGTGACCCCATTTTGGAAAGAAGACACCTCAGGGTATTCCGTGAGGGGCATGGCGAGTTCCTAGAATTTTTTTATTTTTTGTCACAAGTTAGTGGAATATGAGACTTTGTAAGAAAAAAATAAAATAAAAAATAAATCATCATTTTCCGCTAACTTGTGACAAAAAATAAAAACTTCTATGAACTCACTATGCCCATCAGCGAATACCTTAGGGTGTCTACTTTCCGAAATGGGGTCATTTGTGGGGTTTTTCTACTGTCTGGGCATTGTAGAACCTCAGGAAACATGACAGGTGCTCAGAAAGTCAGAGCTGCTTCAAAAAGCGGCAATTCAAATTTTTGTACCATAGTTTGTAAACGCTATAACTTTTACCCAAACCATTTTTTTTTATCAAAGACATGTAGAACAATAAATTTAGCGAACAATTTACAACTGAAAGTGAAAAATGTCATTTTTTTGCAAAAAAATCGTTAAATTAAGATTAATAACAAAAAAAGTTAAAAAGTCAGCAGCAATAAAATACCACCCAATGAAAGCTCTATTAGTGAGAAGAAAATGAGGTAAAATTCATTTGGGTGGTAAGATGCATGACCGAGCAATAAACGGTGAAAGTAGTGTAGTGCAGAAGTGTAAAAAGTGGCCTGGTCATTAAGGGGGTTTCAGCTAGCGGGGCTGAGGTGGTTAACTAGTGAGGAGCACAAATTTTTATTGAATAAAACCCAGAGAATACCCATGTTTTATTGTGTACCAAAAATCCACAAGGACCAACAAAATCCCCCTGGCCGTCCCATAGTGTCAGGGATTGGATCTCTTACATCCAATTTGTCCCAATACATCGATCAAATGCTACAGCCAAGGGTCCAAAAAACGGAGTCATACACTAAGGACACAACGCAAATCATTCAAATAGTAGAAAAATTGAAATTTAAGGACACTTGGATTATGGGATCATTAGACATCCAATCCTTGTACACGATAATAGAACATGAGAAGGGGAAAGAGGCCGTGAGATCTCAATTGACCCTAGAAGGGAGGTTGGGTATTGAACAAATTGATTTTATAATAGAAGGGATAGATTTTATTTTAGGTCACAATTATTTTAACTTTGAGGGAGATTTTTATTTACAAATACAGGGGACTGCCATGGGCACCAGATTCGCCCCCAGCTATGCTAATCTATTCATGGCTGAGTGGGAACGATTATCCATTCAGCCAAGGATGGGGACGGATCTGGTGCTCTGGCAACGCTACATTGATGACATTCTTTTTGTCTGGCAAAGTGGAAACGAAAGCTTACAATCCTTCTTGGGAGACATAAACTCCAATGATATGAACTTGAAATTTACAGGTACTACAAGTCAGTCCAATATTGAGTATCTAAATCAGGACACGATATGTAGTACCTTTGTCAAGCCCACTGCCAGAAATAGTTATAGTCTTTTTAATAGCTGCCACCTCCCAAGCTGGCTAACCAACATTCCACAGGGGCAATTTAGAAGGGTAAAAAGGAACTGTACATTAGAAGAACAATTTGACTTGGAGGCGAATAAAATGAGAGATACATTTCTGGAGAAAAATTACCCTACTGAGATTTTAGATAAAGCACTGAAACAAGTCAAAAATATGGATAGGAAGTCTTTTTTTGAAGACAAGGTAACACTACAATCAGATCCCGCTCAAGAAACCATACGAATGATCTTGCCCTTCAGTGACGATTATAAGAAAATCCGTCAGATAGTGACGAAACATTGGTATTTGTTACAGAAGGACAAGACTATAGGTACATTAATGCCTCAAAACCCCAAAATAACGTTTTCAAAGGCCCCGAACCTTGGTCTGAAGGTGGCCCCCACAGTTAAGAAACAATTAAACAGGGAATCCACCATTTCAAGCTGGATAGGCCTACAAGGTTTCTTTAGGTGCGGTATCTGTGGTAACTGCAAAGTGACATCTTTTCAAAAAAGAACTAAGGAACTTGTGTCCATCAATAACAGTCACCGTCACCTAATTAGGGATTGCCTGACATGTAGTTCCGAAAACGCAATTTACGCTATAGAATGTCCATGCAAACGGCTATATATTGGCAGGACAAAGAGATCGCTAAAAAAGCGAATTTCGGAACACATAAATAACATACGGAAGGGATTTGAAAATCACTCATTATCACATCATTTCAAAATCAGCCATAATCAGGACTCCTCAGGCATGAAGTTCCTTGCGATAGATAAAGTGGAAAAAGAGTGGAGAGGGGGCAATCACATAGAAAGAATGTCCAGACTCGAAACCAAGCGAATTTTCGAATTCGACACCCTGATACCCAAGGGCCTTAATGCAGAATTTGAGCTCTTTGGATTTTTATGAATTAGTGGGCACCCATGTGTCGATGACAAACCGCGTGTTTGTTTCACCACTTTGATACAACCCTCAAGTGAATTTTGTTTGTGTATAACATTATTAAAATAATATAAAATATTTTACATTTTTATAGTTTTATATGAATGCTCTCACTTGTTTTAAAATGTTTAACTTATATATTATTAATTTATGGTGGGTATCTGCTTTTTGCCCCCAAAAAAGAAAAAACGCCCAGGAACCGCATCAAAAACGCATATACAGTCATGTGAAAAAATTAGGACACCCTTTGAAAGCATGTGGTTTTTTGTAACATTTTTAATAAAAGGTTATTTCATCTCCGTTTCAACAATACAGAGAGATTAAAGTAATCCGACTAAACAAAGAAAACTGAAGAAAAGTCTTTTCAAGATCTTCTGTAAATGTCATTCTACAAAAATGCCTATTCTAACTGAGGAAAAAGATAGGACACCCTTGCCCCTAATAGCGAGTGTTACCTCCTTTGGCTGAAATAACTGCAGTGAGACGGTTCTTGTAGCCATCTACCAGTCTTCGACATCGGTCTGAGGAAATTTTACCCCACTCCTCAATGCAGAACTTTTTCAGCTGTGAGATGTTTGAGGGGTTTCTTGCACGTACAGCCCTTTTCAAGTCACCCCACAGCATCTCAATGGGATTCAAATCTGGACTTTGACTTGGCCATTCCAGGACTCTCCATTTCTTCTTTTTCAGCCAATCTTTGGTTGATTTACTAGTATGTTTTGGGTCATTGTCATGTTGCATGGTCCAGTTCCGCTTCAGCTTTAATTTTCTAACTGATGGTCTCACATGTTCTTCAAGCACCTTCTGATACACAGTAGAATTCATCGTGGATTCTATGATGGTGAGCTGACCAGGTCCTGCTGCAGCAAAGCAGCCCCAAACCATGACACTTCCACCTCCATGCTTCACAGTTGGTATGAGGTTCTTTTCTTGGAATGCTGTGTTTGGTTTACGCCAAACATGTCCTCTGCTGTTGTGTCCAAATAATTCAATTTTGGACTCATCTGTCCAAAGAACATTATTCCAGAAGTCCTGGTCTTTGTCAACTTTATCTCTGGCAAATGTCAGTCTGGCCTCGATGTTTCTCTTGGAAAGCAAAGGTTTCCTCCTTGCACACCTCCCATGCAAGTTAAACTTGTACAGTCTCTTTCTGATTGTAGAGGCATGTACTTCTACATCAACAGTAGCCAGAGCCTGCTGTAGTTCTCGAGATGACACTTTAGGGTTTTTGGAGACCTCTTTTAGCATCTTGCGGTCTGCTCTTGGGGTGAACTTGCTGGGGCGACCAGTCCTGGGCATGTTGGCAGTTGTTTTGAAAGCCCTCCACTTGTAGACTATCTTCCGGACAGTGGAATGGCTGATTTCAAAATCTTTTGAGATCTTTTTAAATCCCTTCCCAGACTCATAGGCTGCTACAATCTTTTTTCTGAAGTCCTCTGACAGCTCTTTTGCTCTCACCATGGTGCTCACTCTCACTTCAACAGTCAGGAGCACACCAAACTAAATGTCTGAGGTTTAAATAGGGCAAGCCTCATTCAACATGCAGAGTAACGATCTACTAATTATGTGCACCTGGTGTGATATACCTGTGTGAGATCTGAGCCAATTTAAGAGGGAATACATGTGAGGGTGTCCTATCTTTTTCCTCAGTTAGAATAGGCATTTTTGTAGAATGACATTTACAGAAGATCTTGAAAAGACTTTTCTTCAGTTTTCTTTGTTTAGTTGGATTACTTTAATCTCTCTGTATTGTTGAAACGGAGATGAAATAACCTTTTATTAAAAATGTTACAAAAAACCACATGCTTTCAAAGGGTGTCCTAATTTTTTCACATGACTGTAGCTAGGGTGCGTTTTTTCTGTGGGAGATGTATAAGTTCAGAATATATAAATGGATGGAATTGTAGAACTGTGTTGTATTGCTAAAGCTATCTAAAGTTTAGTTTGTTCAATATGACATTGTGAACAAGATCGAATAATAATGATGGACACCTGAGTAAATCGACAAACAGGATCTGACGTTTTGATGAATGACCAATGAGACCATAGAAGATTTAGTATAAAAGAGGGGTTTTAGAAGGGGTGATGCATACCACTGAGGAAGGGGCAAGAACGTTGGACCCCGAAACGCGTCTGGTGCTACACCCCCATCTTTGTACCGAAAGACCCAAGCACCTATAATCGACTATTTCAACAGACTAGAGGTGGACCTTATATCCACAAAAATCTCTGTCATAATACCACTGCGAAACTTTTACTCAAAGGCCGAGAATTACTGGCCCAAGCAGTGACGATAAATCGATCTGCAGAGCCGTCTTCAATCTCCCGATCAAACAAGTGCCGTACGAATTATAGGCATATTCGGTGGAGTGAGGGATTCTTAAGGTCTGGACGAACACCTCAGTCGATTATAAGGTAACAAACCATTACTTGCAAGTAGTTTTGTAGCGGGACGCCGCTACCCACTCTGTTCCGGCGGGACGCCGTCAAAATTATTTGTGGGACATTCAGTCTTGGTCTCAATTCATCGACACTCAGGTACTCTTATTATAGAGCTGCTCACAAGCATCGGATGCTTCCTAAAATATCGAATATGCAGTCGATTTTTTAACACAAAGCTAGAACACTGCTATCGATTCTTCAATTGATTTTTTTGATTTTTTACTGTTTAGGTTTATATATGTAAATGTACATGGTTGTTATGACAGCATTTTGTTGCATTTTATAGCCATTTTATCTGTATCTGTTTTAGTAATAAAAGCATTTATTTGTTCTAACCACATGGTCACGGTTTCTTGAGTGTCCTGTAATCTATATAATTACTATTTATTCATTTTATTGAGCGAGTGGTCTCAATTTACAGGCGCACCTGGTGGTGTCCATTTCTCCTAGTGCGACATCTCACTTTATCTGAAGACTGTATCTTTATTGCCCTGACTCTGCCGTTTACAGAAACACCCCATATGTGGTCGTACACTACTGTACGGCCACACGGCGGGGCGTAGGAGGAAAGAAGCGCCGTGTGGTTTTTGGAAGGCTGATTTTTATAAACCGATTTATTTACACCCTGTCCTGTTTCAAGCCCCCTGATGCACCCCTGGAGTAGAAACTCCCTAAAAGTGACCCCATCTAAGAAACTACACCCCTCAAGGTATTCAAAACTGATCTTACAAGCTATGTTAACCCTTTAGGTGCTCCAGAAGAGTTATTGGCAAATGGAGATGAAATTAAAAAATTAAATTTTTTTTGCCAAACTTTCCATTTTAAACCCTTTTTTCCACTAACAAAGCAAGGGTTAACAGCCAAATAAGACTATATCTTTATTGCCCTGACTCTGCCGTTTACAGAAACAACTCATATGTAGAGATGTCCCGAACTATTCGCCAGCGAACAGTTCCCGGCGAACATCGCTTGTTCGCGTTCGCCGCAGCGGGCGAACATATGCGATGTTCGGTCTGCCCCCTATACATCATCATTGAGCAAACTTTGACCCTGTACCTCACAGTCAGCAGACACATTCCAGCCAATCAGCAGCAGACCCTCCCTCCCAGACCCTCCCACCTCCTGGACAGCATCCATTTTAGATTCATTCTGAAGCTGCAGTGTTAGTGAGAGCAGGGATAGTGCAGCTGCTGCTGATTAATTAGGGAAATCGTTAGCTAGGCCAGTGTTCTGTGTCCACTCCAGTCCTGAAAGACTCATCTGATCTGCTGTAAGGACAGCGTCCTGACAGCACCCCAAAAAGCCCGTTTTAGGGCTAGTACATCAGTCTGCTTTTTTTTTCTTCTCTGTAATATAATTGCAGTTGCCTGCCAGCGTGTGTCAGGCCCACAGCGTGTACTGTGCCCACTGCCAGTGCCCACCACTCATATCTGGTGTCACAGTAGCTTGCATTTAAAACAGAAAAACAATTTTTTCACTGTAATATAATTGCAGTTGCCTGCCAGCGTGTGTGTCAGGCCCACAGCGTGTACTGTGCCCACTACTCATATCTGGTGTCACAGTAGCTTGCATTTAAAACAGTAAAAAAAAAAATCACTGTAATATAATTGCAGTTGCCTGCCAGCGTGTGTGTCAGGCCCACAGCGTGTACTGTGCCCTCTACTCATATCTGGTGTCACAGTAGCTTGCATTTAAACCAGTAAAACAATTTTTTCACTGTAATATAATTGCAGTTGCGTGCAAACGTGTGTGTCAGTCCCACAGCGTGTACTGTGCCCACTACTGCCAGTGCCCACCACTCATATCTGGTGTCACAGTAGCTTGGACGCAAGGTACCACTAATCAAAAAAAAAATGACAGGCAGAGACAGGCCACCCCGCAGGAGCCGTCGTGGTCGTCGTGCTGTGATTTCCTTTGGCCCTAGAATAATGCCCAGTGTTCAGAGGCCACGTACCCTGAACTCAAAAAGTTCTGAGTACATAGTTGACTGTCTAACACAGGACACCCATTGTTCTACAGCTTCCGCTCTGAACCTTGACGCACTATCCTCCTCCAGCTCAGCTTCGGGCACCTCTCAAGTTACCACTCGCCCGCCTGCCGCCACCACCACCACTACCACCACAGCTGCTTCACTTGATCTGTCAGAGGAGTTATTTACACATTAGTTTGAAGAAATTAGTGATGCGCAACCATTATTGCCAGAGGATGTAGATAACAGGGATATGTCTCAGTCAGGCAGCATTACACACATGGACGTACAGTGTGATGATGATGATGATGTTGTACCCGCCGCTGCTTCCTTTGCTGAGTTGTCAGATACAAGTGAAGCGGTTGATGATGACGATGTGTTTGTGGATGTCACGTGGGTGCCCGCTCGAAGAGAAGAAGAACAGGGGGAAAGTTCAGATGGGGAGACAGAGAGGAGAAGGAGACGATTCGCAAGGACCTAGTGGCACAGTCAGACAGCATATATCGGCACCCGGGGTCAGCCAGACAGCACGCCAATCAACGCATGCTGTTGCCACCACCAGAATGCCGTAATTGCAAAGCTCAGCAGTGTGGCATTTTTTTTACGTGTCTGCCTCTGATAACAGCAATGCCATTTGCAACCTGTGCCAAAAGAAACTGAGTCGTGGGAAATCCAACACCCACCTAGGTACAACTGCTTTGCGAAGGCACATGATCGCACATCACAAACGCCTATGGGATCAACACATGATGACGAGTACAAGCAGCACACAAACTCAAAGCCACCATCCTCCTCCTGGTCCAACATCTTCACCCACGTCAACCACTGCTGTCCTCCTTGCCCCCTCTCAACCATCCGCCACTCTGCCTCTCACCTTCAGCAGTTCCATCTCATCTGCCCACAGTCAGGTGTCTGTCAAGGAAATGTTTGAGCGTAAGAAGCCAATGTCACAGAGTCATCCCCTTGCCCGGCGTCTGGCAGCTGGCTTGTCGGAACTCTTAGCCCGCCAGCTTTTACCATACAAGCTCGTGGAGTCTGAGGCCTTTAAAAAATTTGTAGCTATTGGGACACCACAGTGGAAGGTACCTGGCCGAAATCTTTTTTAACAAAAGGAAATCCCCAACCTGTACTCTATTGTGGAAAAGGAAGTCATGGCATGTCTGGCACACAGTGTTGGGTCAAGGGTCCATCTGACCACTGATACCTGGTCTGCAAAGCACGGTCAAGGCAGTTATATCACATACACTGCGCATTGGGTAAACCTGCTGATGGCTGCCAGGCATGGAATGCGTGGCTCTGCAGAGGAGTTGGTGACACCGCCACAACTTGCAGGCAGGCCTGCTGCCACCTCCTCTACTCCTCCTACTCCATCCTCTTCGCTAACCTCCTCGGCTGAGTCCTCTTCTGCTGCTGCGTCATCCCATTTGTTTTCTTCCTGGAGCGTGCCCTGCGAAGAGGACTGGATCAGGCCATAGATGAGCATGAAGAGGAAGAGTTGTGGTCACCATCACCACCAGAAATAGCCTTATCAGCATCGCTTGCTGGACCTGCGGCAACGCTGGAAGAGGATTCTGAGGAAGAGGAGTCAGAGGAGGAATGTGGCTTTGAGGAGGAGGAAGACCAACCACAGCAGGCATCCCAGGGTGCTCGTTGTCACCTATTTGGTACCCGTGGTGTTGTACGTGGCTAGGGGGAAGAAAAGACCTTTAATGAGATCAGTGAGGACGTGGAACGGGACATGATGCCCGGTATGGTCTTTCATGCTGTCATGCCTGTTGAGGGACCCTCGTATAAAAAGGCTGAAGGAGAATGACCTGTACTGGGTGGCCATGCTACTAGACCCCCGGTATAAGCAGAAAGTGGCTGAAATGTTACCGAATTACCGGAAGTCGGAAAGGATGCAGTAGTTCCAAAACAAGTTAAAAAGTATGCTTTACACAGCGTATAAGGGTGATGTCACAGCACAATGGGAATCTAACAGGGAAAGAGGTGAAAGTAATCCTCCTCCTACCACAACCACGCCGGCAAGGACAGGACGCTTTACAGACGTGTTGTTGATGGAGGACATGCGGAGCTTTTTAAGTCCTACGCATCGCCACAGCCCTTCGGGGTCCACCCTCAGAGAACGACTCGACCGACAGGTAGCAGACTACCTCGCCTTAACTGCAGATATCGACACTCTGAGGAGCGATGAACCCCTTGACTACTGGGTGTGCAGGCTTGACCTGAGCTATCCCAATGATTTCCCTAATCTGTCCTGTCAGAAAGGACCTTCAGCGCAGCAGGAGGTATTGTCACTGAGAAGAGAAGTCGCCTAGGTCAAAAAAGTCTAGATTACCTCACCTTTATTAAGATGAATGAGGGATGGATCCCGAAGGGACTGACAGTGGGGGATGCATTTGACTAAAAAAGGCCTGATAAGATGCCTTGGGCTAAAAATGGTCCACACGCTGCTGTATTTAACCACTAGCCGTCACGGTAACGCCGATAGGCGTCCGGAGGGCAGTGCTCTCAGGTCTCAGTGACTCCTATTGGCGTCATCTCATGGGACCTGAGATTTCCTGTGAACGCGTTTACAGGATCGCGCAGTAAATACGTTGAAATACAGCCTGCCAGCGCTGATCATTGGCTGGCAGGCTGTAGATTTTTAAAAGAACCAATCAAATAGGTATATCAGACGCTATTTTATAAATAGCGTCTGATATACCTGCTACCTGCTCCTCTGGTGGTCCCTTTTGCTTGGATCAACCACCAGAGGACACAGGCAGCTCTGTAAGTAGCACCAAGCACCACTACACTACACCCCCCCGTCACTTATTAACCCCTTATTAAACCCTGATCACCCCATATAGACTCCCTGATCACCCCCCTGTCATTGATCACCCCCCCTGTAAGGGTCCCTTATCACCGCCAGTTAGTTAGCTACTTGCTAGGTAGTTAGCGCCCAGCCCACCGCACCACAGTCACTGATTAGTCGCTGATTAGCATCATCGCTGTCGCTAATCAGCACTAGTACTACAGTCATGTGAAAAAATTAGGACACCCTTTGAAAGCATGTGGTTTTTTGTAACATTTTTAATAAAAGGTTATTTCATCTCCGTTTCAACAATACAGAGAGATTAAAGTAATCCAACTAAACAAAGAAAACTGAAGAAAAGTCTTTTCAAGATCTTCTGTAAATGTCATTCTACAAAAATGCCTATTCTAACTGAGGAAAAAGATAGGACACCCTCACATGTATTCCCTCTTAAATTGGCTCAGATCTCACACAGGTATATCACACCAGGTGCACATAATTAGTAGATTGTTACTCTGCATGTTGAATGAGGCTTGCCCTATTTAAACCTCAGAAATTTAGTTTGGTGTGCTCCTGACTGTTGAAGTGAGAGTGAGCACCATGGTGAGAGCAAAAGAGCTGTCAGAGGACTTCAGAAAAAAGATTGTAGCAGCCTATGAGTCTGGGAAGGGATTTAAAAAGATCTCAAAAGATTTTGAAATCAGCCATTCCACTGTCCGGAAGATAGTCTACAAGTGGAGGGCTTTCAAAACAACTGCCAACATGCCCAGGACTGGTCGCCCCAGCAAGTTCACCCCAAGAGCAGACCGCAAGATGCTAAAAGAGGTCTCCAAAAACCCTAAAGTGTCATCTCGAGAACTACAGCAGGCTCTGGCTACTGTTGATGTAGAAGTACATGCCTCTACAATCAGAAAGAGACTGTACAAGTTTAACTTGCATGGGAGGTGTGCAAGGAGGAAACCTTTGCTTTCCAAAAGAAACATCGAGGCCAGACTGACATTTGCCAGAGATAAAGTTGACAAAGACCAGGACATCTGGAATAATGTTCTTTGGACAGATGAGTCCAAAATTGAATTATTTGGACACAACAGCAGAGGACATGTTTGGCGTAAACCAAACACAGCATTCCAAGAAAAGAACCTCATACCAACTGTGAAGCATGGAGGTGGAAGTGTCATGGTTTGGGGCTGCTTTGCTGCAGCAGGACCTGGTCAGCTCACCATCATAGAATCCATGATGAATTCTACTGTGTATCAGAAGGTGCTTGAAGAACATGTGAGACCATCAGTTAGAAAATTAAAGCTGAAGCGGAACTGGACCATGCAACATGACAATGACCCAAAACATACTAGTAAATCAACCAAAGATTGGCTGAAAAAGAAGAAATGGAGAGTCCTGGAATGGCCAAGTCAAAGTCCAGATTTGAATCCCATTGAGATGCTGTGGGGTGACTTGAAAAGGGCTGTACGTGCAAGAAACCCCTCAAACATCTCACAGCTGAAAAAGTTCAGCATTGAGGAGTGGGGTAAAATTTCCTCAGACCGATGTCGAAGACTGGTAGATGGCTACAAGAACCGTCTCAATGCAGTTATTTCAGCCAAAGGAGGTAACACTCGCTATTAGGGGCAAGGGTGTCCTATCTTTTTCCTCAGTTAGAATAGGCATTTTTGTAGAATGACATTTACAGAAGATCTTGAAAAGACTTTTCTTCAGTTTTCTTTGTTTAGTCGGATTACTTTAATCTCTCTGTATTGTTGAAACGGAGATGAAATAACCTTTTATTAAAAATGTTACAAAAAACCACATGCTTTCAAAGGGTGTCCTAATTTTTTCACATGACTGTATATAGTATCTGTAAGTGATCAATACTGATCGCAATCAGATCTATATCAGTACATTAGGGTCACCTTAGGCTCTACAAAAAACACAGTGTTCGCCCGATCAGGCCTGATCTTGTGCCCACACTTGCGTTCAGTCCGCCCCACCGCAGTGACAGAATTATTTTTTTCTGATCACTGCAAAAACACCATAAAATCGCTGCGGCGCTATAAAGATCACTTTTGAGCTTTTTGGATCTTTATTAGCGATCGCAGCTTTACTTCGCAAGCACGCCTTTTTACTAGGCAGGTGTGCTCTTTTTCCTGGGTAGTCTCAGAGGAATACCCCCTAAATTTAGTTAGCCCAAAATGTCAAAAAAGGGGTATTCTGCTGAAGAGGCCTACAGGATTCTGGCCCTGATGGATGAAAGCGATGGGGGCGCCTCACCCGCTGAATCCAGTGGTTCAGAATATGAACCTGTAGACAACAGTGGCACTCTAACCGCTAGTGAAGATGATGAGGTTACGGTCCCTGCAATGGTCAGGTGTACCCGACCCCATGTCAGTGTTCTGCATACCCCGCGTGATGAGCCTCATTTGCAGCAGAGTGATGCTAGCGCTGATCTTTTTTATGGTGCGGCATACACCAGCAGCGCAGCACATCCTGGACCTTCTACCAGCACTGCCGTATTCCCTGGTGAAGTGGTGAGCACCAGAAGGGCAGTTCAAGCTGGTACCGTGGCACGTGCAGTAACTCCCCCGTCGCAGCCACCACGTTCACAGGCCCGTAGAGCCCTTAGTCTCCCAGAGGTGCTGGCAAACCCAAATTGGCAATCCCCTGCTTCCACCACACCCGTATTGCCCCCTTTCACCGCCCAGTCTGGAGTTCGCAAGGAGACAGCTTTTTTAGGATCAGCCCTTGAGTTTTTTGAGCTGTTCTTCACCGCGGATCTCTATGACTTAGTTGTGGCAAAAACCAACCGCTACGCCACACAGTATATAACCGCCAATCCGGAAAGCTTCTATGCCCAGCCTTTCCGGTGGAAAATATTTTTTTGCCTTATCCTCAGCATGGGTCTACCTAAAAATAATGTATTGCGGTCCTATTGGTCTAAAGACCCAATACATTACATGCCCATGTTCTCTGCTGCTATGTCCAGGGCACGTTTTGAGGTCATCATGCGCTTTATGCATTTCACTGACAATAAAACCTGTCATCCAAGAGGCCACCCTGCTTATGACCGGCTCCACAAAGTTCGGCCCCTCATAGACCATTTGTCATCCAGGTTTGCAGATGTGTATACCCCCAATCAGAACATCTGCATAGACAAGTCCCTTGTACATTTTACCGGGCGCCTTGGCATCAAACAGTACATCCCCAACAAGCGCGCCCGGTATGGGGTCAAACTGTATAAGCTCCACAAGGGGTACCACTTATACGTGGACAATTTTTACACAAGTGTGGCCCTCTTTCGGCACTTACATATAGTCGGAATTCAATGCTGTGGCACCGCGCGACCTAATCGCTGGGGCTTCCCCCAACGGCTCGTTAATACCCAACTTGCACGGGGGAGAGGGCTGCCTTGTGTGACCAAGAACTGCTCGCAGTGAAGTGGAGGGAAAAGAGGGACGTTTACCTTCTGTCCACCATTCACGCAGACACGACTGTACAAATTGAAAGGGCAACTGGAGTCATTGAGAAACCCCTCTCTGTCCATGACTATAACCTTCACATGGGAGGGGTGGACTTCAATGACCAGATGTTGGCTCCCTATTTAGTGTCCCGCCGCACCACATGCTGGTATAAGAAGGTATCTGTTTATTTAATTCAATTGGCTGTGTATAATAGTTTTGTTCTCTACAGTAAGACTGAGAGAACGGGATCCTTCCTAAAATACCAGGAAGAGATCATTTCGGAACTCCTGTATCCAGGAGGGTCCGTGCCCCAAGTCCCTGATGTAGTTAGCCGGCTACATGACAGACACTTCCCGAGTGTCTATCCTGGTACCCCAACTCACTGTTCCCCAAGAAAAAGATGTTGTGTCTGTAGCAGGGCTGGAATAAGGCGTGACACCACAGTTTTTTGCCCTGACTGTCCTGACCAGCCTGCCCTATGCATAGTGGAGTGTTTCCGCAAGTACCACAAACAGGTACACTATTAGTGTAGGGAATGCGTGACACAGGACAGGCACACAGGGATCTTAGGGCCCTTTCACACAGAGCTGCCACAAACCTCTCCTTTCACCCTTTCACCTGGGACAAAGTGCATAATGTACTTCGTCACATCTCTGGTCACTTTGCGCTTTGCATATTGTCCCATGGGGAAGGAGAGGTTTGTCCTCTAAAGGTAACAAACCGAAAACAAAACAAAAAATCACAGGTAAGCAAAAAAGTTAATATTCTGTTTCAAATGTTATATAAAGTTTATAAAAGTTGATGTTAATAAATTTATTGCGTTGCTGGCTTCTAGGTGGACCAAGCGATCAACCAGCTGCAGCACTGATGTGCATTTTGACAGAAGCATTGCGCTGCTGTCAGATTACACAAAGTCGGTGTATGCGGCGCTGCAAGACGAAATTTCTCCTCTGCAGTAAAAAATATATGTTTGCCGAGGCTTATGAGCTGAGGGGCGGTGTTCATATGCTTTGGCAAACACTTCTGGCAAATTCTGGCAATGATTTATTCATCCACATCGATTGATGTGAATGGAGAAATTGGGTTTGCCAGGGCATACGAGCTGAAGTAGGTTTTTGATGTTGGCAGACGCCTTTCCCCTCTTTTTTTTTTTTTGCACATTTTTTGGCAGAGATTTTTTCATCCACATTTGATCGATGCGAATGAAGAAATCTGTGCCGTTCATTTTTTCTTTCAGCCCAGAGGCTGAACGGAAAAAAAATATCTCATTACCCGTATGCTCAATATAAAGAGAATAGCAGAAACTCCTAATGCTGGCCATACATGTAATGATTGTGGAGACCCTCAAATGCCAGGGCAGTACACACACCCCACGAATGACCCCATTTTGGAAAGAAGACACCCCAAGGTATTCGCTGAGGGGCATATTGAGTCCATGAAAGATTGAACTTTTTGTCCCAAGTTAGCGGAAAGGGAGACTTTGTGAGAAAAAAAAAAAACTATTTCCGCTAACTTGTGCCAAAAAAAAAAAAACTCTTCTATGAACTCGCCATGCCCCTCACGGAATACCTTGGGGTGTCTTCTTTCCAAAATGGGGTCACATTTTTATTTATACTGCCCTGGCATTTTAGGGGCCCTAAAAAGGATTCTTGCTATTTTCACGCAACCCCATTCATTTCTATGGGGCCTGCGTTACATGAAAAACGCACAAAATAGAGCATGCTGCGATTTTCATGCAACTCACAAGTGATCGGTGAAAATCACCGCTCATGTGAACAGCCACATAGAAATTAATGGGTCGGGATTCAGTGCGGGTGCAATGCGTTCAACTCACGCATCGCATCCGCGTGGAATACTCGCCCGTGTGAAAGGGGCTTAGGCTTTACAGGGTTGCTCACAATTTAGCCCCGCCCAAAATGCCAGAACAGTAAACACACCCCACAAATAACCCCATTTCGGAAAGTAGACACCCCAAGGTATTCACTGAGGTGCATAGTGAGTCCGTGGGAGATTTTTTATTTTTTTGGCCAGAAGTTAGCAGAAATGGAAACTTTATTATTATTATTATTATATTTTTCCTCAGAAAGTGTCATTTTCCGCTAACTTGTGAAAAAAAATTAAATCATACATAAACTCACCATGCCCCTCCGCGAATACTTTGGGGTGTATTTGGGCGGTATTTATACTATCCTGGCATTCTAGCACCTCAAGAAACATGACAGGTGCTCAGAAAGTCAGAGCTGCTTCAAAATGAGGAAATTCACATTTTTGTACCATAGTTTGTAAACGCTATAACTTTTACCCAAACCAATAAATATACACTTATTGGATTTTTTTTTATCAAAGACATGTAGCACAATAAATTCTGACACAAACTTGTATAAAAATGTAATTATATTTAAACAATTTTACCAGAAAAAGGTAAAATACACTTTTTTGAGAAAATTGTGGTCTATTTTGATTAATATCAGAAAAACGAAAAATGTGAGAAGAAAAGGAGCTACAATTCATTTGGGTGCCAAGTTGCATGACCGATAAACGGTTAAAGTTGTGAAGTGCCAATTTGTAAAAAAAGGGCCTGGTCACTAGGGGGGTATAAACCTGTGGTCCTTAAGTGGTTAATCTCTGCATGCCGGATGACTTGCGTGACTTCTCCGCCACCAACTAGGGTTCAAGCCGCAATGTTTTAGTGCACTTTCTGCCTGGAAAACATCAATTTTTCCGGCCTCGCTTGCCGGTCTGAATTTGCTCCGCTCCCGTCCCGAGTTCTGGTTACAGGTATGGCCTGACCTTTTGGGAATGTGCCTGGCTGCCGCTCTTCTCTGTCCTCTTGTGGCTGTATACCGCTTCCCCCCCCCTTTTATGGGCGGGTAACGCAGGGGGTCCAGGATTAACTGTGCCGGTCTGGGACTGACTGTGCTGAAGGAATCTCTCCCGACAGGGGCCATCTCTCGGCTGAGAAACCTCTCCGGTTGTATGGTCCGCTGGCGGCCCATCGTCCCTTGTTGGAGGAGAGCTGGTAGAGCTGGTGGATCGCGGCCCAGTCCCTGAGGGCCCGACGCGGACCTGAATGGTGACGTTGGACAGGCGCAGGACGAACATCTCAAGCCACCTGACTTGGGCCTTCAAGCGTTGTTTTCTTCATTTAATTTTACTGGACATACGTGGCGGCAGAGGGCCCAGTTTGCCTTAAGGAGACTCTACCCACCAAATTGGGAGATAGTGGGGGTACTTTCAACATTGCGGGCTGGGCCTGCTACGAGACTTGATATAATTAAATCTGCTATCTATCTTTAGACGTAGCTGCTCCTATGGAAGATCACTGGAGTAGGCTCTGGATGGAAGCCTATAGAAGCCGGATAAAAGCCGGACGGATCCACCTGGCCCGTATCTGAAGTACTGTGAGTAATCCACAAGCTGGACTTGGACATTAGAGTATTAACATCGTAATCTCCATCTCTTGTTGGCATTGACTAACCCTGCTAACTATTATCGGATCATCTCCCCTGAACTGATAAATGTGGAACTAGGAAAGGTATATGAAAATATCCTTATCAACCCATACAGTATTTTTGACTAACAGTCTTATATATCGGTACTAGACTTTCAAGGTTATTAACGGCGTCAGTTATTAACCTTGCCAACTCCCTAATGCATGAATTCTTACTCTTGTATCCTTTCTGTTGGAAATCTAAGGTGTGGAGAGGCGAGAGTTACTAATATCAGCCTCCCTGAACATCAGATTATTAATCTTTTAACTTAATTTTAGGGTGTTTATTAACTTTGCACTACTATTTATATAGTTTATATGCATTTTAATTCTGTATAAGCACTGTAGTTGGAGGATTTCTGTTATAGCTAATGAGCATCTGATACTGTGGTGCTTTATCACTACAGTATTATTTTTATGGCACTGTTTTGGTTAAAAATAAAAAATTCCGGTAATAGCTGCACTCTGGTGCTTTCCCTCACCCCTCCGGGAAAATGCCTCCGAAACTGGTTAATAGGAAATCAACGGGGTATTCATCACCTAAAAGTGTAGCCCCGGGTAGCCCCTCAGCAAAAATAGAGAGATTCTTTAAAAAAATCATCTCCTCATAAAATAAAATTGATGTAGGGGATGATACTGATGGGATCCCGGGTGTAGAAAATAGGATGGAGTTAATTGATAATAAGTTGGCTGATATATTGACAGCGGTGCATTTATCCAACCAATCACTGAGGGAGCTCTCTCTAAAGGTGGCATCTGTACAATCTGACATTTCCCTAATTAAAGATGAAATGAACAAGATACGGGATAAAGTTAAGGAGTTACAGGGCTTCACTAAAGAAATGAAAAAGGATCTGGACGTGACCTCGGGGAAAGCCAATGTTTTGGAATCTGAGAACAAAATATTGAAGGATAAACTGGCCTCCCTGGAGGACATGTCCAGAAGATCTAATTTGAGGCTGATAGGATTTCCGGAGGGGGCTGAGGGTGATGTAGCAGAAGAATTTATACAGAGTTGGCTAGCAACTAATATAGGAACGGAGTCCCTCTCTTCCTCCTTTTGCGTAGAAAGGGCGCATAGGATTGCGTTTAAAAAACCCCCACCGGGTGCCCCCCCCCCTCCCGCGGGCAATGCTAAAATGCTAATCAGACTGCTGTCTCAAAAAGATAGGGATAAGATTCTGAAGGAAAAGAGGGAGATCAAAGAGTTGATGTTTAATAATAGCAGGATTGAGATTTACCCGGATTTCTCTAGAAACACTCAAGAGAAGCGTAAGGCATTCCGGGAGGTGAAGAAACAGTTAGCATCGGCAAAAATGAAATATTCCATGATGTATCCAGCAACTCTTAGATTAATATATGAAGGAAAGACGTTGTTTTTTCCTAAATTGGCCGGATTAGTATCATGGATGGAGCAAGAGGGTATTGCTAATTAAATAAAGAGTAGACATGGGCGATGAGGAGGGGGAGGGGAGGAGCGCAAAGAGAAAGAGGTTATCGGGGAGGGATGCCACTCCCGGATGACCCGAAAGGGGGGGTTGGGGGGAGGGATGGAGGTAGGGGGCTCGTTGTCTGGGGACATATCTATGACGTGCAGGCTGGGGAGACCTCACTCCCAAGAATTGATCTAGACCCCGGATAGGTGCAATCTAATGACAGACAGACTTTTTGCATGGAATGTCCGAGGGTTAGTGGACAGAATTAAAAGAGTGATTGTTTCTGACGTCATTAGTAAACACCTTCCGGTGATCGTGTGTTTAATTGAAACTCACCTGACTACCGAGACACTGCCACGCATGAGGAAAAAGTGGGCACAGGCTGAGTACCACTCTTGTCTGAGTACCACTCTTGCCTTTTCACGGGGGGTCAGTGTGTACATACATAATAAAGTACAGTATGAACCTATTGGACAAAGAATAGATAAAGAGGGCAGGTTCGTATTTCTCCATTGCAAATGGTCCCAGACAATATGTATATTGGCGTTTGTCTATGTCCCTCCACCCTTCTCTCTGTATGTTATGTCTCAACTCTTTGACTTTGTAAGTCAAAGAGAGGAAAGCCCAATCATATTGCTTGGGGATTTCAATGATGTTATGGATCGTGCATTGGACAGGATCTCCCCAGGTGGAAGGAGTGGGGGGGGGGGAATAGGAGGGGCATCGCCATTAGCCAATATATGTCAGGAAATGGCACTAATAGACGTCTGGCGGCACCTGTACGGAGAGGCAAGAGTATACTTCTGCTTCAGCCGCTCCTGCACTGCTTTATCCAGGATAGACCTGGCCTTTACAACGGCTTATTTTATTAACAGGATTGCCCGCATGAAATATGAGTCACATACGATTTCAGATCACTTCCCAGTTCTCCTAGTAGTAAAAAAGCTGGAGGTTGTTGGGATATCTCACACCTTCAGATTGAACCCTCATTGGTTTAACATACTTCAGGACCAGGGAGCACTGGGGAGTGACTTGGAAGAATTTTGGAATTTCAATGTTGGCACAGCTCATGATCATAGCGTCTGGGACGCCCTAAAAGCCTTTATTCGGGACATTCTTTATTCTAAAATTCAAAAAGCCAAAGCTCTGTATACTAAAAAGGAGAATGATCTGGAGCAGCTGATATACAGACGTGGACAAAATTGTTGGTACCCTTTGGTCAATGAAAGAAAAAGTCACAATGGTCACAGAAATAACTTTAATCTGACAAAAGTAATAATAAATTAAAATTCTATAAATGTTAACCAATGAAAGTCAGACATTGTTTTTCAACCATGCTTCAACAGAATTATGTAAAAAAATAAACTCATGAAACAGGCATGGACAAAAATGATGGTACCCCTAGAAAACACAGAACATAATGTGACCAAAGGGACATGTTAATTCAAGGTGTGTCCACTAATTAGCATCACAGGTGTCTACAACCTTGTAATCAGCCATTGGGCCTATATATATGGCTCCAGGTAATCACTGTGTTGTTTGGTGATATGGTGTGTACCACACTCGACATGGACCAGAGGAAGCAAAGGAAAGAGCTGTCTCAAGAGATCAGAAAGAAAATTATAGACAAGCATGTTAAAGGTAAAGGCTATAAGACCATCTCCAAGCAACTAGATGTTCCTGTGAGTACAGTTGCACATATTATTCATAAGTTTAAGATCCATGGGACTGTAGCCAACCTCCCTGGACGTGGCCGCAGGAGGAAAATTGATGACAAATCTAAGAGACGGATAATCCGAATGGTAACAAAAGAGCCTAGAAAGACTTCTAAAGAGATTCAAGGTGAACTTCATGCTCAAGGAACATCAGTGTCAGATCGCACCATCCGTCGTTGTTTGAGCCAAAGTGGACTACATGGGAGACGACCAAGGAGGACACCATTGTTGAAAACGAATCATAAAAAAGCAAGACTGGAATATGCCAAACTACATGTTGACAAGCCACAAAGCTTCTGGGAGAATGTCCTGTGGACAGATGAGACAAAAATCGAAGTTTTTGCCAAGGCACATCAGCTGTATGTTCACAGACGAAAAAATGAAGCATATCAAGAAAAGAACACTGTCCCTACTGTGAAACATGGAGGAGGCTCTGTTATGTTCTGGGGCTGCTTTGCTGCGTCTGGCACAGGGTGTCTTGAATCTGTGCAGGGTACAATGAAATCTCAAGACTATCAAGGAATTCTAGAGAGAAATGTACTAGCCAGTGTCAGAAAGCTTGGTCTCAGTCGCAGGTCATGGGTCTTGCAACAGGACAATGACCCAAAACACACCGCTAAAAACACCCAAGAATGGCTAAGAGGAAAAAATTGGACTATTCTAAAGTGGCCTTCTATGAGCCCTGACCTCAATCCTATTGAGCATCTTTGGAAGGAGCTGAAACATGCAGTCTGGAAAAGGCACCCTTCAAACCGGACACAACTGGAGCAGTTTGCTTATGAGGAGTGGGCCAAAATACCTGCTGAGAGGTGCAGATGTCTCATTGACAGTTACAGGAAGCGTTTGATTGCAGTGATTGCCTCAAAAGGTTGCGCAACAAAATATTAAGTTAGGGGTACCATCATTTTTGTCCATGCCTGTTTCATGAGTTTATTTTTTTACATAATTCTGTTGAAGCATGGTTGAAAAACAATGTCTGACTTTCATTGGTTAACATTTATAGAATTTTAATTTATTATTACTTTTGTCAGATTAAAGTTATTTCTGTGACCATTGTGACTTTTTCTTTCATTGACCAAAGGGTACCAACAATTTTGTCCACGTCTGTACGTCTTACAAGGGATGGTAGCCACGGATAGAGGAGCAGGTGTACGGTAGTCTTTGCTTAAGGCAAGGGAGGAATACAACTGCCATCTCCAAGATAAATGTCAACAAAAGATTTTTTTGCAGGGCAAAAACAGTTTTGCGGGGCAGATAAGCCAGGGAGATTATTAGCTTCCCTTATTAAAAATCAACAAACCACCATTATAATTAAAAGTATTAGATCGTGCAAGGGAAACATATGTACAGACAGAGCGGATATTGAACAAGAATTTGTCAGTTATTTTGCTACCTTATAAAGATCAGAGCTAAAGGATCGACATATTGACCATGGGATATTCTTAGATAGGATTAATCTCCCCTCCCTCTCCCAGGAGGATCGATTGATGCTGGAGGCTCCTCTCCAACTCTTGGAGTTGGAAGAGGCATTGAAAGCAACTAGAAGTAACTCTTCTCCAGGGGCAGATGGCCTTCCTTTTGAATTATATCGGCGGTATAGTGATGTGTTGTTACCTCACTTGCTGCAGGTATTAAAGGTGTCTTGGAATGAGGGCCATTTACCCCCATCAATGTCTGAAGCTATCATCGCATTGGTCTTAAAAAAAGGCAAAAATGAATTGGAGATGGGGTCATATAGACCCATCTCCTTACTTAACACTGACTATAAAATTGGTGTTAAGGCACTGGCCAATAGACTTAAGAGGGTAATAGCTAAGATAATCCATACTGACCAAACAGGTTTTATACCAAAGCGTTCAGCACAGACTAATATACGAAAAACCTTACTGAATGTCCACCTGGGAGAGGGAGAGGACCGCTCCATCCTGTCTTTAGATGCAGCTAAGGCGTTTGACAGGGTGGAGTGGGATTTTTTTTGGGAAATAATGTATCAGATGAACTTTGGTCCTAACTTTATTAAGTGGGCTAAGCTCTTGTATGACTCTCCCAGGGCAAGGATAAATGTGAGAGGCTCTTTGTCGGCCCCCTTTGAATTATAACGGGGTACTAGACAGGGCTGCCCCTTATCCCCTCTGTTATTTGCAATTTTTTAGAGCCCCTGGCATGCCGAATTAGACAGAACACGTATACTTGTGGTTTTGGGAGCCAGGATGCGCAGGACAAAATTAGCTTGTATGCTGATGATGCCCTTATATATTTAAGGGATGGATATCTAGCCTTGCCCTATGTGATGCAAATAATTAATTAATTTGGCCCCTTCTCGGGATATGAAGTAAATTGGCAGAAGTCAGCTCTGCTCCCTCTAAATAAAACACCTCCAGTCAGTGTTAGATGTCTAAGGTTAACAGACTCACTGGAATATTTGGGGGTTCGGATCAGCCCTATGGTGAAGGACTATACCAAATTGAATATTATCCCATTGATAGAAAAAAAATATATATATGTATGGCAAAAGTTGACGCTGGGGCAGGCGGATAGAATTGCCTTGATTAAAATGGTTCTCCTCCCACAGATTTTATATCAACTAATTCCCTGTCCGATCTGGATTGAAGACGCACACTTTAAATCTTTAGAGAGATTGTTCAATGAACTAATCTGGGGCAGGAAAAGAGTACGCATTAAACAGAATTATTTGTGCTTAGCAGAGGAGAATGGTGGTTTGTCCCTCCCTTGCTTACGGGGCTATTATTTAGCCTCTCAAGTACAGTGGTACATTTCTGCACCTTCTTATACATTCTCTAAGTTTCTCAGAAATTATAGAGGTTCACAGCATGACATATTTAACATCTTAGAAACTGGATATATGGGAGGGGGGGGATGTATTATATTGCACTCTATTCAACGTATATGGAACTCACTCAAAGCTACTTTAGAAATTAGGCATATATTTAAATTCACCCCTTTATGGTATAATGTACACTTTAATGAATTTAATAAGATGGAGGATATTGAATTTTGGGAAAGGAAGGGAATAATTAGGGTTGACCAATTGATACATAATGGTGAAATTAGGACCTTAGTGGATATATTTGGGCACAGAGATATGAAAATATTGGATAGGTATAAATATTTTCAGGTTAAGCACGCATATATGTGCACTAAAGATAAAGAGGTGTTTATGGTAAAGACACATGAATTTATAGATTGGTGTTTTAATGTATATCTGAATAGTACGTCCATCTCACTAATTTACAGTAAATGGAGAGCAGAAATGGCCAAACTGAATAAGTTTAGAAGTGAGGTGAAGTGGGGCCAAGATATTGGTAATAATAAAACGCTAAAATGGGAACTAATTTATAGGAATGTTCGAAAAACTTCTATATCCGGGAATCACAGGTTAATTCAGTTTAAGATCCTACACCGTTTATATTACACGCCCACCTCTCTCTCTCGGTTTTATAAGGATGTTTCAGACAGATGCCGTAGGTGTCAGGCCCAATGTGCAGATTTCATACATCTGGTTTGGGCGTGTGTCCCCTAATCCAGGATTTTTGGAGCAATGTTCTTTCTCAGCTTCGCAGATGCTCTTCATGTGATTCTGAAATAGATGTAACCACTGCGGTTTTAGGTACCTCCGTATTTCATGAACAGGGACGGGAAAATCTGCTCTGAATAAAGTCACTTATGTTGGCCAGGGTGATAATTGCTAGGAATTGGGGCTCCAACAACCCCTTGCTGGTATCTGAATGGCATCACCTGGTTGATAAAGTGAGGAAATATGAAAAACTGGCTATTCATAACAGGAGTAGAAAGTTAGATGGGTTAGAACTTGGCTGACATGGTCGTAAGGTCTAGCTTCGCCGTGGATGTGTTCCCCAGACAACGACAATGAGGGAGGGGGAAGAGGGGACTGGGATTAAATATGCTTTTGTGTTGCACTCATGATAGAAAAATGTATCTAAGCTGTAGATATTTTCTCTGGTATTTTTACAATATCATGCTTTGTTAAATCTCTGTTTTGAATGAAAAATAAAAATTAATTTTTTTTTTTTTTAAAGTTGTGAAGTGCTGATTTGTAAAAAAGGGCCTGGTCACTAGGGGGGTATAAACCTGTGGTCCTTAAGTGGTTAGTCTCTGCATGCCGGATGACTTGCGTGACTTCTCCGCCACCAACTAGTGTTTTAGTGCACTTTCTGCCTGGAAAACATCAATTTTTCATAGAAAAAACATTAATTTTCTTTGTGATCATCTAAGGTGATCATTGCCTACTAGGCCAACAATGGGCCCACACTGCAGAATCATTGTTTTCTGGGTCACTTAACTGTCACTGAACTACCTCAGCACAGTCATCACTACACCAAGATTGACGCATAGAGGAATAAAATTTATGTCATGTGTGTGTCAACTATTGACAACTCTTTGCGGTTGTCTAAAATCTTTTCCATACACGTCCCCTGATAGGGGATTAGGGATTAAACTGATAGGAATAGTAGTACTTAACACACAACTCATATAGGGTGGCACAGTACATTGCACGGCGCATGCGCCGTGCCCCAAATTGGAAGTAAGAGGACCGACCAAGCATCTTTTTCCATCTCCCGGTTCTTAAAATCGATTCCATACACCGGCCCCTGATAGGTGACGTAACAGGGATTAAACTGATAGGAATAGTACTACTTGGGTCTCAGCTCACACCTGTGCAACTGAATACTGGATTTTCTTACAAAAAGACCACAAATCGTAAGCATGGGCAAGCACTTCTCTTCATCCTTAACACTAAACACTGGGGTACCGCAAGGCTGTGTGTTGAGCCCTCTCCTTTACTCCCTCTTCACAAATCACTGTAAACCTATTCACAATACCAATACCATTATAACATTTTCAGATGACACGACCGTGATAGACCTAATCTCCAACAATGATGAAACAGCCTATAGCAAAGAGGTTGAGAACCTAGAGAGATGGAGTAAGAACAACAACCTCATACTCAATACCAAGAAAACAAAGGAGCTGATTCTGGATTTTAGGAAGAAGAAACAAAATGGACACCATCCCATTAGCATTAATGGTGGAAACGTGGAGATAGTTCAAAGTTTCAGATTCTTGGGAGTTCATATTAGTCAGGACCTGTCATGGATAAAAAACACAACAGAAATGACCAAAAAAGGCCTTCAGAGGCTGTATTTTCTGAGGAGTCTGAAGAAAGCACAACTCCCAAAACAGCTGCTTGTCAATTTTTACAGGTGCACCATAGAATCTGTTATCACATACTGCATCACAGTGTGGTCCTCCGGCTGCTCTTCTGAGGACAAGAAGACCCTCAAGCGCATCATCAGAAAGGCTGGCAGAATCACTGGTACTCAGTTACCATCTCTGGAAGACATCTTCACTGCTCGCTGCAGCAACAGGGCAAAAATTATCTGCGGGGATCCAACTCACCCGGCCACAGCCTTTTCACTCCCCTACCCTCTGGTAGGCGTCTTAGAGCCCTGCATGCCCGCACCACTAGGCTGAAGAACAGCTTTTACCCCAAGGCAATCAGTCTCCTAAATGCTCAGAGATTATTGCCCCTTCCTAGGATAGAAGCTACCACAGACTGAAAGTGACTGCTGCATTCATGACCCCATGATGACCTCTGCAGTGGTGTCTGAATCAGTGTATATATATATACTCATAAGCACGTCCTACTTTGCTCTTGCTATATATATGCTGTGAACTGGGAATAGTAATACTTTCTAGTGCAATGTTTTGTTTTTTTCTAGTGTAATGCTTTAGTTTAAATGTCAGTTCTTGTTCCTCTGTCCATGGCATCTAGGATTGCTCCAAACAACATTACATTGTATTGTACAGTGACAATAAAGGCATCTTATTTATTTTATATCTTATCTTATCCCACACCTGATCACATGGTCATGACATCATCACAGGTCCTGTACCTTCTCCTGCAGCATAACCTGACTCCTCCCACACCTGATCACATGGTCATGATATCATCACAGGTCCTGTACCTTCTCCTGCAGCATAACCTGACTCCTCCCACACTTTGTCACATGGTCATGACATCATCACAGGTCCTGTACCTTCTGCAGCACAGCCTGACTCCGCCCACACCTGATCACATGGTTATGACATCATCACAGGTCCTGTACCTTCTCCTGCAGCACAGCCTGACTCCGCCCACACCTGGTCACATGGTCATGACATCATCACAGGTCCTGTACCTTCTCCTGCAGCACAGCCTGGAGCCCTACTACTGCATGGTGGTAGAAATCACAGCCCAGGAGGCTCCATAGTGAAGGGTTTTCAGAGGAGGACACGCCTGCCCCCAGGTAAGTGGAACACTCATCATATCTACACATATAAGGCTCCACAGCCACAAAGATACACAGCTCCATCCGCCCTTAACCGCCTCCGGACCGCCTAACACAGGATTGCGTTCCGGAGGCGGTCGATTTGTTCCCCTTTGAAGCATCGGTGCGTCATCTCGCGAGACGCAAGATTTCCTGTGAACGCGCGCACACAGGAGCGCGTGTTCACAGGATCGGAAGGTAAACAAGCTGATCTACAGCCTGCCAGCAGTGATCATTCGCTGGCAGGCTGTAGATGCAATTTTTTTAACCCCTGAAAGGTATATTAGACGCTGTTTTGTTAACAGCGTCTAATATACCTCCTACCTGGTCCTCTGGTGGTCCCTTTTGCTTGGATCGGCCACCAGAGGACACAGGCAGCTCTGTAAGTAGCACCAAACACCACTACTCTACACCCCCCCGTCACTTATTAACCCCTGATCACCCCATATTAGACTCCCTGATCACCCCCCTGTCATTGATCACCCCCCTGTAAGGCTCCTTTCAGACGTCCGTATGTGTTTTGCTGATCCACGGATCAGATCCGCGGATCCGTAAAACACATACGGATGTCTGAATGGAGCCTTACAGGGGGGGTGATCACCCCATATAGACTCCCTGATCACCCCCCTGTAAGGCTCCATTCAGACGTCCGTATGTGTTTTGCGGATCCGCAAAACACATACGGACGTCTGAATGGAGCCTTACAGGGGGGTGATCACCCCATATAGACTCCTTGATCACCCCCCTGTCATTGATCGCCCCCCTTTAAGTCTCTTTTCAGACGTCCGTATGTGTTTTGTGGATCTGCAAAATACGGACACCGCGGATCCGCAAAACACGGACACCGGCAATGTAGCCTGATCTTGTGCGCACACTTGCGTTCAGTCCGCCCAACCGCAGTGACCGAATTTTTTTGGTTTCTGATCACTGCAAAACCACCGTAAAATCGCTGCGGCGCTATAAAAAGATCACTTTTGAGGGGCATGGCGAGTTTATAGAAGATTTTTTTTTGTCACAAGTTAGCGGAAATTAATTTTTTTTATTTTCTTACAAAGTCTCATATTCCACTAACTTGTGACAAAAAATAAAATCTCACATGGACGCACCATACCCCTCACGGAATGCAAATGCGTAAAATTTTTTAGACATTTATATTCCAGACTTCTTCTCACGCTTTAGGGCCCCTAAAAAGCCAGGGCAGTATAAATACCCCACAAGTGACCCCATTTTGGAAAGAAGACACCCCAAGGTATTTTGTGAGGGGCATGGCGAGTTCATGTAAAATTTTATTTTTTGTCACAAGTTAGTGGAATATGAGACTTTGTAATAAAAAAATAAATAAGTAAATAAATCATTTTCTGCTAACTTGTGACAAAAAATAAAAACTTCCATGAACTCACTATGCCCATCAGCGAATACCTTAGGGTGTCTACTTTCCGAAATGGGGTCATTTGTGGGGGTTTTCTTCTGTCTTGGCATTGTAGAACCTCAGGAAACATGACAGGTGCTCAGAAAGTCAGAGCTGCTTCAAAAAGCGGAAATTCACATTTTTGTACCATAGTTTGTAAATGCTATAACTTTTGCGCAAACAAATAAATATACACTTTTTGCATTTTTTTTATCAAAGACATGTGGAACAATAAATTTAGAGAAAAATTTATATAGAAAGTGAAAAATGTCATTTTTTTTGCAAAAATTTCGATTAATAACAAAAAAAGTAAAAATGTCAGCAGCAATGAAATACCACCAAATGAAATCTCTATTAGTGAGAAGAAAAGGAGGTAAAGTTCATTTGGGTGGTAAGTTGCATGACCGAGCAATAAACGGTGAAAGTAGTGTAGTGCCGAAGTGTAAAAAGTGGCCTGGTCATTAAGCGGGTTTAAGCTAGAGGGGCTGAGCTGGTTAAAAAGGACCTTTCACTAAAATAAAAAATGTAAACTAAGCATACAGACATGGAGAGCGGCGCCCAGGGATCTCCCTGCACTGACTATTATCCCTGGGCGCCGCTCTGTTCTCCCGTTATAGCCTCCGGTATCTTCATATGTTAGGCTCCACTCAGGGGAACCTGCCGGCGTCTCCTTCTCCCATGCTGTAGCACTGGCCAATCGCAGCACTCAGCTTATAGCCTGAGAGGCTTTTTTCTCTCAGGCTATGAGCTGAGCACTGCGATTGGCCAGCACTACAGCCTGGGAGAAGGAGACGCTGGCAGTCTCCACCCAGGTGAGCCGAACATATGAAGATACCGGAGCATATACCGGGGAACGGAGCAGCGCCCAGGGATAATAGTAAGTGCAGGGAGATCCCTGGGCGCCGCTCTCCATGTCTGTAGGCTTAGTTTACATTTTTTATTTTAGTGAAAGGTCCTCTTTAAGGCGAAGTTCACACTTCATAAATCACTGTGAAAGGTGCACCACAATGATATGCAACTGACAACAATGGCTAATCCCTCAAGCTGATGTTAAGAACTGAGACTTTAGCCAATGTATTTCTGTCAGGAACACATTGGAGCCCTTTTGCACCACCAGTAAGGTATCTCAGCGTGGCACGGGTTCCTACCACTAGACTACCTACGGTGTGTGAACACGGTCTGAGAGGTGCTAAGATACAACTTACAGCCAAGCTCTGTCACCACCAGACATCTGAGAAGCTCTGACAGATGCCTTTCAGAACCTCCTCCTTGAGGTTCCTTTGTTTTGCTTTCATTTTCTCATCTCGTTAGCCTCTCTCAGCTGTCATGTAGTTGCACTGATTGCATCCCTTTAAATCCCTCCCCATAGTGCATCAGTTTGCGGTTTATATTACTTCCTGGAGTGTGTGCATGTTGATCCTACTTCTGAGTCTTCTACAAGATAAGTTTTGTTCATTCATTTGTGTTTTTCCATTTGCTGGATCCTAGGTGACCCTTACTCCCTCCATATCTAGTGTAGGGAGCCGGTGGTCGTGTCCCCTCACTATTATAGGGTGTTCAGGTGTTATACAGTCGAGGTACGAGGATATGCGATCATCTACCATTGGGATTTTCGCATAGGCTGAGCAGTAAGGGAGAGAGCCAGGTCTGATGCAGGGGTCTCTCTTTTTGTTCCTTAGTTTTGGATCCTGTCAGTCGTATATTCATTTTGTGTTTTCTTGTTTCCTGTACACCTTCCGTGACATTATAAACCGCCAAAACCGTCTCAAGCATGAATCCGGTTTCAACCTTGATTGACCGCATGCAGGGTCTTTCACTGGAGGTAGCAGATCTCTGGAAAACTGTCTCTCAGTTTGAGGTGACTGTTTCTGCTTGCATTCATGGAGTCTGTTCTGAGCCTAAGATCTCGCTCCCGGATACGTTCTCCAGGGGTAGTGAGAATTTTGTTCGTTTTAGAGAGGCTTGCAAACTCCATTTTCGCCTACTTCCCCATTCCTCTGGTGATGAGGAACAGCGGGTGGGGATCATCATATCGCTGCTCAGGGATAACGCTCAGTCTTGGGCCTTGACGCTGCCGGTGGGGGCACGGCCCCTCCGTTCAGTGGATGAATTTTTTTAGCCCTGGGTCAGATATATGATGATCCGGATCGTATTGCTCTGGCTGAATCTAAATTGCATCTTTTATGCCAGGGTAAACAGTCCGCAGATATATACTGTTCAGAATTTCGGAGATGGGCAGCTGATACTGGTTGGAATGATGCTGCACTCCGAAGTAAATTTTGCCATGGTCTTTCATAGGGATTGAAAGATGCATTTGCCTTTCATGAGAGACCTACCTCCTTGGACTCTGCCATGTCTCGGGCCGTTCGTATTGACAGGCGTCTTAGAGAGGAGAGATCACTCCTTCCTGTCATACTCAGTCCAAGGACAGTGCGGTGGTCTCATTCAGTGCGCAGGGGTCTCAGTCTCTCTCAATCCCCTCTGAGCAGGAGCCCATGCAGCTGGGTTTGCTTGCCTCTGAAAATAGAAGATTCAGCTCTCAGAGGAGGGTTTGTTTCTGTTGTGGAGGTATAAATCATTTGGCAAATGTTTGTCCCTCTAGGAGATTCAGGCAGTTTTTTTAAGAGTAATAAAGAAACAAAAAGAAAAAAATCCTTTAAAAATGTTTCATCTGTTACCATTGGCAAGGTTGAGGCGGAAATTGAAGGTTTTCCGTTTGCTGGTAGTTCCCGTTTTGTCCTGCCTGCCAGGGTGGCGCTAGAGAGCAAGAACATTTTTTGTGAGATTTTTGTAGATAGTGGAGCAGCTGTCAATCTTATTGATAATCAATTTGCTACAACTCATGGTTTCCAGGTATGCACTTTGGGAAAGGATATTCCTGTTTTTGCTATTGATTCTGCTCCACTTTCTCAGAAATCATTAAAGGGCATAGTTCACAATATCCGTTTGATTGTGAGTGATGCTCATGTTGAGGATGTGTCATGTTTCGTCCTTAGCGGGTTGCCTACTCTTCTAGTGTTGGGGCTACCCAGGCTCACTAAACATAACCCCACCATTGATTGGCAAGCGAGGCAAATAAATGGTTGGAGTGACTTTTGCAGAGAGAATTGCCTCACGACATCTCTTTCTGAGGTTTCTACTAAGACTGTACCATTTTCGGATGTCTTCTCTGAGAGTGGTGTTCAGGACTTGCCCCCGCACAGGGAGTACGATTGCCCTATTCATCTCACCCCAGGCGCCAAGCTGCCTAAATCTCATTTCTACAATCTCTCCCAACCTGAAAGGGTTGCTATGCGTGCTTATATCTCTGAGAGTCTGAGAAAGGGACACATACGACCCTCGAAGTCACCTGTTGCCGCTGTTTTTTTCTTTGTAAAGAAAAAAAGATGGTTTTTTAAGACCATGTCTGGATTTCAGGGAGCTGAACAGTATCACAATTCGTGACCCTTATCCGCTTCCTCTGATCCCGGACCTGTTTAACCAGATTGTTGGGGCTAAAGTTTTTCCCAAGTTAGATCTAAGAGGGGCATACAACCTGGTCAGGGTCAGAGAAGGAGACGAATGGAAGACGGCCTTCAATACCCCTGAGGGCCATTTTGAGAATTTGGTTATGCCTTTTGGTTTGATGAATGCTCCAGCCGTTTTTCAGCATTTTGTGAACAGCATTTTTTATCATTTAATGGGGAAATTTGTATTAGTGTATTTGGATGACATTTTGATTTTTTTCTCCTGGTTGATGGTAATCTTGAATTTCAGGTCTCTAGGATTGTGGATTCTCGTGTTGTCCGCGGTTCTCTTGTGTACCTCGTTCATTGGGAGGGTTATGGCCCTGAGGAGAGGATGTGGGTCCCAGTGACGAACATTAAGGCCACTCGTCTCATCAGGGCTTTCCATAGGTCCCATCCTGAGAAGGTGGGCTCTGAGTGTCCGGAGTCCACTCGTAGAAGGAGGGGTACTGTCGCCACCAGACATCTGAGAAGCTCTGACAGATGTCTTTCAGAACCTCCTCTTTGAGGTTCCTTTGTTTTGCTTTCATTTTCTCATCTCGTTAGCCTCTCTCAGCTGTCATGTAGTTGCACTGATTGCATCCCTTTAAATCCCTCCCCATAGTGCATCCTGGAGTGTGTGCATGTTGATCCTACTTCTGAGTCTTCTACAAGATAAATTTTGTTCATTCATTTGTGTTTTTCTGTTTGCTGGATCCCAGGTGACCCTGACTCCCTCCGTATCTAGTGTAGGGAGCCAGTGGTCGTGTCCCCTCACTATTATAGGATGTTCAGGTGTTATACAGTCGAGGTACGAGGATATGCGATCATCTACCATTGGGATTTTCGCATAGGCTGAGCAGTAAGGGAGAGAGCCAGGTCTGATGCAGGGCTCTCCCTTTTTGTTCCTTAGTTTTGAATCCAGTCAGTCGTATATTCATTTTGTGTTTTCTTGTTTCCTGTACACCTTAAGTGACAAGCTCCCACATACCTCCATAGTGAGATCACTCATGTAGTGGGAGAGATGATGAGGCTGTAAGCCCCACCTATAACCGGCCATGTGACACAGGCTGCCAGGTGCAACAGAATACTAACAGCAGTACGCAATGGCACATTCTAAACATATCAAGAAAAAAAGCTCCAATTTCTGGGGAAATTGTGTGATGTGTTCTTGCCTCCACCAGTAGTCTACTGTCATGGAACCATGAACCAGACGTACAACAAGAGATGAGTGGAAATAAGAAGGCTTTATTGAAAATAAAGCTGTAAGGCAAAAGTCCAAACGGATGGCTAAACCGAAGCAGGGTCTTGCGAAACCAGGGATCAGGAACCAGAAGGGTAGTCAGACGAAGCCAGGATCAGGAATCAGCAGGGTAGTCAGACGAAGCCAGGATCAGGAATCAGCAGGGTAGTCAGACGAAGCCAGGATCAGGAACCAGAAGCAGCAGCAGTCTTAGAAGCATGTGAGCACAGGAGGACCAAGCAAGGAACTGAAGCCACAGACCTCCTATATATATGAGCTAGGCATCCAGCTCCTCCCAGTGGGAAGGAGGAGCCGCAGGGTGGGAAGCTACAAGAAACCCAGAAACCAAGATGGCTGCCAGCACATGTCAAACGAAGGAGGACAGCAAGGAGGTAAGACCATGACAGTACCTCCCCCTCAAAGGCCCCTCCTCCGCGGAGTAAGGAACGGTTTCTGAGGGAAGCGTGCGTGGAAGGCTCGGAGCAAGGCAGGAGCATGGACATCTGCGGAGGGAACCCAGGAACGCTCCTCTGGACCATAACCACGCCAATGGACCAAAAACTGCACCCGGCCGCGGACCAGGCGTGAGTCCAGGATATTGCTCACCTCATACTCCTCACGATTGCCCACTTGGACCGGACGAGGCCGAGGAATCGAGGAAGTGAAACGATTACACACCAGTGGCTTCAACAGGGAGACATGAAACACGTTGGAGATCCGCATGCCAGGAGGAAGCGCAAGGGCATAGGCTACCGGGTTTACCCTGCGAAGCACTCGGAAGGGACCAACAAAGCGAGGCGCCAGCTTGGGAGTGGGCACTCGAAGGTTGAGGTTGCGGGTGGACAACCATACGCGGTCTCCGACCTGGTAGGAAGGAGCGGGCGCTCGTCTGCGATCAGCCTGGAGTCTCTGGCGCTGCGCAGAGACCTCAAGGGACCTCTGGATCTGTACCCAAGAAGCACGTAGGACGGAAAGGTGATCCTCCACAGCCGGAATATCCTGGGGAGAGAATACCTCCGGTAACACGGCAGGTTGGAACCCATAATTGGCCATGAAGGGAGACGTCCCAGAGGAAGAGTTCACCGCCGTGTTCCTGGCAAACTCAGCCCAAGGCAGGAGGTCAACCCAATTGTCTTGGTGATCGGAGACATAGCAACGAAGGAATTGCTCCAAGGCCTGATTGGATCGTTCTGCGGCCCCATTGGACTGAGGGTGGTAGGCCGAGGAGAAAGAGAGATGAATCCCCAACTGGGAGCAAAAGGCGCGCCAGAACCTGGACACAAACTGACTCCCCCGATCCGACACAATCTCCTTGGGCAAACCGTGCAACCGGAAGACCTCCCTGGCAAAAATCGAGGCCAACTCTTGTGCAGAGGGTAACTTCTTAAGAGGAACACAGTGGCACATTTTGGAAAACCGATCCACTATCATGAGAATGACCGTATGGCCTCGGGATGCAGGGAGGTCCACAATGAAATCCATCCCCAGGTGTGACCATGGACGCTCCCCGGTGGCTATGGGTTGCAAAAGGCCCAACGGAAGGTGCCGAGGGGACTTACTCTGGGCACAAACGGAGCATGCCGCTACATATGCGGCGATGTCGGAACGTAGAGAAGGCCACCAGAACAGACGTGAAACAGCCCAGGACAGCTGATTCTTTCCAGGATGCCCCGCGGCCTTGGAGTTATGGTAGGTTCGCAACAACCGAGTGCGCAACTCCTCAGGCACAAAACACCTGCCGTTGGGTCTCCCAGAGGGAGCACCAGATTGAGCCGCCAAAATCTGCTCACCCAGGGAAGAGGTCAGGCTGGTGCGAATGGCGGCCAGGATCTGATTCGGAGGTATGACCGAAGTCGGAATCGACTCCTCCCCGGACAGCTCGGAGTACTGCCGTGATAAGGCATCCGCTCTGATGTTCTTGGAACCGGGTAGGTAGGAGACCACGTAATTAAAACGTGACAAGAACAGAGCCCATCTGGCCTGACGTGGTGTCAATCTCTTGGCCTCAGAGAGGTAGGTCAGATTCTTGTGGTCCGTCAGGATGAGAACCGGAACCACCGAGCCCTCGAGCAAGTGCCTCCATTCTTTAAGGGCCTGCACGATGGCCAATAACTCCCTGTCACCAATCTGGTAGTTGCACTCCGCGGAAGACAGTTTCCGGGAGTAAAACCCACAAGGAAGCAGAGGACCCTCTGGTGTTCTACGCTGAGACAGGAGGGCGCCTACTCCCGTCTCAGACGCGTCCACCTCGAGGACAAACGGCAACCCAGGGTTGGGATGCGACAGAATCGGAGCCGACACAAAGGCGGACTTTAGAGCCTCAAAAGCTCGGATGGCCTCGGGCGGCCAGACCAGGGGATTACTGCCCTTCTTGGTCAGATCCGTGAGAGGCTTGGCTAGCATGGAAAAGTCCCTGATGAACTTCCGATAATAATTGGCGAAGCCCAAAAAGCGCTGCAGGGCACGAAGACCACTGGGCTGGGGCCACTGTAAGACAGCCGAAACCTTCTCAGGATCCATGGAGAACCCCTCAGCGGAAATGATGTAACCTAAGAAGGTTACCTGGGATCGGTGAAATTCGCATTTCTCAAGCTTACCGAACAGCTTGTTCTCTCGTAACCGTTGCAACACTCGTCTGACATCCAGAATGTGGGCCTCCATGGATTCAGAATATACCAAGATGTCATCCAAATAGACCACCACACACTGCTGCAACAGGTCACGGAAAACATCGTTGATGAATGATGAATTCCTGGAAGACTGCGGGCGCATTGCACAACCCAAAGGGCATAACCAAGGATTCATAATGACCGGTCCTGGTGTTAAATGCGGTCTTCCACTCATCGCCCGCCTTGATCCTTACCAGGTTATATGCCGCCCTCAGGTCGAGTTTGGTAAAGACTGTGGCCCCTTTGAGGCGATCGAACAGCTCGGAAATCAAGGGTATCGGGTAAGCGTTCTTGATCGTGATGCGATTGAGACCCCTGTAATCGATGCAAGGCCTCAACTCACCGCCCTTCTTTTTCACAAAGAAAAATCCAGCCCCTGCCGGGGACGAGGATTTGCGAATGTGTCCGCGTGAAAGCGCCTCCCTCACGTACTCCTCCATGGCCTCATTCTCCGCTACCGACAGTGGATAGACTTTGCCACGAGGCGGAACGGCACCAGATTGTAACTCTATGGCACAATCGTATGGGCGGTGCGGAGGTAGGGCAACCGCACGCACCTTATCGAATACATCCCGGTACTCCTCGTATTCAGGAGGCAACAGAGAGTCCGAGGAAGTACACAGCAACTTGACAGGCCCATGGATGCAACTAGCCCCACACTGCGGTGACCACGAGAGGATCTCGGCCGATTTCCAATCGAAAGTCGGATTATGCTTCTGGAGCCAGGGGTACCCCAAGACCACCGAGTAGTGTGGAGACGAAATAACCTGGAGACAGACCGACTCTCTGTGAACGGCACCAATGGCCATCCCCACTGGAAGGGTCTCATGAGTCACGTGTGGCGGCAGAAGGGGTCTGCCGTCTATCGCCTCAAGAGCCAGTGGGGAACCTCGAGGCTGCAGAGGAATGGAATTGGCGGCAGCGAACACACTATCAATGAACAAACCACCAGCACCAGAGTCCACCAACGCCTGGGTCGTCACCGAGCCCCCGACCCAGGAGAGGACAACAGTAATCAGTGGTTTGTCAACACGGGAAACCGGGGACGAGGAGACTCCACCCAAGATCTGCCCCCGACAGGATCTCAGGTGCGAGCGTTTCCCGGACGGTTCGGGCATGCCAACCGAAAATGCCCACCGAGACCACAGTACATGCATCGGCCCTCGCGTCTCCGGAGTACCCTCTCCCCCTCGGACAGGCGAGCAAACCCCAGCTGCATGGGTTCACCCCCAGACAAGTCATCCCCAGGAGGCGTGGGAGGAGAGGGAGGCACGGGTGGGACAGAAAACGTAGGCGCCAATCTGTTAGAAGGCCTCCGCAGGCTCTCCTTAAAGGAAGGTCTCTCCCTGAGTCTGGTGTCAATCAAAATCAGGAAAGAAATAAGAGACTCGAGCTCCACTGGTAGGTCCTTAGCTGCAACCTCATCCTTCAAGGCATCCGAGAGACCATGAGAGAAAGCAGCGACCAGAGCCTCATTATTCCAGCCCACCTCTGCTGCCAGGGTACGAAACTCAATGGCGTATTCAGCTACGGATCGTGAACCCTGTCTGATGGACATAAGGAGCTTCGCAGCAGAGGCAGCACGAGCCGGCACATCGAATACCTTCCGAAGAGAAGCAACAAAACCAGAAAACTCGGCAACCACCGGATTGTTGTTCTCCCATAAAGGGCTGGCCCAGGCCAAGGCCTTGTCCGAGAGCAGCGAGATCAAGAAGCCCACCTTTGATCTCTCAGTAGGAAAGGCATGTGGCAGCAACTCGAAATAAATGCCCACCTGGTTAAGGAAACCTCGGCACTGAGTTGGCTCTCCCCCAAAGCGCTGTGGAAGGGGGGCAGAACCGGTCATACCCCGAAACACCGCAGGCGCAGCAACAGGTGTCGGGGTAGACTCTGGCGCAACAACCGGAGCGGCAGTAGGAGCGGGCCCAGGAGCGACAACCGACCCATCGGCAACGGAAGCTAAATGAGCCATGCATTCAAGCAGGGTTTGCAACGCCACAGCGAACCGACCCAACAGGTGATCCTGCTGATCAAGTCTGGCAACCAGCGTAGGTAGCGAGGATGGCCCTGTACCGTCAGAATTCATGGCTTGGTCCTAATGTCATGGAACCATGAACCAGACGTACAACAAGAGATGAGTGGAAATAAGAAGGCTTTATTGAAAATAAAGCTGTAAGGCAAAAGTCCAAACGGATGGCTAAACCGAAGCAGGGTCTTGCGAAACCAGAGATCAGGAACCAGAAGGGTAGTCAGATGAAGCCTGGATCAGGAACCAGCAGGGTAGTCAGACGAAGCCAGGATCAGGAACCAGCAGGGTAGTCAGACGAAGCCAGGATCAGGAACCAGCAGGGTAGTCAGACGAAGCCAGGATCAGGAACCAGAAGCAGCAGCAGTCTTAGAAGCATGTGAGCACAGGAGGACCAAGCAAGGAACTGAAGCCACAGACCTCCTATATATATGAGCTAGGCATCCAGCTCCTCCCAGTGGGAAGGAGGAGCCGCAGGGTGGGAGGCTACAAGAAACCCAGAAACCAAGATGGCCGCCAGCGCATGTCAAACGAAGGAGGACAGCAAGGAGGTAAGACCATGACATCTACAACTGGAGTGGCCGAATTAGCTTTAGTAACTGGGTGGAGTGGGCGGAGTAACTATGGAAAGGCTGGAGTGGGCGGGGTAACTGGGTGGAATGGGCGGAGTAACTGGGTGGGGTGGGCGGAGTAACTGGGTGGAGTGGGTGGAGTAACTGGGTGGAGTGGGTGGAGTACCTGGGTGGAGTGGACGGATTAACTGTGGAAAGGCTGCACTGGGCAGAGTAACTTTATGGAAACCAATACTTGGATACATAGATCAAATGTAATCATAAATTATAACTCCATCAACAATTGCATTTAAATAATCATCAATTTTATTAGTACTTACAGAGTTACAAGCAATTCTGGCCTCACATAAATTAAGAACATTTAAAAAAATACTAGTCAGACTTCGGGTGTATGTGTAGTGTCCCACTAGGAAGGAGTGGGCACTACACAAGGGTCAATTGGGTAACGTGTTACTTCTGCTCACAAGGGACAGTGATATTATATTTATCCATGCATTGTAATGTAATTTACTGTGTGTATTACATATGTTGGTTTCCCCTGTTATATGCTTTTCAGGCCTAGTTGGGTGTAGTTAGACATCCCAGACACTAGAGGGAGATTGGGAGCCCCTAGTATAAATGTCCAGGCCCAGACAGGGAGGGGTTAGGTCATAGTCAGGAGTCTGTGGAGACAGAAGTGAGAAGGCACCAGCCCAAGATATACTGAAGGCCTCCTCTTGACATGCAGCTAGATAGTCCTGGTTCCTAGCTGCACCAGGAGGCTAGAAGGAGTACAGCCTGCTTGGAGACCAGTGATCCAGATAACACAGATGAGACCCCCCAGTAGTAGGAGAGCACCTCCTGGGAGAAACCTGCTGCCACCTTTCCAACCCAGCAGAGAAGTAAGCTGAGAGGCAGAGGTACTGTGATATATAGAGCAAGTGGCAATACTGGAGGAAGGATTTTATATACCAAGGATTCAAGCCAGCAATTAGGCATCCGGGCCTTGGGATCCAGCCAGCTAGAATAGCTGTGGGGATAGAGCAGCATTGTACTGCAAAGCATTAACTGTTTACTCTCCAAATATCTTGCAAGATTGAAACCTGCCGTGCTGTGAAGTAAACCTGCTGTGCACATGTACTGTAAAGGACTGCATTATACACCACTGCAACTGATTGTATAAAGTTGGACTGTTTCCTAAAGTAAAGCAACGTTTGGTTTACCATCTGTGTACTCTATTACTACTCCTACAAACCGGTGTGCCACCGTTACAGGCACTGGCGTCACAATCCTTAAAAGGACCTTACCTCAGGCACTCAAAACACCTGCAACATCCAGGACACCTCACATACCACCAGGCCCGGTCCCTATTTACAGAGTATGCCCCAGAGGAACTAGTGTCTACCTCTCCTTCACTGTCGCATGCCTGCCCAGGGTTCCCCTCTAAAAAGTGAGTAACCCTCGATTGCCCATAACCGTGACCTCACTATCGCTATACCCTGCAGGTCTGGCGTGCTGCATATGGCAATTACAATTCATACATGTAAAGTGCAAGTGCAACAATATATATGGGAAAATACAATCAGTGCATACAAGTAGTGTTATCCTGTCCACAGTATATGGTCACAGAGTCAGAATTCCGACCCTGGATCCTACGGACATTGTCAAGCACACTGCCATACTAAGATATCATATAATCGGCAGAAAATCTAGCATACTGACCCAAGTATCTGCCACAACCCCATCAGACTGACAGACAGGGGGCACAGTCTGACGGTGTTGTGGCAGATACTTGGGTCAGTATGCTAGATTTTCTGCCGATTATATGATATCTTAGTATGGCAGTGTGCTTGACAATGTCCGTAGGATCCAGGGTCGGAATTCTGACTCTGTGACCATATACTGTGGACAGGATAACATTACTTGTATGCACTGATTGTATTTTCCCATATATATTGTTGCACTTGCACTTTACATGTATGAATCACTGTCCCTTGTGAGCAGAAGTAACATGTTACCCAATTAACCCTTGTGTAGTGCCCACTCCTACCCAGTGGGACACTACACATACACCTGAAGTCTGACTAGTATTTTTTTAAATGTTCTTAATTTATGTGAGGCCAGAATTGCTTGTAACTCTGTAAGTACTAATAACATTGATGATTATTTAAATGCAATTGTTGATGAAGTTATAATTTATGATTAAATTTGATCTATGTATCTAAGTATTGGTTTCGCTAATGGTGATACTGGATCGCTGATATAGCAAGCTTAAGGGAAACAATTGTTGGTTGTTTAAGAGTAACTTTATGGACTGGGCAGAGTAACTGTGTGGAGTGTTTGGAGTGAGAAAAGATAGAAAAACAAAAAAGACCAAGGGTGTCCAAATGGGGAATGAAGGACAGTGTCCATCCAATGTAGCCACAGAGGACACCCGTAGTTGTGACTTGGTACTAGCTCCTGAGTGAAGTAAGCAAAATAACAAGAGAACGGAGCTCATAGTCCCAAAAGTAAAAATATATATTTTTTCATTATAACATGGTTAAAAGATATACAGGGTGGGCCATTTATATGGATACACCTTAATAAAATGGGAATGGTTGGTGATATTAACTTCCTGTTTGTGGCACATTAATATATGTGAGGGGGGAAACTTTTCAAGATGGGTGGTGACCATGGCGGCCATTTTGAAGTCGGCCATTTTGAATCCAACTTTAGTTTTTCCAATAGGAAGAGGGTCATGTGACATATCAAACTTATTGGGAATTTCACAAGAAAAATGGTGTGCTTGGTTTTAACGTAACTTTATTCTTTCATGAGTTATTTACAAGTTTCTGACCACTTATAAAATGTGTTGAATGTGCTGCCCATTGTGTTGGATTGTCAATGCAACCCTCTTCTCCCACTCTTCACAGACTGATAGCAACACCGCAGGAGAAATGCTAGCACAGGCTTCCAGTATCCGTAGTTTTAGGTGCTGCACATCTCGTATCTTCACAGCATAGACAGTTGCCTTCAGATGACCCCAAAGATAAAAGTCTAAGGGGGTCAGATCGGGAGACCTTGGGGGCCATTCAACTGGCCCACGACGACCAATCCACTTTCCGGGAAACTGTTCATCTAGGAATGCTCGTACCTGACACCCATAATGTGGTGGTGCACTATCTTGCTGGAAAAACTCAGGGAACGTGCCAGCTTCAGTGCATAAAGAGGGAATCACATCATCATGTAGCAATTTCGCATATCCAGTGGCCTTGAGGTTGTCATTGATGAAGAATGGCCCCACTATCTTTGTACCCCCTATACCACACCATGCCATCAATTTTTTTGCTCCAACAGTCTTGGAGGGATCTATCCAATGTGGGTTAGTGTCAGATCAATAGCGGTGGTTTTGTTTGTTAACTTCACCATTCACATAAAAGTTTGCCTCATCACTGAACAAAATCTTCTGCATAAACTGAGGGTCCTGTTCCAATTTTTGTTTTGCCCATTCTGCAAATTCAGTGCGCCGATCTGGGTCATCCTCGTTGAGATGCTGCAGTAGCTGGAGTTTATAAGGGTGCCATTTGTGAGTAGCTAATATCCGCCGAAGGGATGTTCGACTAATGCCACTCTCCAGTGACATGCGGCGCGTGCTACGCTGTGGGCTCTTGCTGAATGAAGCTAGGACAGCCACTGATGTTTCTTCATTAGTGACAGATTTCATGCGTCCACATTTTGCCAAATCCAACACTGAACCAGTTTCACGAAACTTAGCAAGCAGTTTGCTAACTGTAGCATGGGAGATGGGTGGTCTCGTAGGCTGTCTTGCATTGAAATCTGCTGCAATGACCTGGTTACTGCGTTCACCAGACATCAACACAATTTCTATCCGCTCGTCGCGTGTTAACCTCGGCGACATGTCAATGGCTGTGAACAAAGATAAACTTGTAAATAACTAATGAAAGAATAAAGTTACGTTAAAACCAAGCACACCATTGTCTTGTGAAATTCCCAATAAGTTTGATGTGTCACATGATCCTATTCCTATTGAAAAAACTAAAGTTGGATTCAAAATGGCCGACTTCAAAATGGCCGCCATGGTCACCACCCATCTTGAAAATTTTCCCCTCTCACGTATACTAATGTGCCACAAACAGGAAGTTAATATCACCAACCATTCCCATTTTATTAAGGTGTATCCATATAAATGGCCCACCCTGTATATGTAAAGAAAAAAAGTAAATGATATGCCATTAAAAAGTGAATAAGAGCAGAAAAAGAGCTCTACCTTGGGACAGGACTCCTCTCGGGTTAATTTGCATATGTATCAAATTGTTTTTTTTTACACAATAAAAGCACACAGAGCTATGGGGACTGGGTATTGCGGATGAGTTAGCGGTCATCTAGCAACCCATGTCCTCGCGGCTCTATACACAAAATCCCGGTGACAGATTCCCTTTAGAAACTGAAATAAAGTGGCCTAAATGGGAGGAAATGCTCAAAAACCCCAAACACTGTAGCGTGTTTATAACTTGGGGAGTAATTCCTCCACATGTGGTCCGCAGCAGACATCGTCCATTGTATGCATTTTTGCTGGGGATTGCCGTTCGGAATGGATCACATGCGGAGGAATTGCTCCCCTGGTTATAAAGACACCACAGTGTTTGGGGTTTTGAGCATTTCCTCCCATTTAGGCCACTTTATTTCAGTTACATTTCAAGTTCACACCAGTTATTTGGTCAGTTATTTCCTTAAAGGGGTTGTCCGAGTTATTTTTTGTTCTTTCTATGTTCCTAACCAAGCAAATGTAACAGCTTTCCAATTCAATCACTTTATCTCCAGGGGCTGGTTTCTCAGATTTCACTGAGGGTCACATGACCTGTGATGTCAGCTTCTCTCCCTGCTCTGATAAAGGTCGTTTACAAACCTGTAAACGAGATGTCACTGTGCTGGCCACGCCCCCTTCACTGCCGTCTACTCTCTGCTAGGATTCTTAACCCCTTCAGCTGCACAGCTCTGCAGGCAGTGAGGAGACAATGCTGGGTACTGGAGCTGACAGACTAGAGAGAGCATTGCACAAGAAGGTAGGGGAAGATCCTGTGAGTATTAGCAGTGTCATTATACAGCTGGGACTTGTAGTTCTACACTTACAAGTTGCTGTTGATTCTCCCAGCACTCAGTGCAGCTCTTGTATCTACTCCCTTAGCAGTGTCATTGTACAGCTGGGACTTGTAGTCCTACACCTACAACATGCTGCTGATGTCTCCCAGCAGGCAGACATGTCACCCAGGGCAGCTCTTGTATTCACTCCCTTAGCAGTGCGGGGGGGGGGGGGGGGGGGCAGAGATTGTTTTTATTGCATGTAAACAAAAGGCCAGAAAAGAGCCAGGGAAATTAGGAAATATATATTTTTTGCATAAAACTTGCTTAGCTCAGTTATATATCCGATTTTCAGTGCTATATTTTTTTTTCATAACTCGGACAACCCCTTTAAGTTATTGAGCCCAAACCAGTAGTGAAGACTGGAGCAGAGGACGTTATATAGAAGACATATCCAGGAGATCTCAGAGACGTGGACTGGAGCAGGGGGCGTTATATAGAAGACATATCCAGGAGATCTCAGAGACGTGGACTGGAGCAGGGGGCGTTATATAGAAGACATATCCAGGAGATCTCAGAGACGTGGACTGGAGCAGGGGGCGTTATATAGAAGACATATCCAGGAGATCTCAGAGACGTGGACTGGAGCAGGGGGCGTTATATAGAAGACATATCCAGGAGATCGCAGAGACGTGGACTGGAGGAGGGGGCGTTATATAGAAGACATATCCAGGAGATCTCAGAGACGTGGACTGGAGCAGGGGGCATTATATAGAAGACATATCCAGGAGATCAGAGACGTGGACTGGAGCAGGGGGCGTTATATAGAAGATGTATCCAGGAGATCTAATTGACGTGGACTGGAGGAGGGGGCGTTATATAGAAGACATATCTCAGAGATATCAGAGATAGTGTTGAGCGAACTTGTGTTTAAAGATCGGCGTCTAAAGTTCAGGTTATCGAAGTATCCTGTTATGGATTCCGCTACCATGGACCATAACGGAATTTAGAATCCATAACGGGATACTTCGATAACCCAAACCCGAACTTTAGACGCCGAACTTAAAACACAAGTTTGCTCAACACTAGTCAGAGATGATGACTGGAACAGGGGGTGTTATATAGAAGACATATCCTGGAGATCTCGGAGACGTGGACTGGAACAGGGGGTGTTATATAGAAGACATATCCTGGAGATCTTGGAGACGTGGACTGGAGCAGGGGGCGTTATATAGAAGACATATCTAGGAGATCTCAGAGACGTGGACTGGAGCAGGGGGCGTTATATAGAAGACATATCCAGGAGATCTCAGAGACATGGACTGAAGCAGAGGGAATTATATATAAGAAATATCCAGGAGATCTCAGAGACGTGGACTGGAGCAGAGGGAATTATATAGAAGACATATCCAGGAGATCTCAGAGAGGTGGACTGGAGCAGGGGGTGTTATATAGAAGACATATCCAGGAGATCTCAGAGACATGGACTGGAGGGGGGGGGAGTTATATAGAAGATATATCCAGGAGATCTCAGAGACATGGACTGAAGCAGGGGACGTTATATAGAAGACATATCCAGGAGATCTCAGAGACGTGGACTGGAGCAGGGGACATTATATAGAAGACATATCCAGGAGATCTCAGAGACGTGGACTGGAGCAGGGGGCATTATATAGAAGACATATCCGGGAGATCTCAGAGATGTGGACTGGAGCAGGGGGCGTTATATAGAAGACATATCCAGGAGATCTCAGAGACATGGACTGGAGCAGGGGGCGTTATATAGAAGACATATCCAGGAGATCTCAGAGACGTGGACTGGAGCAGGGGACTGGAAAATTCATCCTTTTCTTAAAATCACTAAAATCATTATTGTATAAGAATGAGTGGCACTACAAGAAGATATATAAATACAGGACACGAGGCTGAAGTTGGTTTCTTATTCAAAAGTTGCAGTGAGCGTCCCGAGGTGAAATCAGCATTAAAATACAAATGATGGGCAGAATGAAATGACTTCGGGCACTGATCTCACACTGGTGACATACAGAGGGTGGTGCCCGCACCATATACAGGGGAGTTCAGCCCAAACAGGTTCTGGGCACAAGAACTGGCAGCAAAGTGGACAGACGGACGCTGTCACTGATTTCAGTAGGTAACTGGTGTTTTTAAAGGGTTAAATGAATATAGGCCGGGCTGAAATGAAATGTATATGATGTGGGGCATCACCCTCTGTATGCTGGCAGTGTGAGATCAGTGGGCGAATTCATTTAACACCGTAGATGTCACTGTTATGGGGGGGATGTGGATGACTATGTTATAGTGGTCTCTGTAGAAGTCACTGTTATGGGGGGGGGGGGCGTGTGAAGCCGGTAATTCCTCTTGTAGATGATAAATATGATATAACGGCTCCAAAAAGATATTAATACAGAACTAATAATAACGGAGAAGAAGTGCGCAGGTCTCCAGTGTGAGGCGCTGACGAGACAGAAATCATAGAACAGCGAAAGGAAATTCACAAGTAAAGTGACTGAAATAAACAATAGTAAAATCACCAACCGATGTGACAGACGTCTGTAGGGGATGTGTCCTCCCCGACGCGCGTTTCAGCTGCTGCCTTCATCTTGGGGTTGGTGCTGCTGTGTGTGAGAAGCCTTTTATATCAGAGTATAATATAACATTCACCACTTATTTATGTGGCGCATGCGCGTACAGGAAGGAAGGAAACCCTGTCCCCAGCGACAAGAGGACATGCAGGAAGCAGGAAGCAGTGGTCTCGTTCTCCCCACGCCAGCACAGGGGAGGAGGAGCCAAGCAGAGTGCAGCGCATGCGCACATGAGGAGGAGTATTAATGCTCCATATTGGAGAAGGGCAGAATGACCCAGGGAAACAGGGAGAGATTCTGGAATTCCTTGGATTTCTTCATTCAGTCCCTCCGGTGTCAGAGTCCGCGTCCTGACCCTCCAGAAGATCAGCCGTGCAGACCCATCTCTACACCTGTAGGTATCAAACCGCCATCTTTATTATGTGTGATGGTGAAATGACGGACAAACTGCGGTTAGATTTCCCTGCATTAACCCCTTCAGAAAAAAATTGGAAAAATTCCCAGTTTTCAAACTGTTAATTCCTCAGCTTTTCCGGCAGATAGTGATACCTCGTAAACCAGTTATTACTCTACATCCCCCATATGTCTGCTTTATGTTCCTCATTCTGTAAGTGTTGTTTTATTTTTTTAGAACAGGCTTAGAAGTTTAGAAACAATTCTTAAATTTTTTAGGCAAATTTCCCAAACCTGCTGTTTAAAGGGGTTCTCGGGGCTTTTAATATTAATGATCTATCCTCAAGATAGGACATCGGTATCGGATTGGCGGGGATTCGACATCCGGCACCCCCACAGGTCAGCTGTATGAGGAGAAGGCGCGCGCCGTCTCCTGTCCTGCTCGCCGCTGTCATGTCTATGGCAAGACGGAAGAGAGACAGGAGACGGCAGGCGCGCACAGCGTGTACCTTCTCTTCATACAGCTGATCGGCTGGGGGAGCCGGGTGTCGGACCCCCCGATCTGATATTGATGACCTCCGCTCATCTATGACCTCGATGCGCTGCTGGATCCTATAGTTCTCTTGTATGCCGGCACACTTACTTGCGCGTGTGTTGTGTAGTAGGGATGTGGGAACGCCGACTTTCAGTGTCCGGAATGGTATGAAGGATACGTTTATTCCTCTCAATAGGTTGGTGCCGCAATTACACTCAATGGATTAATACCGCAGTTACACCAGACGCATTTCCAAACTGTACGTTTTGTCCCTCGGTGGTTGCAATAGTATAAAACTGAGGGACCAATCGCTCCTTATCCGGAGCTGTGCTGATACCAGAACCTGGGCCGGACCGCGTCAGGCTGTTTTTGTAGTGTTCTAGTCATTCACAATGCACACCCTGCGGTTTTTCAGTTATTCTATATACCAACAAATGAAACCTACAAATGATGTAGATTATAAAATCCAATATATAGAAAATACTAAACATCCAAGTTGATCAACAAGTCATAAAACTGGGAATAAAATAAATCTAGAATAAAATAGACACATGTAGTGTAAAAGGGTTAATGTGATCTTCATTCCGGGGTGTTAGTTCACTCTGCATGTCTGTCTGCATTTTATTCTGTATTTTTTATTCCCAGTTTTATGACTTGTTGATCAACTTTTATGTTTTGTATTTTCTATATATTGGATTTTATGACATATCATGAAACTGCCTTGACCTCACACATGTTTCGATCCATATAAAAAGAGAGAACACAACATCTACACTTTATTATCTCCCCCGATGTCTCCTCTTATCTCCAGTTATTGTAGTTTACATGAGATTTTGTAGGATTTTACATTGTCTCATCTTCTTTCCATTCAGGTTCCTACAATATAGGATCCGCTCAGTGGATATCTTCTATATAAGATCCTTCTCCTGATTGACCCGACAAGGATGGACAAGGAGAAGATGGCGGAGAGTATAATAAATCTCACCCTAGAGATCCTCTTCCGGCTTACTGGAGAGGTGAGAGATTCTGATCATATCACATTACATCATCTTATCTATGTTACTAACAGATGGACATGACTGGAGAGGTGAGGGACTCTGGAGATGTATGGAGTGATAGTTATTACTGTGTCTCTCCATAACCAGGACTACACAGTAGTGAAGAAGACCTCTAATGAGCGCTGTCAGGACCCTGTGTCTGAAGGATGGGGAAGAACCCTGAGCCCAATCATGGAGCCTCCACCTCACCCCCTGATACATGAGGAAATCAATAGAGAGAAGATCCTAGAACTCACCAACAAGATGATTGAGCTGCTGACTGGAGAGGTGACACTGCTGGGAATGCTGGGACATTATACAGGAACGCTATGAAGGGATCTGGGTGATGACTGTATCATTGTGTTGTCAGATTCCTATAAGGTGTCAGGATGTCACCGTCTATTTCTCCATGGAGGAGTGGGAGTATTTAGAAGGACACAAAGATCTGTACACGGACGTCATGATGGGGGATCACCGGCCCCTCACATTACCAGGTAGTAGACATGATTAAATGCACACGTCCTCTCATTATCTGTATGTAAGGGATGAGTTCAGTCACTGGATGTGTTTCCTACTGTTGGAAATTGGCCACAACACAAAACTTCTTGAAGCAACTTCTTCTTCAGAAGATTCTTTTGTTTAAGGCCTCATGCACACGACCGCGCTGTTTTTTGCGGTCCGCAAACCACGGATCCACATTTTAAAAAAAAGGAAGCCGCCCGTGTGCCTTCCCTAATTTGCGGAGCGGAACGGGCAGCCCATTGTAGAAATGCCTATTCTTGTCCGCAAAACGGACAAGAATAGGACATACTATATGTTTTTTTGCGGGGCCTCGGAACAGAGCAACGGATGCGGACAGCACACGGAGTGCTGTCCGCATCTTTTGCGGCCCCATTGAAGTGAATGGGTCCGCACCCGAGCCGCAAAAGCTGCGGCTCGGATGAAGACCCGAAAATCGGTTGTGTGCATGAGGCCTAAGCCTTATTCACACATCAGTGTTTTGTCAGTGATTTCCATCAGTGATTGTGAGCCGGAACCAGGATTTGAGCCTCCACAGACATAAGGTATAGGGGAAACTCTGTACCTGTTCTGTGTTTAGAGTCTCACCTGGTTTTGGCTTAAAATCTCTGATGGAAATCTGAAGAGCAGAAAGACATCATTGAAGTCAATGTAAAATGTAGGCAGATTATGGCATAAGAGGTAAATGGAAGTGAATTACAGCCGTGGTAAAAGGCAGCGCTCTGTTATAAGTCCTGGACACCGTCCTTTATACCTCAGAGAACAAAGGAATAATTAATATTTTAATTCCAGTTTTCCGCAGTGTGTCGCTCTACGTAGACACCCTAGAGATCCTCTTCCGGCTTACTGGAGAGGTGAGAGATTCTGATGATGTCACATTACATCATCTTGTCTATGTTACTAACAGATGGACATGACTGGAGAGGTGAGGGACTCTGGAGATGTATGGAGTGATAGTTATTACTGTGTCTCTCCATAACCAGGACTACACAGTAGTGAAGAAGACCTCTAGTGAGTGCTGTCAGGTCCCTGTGTCTGAAGGATGGGGAAGAACCCTGAGCCCAATCATGGAGCCTCCACCTCACCTCCTGATGTATGAGGAAATCAATAGAGAGAAGATCCTAGAACTCACCAACAAGATGATTGAGCTGCTGACTGGAGAGGTGACACTGCTGGGAATGCTGGGACATTATACAGGAACGCTATGAAGGGATCTGGGTGATGACTGTATCATTGTGTTGTCAGGTTCCTATAAGGTGTCAGGATGTCACCGTCTATTTCTCCATGGAAGAGTGGGAGTATTTAGAAGGACACAAAGATCTGTTCAAGGACGTCATGATGGAGGATCACCGGCCCCTCACATCACCAGGTAATAGACATGACTAAATACAGGTCATTCTAAAAAAATTAGCATATTGTGATAAAGTTAATTATTTTCTGTAATGTACTGATAAACATTAGACTTTCATATATTTTAGATTCATTACACACAACTGAAGTAGTTCAAGCCTTTTATTGTTTTAATATTGATGATTTTGGCATACAGCTCATGAAAACCCAAATTTCTAAAATATATGAAAGTCTAATGTTTATCAGTACATTACCAAAAATAATGAACTTTATCACAATATGCTAATTTTTTTAGAAGGACCTGTACACACGTCCTCTCAATATTTGTATGTAAGGAATGAATTCAGTCACTGTATGTGTTTCCTACTGTTCGAAATTGGCCACAACAACACAAAACTTCTTGAATCAACTTCTTCAGAAGATTCTTTAGTTTAAGCCTCATTCACACATCAGTGTTTTGTCAGTGATTTCCATCAGTGATTGTGAGCCAAAACCAGGATTTGAGCCTCCACAGACATAAGATATAGAGGAAACTCTGTACCTGTTCTGTGTTTAGTGTCTCACCTGGTTTTGGCTCAAAATCTCTGATTGAAATCTTAAGAGCAGCAAGACACCATTGAAATCAATGTAAAATGTAGGCAGATTATGGCACAAGAGGCAAATGGAAGTAAATTACAGTAAAAGGCAGCACTGTGTTCTAAGTCCTGGACACCGTCCTTTATACCTCAGAGAACAAAGGAATAATTCATATTGTAATTCCAGTTTTCCGCAGTGTGTTGCTGTACGTAGACTTCAGTGTTTTACACACAGATTCCATCATTATCATACGTAACCATAGATCTACACAAGTTACACCGACAACAACTGCTAATTGGATAAAAGTTCCTTATCACGATCTCTTGTTACATAAATACTTCCAATAATCCTCTCCAATTCAAGTACCAATCTCCATTGTTCTTTCCAAAGAGCCCCATGGTCCATAAAGCCAAGAACGGCTCTTTTCATTTATCACCGGTCCAACACCAAGGATCGATCCTGATCATAAACATGTAAATAGTTAGTTTTAATAGACAAATACATTTATCTTGGCCAAGGCTTCCTCTTCTAGTGCAAATATTATCTACTTTCTAATGGTCACCATTCCATCATAACATCTTTACTCGATTACTTAACCACCTCCCGACCATGTAACGCACGGATGCGTCCGGGAGGCGGTTGATTTATTCCTCCTGGACACATCCGTGCATCATCTCGCGAGACGCGAGATTTCGGACTGAGCCGGCCCGCGCATGCGCATCGCGGGCCGGCAAATGAACAAGAACAATTTCGTCACCAGCCTGCCAGCCAATGATCGTGGCTGGCGGGCTGGCGATTTTTTAAAATGTCGAATCAGAAGCCATATAACACATCATATTAGTAAATATGATGTTTTAAATGGCTTCCCTGCTCCTCTGCTGGTCCTTTTGGTCGGTTGGTTCCAGCAGAGGAGCAGGCTTCACAGTGAGTACATCAAACAGCACACTTTAGCCCCAGATCACCCCCCTGCACCCCAATTAACCCCTTGATCACCCCTCCTTGCCCCTGTCAATCACTAGTGAAAGGGAAAAAAGTGATCAGTGTAAACTGTCACTTTTTTTTTTTTCACTGGTATTGACTGTTAGGTTTTAGGGATAGTTTAGGCCCCTTGGTTAGCGATCGGTTAGCGCCCACCGCACCGCAGTCACTTATTCGCTGATTAGCGTATCGCTAATCAGCATTTGTACTTTTATAGTATCTGTAAGTGATCAGAACTGATCAGTCAGATCTATAATGGTATTAGTGTCACCTTAGTTCGCCCTCCACCCAAAATGCAGTGTTTGCCCGATCAGGCCTAATCGGTCGCCCACACGTGCGTTCACCCACGCCCGCCCCACAAGCGCTGCGGCGATAGAAAAATCAGTTTTGATATTTTTTATCAACCGCAGTGGCCTTCGGTACTTCGCTAGCCTCCCATTTGTAAGACAGGCTTGCTTTTTTTCTTGGGTAGTCTCAGGGAATACCCCTAAATTTAGTTGCCCAAATGTCAAACGGGGTATTCTTCTGAAGAGGCCTACAGGCTTCTGACCCAGTCGGATGAGGAATGGGAACCCTCATCTGATGAATCTAGCGGGTCAGAATATGAACCTGTACAAAGCAGTGGCAGTCTGACTCAAAGTTCGGACGAGGAGGTTGAGGTCCCTGATAGCACCAGGCGTACCCGGCCCCGTGTTGCTAGACCACAGGTTGCGCAGGATCCGCTTCAAGGGCAGCAGAGTGGGGCTGGTGCTGTCGGATTACGTGGTGAGGCATACACCAGCAGCGCAGCCCATCCTGGACCTAGTACCAGCACTGCCGTACAACATGGTGAAGTGGCGAGCACCAGAAGGGCAGTTGAAGCTGGTACGGTGGCACGTACATTAGTTACCCCGTCGCAGCCACCGCAAAGACGGTCCCGTAGACCCCCTAGAATCCCTGAGGTGCTGGCAAACCCTGATTGGCAGTCCCCAACTTCAGCCACACCTGTTCGGGTTGAGACAGCTCAGATCGGTTCGGCCCTGGGATTTTTTGAGCTGTTCTTGACTGCGGAGCTCTTGGACTTAGTTGTGGCAGAAACAAATCGGTATGCCACACAATTTATAACCGACAACCCGGGAAGCTTTTATGCCCAGCCTTTCCGGTGGAAACCAGTCCAAGTTTCCGAAATTAAAATTTTTCTGGGCCTTCTCCTCAACATGGGTCTAACGGTGGTATCGCCGTACTCAGGAGAAGTTGGGGAATGTGTTTTGGGGTGTCATTTTACATATACCCATGCTGGGTGAGAGAAATATCTTGGCAAAAGACAACATTTCCCATTTTTTTTAATACAGAGTTGGCATTTGACCAAGATATTTCTCTCACCCAGCATGGGTATATGTAAAATGACACCCCAAAACACCCCCAACTTCTCCTGAGTACGGCGATACCAGATGTGTGACACTTTTTTGCAGCCTAGGTGGGCAAATGGGCCCACATTCCAAAGAGCACCTTTCGGATTTCAGCGGTCATTTTTTACAGATTTTGATTGCAAACTACTTCTCACGCATATGGGCCCCTAAAATGCCAGGGCAGTATAACTACCCCACAAGTGACCACATTTTGGAAAGAAGACACCCCAAGGTATTCCGTGAGGGGCATGGCGAGTTCCTAGAATTTGTTATTTTTTGTCGCAAGTTAGTGGAAGATGAGACTTTGTAAGGAAAAAAAAAATAATCATCATTTTCCGCTAACTTGTGACAAAAAATACAAAATTCTAGGAACTCGCCATGCCCCTCACAGAATACCTTGGGGTGTCTTCTTTCCAAAATGGGGTCACTTGTGGGGTAGTTATACTGCCCTGGCATTTTAGGGGCCCTAATGCGTGAGAAGTAGTTTGCAATCAAAATGTGTAAAAAATGGCCTGTGAAATCCGAAAGGTGCTCTTTGGAATGTGTGCCCCTTTGCCCACCTTGGCTGCAAAAAAGTGTCACATATGTGGTATCGCCGTACTCAGGAGAAGTTGGGAAATGTGTTTTGGGGTGTCATTTTACATATACCCATGCTGGGTGAGAGAAATATCTTGTTCAAATGCCAACTTTGTATAAAAAAATGGGAAATGTTGTCTTTTGCCAAGATATTTCTCTCACCCAGCATGGGTATATGTAAAATGACACCCCAAAACACATTCCCCAACTTCTCCTGAGTACGGCGATACCAGATGTGTGACACTTTATTGCAGTCTAGGTGGGCAAAGGGGCACACATTCCAAAGAGCACCTTTTGGATTTCACCGGTCATTTTTTACAGATTTTGATTGCAAACTACTTCTCACGCATCTGGGCCCCTAAAATGCCAGGGCAGTATAACTACCCCACAAGTGACTCCATTTTGGAAAGAAGACACCCCAAGGTATTCCGTGAGCGGCATGGCGAATTCCTAGAATTTGTTCTTTTTTGTCGCAAGTTAGTGGAATATGAGACTTTGTAAGAAAAAAATAAAAATAATCATTTTCCGCTAACTTGTGACAAAAAAATTAAAAGTTCTATGAACTCACTATGCCCATCAGCGAACCTCAGGAAACATGACAGGTGCTCAGAAAGTCAGAGCTGCTTCAAAAAGTGGAAATTCACATTTTTGTACCATAGTTTGTAAACGCTATAACTTTTACCCAAACAATTTTTTTTTTTACCCCAAATTTTTTTTTTATCAAAGACATGTAGAACAATAAATTTTGCGAAAAATTTATATATGGATGCCTTTTTTTGGGAAAAATTTTACAACTGAAAGTGAAAAATGTCATTTTTTTGCAAAAAAATCGTTAAATTTCGATTAATAACAAAAAAAGTAAAAATGTCAGCAGCAATGAAATACCACCAAATGAAAGCTCTATTAGTGAGAAGAAAAGGAGGCAAAATTCATTTGGGTCATAAGTTGCATGACCGAGCAATAAACGGTGAAAGTAGTGTAGTGCAGAAGTGTAAAAAGTGGCCTGGTCATTAAGGGGGTTTCAGCTAGTGGGGCTGAGGTGGTTAAAGGCCTCTATTTTCTCAGCAAAAGTAGTTAGTACTAAAAGTACTCAGTATTCACTTCAAAATGGTGATTACCGTAACCCTTTAGCTAAGCTCCTTTTTGAGGTGTAAACACAAGAGGGTCCTTTACTGTTATGAAATGAGCCTAAATTAGACGTATTTCAGGTGCAGATGTCGGTGCAATGGTGGGCGACAGCTCTACAATTGTCGTTGTGCAGTGGGCAGGGAAGGGAACGGGCCGGCAGGTCTGTCTCATTTACCATTTTCTACAAATGTATCGGGTGTAGAAAAGGGTCTACATGTAAGATAACTTGGAAGCTGTCTTACATATAGAACTGGTGCTGGAAACCCTGAAGTTGTGGAGAGGCCTGCGCCTCTTAATAACTTTTGCGGAACCACCGCCAGCTTAGGGCTTTAAGAGCTGTGCCTAAAACACAGGTCTTAATAAATGTGCCCCAAGATGTATACCTAAGACAACATGGCTGACCATTCGATCTAATCCTGATTCTGCAACACCTACAGTTAAGAAAGAGAGAAGAACCCCCGAGAGATGTCCCAGTCCTCTTCTTCCACAGGATAATTCAGAAGAACATCACAATGTCCCACTAGAGGATCAGGTAGATGGATATAAAGATATCATGATGGAGAATCACCGGCCTCTCATATCACCAGGTAATAGACATGACTAAATACACACGTCCTCTCATTATCTGTATGTAAGGAATGAATTCAGTCACTGGATGTGTTTCCTACAGTTAAGGAAGAGATAACAACACCGGAGAGATGTCCTCTTCTTCTACAGGATGGGTCAGAAGAATGTCACAATGTCCCACAGGATGATCAGGTAGATGGAGATAAGGTCCCATGAAATGTCCCCTATGATCTGTAGAAGGCTATGAAGATCTTGTGTTCAGTCTTGTTTTATCCACCAGTATTATATCATTTATCCTTGTATAATGAGAAAGATGGAGATGGCAGGATTACAGCTGACCATAGACGTTACATGTTGTCTGGTTCTTCTCACTATTTTCTGCCTGTATAGACTTTTAAGATGGCCTCCTCTGTCAACTGCTGCAGATCTTTTGTGGTCGCACAAGAGTGGCACAACAATTTTCTGAGAGGTCTTAGGCCGGGACCATGCAATACTACAAATGGTCAACCAAAGTTGTGTTTGGATTGTCAGATTGAACTTGAACATCAGGAGATAAATGCATAATTATCTTCAAAGGTTTTTGTAGTCTAGGGTGTAGTCTCCTGGTGTCTCCTTACGGTCAGAATGGCAGTACCAAGATCATACCACGGACTCTATTCTAGCACATGTAGATGCAAGTCATCCTCCTTACTTGCATATAGTATCATATAATATTCAGGGGTGTAGCTAAAGGCTCATGTGTCCTGGTGCAAGAGTTCAGCTTGGACCCCCTTCCCTCAGTGCTTTGTGGCCAGGGGCAGGGAAGCACCTAGCCTTCGTGCAGCCTGAGACGAAAATTGAAACTGCATCCCCTGCCCCAAGCCAAATTCTTGACCTTACCCCTTCCCTCCAGCCAGATATGTAACTTAACCTGTATGAACTTTGTATAGTACCGGTGTCTTATGTGGCACAAGGGTCTTTGGGCCCCCTCAGGCTCCTAGGCCCAGTAGCGACTGTACCCCTTACAGCAGGGGTGGGGAACCTTTTTGCTGCCGAGGGCCATTTGGATATATGTAACATTGTTCAGGGGCAAAACTAAATTCTCAACTTAAACATTTGAAGGCTATATTTGGTCAAACATATAACTGACTTAGGGGTAAGTTACAGAAAATGTAGAGCTCTGTATATTTGCAGCACAAAATGGCGCCTGTGCAATATATTACAAATAGTACCGGTGCCATTTTGACCACAGCAGTGTCATTTTTAAGTTCAGAATGTTATATATTTAGTTCTTTATTTGGCATTAATGGCCACCAAGCTAAACCCAGAGGGGTCCAGAGAGGGGTTCACCCAGCTTTCACTCTCCCTGCCACTGTCCCTGGCTCTTTCTTCACAAATGTCCCTGCCTTTATCGCTTTCTCAGCCTCAGATCTGTCCCCACCACCATCAACTTCAAATCACCCTCCTATCAGACCCCCCAGCCTACATCAGCCTCAGATCAGACCCTCTTCAGACCCCCAGCCTCATATCAGACCTCCCAGTCTCAGATCAGACCCTAATCAGACCTCAGATCAGACATTTAAAATAAATAAAATAATACAATTGCCTCTCCAGCTCCGGAAGGCGCTGCCACTGGGAAGATTCACTTACCCTCCCTGGTCTTCTTCCCGCCACGCTGTACTGTGACCTGGTCATAGTGCGCATCTACATGCCCTACGATCTGACACTGTACATGTCAGGACTAGAGTTGAGCGAACACCTGGATGTTCGGGTTCGAGAAGTTCGGCCGAACATCCCGGAAATGTTCGGGTTCGGGATCCGAACCCGATCCGAACTTCGTCCCGAACCCGAACCCCATTGAAGTCAATGGGGACCCGAACTTTTCGGCACTAAAACGGCTGTAAAACAGCCCAGGAAAGGGCTAGAGGGCTGCAAAAGGCAGCAACATGTAGGTAAATCCCCTGCAAACAAATGTGGATAGGGAAATTAATTAAAATAAAAATTAAATAAATAAAAATTAACCAAAATCAATTGGAGAGAGGTTCCATAGCAGAGAATCTGGCTTCCCGTCACCCACCACTGGAACAGTCCATTCTCAGATATTTAGGCCCCGGCACCCAGGCAGAGGAGAGAGGTCCCGTAACAGACAATCTGGCTTCATGTCAGCAGAGAATCAGTCTTCATGTCATAGCAGAGAATCAGGCTTCACGTCACCCACCACTGTAAGAGTCCATTTTCATAAATTTAGGCCCAGCACCCAGGCAGAGGAGAGAGGTCCCGTAACAGACAATCTGGCTTCATGTCAGCAGAGAATCAGTCTTCATATCATAGCAGAGAATCTGGCTTCCCGTTACCCACCACTGGAACAGTCCATTCTCAGATATTTAGGCCCCGGCACCCAGGCAGAGGAGAGAGGTCCCGTAACAGACAATCTGGCTTCATGTCAGCAGAGAATCAGTCTTCATATCATAGCAGAGAATCAGGCTTCACGTCAGCCACCACTGCAACAGTCCATTGTCATAAATTCAGGCCCAGCACCCAGGCAGAGGAGAGAGGTCCCGTAACAGACAATCTGGCTTCATGTCAGCAGAGAATCAGTCTGCATGTCATAGCAGAGAATGAGGCTTCACGTCACCCACCACTGCAACAGTCCATTTTCATAAATTTAGGCCCAGCACCCAGGCAGAGGAGAGAGGTCCCGTAACAGAGGATCTGGCTTCATGTCACCAGAGAATCAGTCTGCATGTCATAGCAGAGAATCAGGCTTCACGTCACCCACCACTGCAACAGTCCATTTTCATAAATTTAGGCCCAGCACCCAGGCAGAGGAGAGAGGTCCCGTAACAGAGGATCTGGCTTCATGTCACCAGAGAATCAGTCTGCATGTCATAGCAGAGAATCAGGCTTCACGTCAGCCACCACTGCAACAATCCATTGGCATATATTTAGGCCTAGCACACAGGCAGAGGAGAGAGGTCCCGTAACAGACAATCTGGCTTCATGTCAGCAGAGAATCAGTCTTCATATCATAGCAGAGAATCAGGCTTCACGTCAGCCACCAATGCAACAGTCCATTGTCAGATATTTAGGCCCAGCACCCAGGCAGAGGAGAGAGGTCCCGTAACAGAGGATCTGGCTTCATGTCAGCAGAGAATCAGTCTTCATGTCATAGCAGAGAATCAGGCTTCACGTCACCCACCACTGCAACAGTCCATTTTCATAAATTTAGGCCCAGCACCCAGGCAGAGGAGAGAGGTCCCGTAACAGAGGATCTGGCTTCATGTCACCCGAGAATCAGTCTGCATGTCATAGCAGAGAATCAGGCTTCACGTCAGCCACCACTGCAACAATCCATTGGCATATATTTAGGCCTAGCACACAGGCAGAGGAGAGAGGTCCCGTAACAGACAATCTGGCTTCATGTCAGCAGAGAATCAGTCTTCATATCATAGCAGAGAATCAGGCTTCACGTCAGCCACCAATGCAACAGTCCATTGTCAGATATTTAGGCCCAGCACCCAGGCAGAGGAGAGAGGTCCCGTAACAGACAATCTGGCTTCATGTCAGCAGAGAATCAGTCTGCATGTCATAGCAGAGAATGAGGCTTCACGTCACCCACCACTGCAACAGTCCATTTTCATAAATTTAGGCCCAGCACCCAGGCAGAGGAGAGAGGTCCCGTAACAGAGGATCTGGCTTCATGTCAGCAGAGAATCAGTCTGCATGTCATAGCAGAGAATCAGGCTTCACGTCAGCCACCACTGCAACAGTCCATTGTCATAAATTCAGGCCCAGCACCCAGGCAGAGGAGAGAGGTCCCGTAACAGACAATCTGGCTTCATGTCACCAGAGAATCAGTCTGCATGTCATAGCAGAGAATGAGGCTTCACGTCAGCCACCACTGCAACAATCCATTGGCATATATTTAGGCCTAGCACACAGGCAGAGGAGAGGTTCATTCAACTTTGGGTAGCCTTGCAATATAATGGTAAAATGAAAATAAAAATAGGATTGAATGAGGAAGTGCCCTGGAGTCCAATAATATATGGTTATGGGGAGGTAGTTAATGTCTAATCTGGACAAGGGACGGACAGGTCCTGTGGGATCCATGCCTGGTTCATTTTTATGAACGTCAGCTTGTCCACATTGGCTGTAGACAGGCGGCTGCGTTTGTCTGTAATGACGCCCCCTGCCGTGCTGAATACACGTTCAGACAAAACGCTGGCTGCCGGGCAGGCCAGCACCTCCAAGGCATAAAAGGCTAGCTCTGGCCACGTGGACAATTTAGAGACCCAGAAGTTGAATGGGGCCGAACCATCAGTCAGTACGTGGAGGGGTGTGCACACGTACTGTTCCACCATGTTAGTGAAATGTTGCCTCCTGCTAACACGTTGCGTATCAGGTGGTGGTGCAGTTAGCTGTGGCGTGTTGACAAAAGTTTTCCACATCTCTGCCATGCTAACCCTGCCCTCAGAGGAGCTGGCCGTGACACAGCTGCCTTGGCGACCTCTTGCTCCTCCTCTGCCTTGGCCTTGGGCTTCCACTTGTTCCCCTGTGACATTTGGGAATGCTCTCAGTAGCGCGTCTACCAACGTGCGCTTGTACTCGCGCATCTTCCTATCACGCTCCAGTGCAGGAAGTAAGGTGGGCACATTGTCTTTGTAGCGTGGATCCAGCAGGGTGGCAACCCAGTAGTCCGCACAGGTTAAAATGTGGGCAACTCTGCTGTCGTTGCGCAGGCACTGCAGCATGTAGTCGCTCATGTGTGCCAGGCTGCCCAGGGGTAAGGACAAGCTGTCCTCTGTGGGAGGCGTATCGTCATCGTCCTGCCTTTCCCCCCAGCCACGCACCAGTGATGGACCCGAGCTGCGTTGGGTGCCACCCCGCTGTGACCATGCTTCATCCTCATCCTCCTCCACCTCCTCCTCATCCTCGTCCTCCTCGTCCTCCAGTAGTGGGCCCTGGCTGGCCACATTTGTACCTGGCCTCTGCTGTTGCCAAAAACCTCCCTCTGAGTCACTTCGAAGAGACTGGCCTGAAAGTGCTAAAAATGACCCCTCTTCCTCCTCCTCCTCCTCCTCCTCCTGGGCCACCTCCTCTTCCATCATCGCCCTAAGTGTTTTCTCAAGGAGACATAGAAGTGGTATTGTAACGCTGATAACGGTGTCATCGCCACTGGCCATGTTGGTGGAGTACTCGAAACAGCGCAACAGGGCACACAGGTCTCGCATGGAGGCCCAGTCATTGGTGGTGAAGTGGTGCTGTTCTGTAGTGCGACTGACCCGTGCGTGCTGCAGCTGAAACTCCACTATGGCCTGCTGCTGCTCGCACAGTCTGTCCAGCATGTGCAAGGTGGAGTTCCACCTGGTGGGCACGTCGCATATGAGGCGGTGAGCGGGAAGGCCGAAGTTACGCTGTAGCGCAGACAGGCGAGCAGCGGCAGGATGTGAACGCCGGAAGCGCGAACAGACGGCCCGCACTTTATGCAGCAGCTCTGACATGTCGGGGTAGTTGTGAATGAACTTCTGCACCACCAAATTCAGCACATGCGCCAAGCAAGGGATGTGCGTCAAATTGGCTAGTCCCAGAGCTGCAACGAGATTTCGCCCATTATCACACACCACCAGGCCGGGCTTGAGGCTCACCGGCAGCAACCACTCGTCGGTCTGTTGTTCAATACCCCGCCACAACTCCTGTGCGGTGTGGGGCCTGTCCCCCAAACATATGAGTTTCAGAATGGCCTGCTGACGTTTACCCCGGGCTGTGCTGAAGTTGGTGGTGAAGGTGTGTGGCTGACTGGATGAGCAGGTGGAAGAAGAGGAGGAGGAAGCCGAGAAGGAGGAGGTGGCAACAGGAGGCAAAGAATGTTGCCCTGCGATCCTTGGCGGCGGAAGGACGTGCGCCAAACAGCTCTCCGCCTGGGGCCCAGCTGCCACTACATTTACCCAGTGTGCAGTTAGGGAGATATAGCGTCCCTGGCCGTGCTTACTGGTCCACGTATCTGTGGTTAGGTGGACCTTGCTACAGATGGCGTTGCGCAGTGCACACTTGATTTTATCGGATACTTGGTTGTGCAGGGAAGGCACGGCTCTCTTGGAGAAGTAGTGCCGGCTGGGAACAACATACTGTGGGACAGCAAGCGACATGAGCTGTTTGAAGCTGTCTGTGTCCACCAGCCTAAATGACAGCATTTCATAGGCCAGTAGTTTAGAAATGCTGGCATTCAGGGCCAGGGATCGAGGGTGGCTAGGTGGGAATTTACGCTTTCTATCAAATGTTTGTGAGATGGAGAGCTGAACGCTGGCGTGTGACATGGTTGAGACGCTTGGTGACGGAGGTGGTGGTGGTGGTGTTGGTGGTACATCCCCTGTTTGCTGGGCGGCAGGTGCCAACGTTCCTCCAGAGGCGGAGGAAGAGGCCGAGGCGGCAGCAGCAGAATAGGCCGAGGCGGCAGCAGCAGAAGAGGTAGCAGGGGGAGCCTGAGTGACTTCCTTGGTTTTAAGGTGTTTACTCCACTGCAGTTCATGCTTTGCATGCAGGTGCCTGGTCATGCAGGTTGTGCTCAGGTTCAGAACGTTAATGCCTCGCTTCAGGCTCTGATGGCACAGCGTGCAAACCACTCGGGTCTTGTCGTCAGCACATTGTTTGAAGAAGTGCCATGCCAGGGAACTCCTTGAAGCTGCCTTTGGGGTGCTCGGTCCCAGATGGCGGCGGTCAGTAGCAGGCGGAGTCTCTTGGCGGCGGGTGTTCTGCTTTTGCCCACTGCTCCCTCTTTTGCTACGCTGTTGGCTCGGTCTCACCACTGCCTCTTCCTCCGAACTGTGAAAGTCAGTGGCACGACCTTCATTCCATGTGGGGTCTAGGACCTCATCGTCCCCTGCATCGTCTTCCACCCAGTCTTGATCCCTGACCTCCTGTTCAGTCTGCACACTGCAGAAAGACGCAGCAGTTGGCACCTGTGTTTCGTCATCATCAGAGACATGCTGAGGTGGTATTCCCATGTCCTCATCATCAGGAAACATAAGTGGTTGTGCGTCAGTGCATTCTATGTCTTTCACCGCTGGGGAAGGGCTAGGTGGATGCCCTTGGGAAACCCTGCCAGCGGAGTCTTCAAACAGCATAAGAGACTGCTGCATAACTTGAGGCTGAGACAGTTTCCCTGGTATGCATGGGGGTGATGTGACAGACTGATGGGGTTGGTTTTCAGGCGCCATCTGTGCGCTTTCTGCAGAAGACTGGGTGGGAGATAATGTGAACGTGCTGGATCCACTGTCGGCCACCCAATTGACTAATGCCTGTACCTGCTCAGGCCTTACCATCCTTAGAACGGCATTGGGCCCCACCATATATCGCTGTAAATTCTGGCGGCTACTGGGACCTGAGGTAGTTGGTACACTAGGACGTGTGGATGTGGCAGAACGGCCACGTCCTCTCCCAGCACCAGAGGGTCCACTAACACCACCACGACCATGTCCACGTCCGCGTCCCTTACTAGATGTTTTTCTCATTGTTATGGTTCACCACAACAACAAATATATTATTTGGCCCAATGTATTGTATTCAAATTCAGCGGGATATAAATTTGAGGCCTAGTATTTAGGCGCTGGGTGACCGGTATGGATTTAGTGACAGAATTAGACTTGGAAATGCACAGAAGCGTGTGTGTGAAGTTATTCTGAATGACCCTATGTGCACCTTGAATATTATATACCCTTTTTGGGATAGATTTCAAATAGCTCTGATATAGCAGGAACCACTAAATTATGAAATTGCTAAATTGGGAATTGTATTTCAACCCAGAACAAAAAATGTGCTTTGACGGACACTAAATATCTTGCCCAGCAACAACAGTACAGCGGTAACGAGAGATTTAGCAGGATATAAATTTGAGGCCTAGTATTTAGGCGCTGGGTGACAGGTATGGGTTTAGTGACAGAATTAGACTTGGAAATACACAGTAGCGGGTGTGTGTGAAGTTATTCTGAATGACCCTATGTGCACCTTGAATATTATATACCCTTTTTGGGATAGATTTCAAATAGCTCTGATATAGCAGGAACCACTAAATTATGAAATTGCTAAATTGGGAATTGTATTTCAACCCAGAACAAAAAATGTGCTTTGACGGACACTAAATAACTTTCCCAGCTACAACAGGACAGCGGTAACGAGAGATTTAGCAGGATATAAATTTGAGGCCTAGTATTTAGGCGCTGGGTGACAGGTATGGGTTTAGTGACAGAATTAGACTTGGAAATACACAGTAGCGGGTGTGTGTGAAGTTATTCTGAATGACCCAATGTGCACCTTGAATATTATATACCCTTTTAGGGATAGATTTCAAATAGCTCTGATATAGCAGAAACCACTAAATTATGAAATTGCTAAATTGGGAATTGTACTTCAACCCAGAACAAAAAATGTGCTTTGACGGACACTAAATAACTTTCCCAGCTACAACAGGACAGCGGTAACGAGAGATTTAGCGGGATATAAATTTGAGGCCTAGTATTTAGGCGCTGGGTGACAGGTATGGGTTTAGTGACAGAATTAGACTTGGAAATACACAGTAGCGGGTGTGTGTGAAGTTATTCTGAATGACCCTATGTGCACCTTCAATATGATCTACCCTTTTAGGGATAGATTTCAAATAGCTCTGATATAGCAGAAACCACTAAATTATGAAATTGCTAAATTGGGAATTGTATTTCAACCCAGAACAAAAAATGTGCTTTGACGGACACTAAATAACTTTCCCAGCTACAACAGGACAGCGGTAACGAGAGATTTAGCAGGATATAAATTTGAGGCCTAGTATTTAGGCGCTGGGTGACAGGTATGGGTTTAGTGACAGAATTAGACTTGGAAATACACAGTAGCGGGTGTGTGTGAAGTTATTCTGAATGACCCAATGTGCACCTTGAATATTATATACCCTTTTAGGGATAGATTTCAAATAGCTCTGATATAGCAGAAACCACTAAATTATGAAATTGCTAAATTGGGAATTGTATTTCAACCCAGAACAAAAAATGTGCTTTGACGGACACTAAATAACTTTCCCAGCTACAACAGGACAGCGGTAACGAGAGATTTAGCAGGATATAAATTTGAGGCCTAGTATTTAGGCGCTGGGTGACAGGTATGGGTTTAGTGACAGAATTAGACTTGGAAATACACAGTAGCGGGTGTGTGTGAAGTTATTCTGAATGACCCAATGTGCACCTTGAATATTATATACCCTTTTAGGGATAGATTTCAAATAGCTCTGATATAGCAGAAACCACTAAATTATGAAATTGCTAAATTGGGAATTGTATTTCAACCCAGAACAAAAAATGTGCTTTGACGGACACTAAATAACTTTCCCAGCTACAACAGGACAGCGGTAACGAGAGATTTAGCAGGATATAAATTTGAGGCCTAGTATTTAGGCGCTGGGTGACAGGTATGGGTTTAGTGACAGAATTAGACTTGGAAATACACAGTAGCGGGTGTGTGTGAAGTTATTCTGAATGACCCAATGTGCACCTTGAATATTATATACCCTTTTAGGGATAGATTTCAAATAGCTCTGATATAGCAGAAACCACTAAATTATGAAATTGCTAAATTGGGAATTGTACTTCAACCCAGAACAAAAAATGTGCTTTGACGGACACTAAATAACTTTCCCAGCTACAACAGGACAGCGGTAACGAGAGATTTAGCAGGATATAAATTTGAGGCCTAGTATTTAGGCGCTGGGTGACAGGTATGGGTTTAGTGACAGAATTAGACTTGGAAATACACAGTAGCGGGTGTGTGTGAAGTTATTCTGAATGACCCAATGTGCACCTTGAATATTATATACCCTTTTAGGGATAGATTTCAAATAGCTCTGATATAGCAGAAACCACTAAATTATGAAATTGCTAAATTGGGAATTGTACTTCAACCCAGAACAAAAAATGTGCTTTGACGGACACTAAATAACTTTCCCAGCTACAACAGGACAGCGGTAACGAGAGATTTAGCAGGATATAAATTTGAGGCCTAGTATTTAGGCGCTGGGTGACAGGTATGGGTTTAGTGACAGAATTAGACTTGAAAATACACAGTAGCGGGTGTGTGTGAAGTTATTCTGAATGACCCAATGTGCACCTTGAATATTATATACCCTTTTAGGGATAGATTTCAAATAGCTCTGATATAGCAGAAACCACTAAATTATGAAATTGCTAAATTGGGAATTGTACTTCAACCCAGAACAAAAAATGTGCTTTGACGGACACTAAATAACTTTCCCAGCTACAACAGGACAGCGGTAACGAGAGATTTAGCGGGATATAAATTTGAGGCCTAGTATTTAGGCGCTGGGTGACCGGTATGGATTTAGTGACAGAATTAGACTGGGATATGGCCAAAAAATAACCACACTATTGCTGGTTAAATGCACTTGGTGACGGGCGCAGCTTGCCCCTGATGTAGTATATGGCCAAAAAATGAACAGACTATTGCTGGTTAAATGCACTTGGTGTCACAGCTTGACCAACCACACTACTGAGGGTTAAATGCACTTGGTGACGGGCGCAGCTTGCCCCTGATGTAGTATATGGCCAAAAAATAAACAGACTATTGCTGGTTAAATGCACTTGGTGTGACAGCTTCACCCTGATGTAGGCTTTAGCCAGAAAACAACCACACCATTGAGGGTTAAATGCACTTGGTGACAGGCGCAGCTTGCCCCTGATTTTGTATATGGCCAAAAAATGAACAGACTATTGCTGGTTAAATGCACTTGGTGTGACAGCTTCACCCTGATGTAGGCTTTAGCCAAAAAACAACCACACCATTGAGGGTTAAATGCACTTGGTGACAGGCGCAGCTTGCCCCTGATTTTGTATATGGCCAAAAAATGAACAGACTATTGCTGGTTAAATGCACTTGGTGTGACAGCTTCACCCTGATGTAGGCTTTAGCCAAAAAACAACCACACCATTGAGGGTTAAATGCACTTGGTGACAGGCGCAGCTTGCCCCTGATTTTGTATATGGCCAAAAAATGAACAGACTATTGCTGGTTAAATGCACTTGGTGTGACAGCTTCACCCTGATGTAGGCTTTAGCCAAAAAACAACCACACCATTGAGGGTTAAATGCACTTGGTGACAGGCGCAGCTTGCCCCTGATTTTGTATATGGCCAAAAAATGAACAGACTATTGCTGGTTAAATGCACTTGGTGTGACAGCTTCACCCTGATGTAGGCTTTAGCCAAAAAACAACCACACCATTGAGGGTTAAATGCACTTGGTCGCAGCTTGTGCTGGCGCACCACAAGACACAAAATGGCCGCCGATCACCCCAGAAAAATGTGACTGACAAACGGTCTGGGCAGCCTAAAAACAGTGAGCAATTGAGGATCAGCAGCTCAATGATCCACAGCTGCAGATCGATCAGTTAATCAAGTCCTTTGGAGGAGTTAATCTGCCTAATCTCGCCCTACTGTCGCAGCCGCAACCTCTCCCTACGCTAATCAGAGCAGAGTGACGGGCGGCGCTATGTGACTCCAGCTTAAATAGAGGCTGGGTCACATGGTGCTCTGGCCAATCACAGCCATGCCAATAGTAGGCATGGCTGTGATGGCCTCTTGGGGCAAGTAGTATGACGCTTGTTGATTGGCTGCTTTGCAGCCTTTCAAAAAGCGCCAAGAAAGCGTCACAAAAGCGCCAAGAAAGCGACGAACACCGAACCCGAACCTGGACTTTTACGAAAATGTCCGGGTTCGGGTCCGTGTCACGGACACCCCAAAATTCGGTACGAACCCGAACTATACAGTTCGAGTTCGCTCATCCCTAGTCAGGACACATCGGTGGGCCGGAAGAAGACCAGGAAAGGTGAGTACAGCTAGCAATGCGCTGTTCTTACCTTCCTGTGCCTCCCGCAGGCATTTTCCCAATATGTACTGGCAGGGGGCCGGGGCCACATGAAATAGTCCCGCAGGCCAGAGGTTCCCCACCCCTGCCTTACAGCTACGCCCCTGATAATATTGAAAGTTGATTACTGGAAAAGCTATATAGGATTATTTTCAGCAGCACATATAATTCTAATTCGCCAACAATTTTCGAGCTGCTCAGATGCATCCATACATTTTGAACCTTTGATTATGGATACCTGGTCATGTGATCTCTAGTCTGACCTCCAGTCTGAGGCTTGCTGTCTCTCTTCTGTGTGGCTGACATCCTGTGACCTACAAGATTACAGCATCACTTATCAGATCCCTCTGGAGAGCTCCCTCCCCACCAGCTACTCCACCTTGTCTTCTGTATGTCCCTAAACATATCATGCTGCTGAAGATATCATCTCTACATTATCCATTACACTAGAAGAGAAAAGGTTTAGAGTCTGGACCTTGTAGAAGTGGAGAGACATTTAATTGTGCCACTTTCTTTAACCCCTTCTACCCCAGGCCAGTTTTCGCTCTTCTGCCCAGGCCATTTTTCCATTTCATCCAACATGACGGCTACGGATGAGTTTAAGAGTGCCACATGTTCTACATGGGTAAGGATTGGCTTACCAATCTCCTCCGCCGTCCTGCAGCTTATGCCAAAGCTGGGCTGGGGAGGTCAGTGTGAATTTCGTCCCTGACATCGAGGGGCCTGATTTTCACCCACTGCTGTATAGTCTTCCTTCCCTGCTGTTGTGGAAGCAGACCAGCCGGAACAGCACGCCGCACGCCGCATGGGGGCGTTGCCCAGGATACCGCTGTGATCTCGGCTAGGTCTGGAATGGGGCAGAGCTTTGCAAGGGGAGCGCGCCATCACGTGGGGAAAGCGCAGATGACGTCAGATGCCGCACTTCAACCTAAACAGTGTGGTGGCTCCCAGACACTGTCTCACCTGTCTTCAGCAGTGATGTCAGCGGCTCCCGGGACCCGTATGGACTGCGCAGACCCTCCTTCGGCAACTCCATCCGTGAGTCTCCCTGTGGGAAACCTGCATTATTCCTCTTATGTTTATTTTCTTGAGTTAGTACATGGCTGATTCTGGGTTGCTCTTCTTTTACCAGGGTGGTAAGGACATGAAAATTAAACCAAAATATAACAAGTGTGTCAATTGTTCAAAAAAATTACCTGAGGGATATAAGAAGAAACTTTGCAAAACTTACATCAATGACCTTCTGAAAGAAGAGCAACCGTCTATCCTGATGGAAGTTAGAGCCATGATTCAGGATGAAATTAGTTCCTCATTGTCCTCTCTTACTCCCCCTCAAAACGTACCGCCTACTAAAAAGCAAGGGTTATCCGTTCCATCTGTTTTCAAACACGATTTTGAGGATGACCAATTGTCTGAGGGGGAGATTGTAGAGGATGATGAAAAAAAGAACTTTTTTCCCTCTGAAGAAATGGATGAACTACTTAAAGCAGTGAGAGAGACCATGGGTATCGAAAACGTCCAAAAGACAAGATCTGTACAAGACAAAATGTTTGGGGGGATTTCGCACACAAAAAAAGCTACGGTTTTCCCCATTAATGAAAATGTAAAAGAAATGATCATTGATGAATGGGCAGATCCTTAAAGAAGACTAGGTGTTTCTAGAGAATTTAGAAAGAGGCTTCTCTTTGACCCTGCTGAATCTAAAATATTTAATGATACTCCTAAAATAGACGTTCAAGTGGAAAAATTTAAAAAAAGACTTCCCTGTCATTTGAGGACGCATCCCAGTTACGTGACCCAATGGAACGGAAAGCGGATTCCCTTCTAAGGAAATGTTGGGAGGCGTCTATGTTCGGGGTAAAAACTAATATCGCAGCCACCTCGGTGGCTAAAGCCATATTTCTGGCTTAATGAGTTAGATAATCATATAAAAAATAAAACCCATAGAGAAGAAATCCTTCAGTTTAGTCTATAATGTACAAAAAATTCTAAATGGAATCCATCTCCTCCATCGTTCCTCTAATAAAAAACGGGGCTTACAAGACGTCAGCGGATCTCAACTACTATCACGTTCCTATAAATTAAAATTCACAAAAATATCTTCGGTTTGCGTTACAAAGCCCAGATCACATGATGCATCATTTTCAGTTCTGCGCCCTTCCCTTTGGCATTTCATCCGCACCAAGGATCTTCACGAAACTGGTAGTGGAGATGTTACCCTCCCTCAGGAAAGAAGGACTAGTAATTTTTCCATACCTAGACAATTTTCTCCTACTGGGAAGTTCGGAAGCAGAAACAGTTACACAAACGCAAACCTTCCTATAGAAAATGTCCAACTTGGGTTGGCTGATAAATATAAAAAAAATCTTCCCAAATTCCATCATCCAACAAAAGATTCCTCGGGGTGATGATAGACTCAGTAGCCCAGAAGTCTTCACTACCTTTGGAAAAAATAAGACATCGTAGGGAAAATAGAGAAATTGCAAACTCAGGACAGCACCTCGATCAGGAACGCCATGAGCATCTTGGGTCTCATGACCTCCTGCATAACAGCGGTTGCCTGGAGCCAAGCCCACACCAGAACTATACAATCCTGGATATTAAACAATTGGAATAAAGATCAGTCATTCTTAGACATGATGATAAAAATCCCACTACAAATAAAACTAGATTTAAATTGGTGGAAGATGGAAACCAACCTAGCCAGAGGGGTAACCTGGCAAAAAGAACCAGGAATACAAATTGTAACAGATGCAAGTGCAACAGGATGGGGCGCAACGGTGGCCTCCTCAAGCTGGCAAGGGAAGTGGACAGAAGAAATAAAGAACGAGTCATCAAATTACAAAGAATTAAGGGTGGTCTGGGAAACTCTAAAATTAAATCAGAATTTATTAAACAAAAAACGCCTAAAAATATTCTCGGACAATACAACAGCAGTCGCTTACCTGAAGCATCAAGGAGGCACAAGGTCCCAAAAATTAAGATCCCTAATGGCAGAAATATTTTCTTGGGCAGAAAAAAAATGTTCTATCTATTGCAGCCATTCATCTGAAGGGATCAGAAAATACAGAGGCAGATTTTCTAAACAGACAGACTCTAGACGCAAGGGAATGCACCTTAAATCCAGATATATTTCAGAAATTATTAACCAGATGAGGCCAACCACAAATAGACCTATTTGCCTCAAAAAGGTCAACAGGTTTTGCTCCCTGAACCCCAGGGAAAATCCGTGGGCAGTAGACGCCTTCTCTAAAATGGAACTGTAATATTGCATATGCGTTCCCTCCATGGGCATTAATCCCCAGGGTTCTACAGAAAATCCTCATAGACTGTCACCGCCAGACATTTGAGAAGCTCTGACAGACGTTCTTCAGAACCTCCTGCTTGAGGTTCTTTTGTTTTGCTTTCGTTTTGTCATCTCGTTTCCCTCTCTCAGCTGTCATCTAGTTGCACTGATTGCATCCCTTTAAATCCCCTCCCATACTGCATCACTTTGCGGTTTATACAACTTCCTGGAGTGTGTACATGCTAGATGCTACAACTGATGCTTCTACAGATAAGTCTGTTCATTGATTTGGGTTTTCCTGTTTGCTTGATCCTAGGTGACCCTGACTCCCTCAATATTAAGTGTAGGGCGCCGGTGGTTGGGTCCCCTCACTATTATAGGGTGTTCAGGTGTCATACAGTCGAGGCACAAGGGCATGCAATTTTCTGTCATAGAGATCTTTGCATGGGCTGAGAAGACAGGGAGAGTTTCAGGGCTTAAATAGGGGTCACCCTTTTGTTCCTTAGTTTCGGATCAAGCCAGTCGGATCCTTATTTGTAACTTCTTGTTTTCTGTTACACCATCCGTGACACAGACCCAGTGACAGTAATACTAATTACTCACTTTTGGCCCAAGAGAACTTGGTTCTCCATCCTGAAAAACTTATCTCTGGAAGATCCATGGCAGATACCTTTTCAGAAGGATATTCTATCACAGGGGCCAATCCTAAATCAGAACCCAGGTCTCTTCAAACTATCGGCCTGGATCCTGAAAGTGAAATCCTAAGGAGTAAGGGTCTTTCAGATAAAGTTATCAATACCTTAAAAGCCAACAGGAAAAAAGTTACTGCCGCCACTTATCTAAAAATCTGGAAAAAGTACTGCTCATGGCTGGGAAAAGTCTCTCCCAATATATCATCTCTTTCCATACAAAAGATCTTGGAATTTCTACAAAGAGGCCTAGACCTAGGCCTTAGGCCTAGTACTTTGATGGTGCAAATATCAGCCCTGGGGGCTTTCTACGATACTAACCTAGCAAACTATAGATGGATTAGAAGTTTTATTAAAGCAGCTTCTAGCATTAGACCTTCCCTTAAACATAACATTCCTCTATGGGACTTAGATCTAGTCCCTAATGGGTTGAAAAATTCTCCATTTGCCCTAGTAAGAGATATTTCCTTAAAACATCTCTTTTAAGACGGCCTTTTTAACAGCAATTACATCTACTAGACGCATAGCAGAAATCCAGGTCTAGCAGTAATACTTTCTATAGACACTATCATCTGAACTTTTGTGCTTCAGCAGATTTGGACTTTGGCCAAAGAGTGTTGCAAGCATTTACCACCCCTACTTAGTAATCTGTTAGTTCTCATCCGTAGCCGTCATGGTGGATGAAATAGAAAAAACGTTATTAGACTTACCGGTAATTCTGTTTCCTTGAATCCATATATTTCCTCCCATGAAATGTTGTATATATTATGAGGTAATAATAAAAAAAAGATATAAAAAATATATATAAACATTTAAAAAAAATAATAATAAAAAAAAGATAAGTGTGTGTGTGTGTGTGTGTGTATATATATATACCCACTTTGGCATCTGGTACACACTGAGGGTGGGGACTTCTGAAACTCTCTCTCTCTCTCTCTCTCTCTCTCTGTATTTCCTGCCCCTACAGAGGTCAAGGGGTCAATCTCATCGGTAGCCATCATGGTGGATTCAAGGAAACAAAATTACCGGTAAGTCTAATTACGTTTTTTTTTGCAAATCTGACATGTGTCACTTTATGTGGTAATAGCTTTGGAACACTTTTACTTATCCAAGCTATTCTGAGAGTGTTTTTTTGTGACACATTGTACTTCATGAGAGTCATAAATTGAAGTCAATATATTTCACCTTTATTTGTGAAAAAATCCCAAATTTGCCCAAAAATTTGAACAATTAGCAAATTTACAAATTTTATTGTCTCTACTTTTATAACAGATAGTGATACCTCATATAATAGTTATTACTTTACATTCCCCATATGTCTACTTTATGCTTGGATCATTTTGAAAATGACATTACATTTTTTGGGGACGTTAGAAGTTTAGAAGCAAATCTTGAAATTTTTCATAAAATTTCCAAAGCCCTTTTTTTAACCCCTTAGGGACCCATGACGTACCAGTACGGCATGGATCCCGATTCCTTAAGGACCCATGACGTACCGGTACATCATGAGTTTAAAGTGAGATTGTGGCGCCCAGGGGTTAATCCACACAGGATGCCAGCTGAAATCATTCAGCCGGCATCCTGTCACAATGCTGGGGGGGTCATATGACCCCCCCCCCCCCCCCGTATCGGCGATCGCAGCAAACCGCAGGTCAGTTCAGACCTGCGATTTCTGCAGTTTCTGATCACCGCGGTCCCTGACCGCGGCAATCAGAAACTTTAGTGTGGCGAAAATATATATTTATCACCCCCCCTGCACTTCTGAATGATTTTAGCCCGGTGGGAGGTGCAGGGGGGGTGTTGTGGGCGGTGCGGCAGGCGGGATCGCGTTCCGCCTCCCGCCGAATAATCGTTGGTGTACAGTGGTTATACCAGGGTGTCAGCACATTGCTGACACCCTGGTATAAATGGCTGACATCTGTGAATGGATGTCAGCCGTTTAACCCTTTCCATACAACGGTCCGTACAGACCGCTGTATGGAAAGAGTTAACAGTAAGATGCGGCGCCCTCCCTCTCCCATCGGGGGGCTTCTGTGCCTTTGAAGCCCCCCGACAGGATGGGATGACAGAGGGAAGGAGCCCCAGTCCTTACCCTTCCCCGTCTGCGAAGTTGTGGCCACAACTTCACAGACGGGAAAGGTTCCCATGGCAACAGGACGCCTTCTCAGGCGTCCTGCTGTCCATGGTGCTGAACAGATCTGTGCTAAAGGCATAGATCTGTTCAGACAAGGTGTAAGTAAAATACAGTACAGTACAATATATATTGTACTGTATTATACAGACATCAGACCCACTGGATCCTCAAGAACCAAGTGGGTCTGGGTAAAAAAAAAAAGTAAAAAAATGAAAAAGAAAGTAAAAATCAAAAAAGCACATTTATCACTGACTAAAAAGGAAAAAAAAAATCCCTACAAATGTTTGGTATCGCCGCGTCCGTAACGATCTGATCTATAAAACAGTTATGTTACTTTCCCTGCACGGTGAACACCATAAAAATAAAAACTATGAGAAAATCGAAATTTTGTCCACCTTACTTCCCAAAAAAGGTAATAAAAGTTATCAAAAAAAATGGATGTACGCCACAATAGTGCCAATCAAACCGTCATCTCATCCCGCAAAAAATGAGACCCTACCCAAGATAATCGCCCAAAAACTGAAAAAACTATGGCTCTTAGACTATGGAAACACTAAAACATGATTTTTTTTGTTTCAAAAATGAAATCATTGTGTAAAACTTACATAAATAAAAAAAGTATACATATTAGGTATCGCCGTGTCCGTATCGACCGGCTCTATAAAATTACCACTTGATCTAACCTTTCAGATGAATGTTGTAAATAACAAAAAAAAAACGGTGCCAAAAAAGCTATTTCTTGTTACCTTGCCGCACAAAAAGTGTAATATAGAGCAACCAAAAATCATATGTACCCTAAACTAGTACCAACAAAACTGCCACCCTATCCCATCGTTTCTAAAATGGAGTCACTTTTTTGGAGTTTCTACTCTAGGGGTGCATCTGGGGGGATTCAAATGGGACATGATGTCAAAAAAAACAGTCCAGCAAAATCTGCCTTCCAAAAACCGTATGGCATTCCTTTCCTTCTGCGCTCTGCCGTGTGCCCGTACAGCGGTTTACAACCACATATGAGGTGTTTCTCTAAACTACAGAATCAGGGCCATAAATATTGAGTCTTGTTTGGCTGTTAACCCTTGCTTTGTTCCTTGAAATAAAATATTAAAATGGAAAATCTGCCAAAAAAGGGAAATTTTGAAATTGTATCTCTATTTTCCATTAAATCTTGTGCAACACCTAAAGGGTTAACAAAAATTTTAAAATCAGTTTTGAATACCTTGAGGGGTGTAGTTTCTTAGATGGGGTCACTTTTAGGGAGTTTCTACTCTAGGGGTGCATCAGGGGGCTTCAAATGGGACATGGTGTAAATAAACCAATCCAGCAAAATCTGCCTTCCAAAAACCAAACGGCGCACCTTTCACTCTACGCCCCACTGTGTGGCCGTACAGTAGTTTACGGCCACATATGGGGTGTTTCTGTAAACGGCAGAGTCAGGGCAATAAAGATACAGTCTTGTTTGGCTGTTAACCCTTGCTTTGTTAGTGTAAAAAATGGGTTAAAATAGAAAATTAGGCAAAAAAATGAAATTCTCAAATTTCATCCCCAAGGGATTAACGAAGTTTGTAAAATCCGTTTTGAATACCTTGAGGGGTGTAGTTTATAGAATGGGGTCATTTTTTAGTGGTTTCTATTATGTAAGCCTCGCAAAGTGACTTCAGAGCTGTAGTGGTCCCTAAAAATTGGGTTTTTGTAAATTTCAGAAAAATTTCAATATTTGCTTCTAAAGTTCTAAACCTTGTAACACCCCCAAAAAATAAAATATCATTCCCCAAATAATTCAAACATGAAGTAGACATATGGGGAATATAAAGTCATCAAAAATGTTTAGGGTATTACTATGTATTACAGAAGTAGAGAAACTGAAACTTTGAAATTCGCAAATTTTTCTAAATTTTTGGTAAATTAGGTATTTTTTTATGCAAAAAATTTTTTTTTTTTTAACTTCATTTTACCAGTGTCATGAAGTACAATATGTGACGAAGAAACAATCTCAGAATGGCCTGGATAAGTCAAAGCGTTTTAAAGTTATTACCACTTAAAGTGACAGTGGTCAGTATTGCAAAAAATGGCCAAGTCCTTAAGGTGAAATAGGGCTGTCCTTAAGGGGTTAAGGACCAGTTCAGGTCTGAAGTCACTTTGTGAGGCTTACATAATTGAAACCACCCAAAAATCACCCCATTTTAATAACTACGCCCCTCAGGGTATTCAAAACTGATTTTGTTAACCCTTTAGGTGTTCCACAAGAATTAATGGGGTATACCTGCTACCTGGTCCTCTGGTGGACACAGGCAGCTCTGTAAGTAGCACCAAGCACCACACTACACTACACCCCTCCCTGTCACTTATTAACCCCTGATCACCCCCCTGTCATTGATCACCCCCCTGTAAGGCTCCATTGAGAAGTCCGTATGTGTTTCGCGGATCCGCAAAACACGAACACCGGCAATGTGCTTTCCGCATTTTGCGGATCCGCACATTGCCAGAACTATATAGAAAATGCCTTTTTCTTGTCCGCAATTGCGGACAAGAATAGGACATGTTCTATAGGCTCTACAAAAAACGCAGTGTTCGCCCGATCAGGCCTTATCTTGTGTGCACACTTGCGTTCAGTCCGCCCCACCGCAGTGACAGAAATATTTTTTTTTCTGATCACGGCAAAAACACCGTAAAATCTCTGCGGTGCTATAAAGATCACTTTTGAGGGGCATGGCAAGTTCATAGAATATATTTTATTTTTTTGGGCACAAGTTAGCGGAAAATGATATATATATTTTTTTCTCTTACAAAATCATTTTCCGCTAACCTGTGCCCAAAAAAAATAATATTCTAGGAACTCGCCATGCCCCTCACGGAATACCTTGGGTTGTCTTCTTTCCAAAATAGGGTCACTTGTGGGGTATTTATACTGCCCTGGCATTTTAGGGGCCCTAAAGCATGAGAAGAAGTCTGGAATCCAAATGCCTAAAAATGCCCTCCTAAAAGGTACTCATTGGAATTTGGGCCCCTTTGCGCACCTAGGCTGCAAAAAAGTGTCACACATATGGTATCGCCGTACTCAGGAGATGTAGGGCAATGTGTTTTGGGGTGTATTTTTACATATACCCATGCTGGGTGAGAGAAATATCTCTGTAAAATGACAACTTTGTATTTAAAAAATTGGAAAAGTTCTCCTTTACAGAGATACATTTTTTTGCAAAACATTCGGTAAATCTCGATTAATAACAAAAAAGTAAAAATATCAGCAGCAATGAAATACCACTAAATGAAAGCTCTATTAGTGAGAAGAAAAGGAGGTAAAATTAATTTGGGTGGTAAGTTGTATGACCGAGCAATAAACCGTGAAAGTAGTGTAGTGCAGCATTGTAAAAAGTGGTCTGGTCATTAAGGTGGTTTAAGCTAGGGAAGCTGAGGTGGTTAAGTGGAGAAAATTGGCTTGTACCTCACAGGTTTTTTTTTGCCTTCCTCTGGATCAACTTGCAGGATGACAGGCCGAACTGGATGGACAAATGTCTTTTTTCGGCCTTATATACTATGTTACTATGTTTTAAAAAAAAAAAGCCATCCCTGCTTTGTACTCTCAAGTGGCGGTGAATGTAGGCCACTCCTTGCAATTCTAGCTGTGCAGCAAGGTGCACACAATGGACACCTGGAGCAAGGGTTACGGACTGGAACAGTTCATGCCTTTCACAGCCCATTTGATCAATGTCTTTTGCAGTGAGGCAGCACTGTAGCAAGAAGGCCAGGTCCTATTGACACCCCCACGTTTGTTCCGACACCAGGCACTTATCGGCCTCCTCCATGGATATCCTCCTGTCCCAAACAGAAGCAGGGCAGAACATCGCTCCCACTCCCCCCTTCTTCCTATCATGTGAAGTGTTGTGATGCCGTTTTAGAGAGGATCTCCCTGGGTGATAGTAGCCACATAGCCAAATACTTTCTAAAGTGCATCAAGCAGCATCAAACAACCGCGCTGGCTGTCTCCTCACCTAACTCCAACTGGGCAAGGTGGTCAGAGACCATTGCAGGAACATTGTGGCTGCTTTGTGTTTGGGAGAAATAACACATACTCCCTGAATGATGCATGTGATAAATCTAGCCGTGCAGCGTTTGTTAGGAAAAAGCACAGTGGCTTTTGGAAGATACTAATAATAGTAATAATAATCCTATTAATTGGGGGAAATCATATATGTTGATGTTGGGAGACCACAGGGGTCTTTAAAGGTGCAGGTGTTGGGAAAACAAGAAAACTTTTAATATTTGGGGATACAAATCTCCGGAAACATAGGAGAATATGAAAAATTAAATGTACTTCCCCTAATAAAAGAACTTAGGGCCAAAATACATGTCTGGCGTAGATTACCAATTTCAATACAGGGTCGGGTAAACTTAATAAAAATGGTCTTTCTCCCTAAAATATTATATGTCCTTCAAAATTCCCCAGTCAGGTTGTCGCAGGATACCTTTAGATTGCTTGATAGGTTAATGGGAGATTTTCTTTGGAAAGGTAAGATTCCCAGAATAAAGAGAGAGATACTTCAGCTCCCAGTGAGAGAAGGTGGATGAGCAGTTCCGAATTGGTTTTTTTATTATATAATTACACAATATGGTCAAATAAAGAGTAGTTTGGATGGGTTGGTGGGTAGTCAGGTAGTAAATAGACTGGGATGGAAAGAAGAATGGAACTTTTTAGAGGTGTTGGAATCGGGTACACTGGGAGGAAAAAATACAGGAAATAGAGTTTTAAATTTAATGGAATATATATGGGTAGAGATTAAAAAAATACTAGAGATTAAAGGGTTTTTGCAATACACACCTATATGGAAAAATATTAACCTTAAGGAACTGCAGGGGATTAAAATGTATATTGACTGGGATAAAAATGGGATGAAATACTTAAACCAGATATTCGAACAGGGTAAATTGAAAGACTTTAATACAATGGTTAGAGAGTTTGGTATACCGTATAAGGACATATATAAATACTTTCAGCTTAGGAATGCATTGAGGTCAGTTATGCAAGAGGATAAATATAAGATGGAAAGATCTGAGATATTACACAAATTTACTAATCTGGGTGAAAGAAGAGGAATAACGGCAAAAAGATATAAGATACTGATGGGGGGGAAAAAGAAACGGGTTACAATATTAGCTAGGAAAAAATGGGAGAATGAACTGGAATTCTTTACGGAAGAAAAATGGAACGATGCATTAAAGAATTATTCTCGAGTCTCAAACAGGGGTTCACATAAGATTTCACAATTTTTTGTGGTTCATAGGTTGCATAGATCCCCATGGATATTGAAAAGAATGGGCGTTAGATCCTCGGATGATGTGTAAAATGTGGGGGAGAGAGAGCTGACTTAATGCATTGCTTCTGGAGATGTCCCAGATTGTTTAGATATTGGACAGAAATAACAGATACTATATATCGAATTTTGAAGGTTCAAATATCAGAAGATCCGATGACGTGTATTCTGGGGGCAACCGAACATCTGGGTTTAAATAGATATAAAAAGTTAATGTGAATGATTATTGTAATGACCCGTTGGATGGTCTGATACTGTATATTTAATGTGTTTTGTATAACAATAAAGAAATATTTAAAAAAATAAATAAAAATAATAATCCTATAATATAATCATAATCGGTTCTCACGTCTCCTGTCCTTTTACTATAAACAGTGGTAGCAGGGTGTTCTAGTGGTGATAGATAATCAGTTCGCGCCTCTCCTGTGTTCTCCCCTGTCCTTACACTATAAGCAGTGATAAGCAGAGTGTTCTAGTGGTGATAGATAATCAGTTCTCTCCTCTCCTGTGTTCTCCCCTGTCCTTACACCATTAACAGTGATAGTAGAGTGTTCTACTGGTGATAGATAATCAGTTCTCACTCTCCTGTGTTCTCCGCTGTCACTTATACTAGGTACAGTATCTTCCTGCCTGCAGTTATCCCAAAACTTCTAGATAGAACAGGAAGACAGCATTAAAGGGTTTGTTCAGGAATAAGTAACTTTTCACATGTGTCCGCAGCCTCTACTATGGAAAGAGTCATACCTACCTGCTACCCTTAGCTCTGGTTATGTGTGCCAGCTCCTGTGTGTCCATCTTCCAGTAAATGTGGTTTGCTCCCTCGCTGGCACAGGCAATGACTGGCTTTAGTGGTGATGTGTTTCTTGTGGACATGTTACCCCTGAATCCAGTCATTGGCTGCAGCAGAGCAGATGATTATGCCCATTCCGAGGAGGTAAATAAGCCATGGATCGAAAGAACTTTGGCTTACCAGCTTCACAGCCCTGGGGCGGCCAGCAAGGGCAACAGGTGCACAATGTAATGTTATATACACACAATGTAATGTTAGGGATGGAATATAAGGGCTACTCTCCCTGCATTGCAAACTGGTTGGAATAATGAAGCAATCAGATTGGATTTATACAGGAGACCTGCAGATATTTGAGTCAGATAACTCCTGCTGTCCGGTCATTTTTGATCATCATTCTAATTACTGATCTTTTCAGGTCATATAAAACCTTCCACACGACTTCTCCAACCGTCTGATGACTTCTACAATATTTCTTTCACAGCTTGTTGTGAATCCGGGTGAAGATCTGAACAATATTAATCCTACAGAGACAGATGTGAGGAGTGATGAGCAGAGTACAGAGGACATTCCTGCAGATAACCGCCCAGGTGAGTAGTGACCACTAAGGGTACTTTCACACTTGCGGCAGGACGGATCCGACAGGCTGTTCACCATGTCGGATCCGTCCTGCGGCTATTTCGCCGTGCCCGCGGACCGCCGCTCCATCTCCATTGACTATAATGGGGACGGGGGCGGAGCTCCGGCGCAGCACAGCGCTGCACGGAGAAAGGCCGCCGGACTAAAATTACTGCATGTCAGGCTTTTTAGTCCGGCGGCTTTCTCCGTGCACCGCCGTGCTGCGCCGGAGCTCTGCCCCCATCCCCATTGTAGTCAACGGGGACGGAGCGGCGGTCCGCGGGCACGGCGAAATAGCCACAGGACGGATCCGACATGGTGAACAGCCTGTCGGATCCGTCCTGCCACTAGTGTGAAACTAGCCTTAGTAAAGCAGAGAGGTCTCTAAGATTCTGCTTCTACAAATACAAAAAAAATTGATCTGTTGCGCAATGTGGGAATAATGATATTACAATTATTATTATTGATGAGTATATATGAAAGTATAAAGGAATAAACATTAATATCACATACAGAGAGACTTGTACACAATAACAATTACTACTAATAGTAATAAAGTTACTCCCAAGACCATATGGAGTAGGAACACTAGATGTCTGCAGGAGTTCCTACCTTTAGATACACACCCTCATCTTAGGGTGCCGTCCGACTCGGAAGTGTGACCATACACTCCATCTAAGTGCTTTTGTCTGGGACCAACCAATTTCCCCGATAGAAGAAACACTAGCCCAGTGTCCCCTAAAGAATCTAGGGCTAACGCGTTGGAACACACACATCTTTTTATTTGAGCATGTCTTTATAGTTTTCTGATTGCCTCATTCTACCTTGAGTCACGTGTACATCTAGCCGTTCTTGCTGATAAGAGATTGTTGGTGCTACTTTACTTTATTGTAGCACTATATTCATATATATTTCAGGGGTTAAGAATAATAGGAGTCTGTTTGTCTTGGGGCCTGTACTAAGAGAGACATGTATCTTTGTTCCTCCCTTTTTTTTTGTGGGTTTATAGTAAAAGTTAAGTTTTATTATTAATACTACCGCCCCTTTATGTTTTAACATTTGGTAACTAAACCACAAATTACTATCCCCCTGCAGTACAGTGTAGTTACTATACAGAGGTCTTCTCATGTCCCTCCAGGTTTCCTCTTCTGTAGCACTTTGCTTTTCTCCTTCTCTCTTCTGCTTCTTCCTTCCTTCCTTGCTTAGCAGCCAGTCCTAGCATTGTCTAGAATATGGCTTGATATATATATACTGGAACACCTTCCCACTTAAAATATACCTTTTATTTATCTACTAAAATCTGGCCTGCAGCCGGACGACAAGTAACAAGAGAGTCAGGAAAAACATATACTATACATATTATGTCATAATGTATAGAGTCAAGAGGTATAATGGTAATACATAGGAGTACACCCACATAACGTTACTCCATATGTGAATCACAAATAACTCAGGAGTTAATCACATACCAAGAAACCATGTTAAAGATTCAGTGATCGCCCAATGAATGTAAAACTATCATGGAGTGACATTGATACAGCGTAGTTGGTTTAAATATGAGGTGTTTTTGTGGTTACTCATGGTTAGCTGAGACACCAAGGATGAGACGTTTCTAAACCAGGTGGGAATCCAACACTGGTGAAATAAATCAATCAGGTGGTAATTTAGCACTGGTGGAATCTGGGGTGGTCCAGAGGCAATCGTAATGAAGGAATAAACTTTTAACAAATAATATTCATTGGATTCAGACACTCCCTTGAAAAGTCAGTATGGGGAGTACTACCTACACATTACCCTCCGTTACCCTAACTGGACTCAGCCCAGGGACACCCCTTAAAGGTAGAGGTTCCCTGTCCTCGTGCCTAGCATGACTCACCCTGTATTACCCTATCCTCAGAGACCTAAAGCAGATAACATAACTAAGACAATAAAAGAAAACACGAAACAAGCAAATTCCAACGTTACATTTCCCCAGCCAGTATGAATTCTGACTGGTTCGTCAGGGGAAGAGGAGAGAGATGCTCCTACATCAATGTCTCATAATAGAGATCTCCGATATCGTGTCCCTCAGTCGAGACCCTCCAGGAGTGTGAGCCCAAATGCAGGCAATAGATGACCGATGTCCCCAGGTCTGAGACAAAATCAGCGCCTTTTAAAGTATCCACCCCTATTTAGTCCCTCCCCCCTAAAATTCTACTCCTCTCCTATGGAGGATAAAGCCAAGTTCTATATAGGTCTCTGATGTAGCCTTGGTCCCACATATGATTGAAAGTACTATGTTCATAAGTTAAGTCACAAATTACCTTCCAGATGCATGCTGCGTTCCACCATGCGATTCAGGGACCAATCACAACAGGTGGCATACATCAGAGGGTACATACAGCTAATAACTAGTGATATTTCGTTTGTAAGGTGTACCAATATTCACAACATTATATTCCCTACCTAAAAGATATCAGAATGGGAATCAATTGGTTATAGAACATCAGACACCAATTAATATTGTATATACTAGAGAGGAGGAGGGGAGAGGGTCGAAAAAGGGGATTATGATGAAAATTGGGCATATATTATAATCATAACAAAGTTCCACCGGGTAAAACATTATTTTTAGCCATTATGGGGAAACTAATTATATGATAAACCCCATTCTGGCTACATGATATACAGAAAAAGGGGATCATTTTGGATCCGATATTTCAAAACATGACAGGATTCATGATATAACTTAAATCGCCATTGGTGGTTGGTTTATCCGGAGAAGGAGGGGGGGGGCCATCCAGCCGGTAGGCCCCAGACATACGGTCACTGAGACCAAGTTCATAGTCGTGTCCAAGTGGGCAAATCGTAGTCGTGTCCAAGTGGGTAAAATAGCACATATGGGGACATGACATCGGTAAAGGGAGAGGAAGAGAGCAGGAGAGCACCCCTTACAAGAAGGGGGACATGGTGAACGGGAGAACACCCATTTCATAAATAACATCCAAACGATAACTGTTCATTGAGACCATGTGGACTGTATGTTTTTAATCTATATATCCACTGGCATTCCTTCTGTAAGATCTTCTTATCCCAGTCTCCCTTACGTGGCGAGGGAGGGATGATGTCAATAATTTGGAAGCTCAGCAATCTAGCATCACCCCCATGGAACTCCAGTACATGATTAGCCATGGGTTTGTCTCGTCCATGTCTAATATCCCCTAGATGCTCTCCCACTCTCCTCCTCAACTCCCTTTTGGTCTTACCCACATAATTCATTGGGCATGAGCATGTTATGAGGTAAACCACTCCGCAACTCCTACAATTACCAAAATCCCTTATTTCAAAGGTTCTACCTGTCGAGGCACTTTTGAAGGTTTTTGATGTAATGATAAATGGACATGCTATGCATCCACTGCATTTAAATGTTCCCAGCGGTCTCCTATCCAACCAGGTTCCAGAGGTTTTTGGTGTCGTATAGAGACTATGTACCAAGAGATCCCTTATCGATTCCTAATTGTTTCTGTAAATAACATTCCATCCCTTTTCGAGATTTTAATATCTAGGAATGAGATCTTCCTATTATTTTGCGCCGACCTACGCAAATTTGCTCCTGGGCTGGTGGGAGGACCAACTTGTATTCAGCGATGTGGAGGAACCCTGGACCACCCACATTACCTTCTGGGGAAGGTATATTGATGACTTCTTTCTACTGTGGGATGGTCCAGAGGTTGCCTTCAAATCTTTTGTTACATTGCTGAATAACAATCCCATTGGGTTGAGATTTACCTATGAAATCAGTAATAGGGAGATCTCATTCCTAGATATTAAAATCTCGAAAAGGGATGGAATGTTATTTACAGCCGACGGCTACCAATAGCCTCCTACATTAGGCCAGTTTCCATCCAAACCCAGTCAAAAGAGGCATTCCGAAGGGCCAGTATATTCGCATCAGAAGGAACTGCATTGATACCTCCACTTTCATGGCGCAATCAAAGGACCTTAGGGACAGGTTCTTAAACAGAGGTTACCCGGATCAGACATTAAAGAAGGCCTTTAGACATTCCCTTTCCCTTAATAGAGAACATTTTTTGGATCCCCATAAAAAGGGCCTGGTACAGGATAAGATCATAAGGGTTATTGGGACTTTCGACGACTCTCATGAGAGAGTTTTCGAAATCTTGAGAAGACACTGGGATATCCTCCGAATAGATAGGGACCTCGTGGATGTACTCCCATTTAAACCAGGGATTACCTTCAGGAGGGGTAAATCGATAAGGGATCTCTTGGTACATAGTCTCTATATGACACCAAAAACCTCTGGAACCTGGTTGGATAGGAGACCGCTGGGAACATTTAAACGGGTAGAACCTTTGAAATAAGGGATTTTGGTCATTGTAGGAGTTGCGGAGTGGTTTACCTCATAACATGCTCATGCCCAATGAATTATGTGGGTAAGACCAAAAGGGAGTTGAGGAGGAGAGTGGGAGAGCACCTAGGGGATATTAGACATGGACGAGACAAACCCATGGCTAATCATGTACTGGAGTTCCATGGGGGTGATGCTAGATCCCTGGGCTTCCAATTTATTGACATCATCCCTCCCTCACCACGTAAGAGAGACTGGGACAAGAAGATCTTACAGAAGGAATGCCAGTGGATATATAGATTAAAAACATACAGTCCACATGGTCTCAATGAACAGTTATCGTTTGGATGTTATTTATGAAATGGGTGTTCTCCCGTTCACCATGTCCCCCTTCTTGTAAGCGGTGCTCTCCTGCTCTCTTTCTCTCTTCCTCTCCCTTTACCGATGTCATGTCCACATATGTGCTACTTTGCCCACTTGGACACGACTATAAATTACTCTCTTTGACACAACTATGAACTTGGTCTCAGTGACCATATGTCTGGGGCCCACTGGCTGGATTGCCCCCCCCCCCCTCCTTCTCCGGATTAACCAACCACCAATGGCGATTTAAGTTATATCATGAAACCTGTCATGTTTTGAAATATCGGATCAAAAATGATCCCCTTTTTCTGTATATCATGTAGCCAGAATGGGGTTTATCATATAATTAGTTTCCCCATAATGGCTAAAAATAATGTTTTACCCGGTGGAACTTTGTTATGATTATAATATATGCCCAATTTTCACCATAATCCCCTTTTTTGACCCTCTCCCCTCCTCCTCTCTAGTATATACAATATTAATTGGTGTCTGGTGTTCTATAACCAATTGATTCCCATTCTGATATCTTTTAGGTAGGGAATATAATGTTGTGAATATTGGTACACCTTACAAACGAAATATCACTAGTTATTAGCTGTATGTACCCTCTGATGTATGCCACCTGTTGTGATTGGTCCCTGAATCGCATGGTGGAACGCAGCATGCATCTGGAAGGTAATTTGTTACTTAACATATGAACATAGTACTTTCAATCATATGTGGGACCAAGGCTACATCAGAGACCTATATAGAACTTGGCTTTATCCTCCATAGGAGAGGAGTAGAATTTTAGGGGGGAGAAACAATATCGGAGATCTCTATTATGAGACATTGCTGTAGGAGCATCTCTCTCCTCTTCCCCTGACGAACCAGTCAGAATTCATACTGGCTGGGGAAATGTAACGTTGGGATTTGTTTGTTTCGTGTTTTCTTTTATTGTCTTAGTTATGTTATCTGCTTTAGGTCTCTGAGGATAGGGTAATACAGGGTGAGTCATGCTAGGCACGAGGACAGGGAACCTCTACCTTTAAGGGGTGTCCCTGGGCTGAGTCCAGTTAGGGTAACGGAGGGTAATGTGTAGGTAGTACTCCCCATACTGACTTTTCAAGGGAGTGTCTGAATCCAATGAATATTATTTGTTAAAAGTTTATTCCTTCATTACGATTGCCTCTGGACCACCTCGGATTCCACCAGTGCTAAATTACCACCTGATTGATTTATTTCACCAGTGTTGGATTCCCACCTGGTTTAGAAACATCTCAGCTAACCGTGAGTAACCACAAAAACACCTCATATTTAAACCAACTACGCTGTATCAATGTCACTCCATGATGGTTTTACATTCATTGGGCGATCACTGAATCTTTAACATGGTTTCTTGGTATGTGATTGACTCTTGAGTTATTTGTGATTCACATATGGAGTAACTTTATGTGGGTGTACTCCTATGTATTACCATTATACCTCTTGACTCTATACATTATGACATAATATGTATAGTATATGTTTTTTCTGACTCTCTTGTTACTTGTAGTCCGGCTGCAGGCCAGATTTTAGTAGATTAATAATAAAAGGTATATTTTTTCAGTGGGAAGGTGTTCCAGTATATATTGATTTTTTTTTCTTCCCTTATATATATTTACTGCAAAGCGGTTTCTTTTATGTGGTAGAATATGTCTTGGACACATCCTTTTGGTGGTTCCTTATGGTTTTCTAGCAATTTTCTGTTAACTCTTGAAGACTGATAGAAGCAGCTGGAATGTTGGGATTTTCCAGCATTTTCCTGCCCCACTAGCCATGTTCCACCTACTGGACAGTTGTCAGCCATTCTTTAGATAACTGACAACTACAGTACCTTTGATATACTAATGGCCCGTTGTCCGGATAGACAGTACTCGCTCACACTGGCTTTAAGAGGACAAGTATAGGTTCTAATCACCAGAAAGTTGCTGAAAACAGGATACCAATACAATATATGGCTTACGGTATTTTCCTAAGAAATTCTTAAAAAACTGTATTTCTTACACGTGCATAAATAAATTCACCTACTCGCCATGACATGTTATCAATGGGGTTATTAACCCCTTAGTGACCACCCATATGCCTTTTTACGGCAATCACTAAGGGGCCTTAGGATAGGCCGCCCCTTTTTTTTTTACAGCGGCCCAGTCTAAGCGCTGCACGGGTCCCACATCACATGAGAGCCGCGTCCCTGCTTTAACAACCCAGACTGGCAGGAGTTGCGATCCGGGCTGTTTGACACTTTACATGCCGCGGGCAGTGGCACCTGCCGCATGTAAAGTGCTGACAGAGGGAGCGGACCCCCTCTGTCTCCCATCGGCACCCCGTAAATGCGATCGCGGGGTGCCGATGTATGTGAAGGCTGGCTGGGGTCTCGTGTAGGCCCCAGACCATCCTTGAGTAATTTCTAGCAGGCTGCGCCTCTCTGGTGCAGCCTGCTGGTCAATGACAGAATAGCAATGACATTAAAATGCAATGCACTATAGGCATAATTCATTTCATTTTAAAATCAATCAAAAAACTGTCTGTTATAGAATTGCTAATTTATTCTTAGTTGCCACCGAAAAAACATAATACCAAGCAATGGATCTTGGGAAGCGACAATGCAAAAAATGTTTTATTGCAAAAAAGTTTTAAAACTGAAAAAAAACAATGTATTTGGTATCACTGTAATTGTAGTGATCCAGAGAATAAAGATATTATGTTATTTATACCGAAAAATGAACGCCATAAAATTTATAATTAAAAATGCAGTGGCAGTATTGCTGTTTTTCCCATCTCCCTCCCAGAAAAAGTAATAAAAGCTTATCAGAAATTTTATGAAAAAAGGAAGAAAAACACTTAGGCCTCATGCACACGACCGTTGTGTGCACCCGTGGCCGTTGTGCCGTTTTCCGTTTTTTTTTCACGGACCCATTGACTTTCAATGGGTCCATGGAAAAATCAGAAAATGCACCGTTTGACAGCCGCATCCGTGATCCGTGTTTCCTGGCCGTGAAAAAAATAGGACCTGTCCTATTTTTTTCACGGCCAACAGTTCACGGACCCATTCAAGTCAATGGATCCGTGAAAAATCACGGATGCACACAAGATTGTCGTCCGTGATCCGTGTCCGTGATCCGTGTCCGTTTTTTCCTATCATTTCAATGGCAAACTTTACTTAGATTTTTTTTTCATTTTTCATGTCCGTGGATCCTCCAAAAAACAAGGAAGACCCACGGGCGAAAAAACGGTCACGGATCACGGACCTACGGACCCCGTTTTTGTGGACCTTAAAAAAAAACGGTCGTGTGCATGAGGCCTAAGTCAGTAAGGCCCAAAAGAGGCTGGTTACTAATTGGTTAAAAGATTTGACTCATTTGAGACAATTGGGGCATTTCACTACGATATGTCCCCATTGTCTAATAGGTGCGGGTCCAACCGATGAGACCCCCACCTATATAGAGAACAGAGCGGGCCAAAGTGCTGGCTGGAGGACTCTGGTCCGGCTACCACCAAGCGCTCTCCCCATAGAAGTGAATGGGAGCGCAGCACTCATGACCAGCAGCTGTTTCTATTCACTTCTATGGGCCTGAAGGAAATTGCCAAGCCAGTGCTGCGCGTGCACAGTGCACCCTCCACCACTTTCGGGGCTCCGTTTAGGAGATAGGTGCAGGTCCCAGTGGTGGGTTCCACACCTACCAGACAATAGTGGCATATCCTAGCGAACTGACCCCATTGTCTCAGATGAGACAACCCCTTTAATATAAATGCCTGACAATAGGAAGATGTTATGGTGTGGGCCATGCAGTTTGTTTACTTGACAGCGACAGGACTGAGATTTGGAGAGACCTCGGTGTGCACAGTGTCCTAGCTGCAGTGATGATGTTTGGGTCACAGGGTTATTCTTTGGCGCTATATGTAGTTTGTGTAATCGGGAAAGGCTGCAGGATAAGGCTACATTCACACAACAGTGAAAAATTGCACACAGCCGTTTTTAGAATACATTGAAGTCAATGGCGCTATTCACATGGCCATTTTTTTATAAGGCGAGTGAATAGTGTTTATGAAAAATAGGACATGATCTATTTGTTGCAATTTTCGCTGCCATTTGGACCCCATGTAAATCAATGGGACTATTTTTAATGGCCATTTAGACAGGAGTGCATCCATGTAATGGCCGTTTAAAATGGGTACACTAGTGGAAAATGGCCTTTTAGGGTTTAACTCCTTTAAAACACTTTGACTTATCCAGGCCATTCTGAGATTGTTTTTTCGTCACATATTGTACTTCATGACACTGGTAAAATTAATTAAAAATTAATTTGTATTTATCAAAAAAAATACAAAATTTACCAAAATTTGGGGAAAAATTGCTAATTTCCAAGTTTCAATTTCTCTACTTCTATAATACATAGTAATACCTCCAAAAATAGTTAATACTTTACATTCCCCATATGTCTACTTCATGTTTGGATCACTTTGGGAATGACATTTTAGTTTTTGGGGACGTTACAAGGCTTAGAAGTTTAGAAGCAAATCTTGAATTTTTCAGAAATTTTCAAAAACCCAATTTTTAGGGACCAGTTGAGGTTCTTTTGCTGGACTGGTTTATTTACATCATGTCCCATTTGAAGCCCCCCGATGCACCCCTAGAGTAGAAACTCCATAAAAGTGACTCCATCTAAGAAACTACCCCCCTTAAGGTATTTAAAACTGATTTTACAAACTTTGTTAACTCTTTAGACTACTTTCACACTGGCGTTTCTGGGTCCGCTTGTGAGATCCTTTTCAGGGCTCTCATAAGCGGCCCAAAACGGATTAGTTTAGCCCCAATGCATTCTGAATGGATAAGGATCTGTTCAGAATGCATCAGTTTGCCTCGGTTCAGCCTCCATTCCGCTCTGGAGGCGGACACCAAGCAGCGTTTTGATGTCCGCCTGACTATGCGGAGCCAAACTGATCCGTCCTGACTTACAATGTAAGTCAACGGGGACAGATCTGTTTTCACTGACACAATATGGTGCAATTGATAACGGATCCGCCTCCCATTGACTTTCAGTGTAAGTCAAAACAGATTAGTTTGCATTATTTTTTGTTCATGGTAATGCAAACGGGTCCGTTCTGAACGGATACAATCGTTTGCATTATAGGTGCGGATCCGTCTGTGCAGATACTAGACGGATCCGCACCTAACGCAGGTGTGAAAGTAACCTTAGACGTTGTACAAGAGTTATTGGCAAATGAAGATGAAATTTGAGAATTTAAATTTTTGGGCAAATTTTCAATTTGAATCCATTTTTTCCAGTAACAAAACATTTTAGTATCTCCATAGGCTGTCTTTTTTTTTTTGTTTGTTTTTAGCCGATTATCTTAGGTAGGGGCTAATTTTTTGTGGAATGAGAAGACTGTTTTATTGGCACTATTTTGGGGGGGCATATGACTTTTTGATCGCTTGCTATAATATTTTTGTGATGTAAGGTGACAAAAAAAAAACCTTTTTTTTTTTGCACCATTTTTATTTTCATTTTTTTTTTACCATGTTCATCTGAGGGGTTAGTTCATGAGGTATTTTTTAAGAGCAGATTTTTACAGACGTGGCGATACCTAATATGTCTACTTTTTTAAATTTATTTTAGTTTTACTAAATAATAATTTTTTTTAAATCTTTTTTTTAGTTTTAGTGTCTCAAGTCTGAGAACCAGTTTTTTTTTCCGATTGTCAGTGGCTAAATTGGGATATAAATTTTGTACTCAATGATAGTGTGGTACTCCCTGAAGCAACTGTCAACGCAGAGGCCCGGATGATCGGGGCACGTGTCACACTGAGTGGTGGTGTCCTTCCGTATCCCCCTCCTGCGACACACTCTGCACTTTTTTGGGGTTCGTCCCTTCCAGTATGGGGACCACACCTGGAAAGTGTTGGCCAGGAACGATCCGGGTGCCTCCAGTTCCCGAGGTACTCCTGCCTGCTATTTCCCGGTCAGAAAATATGGGCATTGAGGACTGCCTCATAGAACTGAAGGAATGTCCCTGTGTTGCCAGCGCTTCGGGATAGTACAAAAAAGTTGTACAAAGCAACCTGTACCAAGTAGAACGCAACTTTTTTGTACCATGCCCGGGTTTTGCACATGGCGTAATATGGCTTGAGGACTTGATCAGAGAGATCGACTCCTCCCATATACCGATTGTAGTCGATGATATAATCGGGCTCAAGGACCGTTGCCGTGGTACCTCGCACAGGGACAGGGGTGATGCTGTTACCGTGAATTGTGACCAGTATAAGGACATCCCTCTTGTCCTTATATCTGACCAGCAACAGGTTTCCACTGGTAAGTGCACGGGTCGCACCCCTGGGGATAGGTACCTGGAGGGGGTGGGTAGGGAGGCCGCGTTGATTTTTCCGCATGGTCCCACAAGCGGACGTGGATCTGGCAGCGAGGCATTGGAACAAGGGGATACTAGTATAAAAGTTATCCACGTACAGGTGGTAACCCTTATCTAACAGTGGGTGCATAAGGTCCGACACAAGTTTCCCGCTAACACTTAGAGTGGGGGGACATTCTGGGGGTTGAATACGGGAATCTTGCCCCTCATACACACGAAACTTGTAAGTGTACCCTGAGGTACTCTCACAAAGTTTGTACAGCTTCACGCCATACCTCGCCCGCTTTGAGGGAACATACTGGCAATGAGAAACTCATCATGAAAGCAATGAGAGACTCATCAACCGCGACCTCCCTTCCAGGTACATAGGCCTGTACAAATTTGGCTCCAAAGTGATCGATGACCGGCCTGATTTTGTACAGTCGATCATAGCCACGATCACCTTGGGGGGGACATGCTGCATTATCTGAATAATGCAGGCATTTCCGGATGATCTCAAACCGGGAGCGTGTCATGGCCGTACTGTAAAGTGGGGCCTGGTAGAGGACGTCCCCACTCCAGTAATGCCTGACACTAGGTTTCTTGACTAGGCCCATGTGCAGCACGAGGCCCCAAAATGTCCTCATCTCGGCTGCAGTGACCGGAGTTTAGCCACCGGGCCTAGCCAAAAAGGAGCCCGGGAGTGTTGAGCAACAAACTGTTGGGCGTACAGGTTTGTTTGCTCCACCATTAGCTTTACAAAGTGGTCACTGAAAAAAAGACTAAAGTAGTCATATTCAGTGAAGCCGACTGTGGAAATCTGGAATAAAAACGTTCTGGGGTATACCATGCAAGTTCACCGGCAGGGGGCTCTGGTGGACTTAACTAGTGGGCCAGAAAACTAGTACGAGCCCCAGAGCTGCTCATACTAGGGTGGGCCACAGGGTCCCTATCATGGCGGTCCCCTTTCTCCGCCTGGCGGCATCTCTGCTGTCTTGGGGGCTCATCATCATCACTAGAGTGTTGACCACAGTCAGCGTACGCGCACACACAAAAAACAAAAGTTGGGGGGGCAAGCTGTGCTGTGGACCCCAGAGACCCAATTTAGGGTGATGCAATTAAAAAAAATATATATTTTTTTTCCACTAACTTTCCCTGAATATCCCTACCTAACCTGTCCCCAACCTTTCCCTAAATACCTGGGTGCACAGATTGGGGGTGCTGGGGCACAGATGAGGTTCTGGATGATGCTCTGGATCCTGATCTCTGCACAGATGGGGGGTGCTGGCTCTGAGATCCGACGCAGCGCTCCTCTCTACTCGGCTCCCGGACTGAAAAGGAGGATCAGAGGAGCGCTGCACTAATTTGAACCTCCCGCCCGGCCAGTCGACCAATGAGAGGCGATCCTGAGAGGTGATATCACATCACCTCTCAGGATCGCAGGATGGTGATTGGTGGTGTAATATCACAGCACCGATCACCATCCTGTTCCGGGTTATCAGGTCCCCAGAGACCCGAATAACCCGGAAACGCAGCAAACCACAGGTCTGAATTGACTACACGGGGGGTCACAGGACCCCCCAGCTCATTGTCCACGGGTTCCTGCTCAATGATTTGAGCAGGCACCAGGTTCCGATCACCGCCCCCCGCTGATCGGAAATACATAGGATGTATGCTCTATGTCTGTAAGAGGTTAAAATAAAAATAAATTGCCTTATCCGCTTGCACACAAAAGCCAGTCTCTCTTGGTGATGAAGGACCTGTGATACCAACGTGATGACATCACCATGTTCTCCTAGCATTATTGCGTAGGAGCGCATGGTGACATCATCCCACTGAGAGTGTAGGTCCTTTAGCACCAAACAATTGGCTGTTAAAAGTTAATGCAAACCGTCTAGACGACCAAGAAAGGGATGCAAAAAATGGTTGAAAAATGGCCATGAAAAACTGTGTCCGTTTTTTTAAGGCCTTTTTTCACGTGTGAATGTAGCCTTAAGAGGTCATACGAAAAAGTCTCACCACTGAACCCCAGAAATTTGCCTGCTGCTGGTAGGAGCATGATGTGCTCGGTATTACTTTAGCTTTATTCACAGTACAGGTGCTTCACTGATGTAAAGGGACAGCACAACTGCAGGGGGCGCACAAAGGGGGCATAACTACTGTGTGGGGGAACTTAGGGAGCATCAGTACTGTGAAGAGGGCACTAAATGGGAATTACACTGTGAAAGGGACACTGAGGAGAGATAACTATTGTGTGGGGCACAAAAAATTGATTCGTCGCCTCTTGTCCAGCGCTAGGAAATGTTTTATTTATATTCTCTTTTTAATGACTGATTAGGTGGGGGTTGCAGGGAAGTTGCTTAAAGTGGGAGCCAGTGCTTTCTAGTTATGCCCCTCGTTATGTGGTCTGTTTGACCACGACTGTTTTAGTCAGTTGATATTCTAATTGTAAGCCATGTCTTGTACTTTCTGTGGATTTTTTATATGGAAAAGTTATAAAACTTCAATACAATTTTAATGTTATTCATCAATAATAAAATGTTTTTGTTTTTGGCAGATGACTGTACCAGGAACTTAGCGAAACATCTGGTATCTTCAGATTTCGAAGTAGATGATTGTGGTATCACACGAGATACATTTGAAGAGCATGCCAATATGCAAGATATACACTCATCCAATCACAACAACAATGCATCATTTGATTCTTTTAAACAGGTGCGATCTTCTGATTCATCACAGACTGTAACACAGAATAAAAGTCACAGAAGACGTGCTAAACATAAAATAGCTCACGTAAAAGAGAAACCATTTTCATGTTCAGAATGTGGTAAATGTTTTGAGTACAAATCAATTCTTGTTATACATCAGAGAATTCATACAGGGGAGAAGCCATTTTCATGTTCAGAATGTGGGAAATGTTTTAAACAGAAATCAGATCTTGCTATACATCAGAGAATTCACACAGGAGAGAAGCCATTTTCATGTTCAGAATGTGGTAAATGTTTTCCCCAAAAATCTAATCTTATTGTACATCAGAGAACTCACACAGGGGAGAAGCCATTTTCATGTTCAGAATGTGGGAAATATTTTGAGTATAAATCAACTCTTGTTGCACATCAAAGAAATCACACAGGGGACAAGCCATTTTCATGTTCAGAATGTGGGAAATATTTTGAGTATAAATCAACTCTTGTTGTACATCAGAGAATTCACACAGGGGAGAAGCCATTTCCATGTTCAGAATGTGGGAAATGTTTTAACCGTAAATCAGATCTTGTTACACATCTGAGAATGCACACAGGAGAGAAGCCATTTTCATGTTCAGAATGTGGGAAATGTTTTAACATGAAATCAGAATTGGTTATACATCAGAGAAATCACACAGGGGAGAAACTGTTTTCATGTTCAGAATGTGGAAAATATTTTAACCAGAAATCATATCTTGTTACACATAAGAGAATTCACACAGGGGAGAAGCCATTTTTATGTTCAGAATGTGGTAAATGTTTTAACAGTAAATCACAACTTGTTATACATCAGAGAAATCACACAGGAGAGAAGCCATTTTCATGTTCAGAATGTGGGAAATGTTTTAACAGTAAATCATATCTTGTTATACATCAGAGAAATCACATAGGAGAGAAGCCATTTTCATGTTTAGAATGTGGGAAATGTTTTGAGTATAAATCAGCTCTTGTTGTACATCAAAGAAATCACACAGGGGAGAAGCCATTTTCATGTTCAGAATGTGAAAAATGTTTTAACCGTAAATCATCTCTTGTTGTACATCAGAGAATTCACACAGGAGAGAAGCCATTTTCATGTTCAGAATGTGATATGTGTTTTAACCTAAAATTATCTCTTGTTAAACATCAAAAAACCCACATATAAGAGAAGCCATCTTCATGCTTAGCCCGTTAGTGACCTCCCTTATGTGTTTTTTTTTGGTGGTCACTGGCTTTATTCTTTCAGATACTCCTTTTTACATGGAGCTAAAACAGCGCCTTGCATTCAGTTACTTAAGGTAGCCAAGGGCTTGGAGCGATGATTGGGATCGCTGTGAGAGCTCCCTAAACAAACATAGTCTCCTGTATTGAATGAATATTGGTAATCAAAGGACAGAAGATCCAGTTAAAAGTGAAACTAAGTCTACTTTCACACTGGTGTTTTGGCTTTCAGTTTGCGAGATCCGTTCAGGGCTCTCACAAGCGGTCCAAAACGGATCAGTTTGCATTCTAATGCATTCTGAATAGAAAAGGATCTGCTCAGAATGCATCAGTTTGCATCAGTTCAGTGTCCATTCCACTTTGGAGACGGACACCAAAACGCTGGTTGTAGCGTTTTGGTGTCCGTCTGATGAAACTGAGCCAAACGATCTGGGCTCTGTTTTGTATCACTGAGCCAGTTACTTGCCCACATGCAGACATTTTCTCCCGGTCCAAGCATTCTCATTTTGTATACCAACCTTTTATGTTGTACAGTGTCAAATGCTTTGGAGAAGTCCAGATATATGACATCCATTGATTCTCCGCTGTCAAGTCTAGAACTTACCTCCTAATAGAAACTGAGTAAATTAGTTTTACATGACCGATCCCTCATGAAGCCATGCTGATATGGCGTTATTTTCTTATTTTCTTTATTTTACTCCAAGATAGCATCTCTTTGAAAACCTTCAAACAGTTTACCCACGACAGATGTTAAACTTACCGACCTATAGTTTCTGGGCTCTGTTTTTGGACCCTTTTTGAATTTTGGCACCACATTTGCTTTGTGCCAATCCTGTGGAACATCCCCTGTCAGAATAGAGTCCTTAAATATCAGAAATAAGGATCTGGCTATGACATTACTTCTCTTATGATACGGTGGTATATGCCATCTGGTCCCAGCAATTTTGTCTATTTTAATCTTTTTAAGACGCTGGTGTACTTCTTCGTGGGTCAGACAGGGCACTTTTAATGAGGAATTTACTTTTACATTCTGCATTTCATCTGACAATTTTATTAGCTTTGCTTTTTCCTCATTGCTCTCTGCAACTCCCCCCTCATTACTCCGTAAAGGGCCGACAACTTAATATTTATACTTTTTACCATTTATATAATTGAAAAAAAATTTAGGGTTAGTTTTACTCTCTTTGGCAATTAATCTCTCTGTCTCTAGTTTGGCTGCTTTTATTTGTATTTACATATTACATTTTTTCTTTGTAGTTTTTTAATGCTTCCACGTTACCCTCCTGTTTTTAGTGATTTAAATGCTTTCTTTTTGTCATTTATTGCTTTCTTTACATTTTTATTTATCCACATTTTTCTAGTTCCTCAACCTTTTATTCCCATAAGGTATGTACCTTTCACAATTTGATTTTAGGATGCTTTTAAAAATATCCCATTTTGTGGCTGTATTTTTATTGTTGAGGACTTTGTCCTAGTTAGCTAGGCCTATGGCCTCTTTAGCTTTTTTGAAGTTTGCTATTTTTGTTCCTCCCTGATTAAACGCTCATTTGAATGACAATTGGAAGGTTATTACTATTTCCCAGGTGTCCTCCTACCTGCACATAAGTTGTTCTGTCAGGTCTATTGGTTAATACTAAGTCCAGTATGGCTGTCCCTCTAGTCGGGTCCTGAACCAGTTGGGAAAGGTAATTTTCTTTGGTCATTTCAAAGAACCTTGACGTTTTCAAAACTGGACCGCGCTGCTGTATTAGCCAATCCGGGAATATTCACTCCAGCACAGAGCAGTCAGTAAATGGAACACAGAGAACCAGACTTCCTTTTACAGGCACACTCCTCTCTTCCAACACACTCCTCTCTTCCAACACACTCCTGTCAGATATCGGGAAAGCGCATCGATAGTGAAGTACTGCTTAGTCCGGTAAGATAAAAGGGTTTAGTATACCCACAAGAGCAGATCTTGGTTAAAAACATATCACATATCCATAAAACACCTACTCCTGCCCAACCCGGATTTCGCTTCACCAGGGGCAATTACAAAGAGCCTGTTTCATTTATGAGATGTACGGTTTCAGTTTCCCGGTCTATATCTGGGTAGTTGAAGTCCCCCATAATAATGACCTCTTTATGATTTGCCGCCTCATCTATCTAGTTTAGTAGTAGTTTTCTGTGGACTCTGGTATATTAGATGGTTTATAATAAACTCCTATTAGTATTTTATTATTGTTTTTTTTCCTCCATGTATCTCTACCCTCAGTGACTCCACATGTTCATGTCCCTCACTTATATCTTCCCGGACTGTCGTCTTTAGACAGGACTTTACATAAAGGCAGACACCCCCCCCCCCCCCCTCCGGTTTTGGCAATACTTTCTAAACAGACTGTAACCCTGTACATTAACTGCCCAGTCATAGCTATCCTCCAGCCATCTCTTAGTAATCCCCATTATGTCATAGTCCTCCTGACACATCACTAATTCCAGTTCCCAAGTTTTATTAGTCAGGCTTCTGGCATTAGGATACATACGATTAAGAGGTTTATGTATATTTGTTACCCTACACCTTTCCTTCTGAACTGTTCTACTCCCTCCTTCCATTCCTCCCCCAGTTCTAATACCTTGCCCCGGGTCTCTATCTGCACTATCTTCCCTTATAACATAATTCCCCCACCCCAGTCTCTAGTTTAAAGACTCCTTCAACCTTCTAGCCATCTTCTCCCCCAAAACAGCTGCCCCTTCCTCATTGAGGTGCACCCCATCCCTACGATAGAGCCTGTAGCCGACATAGAAGTCAGCCCAGTTCTCCAGGAACCCAAACCCCTCCTTCCTACACCAGTTTGTGAGCCACTTGTTAACCTCCCTAATCTCCTGCTGCCTTTCTTGTGTGGCTCGTGGTACAGGTAGTATTTTGGAAAACATTACGTTTTAGGTCCTTGCCCTAAGCTTGTGACCTAAATCCCTAAAATAATTTTTAAGGATGCTCCACCTACCTCTGAGCATGGGACAGCACAGGGTTAGTAATAGAGAGAGGGGCTACCACTGATAAGAGTAAGTCTGTTTGTGTGACACATCGTGAATCTAAGGGAGTAGTGTATCTTTCAACCATACCTGGTGAAGCACAAAACCAGGGCCTGATATAAAAGGATAACAATCTGCCTATTCCAGCCCCGGTCTGTTCTACCCCTATAAGTATTTTTAACATAAAAAAAAACGTCAGCTTTGGTTTTGCTGGGCACATCAGTAATGTGCAAGTTCTCTTAAAAAGTGACCCAGGCTAGGATTGCCTCATTATATAGAAGCCATTACTCGCCCTCCTAGAGAAATATCTTCTTAATCTGCACACCCTGACCAAAATGTACCTGTAGATAAATCCAACAAGTCGGGTCCTCGCCACCACTGTATTTGTAGAATTTATGTGGTTCGCTCATCTCACATGAATTTACCAGTGGGTGAATCCTTGATTATTTTTTTATTATATGTCCCATCAGCTCTGGATTCTTTGGTTTTATAATTAATGATGACATGATATAAAATATATTCATTGGATATGTTACATTTGTGACCATTTTGAGTTAAAAAATTTGAGTTAAGAGTTTGTGTGTTAACCTTCGCTACATCTGTACTTCTAGAAGTAATGACGATAGCTTGGATGGGGAGGGGTAGTAGTGATACTTTACTGTTCTCATGGATGGTTTCGGACGCTGCCCCTTAATATATTCTGTAGGTGATTGCTTGTTCTGTGTACATAGTGGTTTCTACCTTGCCAGGCAGGGCCGTTATGCCGCACAAGCTTCATTTACCACGTGTGGATGCCCCAGTTATAAAGACAATAGCAAAATAAAATAAAATGCTTAAATGTCCCACCTGCCAAAATGTATTTTAAAAGTATCATAATATATATTAAAATACAAGTGAGGATAAAATAGAAAAACAGTCCACACCTGCCGAAACCGTCAGCATAGTCGGCATTTTCACTTGAAACAAAAAAAAACGATGAAAATGACCAAAACAGGGATACAATTTTAACCATTTATTTTGGTGTCAATTTGCATATTTAAAGAATAAGCAGCTGGAGTTTGAAATAAAACAACTCCCCCCCCCCCCCCCCCAATAAAATGAAAAAAGTTAAAAAAAAATCTCTAAAAACATATTAATAAAGAAACCCTATGTGACATGTAAAAACAATAGCAAAAATTTGGTGGGTTGCACAAGAAGTAAAAGTTATGCTTTGACCATTAAACTGCCCCATGCTCTAAATGACAATAATGTGTATGTCATTAACCACTTCAGCCCCGCTAGCTAAAACCCCCTTCATGACCAGGCCACTTTTTACACTTCTGCACTACACTACTTTCACCGTTTATCGCTCGGTCATGCAACTTACCACCCAAATGAATTTTACCTCCTTTTCTTCTCACTAATAGAGCTTTCATTTGGTGGTATTTCATTGCTGCTGACATTTTTACTTTTTTTGTTATTAATCAAAATGTAACCATTTTTTTGCAAAAAAATGACATTTTTCACTTTCAGCTGTAAAATTTTGCAAAAAAAACGACATCCATATATAAATTTTTCGCTAAATTTATAGTTCTACATGTCTTTGATCAAAAAAAATGTTTGGGAAAAAAAAATGGTTTGGGTAAAAGTTATAGCGTTTACAAACTATGGTACAAAAATGTGAATTTCCGCTTTTTGAAGCAGCTCTGACTTTCTGAGCACCTGTCATGTTTCCTGAGGTTCTACAATGCCCAGACAGTAGAAAACCCCCACAAATGACCCCATTTCGGAAAGTAGGCACCCTAAGGTATTCGCTGATGGGCATAGTGAGTTCATAGAACTTTTTATTTTTTGTCACAAGTTAGCGGAAAATGATGATTTTTATTTTATTTTATTTTTTTCTTACAAAGTCTCATATTCCACTAACTTGCGACAAAAAATAAAAAATTCTAGGAACTCGCCGTGCCCCTCACGGAATACCTTGGGGTGTCTTCTTTCCAAAATGGGGTCACTTGTGGGGTAGTTATACTGCCCTGGCAATTTAGGGGCCCAAATGTGTGAGAAGAACTTTGCAATCAAAATGTGTAAAAAATGGCCTGCGAAATCCGAAAGGTGCACTTTGGAATATGTGCCCCTTTGCCCACCTTGGCTGCAAAAAAGTGTCACACATCTGGTATCGCTGTACTCAGGAGAAGTTGGGGAATGTGTTTTGGGGTGTCATATACCCATGCTGGGTGAGAGAAATATCTTGGCAAAAGACAACTTTTAAAAAAAATTTATACGAAGTTGGCATTTGACCAAGATATTTTTCTCACCCAGCATGGGTATATGTAAAATGACACCCCAAAACACATTCCCCAACTTCTCCTAAGTACGGCGATACCAGATGTGTCACACTTTTTTGCAGCCAAGGTGGGCAAAGGGGCACATATTCCAAAGTGCACCTTTCGGATTTCGCAGGCCATTTTTGATTGCAAAGTACTTCTCACACATTTGGGCCCCTAAATTGCCAGGGCAGCATAACTACGCCACAAGTGACCCCATTTTGGAAAGAAGACACCCCAAGGTATTCCGTGAGGGGAATGGCGAGTTCCTAGAATTTTTAATTTTTTGTCGCAAGTTAGTGGAATATGAGACTTTGTAAGGAAAAAAGGGAAAAAAAAGAAAAATCATCATTTTCCGCTAACTTGTGACAAAAAATAAAAAATTCTAGGAACTCGCCGTGCCCCTCACGGAATACCTTGGGGTGTGTTCTTTCCAAAATGGGGTCACTTGTAGTGTAGTTATACTGCCCTGGAAATTTAGGGGCCCAAATGTGTGAGAAGTACCTTGCAATCAAAATGTGTAAAAAATGGCCTGCGAAATCCGAAAGGTGCACTTTGGAATATGTGCCCCTTTGCCCACCTTGGCTGCAAAAAAGTGTCACACATCTGGTATCGCCGTACTCAGGAGAAGTTGGGGAATGTGTTTTGGGGTGTCATTTTACATATACTCATGCTGGGTGAGAGAAATATCTTGGTAAAAGATAACTTTTCCCATTTTTTTTATACAAAGTTGGCATTTGACCAAGATATTTTTCTCACCCAGCATGGGTATATGTAAAATGACACCCCAAAACACATTGCCCAACTTCTCCTGAGTACGGCGATACCAGATGTGTGACACTTTTTTGCAGCCTAGATGCGCAAAGATGCCCAAATTCCTTTTAGGAGGGCATTTTTAGACATTTGGATCCCAGACTTCTTCTCACACTTTCGGGCCCCTAAAAATCCAGGGCAGTATAAATACCCCACATGTGACCCCACTTTGGAAAGAAGACACCCCAAGGTATTCAATGAGGGGCCTGGCGAGTTCATAGAATTATTATTTTTTTGCATAAGTTAGCGGAAATTTCCGCTAACTTAGGACAAAAATTTCAATCTTTCATGGACTCAATATGCCCCTCATGGAATACCTTGGGGTGTCTTCTTTCCGAAATGGGGTCACATGTGGGGTATTTATACGGCTTTTTAGGGGCCTTAAAGCGTGAGAAGAAGTCTGGAATATAAATGTCTAAAAATTTTTACGCATTTGGATTCCATGAGGGGTATGGTGAGTTCATGTGAGATTTTATTTTTTGACACAAGTTAGTGGAATATGAGACTTTGTAAGAAAAAACAAACAAAAAAATAAAATAAAATATTTCTAACTTGGGCCAAAGAAATATCTGAATGAAGCCTTACAGGGAAGGGGGGGGGGGGGTGATCAATGACAGGGGGGTGATCACCCATATAGACTCCCTGATCACCTCCATCATTGATCACCCCCCTGTAAGGCTCCATTCAGACGTCCGCATGTGTTTTGCGGATCCGATCCATGGATCCGTAAAAATCATACGGACGTCTGAATGGAGCCTTACCAGGGGGGTGATCAATGACAGCGGGGTGATCACCCATATAGACTCCCTGATCACCCCCCTGTCATTGATCACCCCCCTGGTAAGGCTCCATTCAGACGTCCGTATGATTTTTACGGATACATGGATACATGGATCGGATCCGCAAAACACATGCGGACGTCTGAATGGAGCCTTACAGGGGGGTGATCAATGACAGGGGGTGATCAGGGAGTGTATATGGGTGATCAGCCCCCTGTCATTGATCACCCTTCTGTAAGGCTCCATTCAGACGTCCGTATGATTTTTACGGATACATGGATCGGATCCGCAAAACACATGCGGACGTCTGAATGGAACCTTACAGGGGGGTGATCAATGACAGGGGGTGATCAGGGAGTGTATATGGGTGATCACCCCCCTGTCATTGATCACCCCCCTGTAAGGCTCCATTCAGACGTCCGTATGATTTTTACGGATCCATGGATACATGGATCGGATCCGCAAAACACATGTGGACGTCTGAATGGAGCCTTACAGGGGGGTGATCAATGACAGGGGGGTGATCAGGGAATCTATATGGGTGATCACCCGCCTATCATTGATCACCCCCCTGTAAGGCTCCATTCAGACGTCCGCATGTGTTTTGCGGATCCGATCCATGGATCCGTAAAAATCATACGGACGTCTGAATGGAGCCTTACAGGGGGGTGATTAATGACAGGGGGGTGATCAATGACAGGGGGTGATCAGGGAATCTATATGGGTGATCACCCGCCTGTCATTGATCACCCCCCTGTAAGGCTCCATTCAGACGTCCGCATGTGTTTTGCGGATCCGATCCATGTATCCATGGATCCGTAAAAATCATACGGACGTCTGAATGGAGCCTTACAGGGGGGTGATCAATGACAGGGGGGTGATCAATGACAGGGGGTGATCAGGGAATCTATATGGGTGATCATGGGTGATCAGGGGTTTATAAGGGGTTAAGAAGTGACGGGGGGGGGGGGTGTAGTGTAGTGTGGTGTTTGGTGCGACTTTACTGACCTACCTGTGTCCTCTGGTGGTCGATCCTAACAAAAGGGACCACCAGAGGAGCAGGTAGCAGGTATATTAGACGCTGTTATCAAAAAAGCGTCTAATATACCTGTTAGGGGTTTAAAAAAATCACATCCCCAGCCTGCCAGCGAGCGATCGCCGCTGGCAGGCTGGAGATCCACACGCTTACCTTCTGTTCCTGTGAGCGCGCGTGCCTGCGTGCGCGCGTTCACAGGAAATCTCGGGTATCGCGAGATGACGCGCCGATGCGTCCAGGAGGAGTAAATCAACCACCTCCCGGACGCATTGGCGCGTTAGGCGGTCGGGAGGTGGTTAAAGGGGTTTTCCAGTAATGTGATCTCGATGGCCTGTTGTCAGGATAGGCCATAAGTATCAGATAAGTTGGGGGTCTGACACCTGACACCCCCACCAATCAGCTGGTCTAGAGTAGCTCTGGCACCAGAACTCCACAGATCCATCCTGTGCCTTAGGCCCCATGCACACGGCCGTTGTTCACGGCCGTGTGCGGGCCGTGGAACCGCGGCCTGGATCCCTCCTGAGAGCAGGAGCGCAGGGCGTCACTGGTTGCTATGACGTCGTGCGCTTCCTGCTGCCGCCGCAATACAGTAATACACTGGTATGATCTATACCAGTGTATTACTGTACTGTGCCGTGTACATGGGGCCTTAGACAGAGGTGGTGACCAATCTCTTCAGTTGAAGCAGCTCCGACATAACCGGATGCATCCACTACACCATGTTGGAAAAGTTTTTGAAAATCATATCATTTTAAGGGTTAACAGTGATTTTTGTAAAGACTGTTGACTTGGGTAATAAAGCACAACTGCAGAGAACATCTGGGTCAACAGTTTATAGAACATCCTGCCTCATCCTGTCATATGTTCTATAGAAACCTCCTGTTATATGTTCTATGCAAAGTATGGACTAACCTGCCTAGTTATAGAGATTATTATTATATAGCTTATTTATTTATTGCTTACATAAGGAACCGTATATAAAGCCTGGACTCCTAGTATAATCAGACAGCTGCTTAGCAGAGCTTGTCACCATTGTATTGTGTGTTATCTGGTTGTCTCACTGTCTGCAGGAAATAAGAATTGCCTACCTTCTGATTCAGATGACTTTGTTCAATTGATAGATATTTAACATAAAACTAAGCAGATGGGAATATATTTCTGATAAAGATTTTGAATATACAGGGAGTGCAGAATTATTAGGCAAGGTGTATTTTTGAGGATTAATTTTATTATTGAACAACCATGTTCTCAATGAACCCAAAAAACTCATTAATATCAAAGCTGAATATTTTTGGAAGTAGTTTTTAGTTTGTTTTTAGTTTTAGCTATTTTAGGGGGATATCTGTGTGTGCAGGTGACTATTACTGTGCATAATTATTAGGCAACTTAACAAAAAACAAATATATACCCATTTCAATTATTTATTTTTACCAGTGGAACCAATATAACAGCTCAACAATCACAAATATACATTTCTGACATTCAAAAACAAAACAAAAACAAATCAGTGACCAATATAGCCACCTTTCTTTGCAAGGACACTCAAAAGCCTGCCATCCATGGATTCTGTCAGTGTTTTGATCTGTTCACCATCAAAATTGCGTGCAGCAGCAACCACAGCCTCCCAGACACTGTTCAGAGAGGTGGACTGTTTTCCCTCCTTGTAAATCTCACATTTGATGATGGACCACAGGTTCTCAATGGGGTTCATATCAGGTGAACAAGGAGGCCATGTCATTAGATTTTCTTCTTTTATACCCTTTTTTGCCAGCCACGTTGTGGAGTACTTGGACGCGTGTGATGGAGCATTGTCCTGCATGAAAATCATGTTTTCTTGAAGGATGCAGACTTCTTCCTGTACCACTGCTTGAAGAAGGTGTCTTCCAGAAACTGGCAGTAGGACTGGGAGTTGAGCTTGACTCCATCCTCAACCCGAAAAGGCCCCACAAGCTCATCTTTGATGATACCAGCCCAAACCAGTACTCCACCTCCACCTTGCTGGCGTCTGAGTCGGACTGGAGCTCTCTGCCCTTTACCAATCCAGCATTCTGGCCCATCAAGACTCACTCTCATTTCATCAGTCCATAAAACCTTAGAAAAATCAGTCTTGAGATATTTCTTGGCCCAGTCTTGACGTTTCAGCTTGTGTGTCTTGTTCAGTGGTGGTCGTCTTTCAGCCTTTCTTACCTTGGCCATGTCTCTGAGTATTGCACACCTTGTGCTTTTAGGCACTCCAGTGATGTTGCAGCTCTGAAATATGGCCAAACTGGTGGCAAGTGGCATCTTGGCAGCTGCACGCTTGACTTTTCTCAGTTCATGGGCAGTTATTTTGCGCCTTGGTTTTTCCACACGCTTCTTGCGACCCTGTTGACTATTTTGAATGAAACGCTTGATTGTTCGATGATCACGCTTCAGAAGCTTTGCAATTTTAAGAGTGCTGCATCCCTCTGCAAGATATCTCACTATTTTTGACTTTTCTGAGCCTGTCAAGTCCTTCTTTTGACCCATTTTGCCAAAGGAAAGGAAGTTGCCTAATAATTATGCACACCTGATATAGGGTGTTGATGTCATTAGACCACACCCCTTCTCATTACAGAAATGCACATCACCTAATATGCTTAATTGGTAGTAGGCTTTCAAGCCTATACAGCTTGGAGTAAGACAACATGCATAAAGAGAATGATGTGGTCAAAATACTCATTTGCCTAATAATTCTGCACTCCCTGTATATGGAATATGTGGAGTTAGGATTCAATGCCTGCCCATTTGCTCAGGTGAAGGGAAAAGGCAGAGGAAACAAGCTCCAAAGGTGGCCGTGCTTCAAAGCAGACCCTGTGGTTACATGTCAAGCTGGCAGCTCAGCTCCACTGATAGGGGCTAAGTTGGTCAACAATTAAGAAACTCCCCAGACATCATGGAACCGGGAGTTTGTAAGAAATGATGAACTGCCCGTACATCTCACAAATACACCATTGATGTCTTTGAGACCCTGGGACCAAGACGGACGTTCTCCTGGTCTTCGTTTGGCTGTGGGACATAGGGAAGGGGCGATACGGAGAACTCCTTCTGGTGAGGAGCTAGGATCCATAATGGGTTTTTGGATCGCTGGCTGCCAAGCCAAAAGGAGGGAGAGTGGGATCCTCCTGGGGGAGATGAGGGGGGTGGGGGTGACCGCCTAAAGTTTAAGTGCCCTTGCAGGACAGAGGTGATTGTCTTTCTCTGAAGAGACCTAGAAACTCGCTATCCTCACTGCCTTCCTTACAACTTTAATGGACCTCATATGTATCTGGTAACTGACTTATCTGTTAACTCTCACGGTACCATCACCTGTATTTGCACAGCTGACCATTGTATATAATCTGTATGTAGTGTTATGTCTAGTGCGTCCTTAAAGGGGTTGTCTCACTTAAGAAATTGCATTTATCATGTAGAGAAAGTTAATACAAGGCACTTACTAATGTATTATTATCAGTATTGCTTCCTTTGCTGGCTAGACTCATTCTTCCATCACAATATACATGTCTCATTTCCATGGTTATGACCACCCTTCAATCCAGTTTGCACACTCTAGTAAAAAGTGCTGGCCTATGTGCGTTCCTATGGTCCCGGCCACTAGAGAAGCCGGATTGCAGGGTGGTCATAACCATGGAAACGAGACATGTATAATGTGATGGAAGAATGAGTCTAGCCATCAAAGGAAGCAATATGGACAATAACAATATATTAGTAAATGCTTTGTATTAATTTTCTCTACATGATAAATGCCATTTGCTGAAGTGAGACAACCCCTTTAAGGCAAATACACTGCCTGTCCCCCCCAAAAAAGGTCACACACGCTAATATTTTGTTGGTGCGCCTTTAGCTTTGATTACGGCACACATTCGTTGTGGCATTGTTTCGATAAGCTTCTGCAATGTCACGAGATTTATTTCCATCCAGTGTTTCATTAATTTTTCACCAAGATCTTGCATTGATGATGGTAGAGTCTGACTGCTGCGCAAAGCCTTCTCCAGCACATCCCAAAGATTCTCCATGGGGTTAAGGTAGGGACTCTGTGGTGGCCAATCCATGTGTGAAAATGATGTCTCTTGCTCCCTGAACCACTCTTTCGCATTTTGAGTCCGATGAATCCTGGCATTGTCATCTTGGAATATGCCCGTGCCATCAGGGAAGAAGAAATCCATTGATGGAATAACCTGGTCATTCAGTATGTTCAGGTAGTCAGCTGACCTCATTCTTGGAGCACACACTGTTGCTGAACCTAGACCTGATGAACTGCAGCAACCCCAGATCATAGCACTGCCCACACAGGCTGGTACAGTAGGCACTAGTCATGATGGTTGCATCACTTCATCCGCCTCTCTTCTTACCCTGATGCACCCATCACTCTGGAGCAGGGTAAATCTGGACTCATCAGACCACATGACCTTCTTCCATTGCTCCAGAGTCCAATCTTTATGCTCCCTAGCAAATTGCAGCCTTTTTTTCTGGTTTGCCTCACTGATTAGTGGTTTTCTTAAGGCTACACAGCTGTTCAGTCCTAATCCCTTGAGTTCCCTTCGCATTGTGCGTGTGAAAATGCCCTTACTTTCACTATTAAACATAGCCCTGAGTTCTACTGTTGTTTTTCTTTGATTTGATTTCACCAAACGTTTAAGTGATCGCCGATCACGATCATTCAGGATTTTTTTGCCGCCACATTTCTTTCTCGAATACGATGGGTCCCCACTATCCTTCCAGTTTTTAATAATGCGTTGGACAGTTCTTATCCCAAATAGTAGTTTCTGCAATCTCCTTAGATGTTTTCTCTGCTTAATGCATGCCAATGATTTGACCCTTTTCAAATAAACTAACATCTTTTCCACGACCACGAGATGTGTCTTTCGATATGGTTGTTTACGAAATGAGAAGCGACTCATTGCACCAGTTGGGTTAAATAACTTGTTGCCAGCTGAAAGATAACCGCCCATGCAGTAATTATCCAAAGGGAGACTCATAACTATTTGCTTAGTTAAATCCAGGTGGCAACTTTTTTTTTGGACAGGCAGTGTATATAATTTATTCTCACGCTGTTCTGTTGTCTCGATCCACAAATCCACACTGTCTGTGTCTCTGTATTACATGCTACCTGGGTTGGTTTCTGACCAGATATAACCCTCTTAATGGACCGGGCTTATATCCAACAAGAAACTGGTGGCAGGTGCTAACATGCAGAAATCTTAGCGTCGAATTACGTGCCAGACCCACTGTGTATATACCTACCAATCCCCCCCCTTTTTTTTCCCCTTATTTATTTATATTATTTTTTATTTTATTTTTTTGACTGCCACCACTGCACAGTGTATGTGGAACGTGCCTTAATCTAACGCCTTATTTCGACCATACCTGACTGCCGCCTGCCTGCTGACTGCTGGAAGAAATTACGTAGCTAATCGGAGGGAGAACAGAGTATTTAGAAGTTGATCCTTGTCCCCTACACCCATGACCGTGACCCCTCTATGACCCCCTCAAAAGGCTTACATTTCCCCTAAAGCGAAGATTGTGTCGCTTGCCATTCAATAATTCAGATGACACTCCTGGGCCACATGATATACCCACCATACCTAGGAGCAACAAGCTGGACGCAGGGCACCACAATGCGACCCTCCCTTTCCCCCTAGACTGCTTCATCGCCTTTATGTTGAATTTCCAGAAGTTACACAGTTAATACTAGATAGACTATTGCTCAGCCTGCAGTACCACCTGTGGACAACAGATGGAGCGCTTGCACCAGGCTGAATGGGACCGAGAGTTTCTGCAGAAGCTTGTGCGATCATGCGAACCCTGCCACCCGCACAGCACCTAGCTAGTAAGAAGATCCTTGCTAGGCAGCCTGTGGAGACGTGCCTGCCCCTCATACCCAAACCTCCTCGATCTTAACGGCCACCGCCGAAAGCCACATACAACGAACAGCCGCTAACCGTCCCTAAACCGCACACCACACTGCCGAAAAACCGGAAGTGACACGAACGAGCTGTCCTGCAAAACGACCTGTCGGCAACATGCAAGTGCCCCAGTGAGTTTAAATAGCGCTTGCCCCGCTTCCCCTCACACAAATGCCTAAAACTATTGATTGGGCCCACAGGATCCCTAAACGAAGGCATCTACCAGACACGGCCCCCAGAGACACTCTCACTAAAATCCATTTCTACAAGACCAAAGAGGCTGTCCTGGCAGCCGCCTGCCAGCTTCCAGAGATGCCAGAGCTATATCAGTCAGTGCAACTTTATACAGACTTATCAGCCGCAACTCTGCATCAGAGACGTCTGTTGGACCCAGTTACCATTGCTCTGAGGAAGCACAAAATTATGTACAAGTGGGGCTTCCCCAGGTTGTTCCTTAACCACAATGGCAAACAACATAGCATTGCTTCCATAGATGAAGGCCGACACTTGTTGGGGTCGTGGAACATCACGGTATCATCCTCGGAGGACTCTCATCACCCTCCCTTGCCTCACCTGGAACTAGAATGGCACACAGTCAGTGCCAAGAGGGGAACCAAACACTGATACAGATTGTTCCTTGAGGTGCCACGGAGTTTCCTCTCAGTGACCGGCATCAACCAGCACTTTTTTCCCCTAAAGGTCCTTCCTGTCCGGATTACATACCCCTCGGGGTAACTAATTATTCTCCGGCTTTTGTCTTTTTTCAGTTACTGTTTTACTTGTTTACTTATCAATGTTTTATAAATGTTATTTTACAGTCTTGGATGTATTTACTGTGGTGGGAAACGGAGGTGTGACGGGCTTATGGCATTTCCCCTCGCAGGTCAGACCACTGATTTAAGCTTTTTGAAAATCTCTCATGGTTCTTAATATAGTCTCCTTAAATGTTAGGGGCCTAAACAGACCTCAAAAGCGAACCTGTTTGTGGTCAGAAGCATTACACTTAAAAGCAGATATACTATGCGTCCAAGAATCTCATATTATCAGTTAGAATGCACACAGGATCCGTCATCATTTATTCCCACAGAGAGGTGTTATGGCCTTCAGCGATTCTATTGCTTTTTCGCCTAGCACTATTATATCGGATACAAATGGCAGATATATCATTACAGTATGTACTGTAAACAATATTTCATATACTATAGCTGGCATTTATGCACCAAACAAACATCAAATTCACTTTTTAAATAAAGTACTAGCCAAAGTTGAGAAAATTTGAGTAGGCCACTTAATCTTATGTGGCGACTTCAACTTAGTGCCAGATGCAGAAGTGGATTCCACTACGAGCAGCAGAGGGTTATACCCTACTCTCTCTCCTTTGTGGAGACGTGAGGAGCTGTACGACATGTGGAGACCTCCGCATGCTTCTGAACGAGATTATACCTTCTACTCGCCGATGCATAAGACCTATTCACACATTGATTTATTTCTGGTAAGCAGGTCGCTTTTACAGCTGGTCAAAAAATCCTCCATAGGTGTGATTAAATGGTCTGACCACACCTCAGTGTCCCTTTCTGTTCAAGAAACCTACAATTTCAGAGAAACCCTTGGGCGCTGCAGGCAATATATTAAATCTAAAACTGTTTACAAAGCTGAACTAGCCAAAGCGTTACATGATTACTACAGCTTAAACAGCAACTCAGTCTCCAGTCCATATAGTTTGTGGAATGCCCATAAGGCCTACCTTAGGGGCATTTTCATCAAACTAGGCCATCAGGCGAAAAAGCTGAGAGAACTAAAAATGCAATCGATCCTCTCTCAACTAACCACCCTAGAGTCCCTCAACAAAAATTCCTTTTCCCCAGATAGGGTCACTCAAATATATTCTCTCAGAACACAACTTAAAGAATGCCTCCTGTTCAAATACTAGAAAAATCTGAGATTAACGAAAGCCCGATATCATTCCCAAGATAATAAGGCTGGAGAATTGCTCGCCCAGCACCTTAAATTACGCGCGGCAAAATCCAGAATCCCCTATCTCATACACTCAACCAACAGCAGTAAAATATATGATCCAAAAGCTATGGCAGAACAGTTTGTGGAGTATTACTCCGCACTGTATAATTTGCAGACCTCATCAAGTAGGTTTGTACCAACCTCTCCATATATACTCTTACCTGAAAAAGCTGAATCTCCCATTGGTATCCCCCCAGCAAAAGGTGGCCCTTTGTGAACCCATATCCCAAATAGAAGTGGCTAAAATAATTACCTTCCTCCCCTTGCATAAATCCCCAGGCCTGGATGGTTTGTCAAATGTTTCTTTCAAAACCTTCCATCAGGAGTTGGTACCCCATTTAACTTCAGTATTTAATAAGCCTTTCGAGAAGGATCATTCCCAAACGAAATGCTTGAAGCCACGATAGTTGCCCTTCTGAAGCCAGGCAAGACCCAAGATAAGCCTCAAAATTTTCGGCCTATTTCCCTGCTGAACATGGACCAAAAATATATGCCAAGATTTTAGCAACTAGACTGTCAACGGTTTTGCCCTTCCTAATTGATCCTGGACAAACAGGTTTTGTCAAAGGCCACCAAATTACAGACAACACCCGCCGAGCCCTAAATCTGATAGACCATATAAATCGAAAAAAAGAGGAGGCCTTGCTGGTGACTCTGGATGCTGAGAATGTGTTCGACCGCTTGAATTGGTCGTTCGCCATGGGATTGGTCATTCGCCATATGATTAGGTGACGTCTTCAGCACCACGATTAATGCCCTACACGCCAAATTCTCGGCAAAAGTGTTTGCTAATGTTGTCTGCATCCTTCTATCTAACAAATGGCACTCGTCAAGGATGCCCCCTATCACCTTTGATTTTCATCCTAGCTATAAAGCCCCTTGCACAAGCAATAAGGCTCCATCCAGAGATCTCGGGCATCCGGATAGGGGATAGACAATATTGCATATCCCTTTATGCAGATGATGTACTACTGACCCCATCTTCCCCTCAGAGGGCTTTACAAACTACCCTTTCTTTAATCACTAAGTATAGCCGCCTATCTTATTATAAAGGTAGACGAGACTAATTCTCTCTCTGAATATCCTAGCCCATAAACCTCTCTCCTTAAAGCAGGACTTCCCCTTTGGCTGGAGATCAGACCACATACAATATCTAGGTGTGGTCTTATCATCAATACCACGCTTATATCATCTTAACTATGTTCCCCTACTGGACATGATAAAACAGGTAGCGCCACATATAGAAAATATGAAATATTTTGGGTAGATTGTGTTGCATCATTTCAAATGTTAATCCTTCCAAAACTTATTTTCCTCTTTAGGACGGTTCCCATTAGAGTCCCCAACCAATTCTTTAGGAAACAACCACTTTGTGTGGACGAGGAATAAACCTAGGCTTGCCGCTGACATATTAACAAAAGCCAAAGCTAGAGGTGGCCTGGGAATCCCGAACAAACTAGATTGTTTTTTAGCAATCCAGATCCAGGCTCTTAAGAACTGGTGGACACAGGAGTCCACAATTCCATGGGTACAAATTGAATCAGATACAGCTTTCAATAAACACCTCAAATCCCTCCTCATTAGCAGCATTAGTGAGGTCCCATGCAAAACGCCTCCTCTACCAGCAATACTTAGCGCCTCAATACATCATTGGCACATTTTTCATCAGAACAGTAACCACCAACCCACCTCTTTGATAAACACATCCCCTCTCCAACTTTTAGAATTACATCTTCCAGAGAGAGACCTGGCCCAGTGGCGTTCCTTGGGTGTCCAGAGTATTAACCCGTTATACAAAGATGGGTTCGTCAGGCATTTACAGACCTCCAGCGGGAATTCGGTATTCCCAGGGTAGACTTTATTAAATATCTGCAAGTACGACACCTGCTATAATCCAAACGCCCACATCAGGTAGTTGCCAATAAAGAGATTATTGAGCTTTGGTCCACTCCGTCACAACCTCTCAGCAAATCAGGCATCAAACCATTATACATGGCTGTGGGCTCTAAAGCAACCTTCTCTAAAACGGTTCCCCTCAGGGAATGGGACAGGGAGTTACAATCGAATATTTCTGAAACTGAATGTACCAATACGCCTAAGACTTTTCCCTGCTTTTCATCAGTGTAGGGTGCGCTGTGAACGGCATAGGCAGCGCAGCGCTGTGCCTGCAATAACCAATAGCAAAGCACTGGATAGTAAGGATCTTTGCTATTGGTTGGTTTGGGCGGGCACTGGAGCGATACAGCGCCCTGCAGCAGGGGAAGCTGGAAGGAGGAGGGGCCAGCTCCTGGGGGCGACTGAAGTAAGCAGTTCCGGGCGTGCTGCGCAAGGACCCCGAGAAGCATGGCGGCGGATGAGCTGAAGACTACAGCCAGGGAGTGATGACAAGTATGACAGCGCTTTCACGTTTTCACCATGGAAAGCCACTTTTACTCGCCTTCCCCTACAAGCTGAACCAGTAAGTTTTGTGACAAGACGGGGAGTGCGGATAATGGGATTTCTTTTAATAACCCCCTGGAAACCAAATCCCATTTACCTGGGGGTTCAGTGGAGTTGACACTGCGCTATGCCTGGACCCGATAATCATAGTCACACCTAGCGGTGGAGATGTGGGCAGTTTTCTTGAGGCAGGGAGGCATGAGGAGAGGCTCTGGCAGGACTACAACCCCCACAGAGCAGATTCTCTTCCTCATTCTCCATGATGCCGCAGCTCTCTCTAAATAATGGCCAAATATAGTAGAAGAGTCTCCAGCCTGGAGCAGTCACGGCACCGAGGTGTCACTCCCCAAGTCCAGGGCTTCTCTGCTCGGCCAGAGGGTCCAGGCACAGATGCTACGCAAACACTTTATTCTATCCATCATCCCACGAGTCAATGGTAAATTCACGCTGCCCCAACTCGTTACACCAACTCTCCAGTCACACGGACAGGGGTCTTCTTGATGGGACACTCTCTGTAGTTCTTACTATTAAAGCTGCAGGCTGGCACTGTCCTAGCGGCAGATCTTGCCCCGAGCAAAGAAACACACCCAGTGCACGTCCCCACACGCCACGACCACCGCATTATCACATGTAGCCGGGATCCAGCTCACATTCATGTCTGCAGTTCTGAAGGAATGATGGTGGTTGCAGTTCCCCTGCATAAATCCCCACCTCTTAGACCGCGTTCACATTACCGCTATGTGTGATCACCGCTTCTGTTGCTCTGCTCATCTAACGTAACAGAACAACGATAATAACGGAAGCGCTGGATCGGGTACATAAGGGTGGGTTTTTGTCATATGTTCAATGTACACAAAAAACGTATACATTAACGGAAGCTTCAGACAGATGCCATACTGTGGCATCCATCACTACGGAGTTCTATTGCAAAAATATATATAAAAATATGCGCAGTGTACCAGGTTTTTCCATCCTGCAAAGTCCAGCAAAAAAACATATAGACTAAAGTATTTTTTTTTTTTTTTTTTTTTTTTTTTTTTTTTTACACACAGTGGAACTCTATGGTGACGGACGCCACAGTATGGAGTCTGTTAACATATAATCTGCAACAGAGGCAAACACAGATGTGGGCAAGTGCAGGCCTACGTATTATGTATTTGAATTACTACAACGGTCATTCTCCTCGGGTAAAAATACTCCTCAAAAATGGTCAGAGGAGTATTTTTATGTAGTGCGACCTCTGCTTATAGCCACTTCCCGTAGCACTTCTCTGTACGAGGCAGCAATTAAAACTTGTCTAAGATGGTATTATACCCCTGACAGGCTTAGCAGAACTTACCCAGGTGCCTCACATCTTTGCTGGAGAGGTTGTGGTGGTAGGGGCACTCTTCTACATGCGTTATGGTCATACCCGCTAGTGTCTTCACTATGCTTGGACATTTTTAACATAGTATCTAGACTTTGCGGTTTCACCATGGACATGTCCCCTTGCTGGGCCCTTCTTTTCATGGATATGCACACTATACCGATTCCAGGAGCCCATTTATTTCTAGCAACGACAGTGGCTATCACTAAATGTTGGAAGTCAACAGTTGTTCCCACAACCGAGGAATTATATCCAGAGTTCACACTAACTGTCAATTCGAGAAAATTGACCATAACATAGTTAAGTTCACGCCCCACTGGGAAATATGGCTGATAGTAATGTCCCCAAATATGAATAGAACAGAGTATTTCAGTATAGATGCCTCCAAGACTACTGCTATGTTTTTGTTCTATCCCATTTGAATATTTAGGCTGAATACCGGCCCATTGTGTTCATTCTCACAAGTCATGTCCTTCATTTGGATTTTTTTGCGCTCCATGTTATATTGCATGTACAGTCGTGGCCAAAAGTTTTGAGAATTACATAAATATTGGACATTGGAAAAGTTGCTGCTTAAGTTTTTATAATAGCAATTTGCATATACTCCAGAACGTTATAAAGAGTGATCAGATGAATTGCATAGTCCTTCTTTGCCATGAAAATTAACTTAATCCCCCAAAAAACTTTCCACTGCATTTCATTGCTGTCATTAAAGGACCTGCTGAGATCATTTCAGTAATCGTCTTGTTAACTCAGGTGAGAATGTTGACGAGCACAAGGCTGGAGATCATTATGTCAGGCTGATTGGGTTAAAATGGCAGACCTGACCTGTTAAAAGGAGGGTGATGCTTGAAATCATTGTTCTTCCATTGTTAACCATGGTGACCTGCAAAGAAATGCGTGCAGCCATCATTGTGTTGCATAAAAATGGCTTCAGAGGCAAGGATATTGTGGCTACTAAGATTGCACCTCAATCAACAATTTATAGGATCATCAAGAACTTCAAGGAAAGAGGTTCAATTCTTGTTAAGAAGGCTTCAGGGCGTCCAAGAAAGTCCAGCAAGCGCCAGGATCGTCTCCTAAAGATGATTCAGCTGCGGGATCGGAGTGCCACCAGTGCAGAGCTTGCTCAGGAATGGCAGCAGGCAGGTGTGAGCGCATCTGCACGCACAGTGAGGCAAAGACTTTTGGAAGATGGCCCGGTGTCAAGAAGGGCAGCAAAGAAGCCACTTCTCTCCAAAAAAAACCATCAGGGACAGATTGATCTTCTTCAGAAAGTTTGGTGAATGGACTGCTGAGGACTGGGGCAAAGTCATATTCTCCGATGAAGCCTCTTTCCGATTGTTTGGGGCATCTGGAAAAAGGCTTGTCTGGAGAAGAAAAGGTGAGCTCTACCATCAGTCCTGTGTCATGCCAACAGTAAATCCTGAGACCATTCATGACAGATTGATCTTCTTCAGAAAGTTTGGTGAATGGACTGCTGAGGACTGGGGCAAAGTCATATTCTCCGATGAAGCCTCTTTCCGATTGTTTGGGGCATCAGGAAAAAGGCTTGTCTGGAGAAGAAAAGGTGAGCGCTACCATCAGTCCTGTGTCATGCCAACAGTAAAGCATCCTGAGACCATTCATGTGAGGGGGTTGCTTCTCATCCAAGGGAGTGGGCTCACTCACAATTTTGCCCAAAAACACAGCCATGAATAAAGAATGGAACAAAAACACCCTCCAACAGCAACTTCTTCCAACAATCCAACAACAGTTTGGTGAAGAACAATGCATTTTCCAGCACGATGGAGCACCGTGCCATAAGGCAAAAGTGATAACTAAGTGGCTCGGGGACCAAAACGTTGACATTTTGGGTCCATGGCCTGGAAACTGCCCAGATCTTAATCCCATTGAAAACTTGTGGTCAATCCTCAAGAGGCGGGTGGACAAACAAAAACCCACTAATTCTGACAAACTCCAAAAAGTGATTATGAAAGAATGGGTTGCTATAAGTAAGGAATTGGCCCAGAAGTTGATTGAGAGCATGCCCAGTCGGATTGCAGAGGTCCTGAAAAAGAAGGGCCAACACTGCAAATACTGACTCTTTGCATAAATGTCATGTAATTGTCGATAAAAGCCTTTGAAACGTATGAAGTGCGTGTAATTATATTTCACTACATCACAGAAACAACTGAAACAAAGATCTAAAAGTAGTTTAGCAGCAAACTTTGTGAAAACTAATATTTGTGTCATTCTCAAAACTTTTGGCCACGACTGTATGTATCCATGTACTTCTCTAATGATTGTATAACATGACAAATGTGAGAATTGGTTATTCATGTGATATCCTGAAAATGTTCAATAAAAATAAGAAAAGGCAGAGGAGAGTAAAGAGATGTTCCAGAAGTTCAGAAATGAAGGGGAGGTTGGAAACAGGTTGGTAGTGAGCGGCACAGGTCGGGTCACAAGATGGTTTTTTTAGTAGTGGGGTTATAACAAAATGAGAGAGAGAGAGAGAGATAGAGAGAGAGATTGAGAGAGAGAGAGAGAGAGAGAGAGAGAGGTTATATATTGTAGTAAGGCGGGTAATGACAGCCGGGGAGAGGGACTGGAGAAGGTGTGAGGGGATAGGATCACTGCTACTGGTGGGGGGTCAAGAAGCAGAGAGAAGCCTAAAGACTTCTTCATCTGTTATAGCGTCAGAGGAGGTCGAGCACATGGAAGTGTGGGAGGGAGGAGGATCGAAACTGGTTGGGGACTGGGAAATTATTTCCTGCCGGATGTAACCGATCTTGTCTCTGAAGTAGGTGGCCAGGTCATATCTTCTCTTCATGATGCAGCCGCTGTCTTCTAGAACACCACAAGCTCTTACCCCTGCGTCTCACACAGAGCAGAACCCAACAAATCCATCCCCAGCCCCGACACAAAACAGACAGAAAAGCTGAGGCTTCCAGAGTCCAGAACGGAGCCGGAAGAAATCCCACCCAAAGAAGACTTCATGGCCTACAGAGAAGCAGCTTCATGTCCGCTCTCACCTCCTCACAGCAGGACTTCTTCACTTCTATTACGTCGTCTCTGTCCCACAACCCCAAATAATTATTTCATACCTTTACCTCCCTCTGCCCCCCGTACCCCGTCTGACCCCCCTCATCTCAGCTGAGGACTATGCCTCTTATCTCTAAACCATCGGCAGCGTTAGATGAAGCTCGGAGCCGCCGTCCTCTCAGCCTCTCATCTCTGCCCCGACATAAGGTATCGCTGACATCATTTCTAATAACTGATATGGAGAAAGGGACAGAGTTACCCCTAAACATCTCCTGAGCACAGAGCCCCGATACCAGCAGATTACATCGCCGGCTCTGCTACATGGACATGACAAAGACTCAGCTGTAGTAACTGAACATCACACATACACAGCTCTGCTACATGGACATGACAAAGACTCAGCTGTAGTAACTGAACATTACACATACACAGCTCTGCTACATGGACATGACAGAGACTCCGCTGTAGTAACTGAACATTACACATACACAGCTCTGCTACATGGACATGACAGAGACTCCGCTGTAGTAACTGAACATTACACATTCACAGCTCTGCTACATGGACATGACAAAGACTCAGCTGTAGTCACTGAACATCACACATACACAGCTCTGCTACATGGACATGACAAAGACTCAGCTGTAGTAACTGAACATTACACATACACAGCTCTGCTACATGGACATGACAGAGACTCAGCTGTAGTAACTGAACATCACACATACACAGCTCTGCTACATGGACATGACAAAGACTCAGCTGTAGTAACTGAACATTACACATACACAGCTCTGCTACATGGACATGACAGAGACTCAGCTGTAGTAACTGAACATCACACATACACAGCTCTGCTACATGGACATGACAGAGACTCAGCTGTAGTCACTGAACATCACACTTACACAGCTCTGCTACATGGACATGACAGAGACTCTGCTGTAGTAACTGGACATTACACATACACAGCTCTGCTACATGGACATGACAGAGACTCAGCTGTAGTAACTGAACATTACACATACACAGCTCTGCTACATGGACATGACAGAGACTCCGCTGTAGTAACTGAACATTACACGTACACAGCTCTGCTACATGGACATGACAAAGACTCAGCTGTAGTAACTGAACATTACACATACACAGCTCTGCTACATGGACATGACAGAGACTCCGCTGTAGTAACTGAACATTACACATACACAGCTCTGCTACATGGACATGACAAAGACTCCGCTGTAGTAACTGAACATTGCACATACACAGCTCTGCTACATGGACATGACAGAGACTCCGCTGTAGTAACTGAACATTACACATACACAGCTCTGCTACATGGACATGACAGAGACTTCGCTGTAGTAACTGAACATTACACATACACAGCTCTGCTACATGGACATGACAGAGACTCCGCTGTAGTAACTGAACATTACACATACACAGCTTTGCAACATGGACATGACAAAGACTCAGCTGTAGTAACTGAACATTACACATACACAGCTCTGCTACATGGACATGACAAAGACTCCGCTGTAGTAACTGAACATTACACATACACAGCTCTGCTACATGGACATGACAGAGACTCAGCTGTAGTAACTGAACATTACACATACACAGCTCTGCTACATGGACATGACAGAGACTCAGCTGTAGTAACTGACCATTACACATACACAGCACTGCTACATGGACATGACAGAGACTCTGCTGTAGTAACTGAACATTACACATACACAGCTCTGCTACATGGACATGACAGAGACTCTGCTGTAGTAACTGAACATTACACATACACAGCTCTGCTACATGGACATTACAGAGACTCAGCTGTAGTAACTGAACATTACACATACACAGCTCTGCTACATGGACATGACAGAGACTCAGCTGTAGTAACTGAACATCACACATACACAGCTCTGCTACATGGACATGACAGAGACTCAGCTGTAGTCACTGAACATCACACTTACACAGCTCTGCTACATGGACATGACAGAGACTCTGCTGTAGTAACTGAACATTACACGTGCACAGCTCTGCTACATGGACATGACAAAGACTCAGCTGTAGTAACTGAACATCACACATACACAGCTCTGCTACATGGACATGACAGAGACTCCGCTGTAGTAACTGAACATTACACATACACAGCTCTGCTACATGGACATGACAGAGACTTCGCTGTAGTAACTGAACATTACACATACACAGCTCTGCTACATGGACATGACAGAGACTCCGCTGTAGTAACTGAACATTACACATACACAGCTTTGCAACATGGACATGACAAAGACTCAGCTGTAGTAACTGAACATTACACATACACAGCTCTGCTACATGGACATGACAAAGACTCCGCTGTAGTAACTGAACATTACACATACACAGCTCTGCTACATGGACATGACAGAGACTCAGCTGTAGTAACTGAACATTACACATACACAGCTCTGCTACATGGACATGACAGAGACTCAGCTGTAGTAACTGACCATTACACATACACAGCACTGCTACATGGACATGACAGAGACTCTGCTGTAGTAACTGAACATTACACATACACAGCTCTGCTACATGGACATTACAGAGACTCAGCTGTAGTAACTGAACATTACACATACACAGCTCTGCTACATGGACATGACAGAGACTCAGCTGTAGTAACTGAACATCACACATACACAGCTCTGCTACATGGACATGACAGAGACTCAGCTGTAGTCACTGAACATCACACTTACACAGCTCTGCTACATGGACATGACAGAGACTCTGCTGTAGTAACTGGACATTACACATACACAGCTCTGCTACATGGACATGACAGAGACTCAGCTGTAGTAACTGAACATTACACATACACAGCTCTGCTACATGGACATGACAGAGACTCCGCTGTAGTAACTGAACATTACACGTACACAGCTCTGCTACATGGACATGACAAAGACTCAGCTGTAGTAACTGAACATTACACATACACAGCTCTGCTACATGGACATGACAGAGACTCCGCTGTAGTAACTGAACATTACACGTACACAGCTCTGCTACATGGACATGACAAAGACTCAGCTGTAGTAACTGAACATTACACATACACAGCTCTGCTACATGGACATGACAGAGACTCCGCTGTAGTAACTGAACATTACACATACACAGCTCTGCTACATGGACATGACAAAGACTCCGCTGTAGTAACTGAACATTGCACATACACAGCTCTGCTACATGGACATGACAGAGACTCCGCTGTAGTAACTGAACATTACACATACACAGCTCTGCTACATGGACATGACAGAGACTTCGCTGTAGTAACTGAACATTACACATACACAGCTCTGCTACATGGACATGACAGAGACTCCGCTGTAGTAACTGAACATTACACATACACAGCTCTGCTACATGGACATGACAGAGACTCAGCTGTAGTAACTGAACATCACACATACACAGCTCTGCTACATGGACATGACAGAGACTCAGCTGTAGTAACTGAACATCACACATACACAGCTCTGCTGCACACACTGATAGAAGTCTTCAGAGGCATATTGCACATAAACAGCTTGGTTGTATGCACAAACAGCTCAACTACACAGACATTACACGGATACAGCTCATCTATACAAACATTACAGGCTTACAGCTCTGCTACATACAGACTGGGATTCCACACAGCACAGAAGAGTTTCACACACAGAGCAGATAAACCTGGTCATGTGATCTCCATGACTCCGCCCACACCTGATCACATGGTCATGACATCATCACAGGTCCTGTACCTTCTGCAGTATAACCTGATTCCGCCCACACCTGGTCACATGGTCATGACATCATCACAGGTCCTGTACCTTCTCCTGCAGCACAGCCTGACTCCGCCCACACACGGTCACATGGTCATGACATCATCACAGGTCCTGTACCTTCTCCTGCAGCACAGCCTAACTCCTCCCACACACGGTCACATGGTCATGACATCATCACAGGTCCTGTACCTTCTCCTGCAGCACAGCCTGGAGCCCGACTCCTGTACATGGTGGTGGGAATTACAGCTCAGGAGGCTCCATAGTGAAGGACACGCCCGCCCCCAGGTAAGTGGAACACTCATCACATCCACACATATAAGGCTCCACAGCCACAAAGATACACAGCTCCATCCGCCCTTAAGGCCAAGTTCACACTGCAGTTATTTGGTCAGTTATTTCCTTCAGTTATTGAGCACAGACCAGTAGTGAAAACTGGAGGAGGGGGTGTACGGTTGCCACCCGTACAGGATTGACCCGAACAGTCCGGGTTTGTAATCCTGTGTCTGGGTACAAGATCTATTTCAAACTGCAGTGCAGACTGTCTGACTTGCTCGCTCACGGTCCTGACAGCAGGCGGTAAGTGAGCGGCCTGCACTCCGGAACCAGCTCAAACCTGAAGAGGACGAGGTCGCCGGTCAGGATTGATTGGAATCCGGAGAGCTGGGGGCTGCGGGTGGTCAGTAGCACAAAGACGCTGCTGAAGGAGAGCAGCAAACCCTCTTCCCACAGCGTTGCGGCCGCGCTGCTCTCACTCCTATAACAACGAGACGAGCCGCGGGCCTGCGTTCCTACCGTCCCCAGCTCTTCTGCTGCGTTCCTTTCCTATCACGACACCTACCCTCTTCCCCGGTCTCCGTTACTGGGCCCAGGAAAGCTGCCGGACTCTCACACAACACTCTACAGTCAGTGTGCCGGCCCCGAGTGATGGTTCCCGGGGGTTGAGGGCCACATTACTCTAACTGGGGGGGTCACTAATGGGGGCATTATTCTTAATGGGTGGCACTAGTGGGGGCATTACTCTTACTGGGGGAATTATTCTTACTAATAGGGGGCATTATTCATTCTGGGGTGCACTAATAGGGCCATTACTCTTACTGGGGCACACTAATGGGGGCATTACTATTACTTGGGGCGCGTTAATGGGGGGGCTTTAATATTCCTGGGGAGCCACAGTAGGACAGCGACTTCACACCCTGTGTTAAGCCACGCCCCACAACCACACACCCTTTGGGGTATGGCTTAACTTGCCCAGTATTTTTTGTTGGGAAAGGTGGCAACCCTAAGGCCCCTTTCACACGGGCGAGTTTTCCGTGCGGGTGCGATGCGTGAGTTGAACGCATTGCACCCTCACTGAATACTGACCCATTCATTTCTATGGGGCTGTTCACATGAGCAGTGATTTTCACGCATCACTTATGCGTTGCGTGAAAATTGCAGCATGCTCCTCTTTGTGCGTTGTGGTGCGATAATCCACGGTAATCCCATAGAAGTGAATGGGGTTGCATGAAAATCTCAAGCATCGGCAAGCAAGCGCGGGTGCGATGCGATTTTTCACGCACGGTTGCTAGGAGACGATCAGGATGGAGACCCGACCATTATTATTTTCCCTTATAACATGGTTATAAGGGAAAATAATAGCATTCTGAATACAGAATGCATAGTCAAATAGCGCTGGAGGGGTTAAAAAATAATAATAATATTAAACTCACCTTAGTCCACTTGTTCGGGTAGCCCGGCATCTCCTTCTGTCTCCTTTGCTGAACAGGACCTGGGGTGAGCAATAATTACATGAACAGGACCTGTGATGACTTTACTCCGGTCATCACATGATCCATCACATGATCCATCACCATGGTAAAAGATCATGTGATGGAACATGTGACGACCGGAGTGATGTCATCACAGGTCCTGTTCATGTAATTAATGCTCACCCCAGGTCCTGTTCAGCAAAGGAGACAGAAGGAGATGCCGGGCTACCCGAACAAGTGGACTAAGGTGAGTTAAATATTATTATTATTATTTTTTAACCCCTCCAGCGCTATTTGACTATGCATTCTGTATTCAGAATGCTATTATTTCCCCTTATAACCATGTTATTAGGGAAAATAATACAATCTACCGAACACCGATCCCAAACCCGAACTTCTGTGAAGAAGTTCGGGTTTGGGTTCCAAACATGCGCGATTTTTCTCACGCGAGTGCAAAACGCATTACAATGTTTTGCACTCGCGTGGAAAAATCGCGGGTGTTCCCGCAACTCACCCGCACATTTTCCCACAACGCCCATGTGAAAGAGGCCTAAGGGGGCGTTATATAGAAGACATATCCAGGAGCTCTCAGAGACGTGGACTAGAGCAGGGGGGGGGGGGGTATATAGAAGACATATATCCAGGAGATCTCAGAGACGTGGACTGGAGCAGGGGGTGTTATATAGAAGACATATCCAGGAGATCTCAGAGATGTGGACTGGAGCAGGGGGTGTTATATAGAAGACATATCCAGGAGATCTCAGAGACGTGGAAAAGAACAGGGGGCGTTATATAGAAGACATATCCAGGAGATCTCAGAGACGTGGACTGGAGCAGGGGGCGTTATATAGAAGACATATCCAGGAGATCTCAGAGACGTGGACTGGAGGATGGGACGTTATATAGAAGACATATACAGGAGATCTCAGAGACGTGGACTGGAGCAGGGGGATTATATAGAAGACATATCCAGGAGATCTCAGAGATGTGGACTGGAGCAGGGGGCGTTATATAGAAGACATATCCAGGAGATCTCAGAGAGGTGGACTGGAGCAGGGGGCGTTATATAGAAGACATATCCAGGAGATCTCAGAGAGGTGGACTGGAGAAGGGGGCGTTATATAGAAGACATATCCAGGAGATCTCAGAGACGTGGACTGGAGGAGGAGTGTTATATAGAAGACATATCCAGGAGATCTCAGAGACGTGGACTGGAGCAGGGGGCGTTATATAGAAGACATATGCAGGAGATCTCAGAGACGTGGACTGCAGCAGGGGGCGTTATATAGAAGACATATCCAGGAGATCTCAGAGACGTGGACTGGAGGAGGGGGTGTTATATAGAAGACATATCCAGGAGATCTCAGAGACGTGGACTGGAGCAGGGGGCGTTATATAGAAGACATATCCAGGAGATCTCAGAGACGTGGACTGGAGCAGGGGGCGTTATATAGAAGACATATCCAGGAGATCTCAGAGACGTGGACTGGAGGATGGGACGTTATATAGAAGACATATACAGGAGATCTCAGAGACGTGGACTGGAGCAGGGGGATTATATAGAAGACATATCCAGGAGATCTCAGAGATGTGGACTGGAGCAGGGGGCGTTATATAGAAGACATATCCAGGAGATCTCAGAGAGGTGGACTGGAGCAGGGGGCGTTATATAGAAGACATATCCAGGAGATCTCAGAGAGGTGGACTGGAGCAGGGGGCGTTATATAGAAGACATATCCAGGAGATCTCAGAGAGGTGGACTGGAGAAGGGGGCGTTATATAGAAGACATATCCAGGAGATCTCAGAGACGTGGACTGGAGGAGGAGTGTTATATAGAAGACATATCCAGGAGATCTCAGAGACGTGGACTGGAGCAGGGGGCGTTATATAGAAGACATATGCAGGAGATCTCAGAGACGTGGACTGCAGCAGGGGGCGTTATATAGAAGACATATCCAGGAGATCTCAGAGACGTGGACTGGAGGAGGGGGTGTTATATAGAAGACATATCCAGGAGATCTCAGAGACGTGGACTGGAGCAGGGGGCGTTATATAGAAGACATATCCAGGAGATCTCAGAGACGTGGACTGGAGCAGGGGGTGTTATATAGAAGAAATATCCCGGAGATCTCAGAGTAGTGGACTGGAGCAGGGGACTGGATCGCACAAAACATAAAAATTCATACTTTTCTAAAAATCACTAAAAACATGACTGGATAAAAATGAGTGGCACTACAAGAAGAGGATCACACCCCGCACAAGGATATATAAGTATGGGACACGAGGCTGAAGTAGGTTTCTTATTCAGAAGTTGCAGTGAGCGTCTCGAGGGGAAATCAGGTGAAAGCTGCATTTAAATACAAAAGACGGGCACAAAATGGGCAGAAAAGTGTGATTTAAAGACTGAAATTAATTTGGGCACTGATCTCACACTGGTAACATACAGAGTGTGGTGCCCTCACCATATGCAGGGGAGTTCAGCCCAAACAGGTTCTGGGCACAAGAACTGGCAGCAAAGTGGACAGACGGACACTGTCACTGATTTCAATAAGTAAAGTTTTTTAAAGGGTTAAATGAATTTGGGCCGGGCTGTACTGAAATGTATATGAAGTGGGGCATCACCCTCTGTGTGGTGGCAGTGTAAGGTCTGTGGCCGAATTAATTTTACACCGTGGATGACACTGTTATAGGGGCGCCACGGATGACACTTATAGGGGCGCCACAGATGACATTGTTATGGAGGGCTCTGTGGATGACATTATGGGGGGTGCTGTGGATGACACTGTTAGGGGGGACACTATGGATGACATTGTCATGGGGGCGCAGTGGATTACATGGTTATGGGTGCTGCTGTGGATCACACTGTTATGGGGGCACTGGATGTCACTGTTATGGGGGTCTCTGTAGATGTCACTGTTTTGGGGTTCTCTGTAGATGTCACTGTTTTGGGGTTCTCTGTAGATGTCACTGTTATGGGGGTCTCTGTAGATGTCACTGTTATGGGGATCTCTGTAGATGTCACTGTTATGGGGGTCTCTGTTGGGGACAGTGTGGAGCTGGTAATTCTGCTCGTAGATATTAAATATGATATAACTGACTCCAAAAAGATATGAATAAATAGAGAAATGTGAGGAATATGGATTATTTTATGTCAGCCATGTTCCCACACCAGCCATCAGCTGTCAGATATCAGAGGTAGTGAACTCCACAGGGGGGCCCTGCTTCAAAGCCCAGCCAACTGGCAGAGAACTTCTTGCAGGCCACCTTTCTTTACAATTTCTCACCTCCATTGAGCCAGCTAGGAAACCAGCTAATGGAACAGGAAAAACCTCTCTGCAGGGGGTCTAGGCCATTCCCCCAGTTCAATAAACATTATCAGACATCACGGAACCGGCGATTCAAAAGGAATTATGAATCGCTTGTCCATCACAGTCATAAACCAGATACATATTTGGGTCCCTGTGGCCACGATGAACAGGCCCATGGTCATAGTTGGGCGGTGGGATGCCCGGGTGGGGAGATACACATCTCCCCACAGAAACCAAATAACGGTACCATGCTTTGACTCCACTGGTAGCCGGAACCCAGGCGGACCCATTGGTCCCAGAACCACCTCCCTGCGACATTCTGGTCTGGATGGGCGTGTCTTTCTCTAAAGGGGGGTCACATTGTGTCTTTGTGTTTAGAGGGACCTGCAACCAGCTGACATCCATGCCTTCCATGTGACTACAGCTAAGAACTCATCACAACCCAAAGGACTCCTATACCTGGTAAACTGACTTTTGTTCTGCTTAACCATGTTTGTACCACGCCATCTGTATTTACCACTCAGACCACTGTATATATTGTCTTTGTATATTGCGTTATGTCTAGTGCGCCCTTAAGGCAATTAAATATATAATTTAATCTTGTTCTAGTATCTCAATCACGAATCCCCACATCCGTGTTTCGGCATAGTTATACACTACCGCGGGTTGGTTTCTTACCATTGTGGGGTTTTGCGCTGGTAGACAGGCTAGCAGACGAAGTATAGAGGCAATCACAAAGTCTTTAACTTAAACAGTTGGGTGTTAATTCACACATAAGGAAAAACAAAATGACCGTTTACAGTCTTGGTGTTTGTTCAACCCATGCATTGTCCATAGAACAAAATCTCCACCTGGTTAGCAGTTTTCCACAGCAGGCTTTAGGGGCCTGTTTCCCGGCATGCTGCTCTCAGCCTTTTAGCATGGCACAAAATCACAGGTCCCAAAACACAGAGACTCCCCAGCTTCTCTGTCAGATGGAGGATAAACCACACCCAGCTGACACTGCTGGCTGGCTTTTATATAGGCCAAAAAAGACCCGGCCTGGAGCGAGGGGAGAAGCCTCCCACCCAGCACTTTGGCTACTCCCAGTAAGAGCCGGCCTGGATTGGCTTTACAGCCATACTAACAACAAAACAGTGTCAGTCAGCACTAGCTGCCGCTGACACTTAAAGGGAACCTGTCACCTCCCAAAACCATCCCAAGCCGTCAGCAGTACCTGCGTGTAGCCAGCAGTGTGTTTCTGATGATGCCTTTCTTCCTGAAGGGAAGGGGACGTGGTTATCGTGACTTGAAGCAAGGAGGCTACTGCCTCCTTGACTTCAAGAATATGTGGAGAAGCGCGCCGGCAGGGGATAAAAAACCTTTTTCAGTACGTTTGCTGCATCTGCCTTCAGGAAGAAAGGCATAATCAGAAACACGCTTCTGGCTACACGCAGGTACTGCTGGCAGCTTGGGATGTTTTTGGGAGGTGACAGGTTCCCTTTAAAACTACCGTCTCTTACCTCACCTAGGCCAGGAATCTGTGACACATACCTTTCATCAATGACAGCCCCTTGTGCCTTCCTACATACCTCCCCCCTTTGTTAAACCCTGAGGGGGTGAACACCCGCCAGAAAGTGTACCTGGGACAGGTCATCTGCGTTTCCCTGTAACCTGCCCACCCTATGTTCCACGGAAAAATTTAAGTTCTGTAAAGATAAGAACCATCTGGTGACCCGAGCATTCCTCTCTTTGGCTTGGCTCATCCACTTGAGAGGGGAGTGGTCGGTCACCAGACAAAACTTTCTCCCCAGCAGATAAGAGGAGAGACTCGAGTGCCCACTTGATGGCCAGGCAATCTCTCCACTATACTGTACCTAGTCTCGGCTGGGGTAAGTTTGCGGCTCAGGAAAACAAGAATTCCCCCCCCCCCATTGATGTCCTGAGAGAGTACAGCTCCGAGGCCTATTTCAGATGCATCGGTCTGTACCACAAACTCCCTCTTAAAGTCAGGCGTCACCAATACCGGGGACCCACACAGGGCAGACTTCGAAGTGGAGAAAGCCTGCTCATTCCACTGAACCGTCACTGACTTGCGTCCCTTCAAAAGGCCTGTCAATGGTGCGGCGACTGTAGCAAAATTGGGGACAAACCTCCTATAGTACCCCACCATACCCAGGAACGACTTTACTTGCCGAGAAGTGACAGGTCGGGGCCAATTCCTAATTGCCTCTATTTTGTTCACCTGAGGTTTAACAATTCTTTGCCCAATTACATACCCCAGGTACTTGGTCTCTTCTAACCCAATCGCGCTCTTTTTTGGGTTAGCGGTTAAGCCAGCCTTCCTAAGGGAGTCCACTACATCCTGTAATTTAGGTAGGTGACTTTCCCAGTCGGTGCTGTGGATAACGATATTGTCCAGGTACGCCGAAGCGTACTGATGATGTGGACGGACTACAATGTCCATTAGCCTTTGAAATGTAGCGGGAGCTCCATGTAGACCAAAGGTTAATACCTTGTACTGATACAGCCCCTCTGGCGTGATAAAAGCCGTTTTTTCCTTGGAAGCCTCCGTCTAGGGTACCTGCCAGTACCCTTTGATGAGGTCCAACACAGAAAAATACTGGGCTTGGCCCAACTTCTCAATAAGCTCATCCACTCGGGGCATGTGATATGTGTCAAACTTGGAAACCTCATTCAGTTTGCGGAAGTCGTTACAGAACCGCAATGTCCTGTCCAGCTTTGGTATTAAGACTATTGGACTGGCCCATTAACTTTTTGACTCCTTGGTGACACTTAGCTGGAGCATTAGCTGCACTTCCTCCGCAGTGGCTTGTCACCGAGCCTCAGGTACCCGGTATGGTTTTAACCAGACTTTTGCCTGAGGCTCAGTGATAAGGTCATATCGGACTATGGAAGTGCGTCCAGGGAGGTCAAAACACATCTGTGTTCCGACTAATGAACTCTCTGGCCTCCTGAGTCTGTTTAGAGGAGAGGCTGTCAGCAATTTTCACTGTGGCAACCGCTTCCCTTGCTTCAGACAGAGGAGCCGAAACCACTTCCCCTAAGAACCCTGGTCGTGCGCTGTCTTCCGTACAGGTTTCCCTATCTTTCCAGGGTTTGAGCAGATTCACATGGTACACCTGCTCCGGCTTCGCCTCCCTGGCTGGTGTACCTTGTAATCTACCTCTCCAATTTTTCAAGCACCTCGTAGGGCCCCTGACACCTAGCTAGGAACTTACTGTCTACGGTTGGTACCAAAACCAATACCCGATCACCTGGGTTAAAGGTCTGGACCTGAGCCTGCCGATTATAGATCCTACTCTGTGCTGCCTCCATATACTCTCTAACCAGAGGTACTGTTTCCATCCGTCCTTGCATCTGGGTGACATACTCCACAGCAGAAGGGTGTCTGCCGTATAGCAGTTCAAAGGGCGAGAACCCAGTAGACGCCTGGGGCACCTCTTGCACTGCGAACATGAGATAGGGCAGAAGAAGGTCCTAGTCCCTCCCATCCTTAGAGACCACTCTTTTTAGCATATTTTTTTATGTTTGATTAAACCTCTCTGCCAGGCCATCCGTTTGCGGATGATACACGGACGTCCGTAGCTGTTTTATGGGTAGCAACTTACAGAGTTCCCTCATGACCTTGGACATAGGCAGAAACTCCTTAGGCAGACCCACGTGAGAAAACATCTCCATTAACTCCTTAGCTATGAGTTTGGCTGATGTATGCCGCAGTGGTACCGAGTGGCGTAGTCGAGGACAACCAAGATGTGTTGGTGCCCTCTAGAGGACTTTGGTACCAGGCCTACGAGGTGCGTAGCGATTCGCTCGAACGGGAGCTCAATAATCGGGAGGGGTACCAGGGGACTACAGAAATGTGGCTAAGGGCTAGTTATCTGGCAGGTTGGGCAAGACTTACAATATTCTTCTACCTCTCTGAACACACTGGACCAGTAAAACAGCTGTAGAATCCAAAACACAGAGACTCCCCAGCTTCTCTGTCAGATGGAGGATATACCACACCCAGCTGAGACTGCCGGCTGGGTTTTATATAGGCCAAAAAAGACCCGGCCAGGAGCTTGGGGAGAAGCCACCCACCCAGCACTTTGGCTCCTCCCAGTAAGAGCCAGCCCGTATCGGCTTTAGAGCCATACTGACAACAAAACAGTGTCAGTCAGCCCTAGCTGTCGCTGACACTTAAAACTTCCGGCTCTTACCTCACCGAGGCCAGGAATCTCGGTGATGCATACCTTCCATCAACGACGGCCCCTTGCACCTTCCTACACACTATATAATCCCATTAGCGGACTGGGCTTATATCAAACAAGAAACTGGTGGCAGTATACCCGGGCTGAGAACACTCTGTTTCACTGGGTTAGTGAAAAGGCTCTCTCAGCTAGTCAGGGTTGTGAGCGAGTGTCTCCAACCCTCTGCCTCTTTGGGCCTGCGTGGACAGGAGGCAGCTGTGTAAACTATACCAAGACTGACCTTACCCGCTCCTGACGGGAGTCGGGGTACGGTATTCGTCACATAATAATGGCAGCAAAGTGGGAACGAGATACTAGTGTGTGTGTGTGTGATCCATACTCCCAGACACTAAAGACTACCAGCAGTAGCTTTTGCCGCTGGAGTCTTAAGATGAGCTCAACACTAGACAGTCTGAGTGCAAATATAATAAGGTGTGTGTGTGTGTGCATCAGGTTGCAGTCTGTGTCAGTGATCATCCGTGGCAATGATGGCCAGTATCACAAGAAGCAAAGCAAAGGAGATGGCCGATGCTATGAACGGTGCCGGGAGAACGCAGTCCATATAGGGGGCCAAGAGGAGGTGGATGGCAACTTTCTTCAGAGCGACAGAGAGCACAGCCAAAGCTCCCCAAGGAGCCAGTTGCCGGTGTTCAGGCCCACGGTGGGCGGCACCCCTCCTGCCCATCCCCCCCAGCCAAGCAGGTTTGGCTGCTCTCCTACAAGCTGCCCTGGACCGTTTCCAGGCCGGAGACCAGGCTTCCTACGAGATCCTCATGAAAGCTGCAGAACGTCGTGAGCAGGCTGAGCGCGAGCACCAGCTACAAATGCTCCAGCTCCAACTCCAGCAGCCTTCCCAGCCAGATGTGAGTCTCCAGAGATCCGAAGTCCAAAACTACGGGCAGAGGAATTCCCCCTGCTAGACAAAGATGGGGACTTGGACACTTTCTTGTTGGCGGTTGAAACAGCCTGCCATCAGTACTAGCTGCCGGAGGACCAGTGGGTCAGATTCCTAACACCATGCCTCAGGGGAAAAGCCCTTGAAATATTCGGGTACTTGCCCAGAGAGACCATCCTGAGCTATGAGGCCATCAAGCAGGCTCTGATCTGGCAGTACAACTTAACCCCTAAGTCGTACTGGAAAAAGCTCAGAAGTTTGCAGCAGGGTCCTACCCATAGCTGGGCCGATCACATGCAGGCCCTGCTGAGAGCAGTTGACCAATGGACCATGGGATTGGAGCTCTCCACCATCTAACAGATGAAGGAGCTCATCGCAACAGAGCAGTTCTTGTGGAAGTGCCCAGAGGACCTCCAGCAGTACCTCAGTGACCGGAAGCCAAAGGTTGCCTCTACAACAGCAGCCCTGGCCGACGAGTACACGAACAACAGGACTTCAGAGGCCCGGAAACCTGTTGGCTGGAGAGGGGGTAAGACACACTCTGCCCCTGCCCCTAGACCCAAGTAGGCACCCGCCCCAGCTTCACTTTCCACGTCGGTGGGGAAACACCGACTTTGCCACCTCTGTAAGCAGCCAGGACACTTCAAGGCCATATGTCCCCAGCGCCCAAGTACCCTGTCCCAGTCATCGACCCTGAAACCCCTGTGTTGTGTGGGGATGGTGGGAGGTCCCTTGACAATTTTCAACTGGTCACCGTGGGCCAGGCCGTGGCCATGGAATTTAGAGACATCGGCGCTGAGATGACTCTGGTACGGCCTGAACTGGTGGCACCTAGGGGTGCACCGAAATTCCGGCGGCCGAAAATGAGCCTAATCCATTTCTGCCGATATTTGTACATATCGGCAGAAAATAGCGGGGAGGGACTGGGAGGAGGAGCTGGGGGCCGGTGTGTTCACTGTGCTCCGGCCCCCAGCTCCAGTAGTTATAAAAAGTGTGCAATTTATAAGGATTCTATTCATGAGGCCCCCTCTGCAGTAGAACATTCAATATAGCCACATCCTACTCACAGGGCTGTTATCTTAATGCTGGCCGGCCGTGCACCCGAGCGGCAGCATCACGACTGACGTCATGTGCCCGGCCTACTTTCTGAATGAAACTTTTCAGTTTCGGACCAGAATTTTCATTTCGGTGCACCCCTAGTTGTAATGAGGGAGGTAGTAAAAATGAGGGACCAATCGCTCCTTATCCGGAGCTGTGCTGATACCAGAACCTGGGCCGGACCGTGTCAGGCTGTTTTTGTAGTATTCTAGTCATTCACAATGCACACCCTGCTTTTTTTTTTCAGTTGTTCTATATACCAACAAATTAAACATAGAAATGATGTAAATTATAAAATCCATTAAATAGAAATTACAAAACATCCAAGTTGATCAACAAGTCATAAAACTGTGAATAAAAAAAAAATTTGAATAAAATAGACACATGTAGTGTAAAAGGACTAATGTGGTCTTCATTCCGGGGTTTTACTTCGCTCTGCAGGTTTGTCTGCATTTTATTCTATTTTTCATTTTTATTTTTATTCCCAGTTTTATGACTTGTTGATCAACTTATGTTTTGTATTTTCTATATATTGGATTTTATGACCTATCATGAAACTGCCTTGACCTCACACATGTTACGATCCATATAAAAAGAGAGAACACAACATCTACACATTTTACATTGTCTCCTCTTCTCTCCATTCAGGTTCCTACAATATAGGATCGCTCAGTGGAGATCTTCTATATAAGATCCTTCTCCTGATTGACCCTACAAGAATGGACAGGGGCAAGATGGCGGAGAGGATAATAAATCTCACCCTAGAGATCCTCTTCCGGCTTACTGGAGAGGTGAGAGATTCTGATGATGTCACATTACATCATCTTATCTATGTTACTAACAGATGGACATGACTGGAGAGGTGAGGGACTCTGGAGATGTATGGAGTGATAGTTATTACTGTGTCTCTTCATAACCAGGACTACACAGTAGTGAAGAAGACCTCTAGTGAGCGCTGTCAGGACCCTGTGTCTGAAGGATGGGGAAGAACCCTGAGCCCAATCATGGAGCCTCCACCTCACCCCCTGATACATGAGGAAATCAATAGAGAGAAGATCCTAGAACTCACCAACAAGATGATTGAGCTGCTGACTGGAGAGGTGGGAATGCTGGGACATTATACAGGAACGCTATGAAGGGATCTGGGTGATGACTGTATCATTGTGTTGTCAGGTTCCTATAAGGTGTCAGGATATCACCGTCTATTTCTCCATGGAGGAGTGGGAGTATTTAGAAGGACACAAAGATCTGTACACAGACGTCATGATGGAGGATCGCCGGCCCCTCATATTACCAGGTAATAGACATGACTAAATACACACGTCCTCTCATTATCTGTATGTAAGGGATGAATTCAGTCACTGGATGTGTTTGCCTCTGGTGGAAATTGGCCACTACAACACAAAACGTCTTGAAGCAACTTCTTCCTAAGAAGATTCTTTCATTTAAGCCTCATTCACACATCAGTGTTTTGTCAGTGATTTCCATCAGTGATTGTGAGCCACAACCAGGATTTGAGCCTCCACAGACATAAGGTATAGGGGAAACTCTGTACCTGTTCTGTGTTTAGAGTCTCACCTGGTTTTGGCTTAAAATCTCTGATGGAAATCTGAAGATCAGCAAGACCTCATTGAAATCAATGTAAAATGTAGGCAGATTATGGCATAAGAGGTAAATGGAAGTGAATTACAGCCGTGGTAAAAGGCAGCGCTCTGTTCTAAGTCCTGGACACCGTCCTTTATACCTCAGAGAACAAAGGAATAATTCATATTTTAATTCTAGTTTCCCGCAGTGTGTCGCTGTACGTAGACTTCAGTGTTTTACACACAGATTCCATCATTATCATACGTAACCATAGATCTACACAAGTTACACCGACAACAACTGCTAATTGGGTAAAAGTTCCTTATCCCGATCTCTTGTTGCATAAATAACTTGCTCCTGGGGCCTTCCATTAATCCTCTCCAATTCAAGTATCAATCTCCATTTTTCTCTCCAAAGAGCCCCATGGTCCATAAAGCCAAGATCGGCTCTTTCATTTATCACCAGTCCAACAGCGAGGATCGATCCTGATCATAAACCTGCAAATGGTTAGTTTTAATAGACAAATACATTTATCTTGGCCAAGGCTTCCACTTCTAGTGCAAATATTATCTACTTTCTAAAGGTCACCATTCCATCATAACATCTTTTAATCGATTACTTAAAGGCCTCTATTTTCTTAACAAAAGTAGTTATTACTAAAAGTACTCAGTGTTCACTTCAAAATGGTGATTAACTCTTTAGCTAAGCTCCTTTTTGAGGTGTAAACACAAGGGGGTCCTCTACTATTCTGAAATAAGCCTCAATTAGAAGTATTTCAGGTGCAGATGTCTGTGCAATGGGGAGGGGGCAGGTCTACAATTGTCAGCATGGAGCGGGTGGGGAAGGGAACGGGCCGGCAGGCCTGTCTCATTTACCATTCTCTACTAATGTTTCAGGTGTAGAAAAAGGTCTAAATGTAAGATAACTTGGAAGCCGTCTTACTTTTAGAAGTACAAAAAAGATATACTACGGCACTCATGTCTTCATCATTCCAACGTTTAATCACCAAATCACAGCGACGTTTCGACCAGTGTGGTCTTTTTCAAGCACACTGGTCGAAACATCGCTGTGATTTGGTGATTAAATGTTGGAATGATGAAGACATGAAAGTGCCGTGGTGTATCTTTTTTGTATTTGCTGAGACTGGGTGCTACGGACTGGCACCTGACACCGCGGGCACCACCACTGAAGGATCCAATTGTTGTGCTGCTATATCTCCTTTTTTTGTTTATTTACTTTTAGAACTGGTGCTGGAAGCCCTAAAGTTGTGGAGAGGCCTGCGCCTCTTCATAACTTCGGCGGAACCACCGCCAACTTAGGGCTTTGTTAAGACCTGCACCTAAAACACAGATCTTAATAAATGTGCCACAAGATGTATACCTAAGACAACATGGCTGACCATCCGATCTAATCCTGATTCTGCAACACCTACAGTTAAGGAAGAGAGAACAACACCTGAGAGATGTCCCAGTCCTTATCTTCCACAGGATAACTCAGAAGAACATCACTATGTCCCACAGGATGAACAGGTAGATGGATATAAGGACGTCATGATGGAGGATCACCGGCCTCTTACATCACCAGGTAATAGACATGACTAAATACACACGTCCTCTCATTATCTGTATGTAAGGGATGAATTCAGTTACTGGATGTGTTTCCTACAGTAAAGGAAGAGATAAGCACACCGGAGAGATGTCCCAGTCCTCTTCCTCCACAGGATGGTTCAGAAGAACATCAGAATGTACTACAGGATGATCAGGTAGATGGAGATATGGTCTCATGAAATATTCCCTATGATCTGTAGAAGACTGTGAAGATCTTGTCTTCAGTCTTGTTTTATCCACCAGTATTATATGTTTTATCCTTGTGTAATGAGAAAAATGGAGATTGCAGGATTACCACTGACCATAGATGTTACATATTGTCCGGATCTTCTCACTATTTTCTGCCTTTATAGACTTTTAAGATGGCCTCCTCGGTTAACTGCTGCAGTTCTTTTGTGGTTGCACAAGAGTGGCACAACAGTTTTCTGAGAGGTCTTAGGCCGGGGCCATGCAATATACTACAAATGGTCAACCAAAGTTGTGCTTGGATTGTCAGCTTGAACATGAACATCAGGAGATAAATGCATCATTATCTTCAAGGGTTTTGTAGTCTGGGGTGCAGTCTCCTGGTGTCTCCTTACTGTCAGAATGGCAGTACCAAGATCATACCACGGATTCTATTATAGCAGATGTAGATTCAAGTCATCCTTCTTACTTGCATAGAGTATAATATAATATTCAGGGGCGTAGCTAAAGGCTTATGTGCCCTGGTGCAAGAGTTCAGCTTGGACCCCCCCTTCCCTCAGTGCTTTGTGGCCAGGGGCAGGGAAGCACATAGCCTTTATGCTGCCTGAGGCGAAAATTGAAACTGCATCCCCTGCCCCTTGCCAAATTCTTGACCTTACCCCTTCCCTCCAGCCAGAGATGTAACTTGACCTGCATGAACTTGTACTGATACAGCCCTTCTGGTGTGATGAAAGCAGTTTTTTCCTTGGCAGCCTCCGTCAAGTGTACCTGCCAGTACCCTTTGGTGAGCTCCAAAACAGAAAAATACCGGGCTTGGCCTAACATCTTAATAAGCTAATCTACTCGGGGCATTGGATATGCGTCAAACTTGAAAACCTCATTAAGTTTGCGGAAGTCGTTACAGAATCGTAACGTCCCATCCGGCTTGGGTATCAAGACAATCGGAATGGCCCATTCACTTTTTGACTCCTCAATGACACCTAGCTGTAACATCAGCTGCACTTCTTCCGAGATCTCACTCGCCGCGACTCATATACCCAGTATGGTTTCAACCGGATTCTGGCCTGAGGCTTAGTGACAATGCCATGTCGGATGATAGAAGTGCATCCAGGGAGGTCCGAAAACACATCCGTGTTTCTGCTGATGAACTCCCTGGCCTCCTGAGTCTGTTTAGAGGAAAGGTTGTCAGCAATCTTTACTGTGGCAACTGCTTCCCTCGTATCAGACTGTGGGACTGGAAATTCTACCCCCCCAGAAAACTCGTCCGGGGACTGTTGTCCGTACTGGTCTCCCTGTCCTTCCGTGGTTTAGTTAGGTTTACATGGCACACCTGCTCCAGCTTTCTCCGCCCTGGCTGGTGTACCCTGTAGGTTACCTCCTCAACTTTTTCGAGCACTTCATAGGGACCTTGCCACCTACCCAGGAACTTGTTGTCCACCGTCGGCACCACAACCAAATCCCTATCTCCCGGGTTAAAAATCCGAACCTGAGCCTGGCGATTATAGACCCTACTCTAGGCTTGCTGGGCTGCCTCCATATGTTCCTTAACCAGCGGCAACACCGTCTCCATCCGTTCTTGCATCCAAATGACATACTCAATCACACTTTTTTGTGGTGTGGGCTGTTGTTCCCACACCTCTTTGGCTATTTCCAACAGACCACGCGGATGTCGGCCATACATCAGTTCGAAGGGCGAGAACCCAGTAGAGGCCTGGGGCACCTCTCGCGCTGCGAACATAAGATAGGGCAGTAGAAGATCCCAATCCCTCCCATCTTTAGACACCACCTGCTTTAACATGTTTTTCAAGGTTTGATTAAATGTTTCTACCAGGCCATCCGTTTGCGGGTGATAGACAGACGTCCGCAAATGTTTGATATGTGGTAGTTTACTGAGTTCCCTAATGACTTTTCACATAAAAGGGTTCCCCTGGTCGGTCAAGATTTTTTTAGGTAGGCCCACTCGGGAAAACATCTCCATCAACTCTTTGGCTATGAGTTTGATGGAGGTATGTTGCAGCGGCACCTCCTCCAGGTACCGAGTGGCATAGTCCAGGACTACCAAGGTGTGTTGGTGCCCTTTAGCAGACTTTGGTACTAAACCATAGCGATCCGCTCGAATGGAACTTGAATATTCGGGAGAGGGAACGGGGGACTACGGAAATGTGGCTGGGGGCTGGTTATCTGGCAGGTTGGGCAAGACTTGCAATACTCTTTTACCTCCCTGAACACACGGGGCCAGTAAAACCGCTGTAGAATCCGGTCCTGTGTTTTCTGCTGGCCCAGGTGTCCCCCAAGAACATTTTGGTGGGCTAACTTCAACACGAGCTTGCGATACGTAGTTGATTACGACCCCGTAGTTGATTTATTCGGTACAGCATCTCCTATTGGACCACAAAACTACTACCACATTTTCCCAGGCTCAAGATAGTCGGGTCCTGGGGCTGTACCAAAATTGTCTCTGGAGACGTTGAGGTCTGCCAACTCCAGACCCGGCGGCAAGTCTCCCACCATCACGCGTAGCGGGGTTGTCTCCCCCTCTTCCACCAAAGTGGCGATCACTCCTACCTCTGGCTTTTTGGTCTTGGGTTCCCAGAGTTCTGGTCTCCCCCCTGAGCCGGGCCACTCTGCTAGGGTTATCGCAGTCTCATGGGTATTGGTGACTCTCGCCTCAGGCCACAGTGACGAGAAACCAAGGAAGTCTCTCCCAATTATTAGTTCTTTTTTTTACTTTTTGGTGACGGCCATCTCATAAGTCCACTTGCCGGCCACCGTGGATAGAGACACCAGGTGGGATAGTCCTTTAAGTCTCCATGGATGCACACAACACTGACTTTTTGGTCAGTATACTCAGCGGGCCGCACCAGGACAGCTCTTACCAGGAACACCAGGCTCCCTGAGTCCAACAGCACCACCGCCAAGATATCTCCCACTTGCACCTGGCACAGGTGACTAGTCTATTGACTCGGGGGTACTGGTTGCACACAACCTCTGGCATACATTGAGAGGCAGTAGCCATAGTTAGTGTCCATGGGTTCCCCCCGATGGGGACAGTCGGCCCTTATGTGACCAGGCTCTTGACACCGCCATCTGTAGGTCTGTAGGGAGTATATCCCGAGTGGGTTTTGTTGGCCTTAGCCGCCTGGTCGAGGGTGGAGACTTCCAGGGTTTAACTGGCCGCCCCAAAAAGAACCCCCCCCCCCCCCTGTAGATTTCTGGTGACCTCAGAGCGCTCCAACAGGTCGACCATCTCTAGGGCATTACCAGGAGATGCCTGGCCGATCTAGTGCTGTAGAGGGTACGGCAAAGCCCTGCAGTACATATCCGCCAACAGACTGTCCAGCAGTGGGACTCGGTATGTCACGCTGCAGCCATTTTTGCAACCGGTGTAGCAGATCATAATACTGCGGTCAGTGACGCACCCACTTGGCCCGGACCAATACATTCACCCCCAGTCTTCCCAGAATCTCACCTTTTTCCCCGGCGCCTCCACGACGACACTCTCAGGAGGATGTTCCCACCCCCAGGACAGGAAACAACGTAGAAGCGGAAGATTTAAAGGGAGTATGTGTCCCTCGCCCAGATAATGAAAATAACACTTTTTAAACTTATGCAAATTACCTTCTGAAGGTGCCCAGGGGCGGCGTTACTGTGCGATGTGCCCAGAAAAACACACCTCCAGCCGGCGGACGTCACGAGCGGCACCAGAGGACGGCGGGCTGGGAACTGGCCCGCACCTGCGCACTGCTCTGCCCATTATGGGCAGATGAACAGCTTTTCATATTGCGCATGCGCCGGCCAACTAAAGACAGCCGGCCGGCGCATGCGCAATATGAAAGGATGTTCCTCTGCCCATAATGGGCAGAGCAGTGCGCAGGTGCGGGCCAGTTCCCAGCCCGCCGTCCTCTGGTGCCGCTCGTGACGTCCGCCGGCTGGAGGTGTGTTTTTCTGGGCACATCGCCCAGTAACGCAGCCCCTGGGCACCTTCAGAAGGTAATTTGCATAAGTTTAAAAAGTGTTATTTTCATTATCTGGGCGAGGGACACATTAGAGAAGGGTATGATCGTAATGAGGGTTAAAGAGTCTATAACCTGATCTGAGCGGTCTAAGGCTACTTTCACACTAGCGTTCGATCGGATCCGTTCTGAACGGATCCGATCATATTAATGCAGACGGAGGCTCCGTTCAGAACGGATCCGTCTGCATTAAAATGGCAAAAAAAAGCTAAGTGTGAAAATAGCCTCGGACGGATCCGTCCAGACTTTCAATGTAAAGTCAATGGGGGACGGATCCGCTTGAAGATTGAGCCGTATTGTGGCATCTTCAAACGGATCCGTCCCCATTGACTTACATTGTAAGTCTGGACGGATCCGCACGCCTCCACACGGCCAGGCGGACACCCGAACGCTGTCCGTGCGGAGGCGAGCGGAGCGGAGGCTGAACGCCGCCAGACTGATGCAGTCTGAGCGGATCCGCTCCATTCAGACTGCATCAGGGCTGGACGGCTGCGTTCGGGTCCGCTCGTGAGCCCCTTCAAAACGGAGCTCACGAGCGGACACCCGAACGCTAGTGTGAAAGCAGCCTAAAACGCTCAGATTAGGTGAAAGACTCCCTTTAAATGGCCTCCTCACCCTTACCTATTCAGTTGTTGTTTCGAAATTGACAGAAATTTTTGCAAAAAAATGACATTTTTCACTTTTCAGTTGTAAATTATTTTTTTTTTAAACTACATTTCTATATAAATTTTTCTCTAAACTTATTGTTCTACATGTCTTTGATAAAAAAAATGCAATAAGTGTATATTTATTGGTTTGCGCAAAAGTTATAGTGTTTACAAACTATGGTACAAAAATGTGAATTTCCGCATTTTGAAGCAGCTCTGACTTTCTGAGCACCTGTCATGTTTCCTGAGGTTCTACAATGTCCAGATAGTAGAAACACCCCACAAATGACCCCATTTCGGAAAGTAGACACCCTAAGGTATTCGCTGATGGGCATAGTGAGTTCATAGAAGTTTTTATTTTTTGTCACAAGTTAGCGGAAAATGATGATTTTTATTTTATTTATTTTTCTTACAAAGTCTCATATTCCACTAACTTGTGTGAAAACTTCCATGAACTCACTATGCCCATCGCGAAATACCTTGGGGTGTCTTCTTTCAAAAATGGGGTCACTTGTGGGGGTATTTATACTGCCCTGGCATTTTAGGGGAGCTAAAGCGTGAGAAGTAGTTTGGAATCCAAATGCGTAAAAAATGCCCTGTGAAATCCTAAAGGTGCTCTTTAGAATTTGGGCCTCTTTGGGCACCTAGGCTGCAAAAAAGTGTCACATGTGGTATCGCCGTACTCAGAAGAAGTAGGGCAATGTGTTTTGGGGTGTATTTTTACATATACCCATGCTGAGTGAGAGAAATATCTATCTAAAAGTCAACTTTTCCCATTTTTTTTTTTTACAAAGTTGTCTTTTAGAGAGATATTTCTCTCACTCAGCATGGGTATATGTAAAAAAGACACCCCAAAACACATTGCCCAACTTCTCCTGAGTACGGCCATGCCACATGTGTGACACTTTTTTGCAGCCTAGGTGCCCAAAGAGGCCCAAATTCTAAAGAGCACCTTTAGGGTTTCACAGGGCATTTTTTACGCATTTGGATTCCAAACTACTTCTCACACTTTAGCTCCCCTAAAATGCCATGGCAGTATAAATACCCCACAAGTGACCCCATTTTTGAAAGAAGACACCCCAAGGTATTTTGTGATGGGCATAGTAAGTTCATGGAAGTTTTCACAAGTTAGTGTGGCATCTCCCCTTCTTCTTACAACACTCAACAGATGTCTGGGGACCGAGGAGACCAGTTTCTACGTTTAGAAATAGGAATGCTCTCCAATTCTTGTCTTATACAGGCCTCTAACTGTTCAATCGTCTTGGGCCTTCTTTGTTGCACCTTCCTCTTTATGATGTGCCAAATGTTCTCTATAGGTGAAAGATCTGGACTGCAGACTGGCCATTTCAGTAGCCGGATCCTTCTCCTACGCAGCCATGATGTTGTGATTGATGCAGAATGTGGTCTGGCATTATCTTGTTGAAAAATGCAGGGTCTTCCCTGAAAGAGATGACGTCTGGATGGGAGCATATGTTGTTCTAGAACCTGAATATATTTTTCTGCATTGATGGTGCCTTTCCAGACATGCAAGCTGCCCATGCCACACGCACTCATGCAACCCCATACCATCAGAGATGCAGGCTTCTGAACTGAGCGTTGATAACAACTTGGGTTGTCCTTTTCCTCTTTGGTCCGGATGACATGGCGTCCCAGATTTCCAAAAAGAACTTCGAATCGTGACTCGTCTGACCACAGAACAGTCTTCCATTTTGCCACACTCCATTTTAAATGATCCCTGGCCCAGTGAAAACTCCTGAGCTTGTGGATCTTGCTTAGAAATGGCTTCTTCTTTGCACTGTAGAGTCCCAGCTGGCAACGGCGGATGGCACGGTGGATTGTGTCAATGGTTTCTGGAAGTATTCCTGAGCCCATTCTGTGATTTCCTTTACAGTAGCATTCCTGTTTGTGGTGCAGTGTCGTTTAAGGGCCCGGAGATCACGGGCATCAAGTATGGTTTTACGGCCTTGACCCTTACGCACAGAGATTGTTTCAGATTATCTGAATCTTCGGATGATGTTATGCACAGTTGATGATGATAGATGCAAAGTCTTTGCAATTTTTCGCTGGGTAACACCTTTCTGATATTGCTCCACTATCTTTCTGCGCAACATTGTGGGAATTGGTGATCCTCTACCCATCTTGGCTTCTGAGAGACACTGCCACTCTGAGAAGCTCTTTTTATACCCAATCATGTTGCCAATTGACCTAATTAGTGTTAATTGGTCTTCCAGCTCTTCGTTATGCTCAAATTTACTTTTTCCAGCCTCTTATTGCTACTTGTCCCAACTTTTTGGGGATTTGTTGACACCGTGAAAATTTGAATCAACGTATTTTTGCTTTAAAATGATACATTTACTCGGATTAAACGTTTGATCTGTCATCTACGTTCTATTACAAATAAAATATTGACATTTGCCATATCCACATCATTGCATTCAGTTTTTATTCACAATTTGGTTAGTGTCCCAACTTTTTTGGAATCCGGTTTGTAGATGGTAATGATATGCCATTGTACAGTCGTGGCCAAAAGTTTCGAGAATTACACAAATATTAGTTTTCACAAAGTTTGCTGCTAAACTGCTTTTAGATCTTTGTTTCAGTTGTTTCTGTGATGTAGTGAAATATAATTACACGCACTTCATACGTTTCAAAGGCTTTTATTGACAATTACATGACATATATGCAAAGAGTCAGTATTTGCCATGTTGGCCCTTCTTTTTCAGGACCTCTGCAATTCGACTGGGCATGCTCTCAATCAACTTCTGGGCCAATTCCTGACTGATAGCAACCCATTCTTTCATAATTACTTTTTGGAGTTTGTCAGAATTAGTGGGTTTTTGTTTGTCCACCCGCCTCTTGAGGATTGACCACAAGTTCTCAATGGGATTAAGATCTGGGCAGTTTCCAGGCCATGGACCCAAAATGTCAACGTTTTGGTCCCCGAGCCACTTAGTTATCACTTTTGCCTTATGGCATGGTGCTCCATCGTGCTGGAAAATGCATTGTTCTTCACCAAACTGTTGTTGGATTGTTGGAAGAAGTTGCTGTTGGAGGGTGTTTTGGTACCATTCTTTATTCATGGCTGTGTTTTTGGGCAAAATTGTGAGTGAGCCCACTCCCTTGGATGAGAAGCAACCCCACACATGAATGGTTTCAGGATGCTTTACTGTTGGCATGACACAGGACTGATGGTAGCGCTCACCTTTTCTTCTGCAGACTAGCCTTTTTCCAGATGCCCCAAACAATCGGAAAGAGGCTTTATCAGAGAATATGACTTTGCCCCAGTCCTCAGCAGTCCATTCACCATACTTTCTGCAGAAGATCGATCTGTCCCTGATGTTTTTTTAGGAGAGAAGTGACTTCTTTGCTGGCCTTCTTGACACCAGGCCATCTTCCAAAAGTCTTCGCCTCACTGTGCGTGCATATACGCTCGCACCTGCCTGCTGCTATTCCTGAGCAAGCTCTGCACTGGTGGCACTCCGATCCCGCAGCTAAATCCTCTTTAGGAGACGATCCTGGCGCTTGCTGGACTTTCTTGGATGCCCTGAAGCCTTCTTAACAAGAATTGAACCTCTTTCCTTGAAGTTCTTGATGATCCTATAAATTGTTGATTGAGGTGCAATCTTAGTAGCCACAATATCCTTGCCTTCAAAGCCAATTTTATGCAACGCAATGATGGCTGCACGCGTTTCTTTGCAGGTCACCATGGTTAACAATGGAAGAACAATGATTTCAAGCATCACCCTACTTTTAACATGTCAAGTCTGCCATTTTAACCCAATCAGCCTGACATAATGATCTCCAGCCTTGTGCTCGTCAACATTCTAAAGTTCTTATCAGATGTATTCAGGATCATAATCCCTGACAAGTAAGAGAGGAGGATAAGGGTCCATTTACACAGTCCGCAACGTGTTTTGCGGTTCCACGGACAGTGATGGCCAGTTTGCACTGTTCGCCAGCGTACACATGCGGGCTGCCATCTTGACTCACAAGTCCGGCGATGCACAGGTAAGCCCTTGTGAGTCAAGATAGCAGCCCGCATGTGTACGCTGGCGAACACTGCGAACTGGCCATCACTGTCCACGGATCCGCAAAACACGGACAGCAGCAATGAGCGGACCGCACATTGCCGGCACTAATGGAATATGCCTGTTCTTGTACGCAAATGCGGACAAGAATAGGACATGTTCTAATTTTTTTGAGAACGGAATTGCGGACCCGGAAGTGCTCATAGAAATGAATGGGGACGTGTGAATGGACCCTAAGGTGCTCTTTACCTCAGTGTTATGAATTTGTCCTGCTGTGTGATTAGGACAGGTCCTGGGTGGCCATTTTATTTCTCCTGATGATTGCTCCCTAGACAAAATAAGCCATTATAACTAATGAAAGAAATTTGGGAAAATATTTATAATAAAGCAATATTTAAGTATTTTCATTTTTTTTTATTCCCGGAGAACCCTTTTAAGGACCAGGCCATTTTTTGCAAATCTTTGCAAATCTGACATGTGTCTTTTTATGTGGTGATAACTTTAAAACGCTTTTACTTATCCAAGCCATTCTGAGATTGTTTTCTTGTCACATATTGTACTTCATTACAGTGGTGAATTTGAGTCAAAATATTTTCTATTTATTTATAAAAAAAAAATAAAAAATCGCAATTTCTCATCCGTGTCAATGGGGAACACAGTCTTGACCTTGGTATAGCTATTGCCACTAGGAGGCGACACTAAGCAAAAAAAAAGTGTTAGCTCCTCCTCTCAGCTATATCCCTCCTGCAGACACTGAGCTAATCAGGTTTAGCTTAGGCTTATTGCACACTAACGTGTGTGCTCCATAGCCATATTTCAGATCCGCAATACACGGGCACCGTTCCGTGTGCATTCCACATCACGGATGCGGACCCATTCACTTCAATGGGTATGCAAATCCGAACAGGGTTTCGTCCCGTACTTCCGTTCCGCAAAAAGATAGAACATGTCCTATCTTTTTGCGGTACGATCGTGGACCCATTAAAGTGAATGGGTCCGCGATCCGCTCGGCTGCCCCACGGTGGGTGTTTGTGCATTGCAGGCCACGGGGCGCACATGTTTGTGTGCAAGAGGCCTTAGTGTCTGTAGGAGGCAGACCTTCCTGTGCTGATTTACAAATTTTGTCTCTCCTTTTTTTTTTTTTTTTTTTTTTTTTTTTAGCGGGAAGCTTCAGGCAGTCTGGGTAAAAACTACCTGCACTCCCACCCAGGAGACGAGAGACCAGGGGGTCACCCAAACCCCCTGCTCGTTGCCGCTCTCTAGAAGAAAAGGAGGACTGTCTCCTGCCAGCATTCGCCTCACCACGGCTGTCAACCACAAGTCCCCTCTGTTTCCGGTGTAGCCTCCCTCACCAAGGGGCCGCACACCGAAGGTGGTGATCTGGCTGGAGGCAGGGGGGCAGAAAACGCCAGACGGGTGAGTATTCTCTTAGTCCCCAAGGCCCCTGTTAGCCCAGCGGCCTGTGTCGGCGCAGCTGCCACTATCTGCAGGCACGGGCGCCGGGCTCCCTCTTTTCCCTCCTGCCGCCCAGCTGACAAACACGGGCAGTAACTAACTTGACTCTGCTACATGTGATCCATGCCAGTGTTTCCTTGCTGCTGCAGACTTGCACTGCTGCTGAAGCTTGCGTGGGTGTCTCTCTTTCCTGTGTAGCAACACACACACGCCCTCTGTCTCAGCAGCCAATGGCCGGATTGCAGCATGTATTTAAAGGCGCTTCCTGCTTCCTGCTACATTGCCTGAGCAACCTCAGTGTCTAGCCTTGTCTAGTCCCTGTGCAAAGGTGGTTATCTTGTCTGCCTTCCTGTGTACCGAATCCTGCTATTGATCTCCTGGACTTTGCCTGTTTGCTGCCTGCCTCTGACCTCGGATCTCGTTTATGGACTTTGTTTTCCGCCTGCCTCTGACCTAGGACTTTGCTTACTGACATTGCTGGATCGCTGCCTGTCCTGACACTGATCCTCCTGGCCACGCTCGTCCCCTCGGTGCTTGCACCGAGAACTCTGACCCCCCGGTCAGCTGCCACTGACTTGGAGACTACTATGGAGCTACCCTACGGACCAAGCCTATCCCCACCATTAGGGGCTCTAGTGAATACCAGGTAGCTGCTTATTTACGCCCCTCCGGAGTATACCCAGTCAGTGGCGCAGTGGGTCCACACCCGCTTGCATAACAGCCCCAATTCCTCCTCCCTCCCCCTCCCCAGGTTTTTTAATGTGACTATCCCAGTTTTTCTCTAATGGCTCAGTGTGTTAGAAGGTTGTTTCCTAAAGAAAACTGCCCTAGTAATCTGGTGATTACCTGCATGTGCATTTAGAAGCTAAGCAGGATGTGTTTGGTGAGAGTCCAACCTGGTGTAGTAATTGCTCTTTCCCCACCAGCTGCCAATAAGCTCCGCCCCTGCCTTCTGCTTAACCCCTTCCTTGCCTCAGTGCTACTGTGCTGAGGAAAGCGCTTTTGGGCTCTCTGCTGAGGCTTGCAGTGCTGGTTATTAGTACAGATGGATGTGGGTGCAGTTCCCTTAGGTCTGTTTGATTAGAATTGAGCTGTATTATAAAAAAAAAAGTCTATATATTTATATATTATTAACCCTTGGAGCGATTTGGTTTGTCTGAGCCTAGTTCCCATGCCATTCTGTAGGCAGAATTTCTTTACCCTACTGCTGGATACACGTACAGCCTGTAGCATTACCCTCCTTCCACAAAAGGCGGAGTAACTGCACTTGCACTGGATACTGTACAGCCTGTAGCATTACCCTCCTTCCATAAAAGGCAGAGTAATTGCACTTACACTGGATACTGTACATTCTGTAACATTACTCTCCTTCCACAAAAGGCGGAGTAACTGCACTTGCACTGGATACTGTACATTCTGTAACATTACTCTCCTTCCACAAAAGGCGGAGTAACTGCACTTGCACTGGATACTGTACATTCTGTAACATTACTCTCCTTCCACAAAAGGCGGAGTAACTGCACTTGCACTGGATACTGTACATTCTGTAACATTACTCTCCTTCCACAAAAGGCGGAGTAACTGCACTTGCACTGGATACTGTACATTCTGTAACATTACTCTCCTTCCACAAAAGGCGGAGTAACTGCACTTGCACTGGATACTGTACATTCTGTAGCATTACTCTCCTTCCATAAAAGGCAGAGTAATTGCACTTACACTGGATACTGTACATTCTGTAGCATTACCCTCCTCCTTCCACAAAAGGCAGAGTAACTGCACTGGATACTGTACATTCTGTAGCATTACTCTCCTTCCATAAAAGGTGGAGTAACTGCACTGGATACTGTACATTCTGTAACATTACTCTCCTTCCATAAAAGGCGGAGTAACTGCACTTACACTGGATACTGTACATTCTGTAGCATTACCCTCCTTCCATAAAAGGCGGAGTAACTGCAGTTACACTGGATGCGGTAATGCCTGTAGCATTACCTCCTTCTATAGGCGGTGTAATTGCACTTACAAAGGATACCGTACAGCCTGTAGCATCACCCTCCTTCGATAAGGCGGAATAATTGCACTTACACTGTATGCGGTACTGCCTGTAGCATTACCTCCTTCCATAAGGCGGAGTAATTACTTTTGCACTGGATACCGTGCAGTTTATAGGCTCACCCTCCTTCCATAGGTGGGGTAATTGCACTTACATTGGATGCTGTACTGCCTGTTGCATTACACTCCTTTCATAGGCAGAGTCATTTGCATTGGATGGCGTTACACTTCCTTTTCAGGCGGAGGACTTGCACTTTCATTGAGTACTGTATAGTCTGTGCCATTACCCTTCTTCCATAGACAGGGTAATAGCACTTTCATGGGTACCGTACAGTCCGTTCCATTATTCTCTTTCCATAGGGGAGTAGTGCCACTAACTCTGGACCTGGTACAGCTGGTAGATTTACCCTCCTCTCATGGGCGGAGTGATTGCAATTTCAGTGGGTGCCATTCGGCCGGTAGCATTACCCTTTATTAAAGGACGGAGTGTTTTCACATTTCTTGGGCAGAGTTTTGGAACCCTCGGTGGGCTCCTGTACATCAGGTAGCATTGTTCTTCTTCCATAGGTGGACTATTTACACCACTACAGAAGTCCTGTAGCACTACCCTCCTTCCACGGCAGAGTAGTTGCACTATCACTAGAACCTATGCTTCCGCAAGCATTCCTCTCCTTCCGTAATAGGAGTATTTGCACTTACTCCGTATACTGTACATTTTGTGGTATTACCCTTTTTGTATAGAGTAGTTTTTCTACCACAATTGCATACTGTAGATCCGGTAGCATTACCCTCCTTCTATTGGTGGAGTAGTTGCACAACCAGTAGTGCTTACACTACCCATGGACCCAATAAATTATGTTGGGTTTCCTTCGCATTTTCCATCTTTCTTAGGTAGGACAGTAGCTGGTAGCTGACAGGCTGTGGACACAACACGATCGACATCCATTCTCTGTCAGTAGGTGGAACAGATGCGCTGCTTGTCAGTTTCCTTGCTCTTTAAGTGGATAATGGTGCTATCACCATATTCTGGGTGTTAACTGCTGTTTGGCCTCATTCTCGGGGGGGAGCCTCTCCTCTGGTCCTGGAAACCATAGTTGGGCTATGGCCTCCCCCCTATGAGGCAGCCTTGCGCTGGCCATAGATTTTATGGCTACTCTTGTTCCGTGTCCCTACTGTGTGACTCCATCCCAGGGGGAGTATTCATCCTCCCCTTCTAGGAGTGGAACCTTCTCGCTAGTTGTAGCTGTGATTGTGCCTACATTTCCTTATCACAGGTGGCACTGTGCTCATGTTCTGCCATCACCGGGTGCGATAGATCCTCCAGGCATTATATGTATGGTGTTCCCGACAGGTACTTTTATTCCCTATAGTGCAGTCTTCTGCCCATACCAGGACAGGTTTCAGCTGGTGGGTTTGCTCACTTCTCGTGGGTATTAGCACGGCTTTCGGTTCGATGGTATAACTTGCCGATTTCTAAGGCGCAGGCTTTGAGCCTTTACAGGTAGTGCATTGCCTACCTTCTACTACAGTGACAGCATCAGGGTTGCTTCCGTGTGGTTTTGGGTATGCAGTTATTCAGTTTGCATATGTGTATTGTTTGCATGGCTCCCCTCCCCGGGTATAGCGGTTGTACTGTCCTTGTTGTCACCCCTAAATGCTGGTTCCCTACTGAGCCGCATCAGCCTTCTCTACTGCTCCCGATTCGCAGGGCGAGTAGTTGCACTTTCTCCACATACTGTTACTACTTGCTCTGCTAGTGTTCATAGCCATTGGGGGCTTGTATGCCCCCTTTCTGCTGTAGGGTGCCTGCACAGGTGGTGTTGGTCCAGGTTCTCTAGCCCTGACTTGTTCGTCATGGTTCATGGTGTTCTCTTCTGGCAGTCCGGTATGGTGTGTGGGGCCTCCTATTTTCAGGAATCCCTACTTCCTCCCCCATGGGGGGGGGGGGGGGGGCGGCAAGTTTTGTCACATCTGACCCTTGATATCCAGACACCATTCTTTTTTTTTTAGCAGAATTTGGTTTCCCTTTCTGCAGGGGGTGGTGGACGCTGCGCCCCCTTACCGGCTTCCGTGGAATCCTTGGGGGATCCGCGTCTATTTCTTTCAGACGTCCTCTTTCCGACGGACGGATTCATTATTCGTCATTTCGGAGAGATCGAGACGAGGGCTGGCTGTCTCCAAAGTTTCCATTTCCTGATGGATTTGTTTGGCCATGATGGAAGCGTACTGCATCAGTGGCTCTACCCTTCCGATTTACTGATCATTTTGTCAAGCAATGGTTGGGCAGTACATCATGGGGCTTTGGCCTTTGAGGGGTGCAGGGCGGCTGCCTGGTCATCTGGGCACACTTTTCCAAGTTTTACACCTTTGCATCTTCTGACACTTTTCTGCGGCATAGAGTTTTGCAGAATGCGGTCCTCGGATTGGCAGGATGGCTTCTTCGTTTATGACCCACCCTGGGGACTGCTCTGGAATGTCCCAAGGTCAAGACTGTGTCCCCCAATGATACGGATGAGAAAACTAGATTTTTGTACTTACCGTAAAATCTGTTTCTCTTCCGTTCATTGGGGGGGACAAAAATCTAGTTTTTCATCAGCACATATAACGTCAACTCATCAGCAATTTTCTAGATGCTCAGATGCATCCATACATTTTAGACCCTTTTGATTATGGACACCTGGTCATGTAATCTCCAGTCTGACCACCAGTCCGAGGCTTGCTGTCCTGTCAGACAGGAGATCAGTCTGTCCTGTGTGGCTGACGTCCTGTGAACTACAAAATTACAGCATCATTTAACAGATCCCTCTTCAGAGATCCCTCCCCACCAGCTGCTCCTCCTTGTCTTCTGTATGTCCCTAAACATGGCATGCTGCTGTACATAATCCAATAAACTGGGAAAGCACATATTTAAACGATGAGCCCCTGAAATGATTACCTTCAGAATAAAGATGAGGAAATCAAGTCTAAACTAATCAGATTCAGTAAGACCCCAGCAGTGGTGGAGATCTCTCTCCACACCTAGGTTCTGATAGGAGTGTGTATGTGTGATGTGAACGTACCTACTTCACCTCTCTCCTTCCCTCGCTTAGGGGTATGAGAAAGGAGCAAGGGGAGACCTCAGGAGTGGAGGAGATCTTTCTCCACACCTAGGTTCTGATAGGAGTGTGTATGTGTGATCTGAACGTATCTACTTACCCTCTCTCCTTCCCCCTCTTAGGGGTGTAAAAAAGGAGTAAGAGTGGACCTCAGGAGTGGACACTCTCCACACCTATGTACGACTGCTCACTAAAGCGAGTATTCACAAAATCGAGTGCTCCTCTGCTATTTTGGAAGAATCTAATAGGTAGCCTGCAGCCAGAACACATAGAGACTACTAGACCTCAGACATATTGGGTAATCTAGATACTTATAGATTCACCCTAAAATACTTGTGGATCAACCCCACTTTGTGCACTTTGAACAACCACCTCACTCCAATATCCTATCAGGTGATAGACGTGATCTGTACACCATAACATAATGGTGACAGCGGGACCCTCATAGTTTTAATTGATCACACTTGTATTTCCTTTTAGCATAAATAGTAAAAGTTATGTTTTACCTCTATATGGGTCACCCTGTACAGGGACTATTTTTGGGGTTATCAATCCTCTCATTCAGTTTTTGTCATGATCCCCTCTACCATGGAGCGCTCGTCCCCGCTACGGTCATAATAATCAATAATCAGTGATAAGCAGAGTTCTAGTGGTGCTAGATAATCAGTTCTCACCTCTCCTGTGTTCTCCGCTGTCCCTTATACTAGGTACAGTATCTTCATGCCTGCAGTCATCCCAAAATGTCTAGATAGAACAGGAAGACAAAAATTAAAGGGTTTGTTCAGGAATAAGTAACTTTTCACATGTGTCCGCAGCCTCTACTATGAAAAGAGTCATACGTACCTGCTCCCCTCAGCTCCGGTTATGTGTGCCAGCTCCTGTGTATCCATCTTCCAGTAAATGTTGTTTGCTCCCTCGCCGGCACAGGCATGGTCACCTGCTTTCTGCAGCCAATGACTGGCTTCAGTGGTGATGTGTCTTTTGTGCACATGTGACCCCTGAATCTAGTCATTGGCTGCAGCAGAGCAGATGATTATGCCCATTCCGAGGAGTTAAATAAGCCATTGACCGAAAGAACCTTGGCTTACCGAATTCACAGCCCTGGGGCGGCCAGCAAGGGCAACAGGTGCACAAACAATGTAATGTTATATACACACAATGTAATGTTAGGGATGGAATATTAGGGCTACTCTCCCTGCATTGCAAACTGTTTGGATCAACAAAGCAATCAGATTGGATTTATACAGGAGACCTGCAAATATTTGGGTCAGATAACTTCTGCTGTCCGGTCATTTTTGGTCGTCTTTTCAGGTCATATAAAACCTTCCACGTGACTTCTCCAACCGTCTGATGACTTCTACAATATTTTTTTCACAGCTTGTGAATCCGGGTGAAGATCTGAAATATATTAATCCTACAAAGACATATGTGAGGGGTGATGAGCAGAGTACAGAGGACATTCCTACAGATAACCGCCCAGGTGAGTAGTGACCACTAAGTAAAGCAGAGAAGATCCACAGATTCTACTCCTTCACTGGATGATACAATTTTATGTTACATTTTTAGGCTCTATCTTCTGTCAGTTTTTTCAGCATTATATTCAGATTCAGCTAAAATTCGAAATAAATATGGATGGAAATGTGACAGCGTTATAGGTGATATACAGTATGTATATGATACATATAGTCCATCCTCAGGAGAGGTCATTAATATCAGATCGGAGGCGGATTCAACTCCCTGTAGCCTTATCGGTCAGATGTAAGGACAGGACACAGTGCTCTGCGCGCTCTTGGGCCTCTTCCTGGCCATGCAATGTGACGTTCATCGGTCATATGGCCTAGGCACAGATTAGTCCCATTCGAGTGAATGGGTCTGAGCTGCAATGCCAAGCATAGCTACTATTGAACAGACGGCGATGTGCCCGGTAAGCTGTGAGGAGGCTTTTTGTTAACTGGAGCTCCGGTGAGCACTGAGGCTTCCTCAGACAGCTGATTGGTGGGGGTGCAGGGACCAGACCCCCACTCATATCGATGACCTGTGCTTACAAAAATCTTGGAGAACCCCTTTAATCTGCAAATGATAAAAAACGGAAACAAAATATGCAAAACTTCTTGCTTTATTCAGTATTGAGTATGAGAGCCACGTGCATAAATACAGTCACTTACACACCTTGGCATCCTACCAATGAGGTTACTAATGATTGTCTGAGGAATGTTCTGCCATGCTGAATGCATTTGGGCAAGCAAATCATCAAGATCTGTTGCTGGTACCTACAGTATCTCACAAAAGTCAGTCCACTCCTCACATTTTTGTAAATATTTTATTCTATCTTTTCATGGGACAACCCTGAAGATCTGACACTGATACAATGTAAAGTAGTCAGCATACGGCTTGTATAATGGTGTAAATTTGGTGTGCCCCTTAAAATAACTCGACACACAGCCACTAATGTCTAAACCGCTAACAACAAACGTGAGTACACCCCTAAGTGAGAATGGCCAAATTGTGCCCAATTAGCCATTTTCACTTCCCGGTGTCATGTGACTCGTTAGTGTTACAAGGTCTCAGGTGTGAATGGGGAGCAGGTGTGTTAAATACTATGTTATCGCTTTCACACTCTTACTGGTTACTGGAAGTTCAACATGGCACCTCATGGCAAATAAATCTCTGAGGATCTAAAAAAAAAAAAAAAAGGATTGTTGCTCTACATAAAGATGGCCTAGGCTAATAGAAGACCCTGAAACTGAGCTGCAGCACGTTGGCCAAGACCATACAGCGGTTTAACAAGACAGGTTCCACTCAGAACAGGCCTTGTCATGGTTGACCAAAGAAGTTGAGTGCACATGCTCAGCTCCATATCCAGAGTTATCTGGAGTGGAAGAGGATTCAAGCGGCAACCCATGAAGCTCTAGTGAACTCAAGATATTGGCACTTTGGTTACAATTTGGCCATTCTCACTTAGGGGTGCACTCACGTTTGTTGCCAACTGTTTACACATTAATGGCTGTGTGTTGAGTTATTTTGAGGGCACATCAAATTTACACCATTATACAAGCTGTACACTGACTACTTTACATTGTATCAAAGTGTCAGATCTTCAGGGTTGTCCCATGAAAAGATAGAATAAAATATTTACAAAAATGTGAGGGGTGGACTGTCTTTTGTGAGATACTGTAACTTTTTACATTAATTGCTGATTATCTGGTACCCTACACCAGGTGCTTATCCATGTCCTCCTTAATGGACATCCTCCTATCCCTAACAAAAACAGAGCAGATTGTTGCTTACACTTTTTCTACCTTCTTTCTACTGTGCAAACTGAAGCATTGCCATGTTGTTTTAAAGCTGATGAGCTTGGGCGAGAGAAGCTACATAGATCAGTTGGTAATCTGCGTCAAGCAGCAAGTCTCCTGCTGGATTTCTCTCCTCCATCTACAACTGGACTGTAACGGGGTTCCGAAGGCGTACTCGGTCTCCCATCAGCCGCAGGCCTGCTGCTTAGCTTCGGGAGCGAGGATCGGTGTTTGACCTCATTCCCAGGGCGGCTTTGCTAGCTGGGAGGCTCCCTGCTCCTAGGTCTGCCTTGAGCGCCGAGCTGATTGGTGCTCGACTGGTCGGTCTGTCGGTCATGTGACGCTGGCCACGTCATATGACCCTCACTCCCCACTATAAATACAGGCAGCCTGCTGGCCACAGGTTGCCTGTTAATTCTAGGTTCCTGGCATTTTGTTGGACTACTGTGTACTTACCTGATCCTGTTCCCTGACGATCCTTTGCCTGCTCCTCCTGTACTGCGTATCCTTCCTGGTATATTGACCTCGGCTTCCACCTGACTATTCTTTGCGGACTCCTTTGGTACTTCTCGACTCTCCTGGTATTTATGACCCGGCTTCTCCTGACCTTTCTCTGTACTGCGTTGTCCTCTAGGTATTGACCTGGTCTGTTCACATTCCGTTATTTGTCTTATCTGTCTTCCCAGCACGTATCCTAAGTTAGGGACTGCCGTCTAGTTGTCCCCTGTCATTAGGACTTGCGAGGCAAGTAGGCAGGGCCAGGGGTGAGGGTGGAGCGCAGTGGTCACTATCCTCCCCCCTGTTTGTAGTGTACGTGACCGTCACAGATTAACAGGCCATAACCTAACCACTGTATCATGAATCCTCTGGTGACCTGACTGACCATGTCTCTAACCTGATGCAGATGGTGCAGGAGCTAGGGGAGAAACTCTGTTCTTTTGAGCTAGGACAAGGTACTTCCATCCCTCAGGCCTCTAGTCTGCATTTAGAGCCCCAGATTAAGCTTCCTGAGCCCTTTTCTGGAGATCGGAAGAAGTTTCTTTCCTTTAAAGAAAATTGTTAACTTTTTTTCCGTTTGCGCCCTGTATCCTCTGGCCCCGAGAGTCAACGCGTGGGCATTGTCATTTCCCGGTTACAGGGTGATCCCCAGGACTGGGCATTTTCTTTACCTGCTGACGCCAGTTTTTTAACATCAGTGGAGGGTTTTTTCAGGCCCTGGGTACCCTGTATGGTGAACCAGACAGGACACTGGTAGCTGAGACTGCTCTAAAGGTTCTGGTTCAGGGCAATCTACCTGCGGAGGAGTATTGCACCCAATTCAGAAGGTGGTGTGTTCCCTCAGGATGGAATGAACCAGCACTTAAGAGTCAGTTCAGGTCAGGTCTGACTGATAACTTAAAGGATCTTCTAGTCAGTTATCAGCTTCCAGAGACTCTAGAGGAGATGATGACCCTTGTAGTCCGACTTGACCGACGGGTTAGAGAGAGACGACAGGAACGACAGTTCTCTCCTCAGGTGGTGGTTCAGCCTGAGGTCTATCCCAGAAACAACGCTGAGGTCTCTACCGAAGAACCCATGCAGGTCGGCATAACTCAAGGGAATCTGCGCCGCAGACGTGGAGTGTGTTTTTACTGCGGAGATCCTGACCATTGGATCGACCAGTGTCCTAAGAAGGCCCTCTCCGTTAAGTCTCCCAAGGCAAGGCAACCTAAAGACCAGGTACACCCTGATATTACAAAATGTAAGCTTTTGGTACCTAGAACTAGATCTCTGGGGGTTAATAAATGGCCGGGTAAGGCCTTTATTGACTCTGGTTCAGCGGCCAGCTTTATTTTTTTTTAAATCAAATCGTTTTTATTAAACCAATAAAGACAGAAGTTCACAAATCAATACAATGTCTTTTCTTACTTCATCCATATCACGGACTCAGCGTACATTGGTATCAAGTCATTACCGACACACTTACAAATCAAGTATCTGCATGTACTATATATCCATATGAAAAACAATAGACACCAGGCATTATAAATGTCTAGACCCTCCCAAAACCCCTCCCAACACCTCCCCCATCCCAACACCCCCCCACCCCCCCACCCTGTAAACTAGTCTTGTATCTATCTGAGCCTATATAACCACATGGGTATGAGATAACCAATCACTCCACAGTTTGTCAAACTTTTGAGGACACCCTCTTTTCACAAACACCCCTTTCTCTAATATCAACATATCATGCACCTTCCTCTCAAACTCCTCCAATGTAGGCGGACTTCCCTGGATCCATCTCATAGCCACCAGCTTCCTGGCCACATACAACAACCGTCCCACAGCCACCCTGACCGATTCATTCCCTCCAATCTCAGACACATAACCCAATACACACACCTTAGGGTCATTTTGAATTACTAACATCATTTTACTATTAATCATGTTCCTTACAGCATCCCAATATTTCCCAATTACCGGACAAGACCACAACATATGCAGCAAATCCGCACCATCTTCCATACATTTCGGACATCTATCATCAGGTCTTACACCCACTTTTTTTAGGAATACCGGTGTTTTGTATACTCTATGTATGATAAATAATTGGGACAATTTACCCTGTTCACTCAAGGACACCCTGGGGACACCTTCCAGTATATCCTCCCACTCATCCTTAGACATAACGCCCAAGTCTGCCTCCCATTTCTTCATTCTCGAGAGCGGAAACCCCTCCAAGAATCTACCAAGTAAAAGAGCGTATACCTGTGATATCAGCCCTCTCTTCCCCCCCCCCGTCAGAAGGACAAGCTTATGAACTGCCTCCATTTGGGCTATCACACATCCTTTCCGCAGCGTGACCTCAAGAGCATGCCTCACCTGAAGATATTTATAAAACCATCCCTTAGAGATATTAAATTCCTGCTGCAGAGTCTTAAACGACTTACATATCTTGCCCTCAATTAACTGGCCAATTCTCATCACTCCCTGAATTTCCCAACTTCCAAGTCCAGACAAGTTAAAGAATTCAGGCAATAGATGATTATTCCTAATAGGGGAGAGCTCACTGATTCCACCTACACCTCTCAATTGCTTCACCCTTGCCCAAATCTTTTTCATGAGTTCGATAAGAGGAAGTTTCCCCCTCTCAGCATGCATACCTGATCCTTCCAGAATACCCATGAGGTCCCGACTACCCAACCAATGCTGCAAAATCTGTCCAGTCATATCCGGCACCTGGAAACTAATCCATCCCTTGAAATGCTGACACTGGGAAGCCAAAAAGTAAATCAATGCATTAGGAACAGCCAGGCCTCCTTCAGACTTAGCGTACTGCAATGTTTCCAATTTAATCCTAGCCTGACCGTACTTCCAGATAAGATCCCTAAATATAGAGTGAATTTTCTTAAATCTATCTAGGGGGATCCATACGGGAGCATTATTCAATATGTAGAGCAGCTGAGGCATCATAACCATTTTTAACAGGTTCACTCTACCCACCACAGAGAGAAAGAGCCTACACCATGACCTCACCTTAAGCCTGAAAGTAGCCAGCAACGGGGACAGATTGAGGACCTCAAAATCCGAAATTCTAGGTGTTATAAACAGTCCCAAGTATTTAAATTTATCCACCCAGGGAACCAAACTATCTGCTTGTCTACCTGACAGGGCCTGCCCATCGATTGGCATCAGAGAGGATTTTTGCCAATTTATCCGAAGGCCAGAAAAGCCACCAAATCTATCAATCAATGCCATGGCCGCATCCAGGGATGCCCCAGTATCACCCATAAAAAGCAGAGTGTCATCTGCGTACATAGCCACTTTGTTGTGTAGCCCACCATATTTAAATCCCTGTATATTCGTTGATAAACGAATGTGTGCCGCAAGCGGCTCTATTGCAAGAGCAAATAATAAGGGCGACAAAGGGCACCCCTGTCTGGTGCCCCTGGTCAGGGCGAAACGGTCCGACAACCCTCCATTGGCTCTAATTCTCGCCTTGGGACTAGAATACAGGACCTTAACCCACCGGATGAACCGCTCTCCAAAGCCCATGATTCTCAAGACCCCCCACAGGTAACTCCACTCCACACTATCAAATGCCTTGGCGGCGTCGAGAGCCAGCAAAGCCCTATCTCCACTATTATCTGCCGGGATACTCAAACTAGTATACAACCTACGGAGATTAATAGCTGTCGATTTCCCAGGCATAAACCCCGTCTGGTCCGGATGCACAATAGTCAGGATCACCTTAGACAACCTGTTCGCCAACACCTTCGCCAGGAGCTTAACATCAGCCGTGAGAAGCGAGATTGGTCTGTAGGAATCCGGAATTTTAGGATCCTTCCCAGGTTTAGGTATAACCACAATTATAGCTTCCTGCATCGAATGTGGTAGCGAACCTGCCTCTAATGAGTGCTCAAGCACCTTAAGTAATTCAGGAAGTAGTATCCCCTGCAACCTTTTATACACCTCTACTGGGAGTCCATCGGCTCCAGGCGCCTTACCGTTCGCCATATCCCCAAGCGCGGCTTCCAGCTCCTCAAGTGTAATTGGCTCCTCCAGCCTTTCCCTATCCTCCTCTGACAGCGCCGTCAACTGTGCCTCCCCTAGAAAATCATTCAGTGCCTCTTCAGAACTAAAACCAGTGGAAGCATATAGAGATACATAAAAACTTTTTAGAATATCTAATATTCCTTCTGTGTCCTGCCTACTGTACCCCAAGTTATCTTTCAATTCCTGAATACATGAGGAGCCTCTCTGAGCCTGGGAAACCACCGACAACAAATGTCCCACCCTCTCACCCTCTTCAAAGGATCTCTGACGATAAAAACTCTTCTTTCTCTCTGCGGCCTGCACTAAATGACACCTCAGCTGCTCCTGAGCTACCGCCAGCACCTCACTGTTACTCAGAGTGGGGGATCTCTCTCAGCCTCCACCACTAGGACATGTGCCTTAACATCCGCCTGCTAATTTCTTTCATCAAGACTCCCCTCAGGAATGCTTTCATGGCGTCCCAGACCCCCGGTATGGAAGCCGTTCCTGTATTAATAGCAAAAAATTCTTTAATCTCCAGAGAGATCCCAGACAAATCGTCCAACACATTCAGCCAATGTGAATTACATTTCCACAGCCTAGGTCCCTGTCTGAGCACCCCCAGGCACAAGTCAATCTGCACCAGAGAGTGGTCAGACAGCGACCGAGGATGATAGACAACATCTTTAACCAATGGCAGCATAGCATCATTAACAAGGGCCATATCAATACGCGATAACGAGTGGTGTGTGGCTGATCTACACGAGAATTCCAGCTTATCAGGGTTACGCAATCTCCATACATCATGCATCCCTACTTCACACATAATATCTCTGAGAGCCCTGCTCCCCGGTAACCCACCTGCTCCTTCCACCCGACATCTATCCAGGGAATCATTTAGCGTGCAATTGAAGTCCCCAACCAGTAGCCACGGCAACCCAGGAAAGTCCGCCACAAAGTCCATAACCTCTCTCATCAATGGGGAAGCAAATGGTGGGGGCACATACACGGAAACAAGCACCATCTGTATTCCATCCACCTTACACACAACACACACATACCTGCCATCAGCATCCACACAGTCCTGCAAATGTTCATACCTAATGCTACTATGCACAATCATGCTTACGCCTCTAGAGTGAGAGGAATGAGTTGAATGTAACGCATGGATCACCCAATTTTTACTCATCCAGTGTAGATTATCTCCAGTCAGATGCGTTTCCTGAAGGCAACATATCGCCGGCTGAAACCGCCCTAAGTATTGAAAAACACACTGTCTCTTCCGTGCATCTGCCATCCCTCTCACATTCCAACTTAAAACTCTAATCACCTGCGACATGGTAAAACTTCAGACCATACTTGAATCTCCCACCCCACTCAGACTTCCTCTGCGCACAGTTCAAGACCATAACCCTTCCCCCCAACTGCCCACCCACCCACCCATCCCCCTCCCACCCTCTCATAACCAGTTTACTGTAACTAGGGAACGCTATCCCTTTGATATCAACCTCACACGTTAAAACAGGGCAATCCGAGAGCACTTTGCCCCCCAGCATATAACCATCAAAACATATTATAACACAGTTCCTCAGGTAGAGAATCCTCCCCACATCTGAGAAAGACATTTTCCTCCCTTATCTACCAACTCCCTCCACAGGATCTACCTAATGGTAGCATTACATAATACACTCCTTAACTGGTGCAACCTGTATAGCAACATTAGAGTGCAAATGCAAATAAAAATTGAACATAAGAGACTGTATCTTGGCCTCCTTCAAGTATTCTGGGCCCCACTTCTCAGTTGTCGCTCGTGGACGTCCAGCCACTGCGCCGCCTCCTCTGGATCTTCAAAAAATCTGGTGGATCCCAATGCCACAACACGCAATTTAGCAGGAAACAACATAGCATATTGAACTTGTAGATTTCTCAACCTTTTCTTTATGTCCATAAATCTGCTCCTCCTCCGTTGTACTTCATTGGAGTAGTCCGGAAATATGGATACTTTCACCCCATTCAGGACCATCTCCTCATTGTCCCTTGATTGCCGCAGGATAGTGTCCCGGTCTTTAAAATGCAGGATCTTCGCCAGTATAGGCCGAGGTGGTCTGCCTGGCGGAAGCGGCCTCATGGGGACTCTGTGCGCCCGCTCCACCGCATATAGGGAAGACAGACCTTTCTCATGAAATAACTGATACAACCATTTCTCCACAAACTCTGTAGCATTGTCCCCCTCCGTCTTTTCTGGCACTCCAACAATCCTCAGGTTGTTCCTTCTGGACCTGTTCTCCAGATCGTCTGTTTTAGCATATAAAGCAGCTATGTCCTTAGCAGTTGTTTTAGCCGCTATTTGTAGAGGCCGAACCTCATCTTCTATAGTAGACACCCTCTTCTCCAATTCAGAGGTGCGCTCAGATATCTTATGGAGGTCGTGCCTAATTATAGAGACATCTGACCTCAGGCTACCAACTTGAACAGAAAGCACCTTCAGGGTACTGTTACAGCTGGCCACAGCTGCCATAATGTCCTTTAACGTGGGCTCTTCACTAGCCGCATCTTTGAGGCCTACCACGCTTGGGCCTGGGCGTGCAGGGTTCAGTGGAGGCCACTCCGCCGCATCCAGGGCCTCCCCCTCAATGGATCCATCCTCTTGGTCAGAAGAATCGTGCACATCAGCCTCCTTCTCCTCTGCCCAGTCTCCCACACCGCTGTCAGCACGCACAAACTTGCTCAACTTTGCGGCCGCACTCTGGCTCAGCTTAGACTGTAGGGCCGGCCCCTCTTCCTCCTCGGCGCCATGCTGGCTCACCTCCGGCCTGTCACATCGCGGCCCCTTGCTGGATTTTCGCGGCATGTCGGAGCTCTCAAAATCACCCCCGCACTCTCCGGTCTCCTCCCCCCCACCAGGTAAGAAAAACTAATCGAAACGGACGTTGCCACCACAATAATTATCAGGATACCGACAGGAGCTGCGAGCGGTGCGTCTTACTCCATGCGCTCTCAGGCCACGCCCCGCGGCCAGCTTTATTGACTCTGAGTACGCCATTAGACTGGGTATTCCATTTTTTTCTCTTCCTAAACCTATCCATGTCATGGCTATTGACTCCACTCCCCTGGTAGGTGGTATGGTGAGGTCATGTACCTCAGAGATTTCTTTAACCGTGGGGGTGTGCCACTCTGAGAAATGTTTCCTCTTAGTCCTGGAGAACTTACCGGTCGAGGTGGTACTAGGGTTGCCTTGGCTCCGATTACACAACCCCACTATCGGGGTCCAGGGGGGAGTTGTTGAAATGGGGACCTAAGTGTGACTCGTGCTTGTCTGTGGTACAAGCTGGGGTCTCAGTAGAATCTGATATATTACCCACGGTCATTAGGGAATATTCTGATGTGTTCTCATCACCTACCCCAGAGGTTCTACCACCCCATAGACCTTATGATTGCGCCATAGAGTTAGTAGAAGGTGCCAGGTTTCCTAAGGGGCGTATTTATAATCTCTCTAAGCCTGAACGCAAGGCCATGGAGGATTATATTAAGGAAAGCCTCGGTAAGTGGCACATTAGACCTTCTGTCTCTCCTATGGGAGCGGGGTTTTTCTTTGTTAAGAAGAAGGATGGTGGTCTTAGGCCTTGTATCGATTACCGGAAATTAAATAAGATCACTATCCAGAATAGATACTCTCTCTAATTGATTCCGGATTTATTTAACCAGGTTCTGGGGGCAACCTGGTTTTCTAAGATTGACCTGAAAGGGGCATATAATCTAATCCAAATCAAGGAGGGAGACGAATGGAAGATGGCGTTCAGTACTCCGGCAGGACACTTTGAATATCAGGTTATGCCTTTTGGACTCGGCAATGCCCCCGCTGTGTTCCAAAACTTTATGAATGATATTCTTAGAGAGTTTTTAGGTAAATTTGTCATTGTCTATCTTGACGACATTTTGATATTTTCTCCTGATTTCAAATCTCATGTTAGACAAGTATTAGAGGTGTTGAGGGAGAATCAGTTGTCTGCTAAAAAAGAGAAATGTGTCTTTGGTGTACCGGAGATACTGTTTCTAAGGCATGTCCTGACCCCTCACGCCTTCAAGATGGATCCTGGTAAGGTACTAGCTATTAAGGAATGGGTAAGGCCTTCATCCTTAAAGGCCTTACAACGGTTCTTAGGTTTTGCCAATTACTACCGTAAATTTATTAAGAATTTTTCAGTAATTGCTAAACCGTTGACCGACCTTACTAAGAAAGGGGTGGATTTCGAGAACTGGTCTACTGATGCTATTACTTCATTTGAAACACTAAAAAAGGCATTCAGTAGCGCTCCCATTCTGATCCAGCCGAATCCATCCTACCAGCAAATATCTTCGTAGCAGCCTTAACCCAAAATATCTCGGCTCTCATTAAGGCTGAACAACATCTGGCACCGGCAACCACCCGAACAGATAAGTTGTTTGTCCCCATACAATTTCATCTCCAGCTGTTGGGTGAGTGTCATGATTCAGCTTTTTGTGGACATCCTGGTTTTGAGCGCACTAGAGAGCTGGTTTCTAGATCTTATTGGTGGCCCACTCTATTTAGGGATGTCAAGTCCTATGTGTCAGCCTGTGAGGTTTGTGCTAGGTCTAAGACACCTAGGACTCGCCCTGCTGGTAACCTAGAGAGTAGACCCATTTCCAGTAGACCCTGGTCCCATATCTCGATGGACTTTATTACTCACTTGCCGTCGGCAGAGGGTAAGACTGTTGTTTGGGTAGTGGTTGATAGGTTTAGCAAGATGGTTCACTTCATTCCTCTGTCTAAACTCCCGAATGCCAAGACTCTGGCGTCAATTTTTTGAAAGAAATTGTACGGTTACATGGTATCCCGGAAAATATTGTATCTGACAGGGGTGTGCAGTTTGTGTCCAAATTTTGGAGGGCTTTCTGTCAAAGATGTCAGATTTCGTTATCTTTTTCCTCCGCCTACCACCCTGAGAGTAATGGGCAGACTGAACGCCTTAATCAGTCTGTGGAACAATTCATGAGGTTGTATGTTGCTGATGACCAGCAATTATGGGTTAAATACCTTCCGTTGGCTGAATTTGCTTTGAATAACCGTGTTAATTCTTCTGCTGGTTTTCATCCCCGTTTTCATTCTGGGTCGTCCATCTCCTCCTCTATCCCTGAAGCGGATAACATCTCCACCGAACTGTGCACAGTTTGGGCCCGGGTTCAATCGAACCTAGAAAAGGCTCAAAGTTCTCAAAAACTGAAGGCTGATAGGAGACGTTCCAAGGGGGTGAACTTTCAGGTTGGCGATAAAGTATGGTTGTCCTCCAAGAATCTGTCTCTCAAGGTAGCTTCTAGAAAATTTGCTCCTCGTTTTATTGGACCGTATAAGATTACAGAGGTTATTAATCCGGTATCGTTTAAGTTGGAGCTGCCCGAGTCGTTCCACATTCATAATGTATTTCATAAATCTCTACTTAAAAAGTATTTTGAACCTGTTGTACCGTTGAAAGCCTCGCCTCCGCCGGTTCTTGTTAGTGATGCTGTCGAGTATGTGGTGTCTAAGATAGTGGATGTCAGGAGAGTGTGTAATTCCTTACATTACCTGATTCACTGGAAGGGGTATGGACCTGAAGAGAGATCTTGGGTACCTGCCAGGGAGGTTCATGCTCCTAGACTTGTTCGAAAATTTAATTTAGAACACCCTGAAAGGCCATTGCCTGAACTCTTGGGTCCGGTGGCCCCTCGTAAAAGTGGGGGTACTGTAACGGGGTTCCGAAGGTGCACTCGGTCTCCCATCAGCCGCAGACCTGCTGCTTAGCTTCGGGAGCGAGGATCTGTGTTTGACCTCGTTCCCAGGGCGGCTTTGCTAGCTCGGAGGCTCCCTGCTCCTAGGTCTGCCTTGAGCGCCAAGCTGATCACTCGGTGCTCGACTGGTCGGTCTGTCGGTCATGTTACGCTGGCCACGTCATATGACCCTCACTCCCCACTATAAATACAGGCAGCCTGCTGGCCACAGGTTGCCTGTTAATTCTAGGTTCCTGGCATTTTGTTGGACTACTGTGTACTTACCTGATCCTGTTCCCTGACGATCCTTTGCCTGCTCCTCCTGTACTGCGTATCCTTCCTGGTATATTGACCTCGGCTTCCACCTGACTATTCTTTGCGGACTCCTTTGGTACATCTCGACTCTCCTGGTATTTATGACCCCGGCTTCTCCTGACCTTTCTTTGCTTATCCCTCTGTACTGCGTTGTCCTCTAGGTATTGACCCGGTCTGTTCACGTTCTGTTATTTGTCTTGTCTGTCTTCCCATTTGGATTGATTGCTGTGTTTGGGGTGCTGTCTTGCTTGTGATCTCCTGAACCAGCTACTGTGGGCATTTATATGGGCCGCAAAACCTCCACGCTTGTTGCTCCTCCTTCTGCAAAAATATTTATGGATGCCATGAGTCCATGACACCAGATATTTCCTACCTGCCTGTAAATAAAGACCCCAAGATATCCTGACCCAGGTGACTAACTCTGCATGTTATCAATAGTAATTATATCTGAAGGAAAATAACATGTTGAGAAGCTCCCTAATGGTCATTTATGGCTCACTGTGCTTCCAACTGTGCATTCTACTCTCCTCCCTCCCTCCGAGGCCATCTGCTGTATCTGTCAACCATTATAGCCCAGGTCTCATTCCCCGGCCTATACTCTCCCCAGCAGCAGGTGTGATACAGTGATGTCATTGTACCTGCTGGGCTGAGAGGGAGAGCGCACAGACCAGAGATAATCCCCCGACCTCTGCTCTCTCTTGCTCAGCAGGAGAGATGACGTCATCACATCATGTCTGCTGCTGGGAAGAGCATGATGTGCTCGGTATTACTTTTTTAATTTTATTAACAGTACAGAAGCTTCACTGCTGTAAATGGGGGCACTAAGGGACAGGACTACTGCAGCGGGCACACAAAGGGGCCATTGTTATTCTGTAGGGGCATTAAGAGGAAATAACTACTGTTTGGAGACAAGGGGACATTCTACTGAGTGGGGGCACTTAGGGAGCCTCAGTACTGTGAAGAGGGCACTAAGGGGGAATTCCACTGTAAAGGGGACACAGGAGAGATAACTAGTGTGTGGGGCACTAAGGGGACATTCGTGGCCTCTTGTTCAGTGCTAGGAAATGTTTTATTTATATATCTTTCAAATGACTGAGTGGGTGGGGGTTTCAGGGACGTTGCTCAAGGTGAGGGCCAACCTTTTCTAGTTATGCTTCTTGGTCTACAAATAGATTGTGATATGTTTGGCCACCACTGTTTTAGTGAATTGATACTTGAATTTTGTGCCATGCCTTGTACTTTCTGTGGATTTCTTTATATGGAAATGTTATAAATTTCAATGGAATATTTTGGTGTATTATTCATAAATAATAAAATGTGTTTTATTCTTGGCAGATGACTGTACCAGGAACTTAGAGAAACATCTTATATCTTCAGATTTTGAAGTAGATCATTGTTTTATCACACAAGATACATTTGAAAATCAAGCCAATATCCAAGATATACCCTCATCCGTTCACAAGAAAAATGTATCATTTGATTATTTTAAACAGGTCCAATCTTTTGATTCATCACAGACTTTAACACAAAATAAAAGTCACATAAGAGGTGACCACATAAGGGAGAAGCCATATTTATGTTCAGAATGTGGTGAATGTTTTAGGCAGAAATCGGCTCTTGTTATACATCAGAGAAATCACTCAGCAGATAAGCCATTTTCATGTTCAGAATGTGGGAAATGTTTTCAGTATAAATCAGGCCTTGTTATACATCAGAGAAATCACACAGGGGAGAAGCCATTTTCATGTTCAGAATGCTGTAAATGTTTTCAGTATAAATCAGGTCTTGTTAAACATCAGAGAAATCACACAGGAGAGAAGCCATATTCTTGTTCAGAATGTGGTGAATGTTTTCAGTATAAATCGGGTCTTGTTGCACATCAGAGAAATCACGCAGGAGAGCAGCCATTTTCATGTTCCGAATGTGGGAAATGTTTTAATCGAAAATCAAGTCTTGTTACACATCAGAGAAATCACACAGGAGAGAAGCCATTTTCATGTTCAGAATGTGGTAAAGGTTTTAAGCATAAAATAAGTTTTATTATCCATCAGGGAAATCACACAGGAGAAAAGCCATATTCATGTTCAGAATGTGGTAAATGTTTTAACACTAAATCATCTCTTCTTTACCATCAAATAATTCACACAGGAGAGAAGCCATATTCATGTTCAGAATGTGACAAAAATTTTAAGCACAAATCACATCTTGTTATACATCAGAGATATCACACAGGAGAGAAGCCATTTTCATGTTCAGAATGTGGGAAATGTTTTCACCAAAAATCACATCTTGTTAGACATCAGAGAATTCACACATAAGAGAGGCCATCTTCATAAAACTGGATACCCACAAGAGCTGGTATCCAGATATGTGGAAAAAGGGGTGTTATTCACACTAGAGAGAGGGGCTACCACTGATAAGAGTAAGTCTGTCTGTGTGACACATTGTAAATCTATGGGACTAGTGTATCTTTTAACCATATTTGGTCAAGCACAAAACCAGGGCCTGATATAAAAAGATAACGATCTACCTATTCCAGCCCCAGTCTGTACTACCACTATAAGTATTATAACATTAAAAAGAAATATGGACTTGTCAGGAAACCGTCAGCTCTGGTCTTACTGGACACATTTCATCAGTAATGTGCAAGTTCTCCCAAAAAGTGACCCAGGCTACGATTGCCTCATTACATAGAAGCCATTACTCATCTTCCTAGAGAAATATCTTCTTAATCTGCACACCCTGACCAAAATGTGCCTGTAGATAAATCCAACAAGTGGGGTCCCCACCACTCCTGTATTTGTAGAAGTCATGTGGTTCGCTCATCTCACATGAATTTACCAGTGGGGGAATCCTTGGTTATTTTCTTTGTTAAGTTTTATAATTGAAGATGACTTGATATAAAATGTATTTATTGGATATGTTGCATTTTTGATCATTTTGCTTCCTATGACTATTTCAATTCTTATTATTGTATGGTGATATGCAGATGTTTTATTTGGAGGATCTCAGGCTGTTCCATGGGCGCAGTTACAGTTTTGTTTGGGTTTTTAATAGAATGTCTTACACCTGACAATATTTCTAGAAGTAATGACAATACTTTGGTGTGTGTGTGTGTGGGGGGGGGGGGGGATACTGATCCTCTACTGTTCCCATGGATGGTTTTGGACACTGCCCCTTAATATATTGTAGAGGTGATTGCTTGTTTTGTGCACATGTTTCTACTTTGCCAGGCAGGGTACCGTATGCCGCACAAGCATCACTTGCCACATCTGGATGCCCCAGTTACAGTGATGTGTAAATGTCCCAGCTGCCAAAATATTTTAAAAGTATCAAAATATATAATAAAATACAAATGCAAAGTGAGAACAAATAGAAAAACAGCCGTCTGCCGAAACTGTCATCATGGTCGCCCCTTTTAAAATGACCTCAACAGAGAACACAATTGGAAAAATTTTGCGGCTAGCACAAGAAGTAAAAGTTATGCTTGGACCATTAAACCAATGCGTATGTTATTAAAGTTTTTTTTTTGTAATGTGATCTCGATGGCCTGTCGCCTGGATAGGCCATAAGTATCAGATTGGTGGGGGGGTCTGACATCTGGCACCCCCACCTATCAGCTGGTCTACAGTAGCTCTGGCACCAGAACTCCACAGCTCCATCTATTGTGCCGTAGACAGGGGCCGTTACTAATCTCTTTAGTGGGAGGTGCTCCAACATAACCGGATCCATCCACTACACCATGTTGGAAAAGTTAATTTTAAGGAGTGAAATTCATATGATTTTAAGGGTTAACAAAGTGATTTTTGTAAAGATTGTGGATGTGGGTAATAAAGCACAACCGCAGAGAACATCTAGGTCAATAGTTTATAGAACATCCTGTCATATTCTATAGAATATATATAACATAACTGTATAACATGCTGATATACAGTGGGGGAAATAAGTATTTGATAGACTGGAGATCTTGCAAGTTTTCCTGTTCCCACCTACAAAGAATGGAGAGGACTGTAATTTTTATCGTAGGTCCACTGCAACTGTGAGAGACAGACTCTATTAAAAAACATCCAGAAAATAACATTGTATGATAAATAATTAATTGTATTGCATGAAATGAGTGATTAAAAATTCACGGAAAGTGTGGGATACGCTAAAATGTAACTTTTATTGGTATATCAATAAAAAACAGGGGAAGAACAAAGTGACCTGAAAATCCCTAATAATAATAAGGCAGGTGGGGTGGCACTAACCAAGTGCTCAAACAAAAAATGTGGCATGTGAAACATACCATATGTGTAGTGTCGCCACCCCCACTCTGTAGCCAATAAGGAATATGAAATTGTGTCCCAATATCAGATCGCCTCCATAGGCCTGGAAAGGTAATCCAGGTACAACTATGGAGAGGTGAGATGGGAATCACATAGAAGCTAATCACCCGCAGCTGATACTGCAATGGCAGCATGAGAGGCACTCGGGTATGTGTACTTGTGTGATAGACACTGCAATGTCCCAGCGCTCTCAGACTGTGGTGATTAAATAGGAAGAGCAGGGTTAGGTGCAGATCAGAGCAACAGCATGACAGCATATCCCACTCTTCACACACTGATAGCAGCACCGCAGGAGAAATGCAAGCACAGGCTTCCAGTATCCGTAGTTTCAGGTGCTGCACATCTTGTATCTTCACAGCATATGCAATTTATATTTTTATTGCATAGTTATTGCATGCATTGTCTTTTGTAATAAAAGAGACATATTTATACAGGATTGTAGCTGGCCATTGATTGAATGTTTCAGTATTATAGCTAGGTGGCTATAGCTGGCCGAGCTTTATTCTGGTGAGCTCCTCACAATACGTATGTTTCGGGTCTTTGTCATGCTGGGAGACCGAGCCACGGCCCATCTTCAATGCTTTTACTGAGGGAAGGAGGTTGTTTGCCAAAATCTCGCAATACAGGGCCCCATCCATTCTCCCTTCAATATGGTGCAGTCATCCTGTCCACTTTGCATAAAAGCACCCCCAAAGTATGATGTTTCGACCCCTATGCTTCACGGTTGGGACGGTGTTCTTGGGGTTGTACTCTTTCTTTTACCTCCAAAGATGGCGAGTTGAGTTCATACCAAAAAGTTCTATTTTGGTCTCATGTGACCATATGACCTTCTTCCATGCCTCCTCTGGATCATCTAGATGGTCATTGATGAACTTCAAATGGGCCTGGATATGTGCTGGCGTGAGTAGGGAGACCTTGTGTGCACTGCAAGATGTTAATCCATAATGGTGTAGTGTGTTACTACTCTTTGAGACTGTGGTCCCAGCTCTCTTCAGGTCATTGACCAGGTCCTCCCGTGTAGTTCTGGGCTGATTCCTGATCTTTCTCAGAATCATCCTTACCCCATGAGGCGAGATCCTGCATGGAGCCCCAGACCGAGGAAGATTGACAGTCATCTTGTGCTTCTTCTATTTTCTAATAATTGTGTTAACAGTTGCTGCCTTCCACCAAGCTGCTGGCTTATTGTCCTCTAGCCCATCCCACCCTTGTGTAGGTCTACAATTTTGGCCCTAGTGTCCTTAGACAGCTCTTTGGTCTTGGCCATGGTGGAGAGGTTGGAGTGTGATTGAATGAGTGTGTGGACAGGTGTCTTTTATATGGGTAACGAGTTCAAACAATCCACAAAATGCGGAAAGCACATTGCCGGTGTCCGTGTTTTGCGGATGGACGTCTGAATGGAGCCTTACAGGGGGGTGATCAGGGAGTCTATATGGGGTGATCACCCCCCTGTAAGGCTCCATTCAGATGTCCGTATGTGTTTTACGGATCCACGGATGATTCAGGGGTTGAGAGCAGCTTCCCCACTCTGAACCAATCCCTATTCCAACATTGGAACACTAGTGCAATAATAGACCAAGTGGCAATGGACAGGTGACAATAAAAGATCAAATCCACGGTCCAAAGTCACTTGCAGAATAAAAATAAATCTTGAATGAACCGTAGTTACTAAATAAGCAAATGTCCACTCTTCTCTAATTAATGGAGAGGGCACGGGCTAATCCCACACAGTCACTGATATCATTAGATCCTCCTCAGGAGCCCAACAAACAGAAGAGTGCTATGAGCAGTGGTTTAGAATATAGTAGCAGTAAAGGCACACAACCCCTCTCACATAGGGGCAGCGTTCTGGCACTATGATGGCCGTGAAGCAGCCGCTGAAAAGCCGGCTATTTAAATGTCATGGCTCCACCCACCCTTACATCAGATGCAAGTCTGCCCTCGCAGTCACTCGGGTCCGTGCCGTAATCGGCGCTGAAGATATCAAGCTCCGCGCTACGAACCCCGTACTGCAAGGAGGAGGGAGAGATGCAGAGGGACCAAATGTCCCCTTTAGGTAAAGTAGGGCTCATAAGGCGGATATATCTAATGGCATGGAGGAACTAAATACATTGTGGGAGAGGGATTCAATGCTCATTATACTGCTCGCAGAAAAACGCCTACAGAGGAAAATTCATTACTGTGTAATAGAATGAACACAATCAAAATGGACAAATGGACATAATCGCAAATGTATATAATAAAATGGAGAAAAAAGTTGTATTTACAAATACACCCCCAATAATACAAACCGGATTCCAAAAAAGTTGGGACACTTTACAAATCGTGAATAAAAACTGAATGCAATGATGTGGAGGTGCCAACTTCTAATATTTTATTCAGAATAGAACATAAATCACGGAACAAAAGTTTAAACTGAGAAAATGTACCATTTTAAGGGAAAAATATGTTGAATCAGAATTTGATGGTGTCAACAAATCCCCAAAAAGTTGGGACAAGGCCATTTTCACCACTGTGTGGCATCTCCCCTTCTTCTTACAACACTCAACAGACGTCTGGGGACCGAGGAGACCAGTTTCTCAAGTTTAGAAATAGGAATGCTCTCCCATTCTTCTCTAATACAGGCCTCTAACTGTTCAATCGTCTTGGGACTTCTTTGTTGCACCTTCCTCTTTATGATGCGCCAAATGTTCTCTATAGGTGAAAGTTCTGGACTGCAGACTGGCCATTTCAGTACCCTTCTACTTCTCCTACGCAGCCATGATGTTGTGATTGATGCAGAATGTGGTCTGGCATTATCTTGTTGAAAAATGCAGGGTCTTCCCTGAAAGAGATGACGTCTGGATGGGAGCATATGTTGTTCTAGAACCTGAATATATTTTTCTGCATTGATTGTGCCTTTCCAGACATGCAAGCTGCCCATGCCACACGCACTCATGCAACCCTATACCATCAGAGATGCAGGCTTCTGTACTGAGCGTTGATAACAACTTGGGTTGTCCTTGTCCTCTTTGGTCCGGATGACATGGCGTCCCAGATTTCCAAAAAGAACTTCGAATCGTGACTCGTCTGACCACAGAACAGTCTTCCATTTTGCCACACTCCATTTTAAATGATCCCTGGCCCAGTGAAAACGCCTGAGCTTGTGGATCTTTCTTAGAAATGGCTTCTTCTTTGCACTGTAGAGTTTTAGCTGGCAATGGCGGATGGCACGGTGGATTGTGTTCACTGACAATGGTTTCTGGAAGTATTCCTGAGCCCATTCTGTGATTTCCTTTACAGTAGCATTCCTGTTTGTGGTGCAGTGTCGTTTAAGGGCCCGGAGATCACGGGCATCCAGTATGGTTTTACGGCCTTGACCCTTACGCACAGAGATTGTTCCAGATTCTCTGAATCTTCGGATGATGTTATGCACAGTTGATGATGATAGATGCAAAGTCTTAGCAATTTTTTGCTGGGTAACACCTTTCTGATATTGCTCCACTATCTTTCTGCGCAACATTGTGGAATTGGCGATCCTCTACCCATCTTGGCTTCTGAGAGACACTGCCACTCTGAGAAGCTCTTTTTATACCCAATCATGTTGCCAATTGACCTAATTAGTGTTAATTGGTCTTCCAGCTCTTCGTTATGCTCAAATTTACTTTTTCCAGCCTCTTATTGCTACTTGTCCCAACTTTTTGGGGATTTGTTGACACCGTGAAAATTTGAATCAACGTATTTTTCCTTTAAAATGATACATTTACTCGGATTAAGCGTTTGATCTGTCATCTACGTTCTATTACAAATAAAATATTGACATTTGCCATCTCCACATCACTGCATTCAGTTTTTATTCACAATTTGTTCAGTGTCCCAACTTTTTGGGAATCCGGTTTGTATTATTATATAGCTTATTTCTTTACTGCTTATATAAGGAACCGTCTATAAAGCCTGGACTCCAAGTATAATCAGACAGTTGCTTAGCAGAGCTTGACAACATTGTATTGTGTGTTATTTGGTTGTCTCACTGCAGGAAATAAAGATTGCCTACCTTCTGATTTAGATGACTTTGTTCCTCAATTGATAGATATTTAACATAAAACTAAGCGCATCAAAATATATATATATAAGATTTTGAACTATATAAATATAGCCTTTTTAATAAATATAAGCAATTTCTTTCAGGGTGATAAAGCACAATATTTGACTAAAACATTTTATCAGAATTACTTGGATGAGCAAAACTAGTACAGTTAGTTATTCTCTGCCAAAGTGACACATGACAGATTTCCAAAATGTGGCTTCATCATGAAAGCTCAAAGAGGCCACAAAGTGGTTAGAATGTAAGAAATCAGATGTTCGAAGTCACTACACTGACTCAGGGGAGACACAATTTTTATGTTTTGAATTTGGGAAATGTTTTATCCAGAAATACGATCCTGTTAGACATCAAACCAATCACACTGGGCAGAAACCCTTTCAGAATTTGGGCCATTTTTTACTCTAAAGTCAACCCTTTCTGATCATCACAGGAGAGAAGCCATATTCACGTTGAGAATGTGGGAAAAGTTTTAGATGGAAATCATATCTTGTTGACCATTTTCATTTTTCCTGCTTTTGGAAAAATAGTAACAATAAAAAATAGAACAGTAGATGCAAAGTAAAGCCGCCAGTCATAGAAGAGGAAGGTAAAGCAGTTTACAGCACTGAATGATGAGTAAGTTCATTCTCCAAAAAGCAAATAGAATCCAGACAACCCCTATGTATCACTTGAATAGAATATTGCATAATAAATCATAAGTGCATCTTAAAGGGGTTCCCAGGGCTTTTAATATTGATGACCTATCCTCAGGATAGGTCCGACACCTCCATCAATCAGATGTTTGAAGAGGAGGCCCTCGCTGTGCCAGCGCTGCCTCCTCTTCACTGTTTACCTTCTTGCCGTCGCCTCTGCAGCGGTAAGCAGGTGTATTTACACCTAACCGTCCCATTCATTTTAATGGGATGGATCGTTCTCCTACACTTGTATAGGAGCAATCCGTCCCATGAAATAAATGGGACGGCTTGGGTGTAATTACACCTGTTTACCGCAGCAGAGGCGACGGCGAGAAGGTAAACAGTAAAGAGGAGGCAGCGCTGACACAGCGCGCGCCTCCTCTTCAAACAGCTGATGGGCGGGGGGACCGGGTGTCAGACCCATGCCGAACTTATATTGATGACTATCCTGAGGATAGGTTATCAATATTAAAAGCCCAGAGAACCCCTTTAATACCAGCAGGGTAGCTAACGGACATTTATTTCAAGCAGTGAATTAATATTTAGAACATTTTTTTTATTTTTTTATTATTGAAGCAGAAAAGTATGACATTGGGCCTCACACAAAATGGCTGCTTTAAAGAAGTGTGCTTTACCTGTGTCACCATAAGAGTGTATAGAGGCAGCGATGATCAAAAATAACAGAGGAAAGAAACGGCAAATGTTTACTGAAATGTGTAGTGTGGGTTTTGGTCCTAACCAGTGATGTCACTGTTATTACATGGGACACACTAGGGGCTGGGGCACAGTCCCATTAGAACAGAGAACACAATCATCACTAACCCTTTCTGGACATTCATTTTGGGGATACTACAACCAGTTGATTATGTCCCTCTCTAGAAAGACAGATAGTACTGAGAAAACAATATAACACAACCAGATAGAAATGTCAGATTGCTACTAAACTTTGCATTCAGTTATGTCTCGGGCAGAAATGTAAATGATTACAGTTGAGGTCTGATTAGACATTGGGTCTTGCCAAAAGAGGGCATAAAAGTGCTTCCCAAACTGATCTATAGAAAGGTTCTCAGAGGCTAATTTTGGGTAGTGTACCTTTTGGTGAGATATCAGTGACTGCTAGACATGCCTCTACGATATACCCAGTTGATAGACTTTCAGAGGAGATACATCATTGGACTAAGAGAAGCAGGATGGTCATTTTGACGAGTTGCCAGCCATCTAGACTTGTCTGACCTAGCTGTTCGGAGGTGTTGGGAGTGTTTTAGATATCATTGGGGCTGGACTTGAATCTGCTAAAGTGTTTAAGGGCACAGCCAATACTGGATTGTCAGTTTCCTAATCTTGGTAAAACTTGTCCACACCTGTCTTTGTGTCGTTCTCATTGCCTCCCCAGCCATCCCTAAAAACACGGGTGTCTGTGGGGACAGTGATCCGGGCACAGTCAACACAGAATACAATCCTCTTATCGGTTTGGACGAGGAGCACGACACACAGCACAACTCTCTCTCTCCAGCCTGGGTTCTGGGTCCCGCAGACCATTAGAGGGTGGCAGACTTCTCTCTTCCTTTTTCTGTTTGGGAGATGGTTTAACATTATCATGATAACATTCATAATAGTACTTCCCACTTCTTCTGACTCTCTCCACCTCCTCTATATACTTCCCTCTCTACTCGCAGCCAGACTTCTGCTTGTTCTGTTAGCTTTTAGCCACCCTTTGTTTTCCCTACATGCTTTTTCCCACTTCTCTGGATTCAGTTTACCACCATGGGGGACATGTCTACACCTTTCATTAGCTTGCTGATGTTCTTCGCTGTCTGTCTTCTCTCTTCCTTACTACTTCTGCAGCTGGGATCCCTGTCGGTCCCTTTCTACATACCTTGGGTGTTGCCCATCTCTAAATTAGCTTACTCTTCATAGGCCCCAGTGGGGACTCCTACAGTTCACTGGGGGGCCAGAAACCTGAAGTTCTCCTGACTACCGCAAAAAACATCGGCCTCAGCACAGACGCAAACCAAACGCTTGCTGCACACTACTTCTCTTGAACATACGTTTAGTAAACTAATACAACAGGCAAACCAACAAGAACAAACACAATGCAAACAGCCCACAGACGGAAACAAGATCCATACACACAAAGTACCCAGACTTTTTCGCCACACCACCGGTGCTGGGAGGGCCCTAGAGTTCTTTGTAACCATAAACTGGACTGAGCTACACAGAAACTAGGCTTATAGCACTGGCGAACTCTTAGTGGACATTACCTGGGATGAGGGTCACATGGAAAAGAAGAAACAGGGGGAATGTAAGAATCAAACATACAGTCTTGCAGGTAATGGTCGAAACTAGTTTTTTTTTATTAAAAATACAAGTACCGCGGCACTTCCATAAAGTGACATGTGCTTTATTCACCAATAAGGCGCAACGTTTCCGTTCACTCCATGAAACCGTGATAATATACACTGGTGCCAATACATGTATATATAGGGGGTGCAGTAATCAATTACACAAATCATCCAATTAATACACAACAGACCATAAGTTACAAAAAAATAAAACTGTCATCATAACACATATACATGATCCAATGTAATGTGCTCAAGTGCAAGATATACAATTCATACATAAGTGTAATCATATTTCATACTTAAATTCCATAATTGTTGATAATTACATCATTGATATGTATAGTGAAAGTGACAGGTGCAAATAATTAAAAACATAATCATATAATGAATAGGAGGGAATATACGAACCAACGTGGAAGACATCGGCATCTCTCGGTAAAGAGTGCGCATGCTCCTGTCCTGTGACTACAACACATCCGGCTTCTCCCTAGCAACGCAGAGAGGCGACGCGTGCTCAGAAGGCCGGAAGGGAGGAGGGCCGACAAAGGTCACGTGGCCTGGCATGGCCACATGATCGCAGCGTGCCCGCCACCAGCCCACATCACGGCCTCAGCCTCGCAAGGAGGAGCAAATCACGTGACTGTATGGGTAAAGGGCAAAGACATAACCAATGTCTATTACACCCGAAGCTGCACAAAAACTCATAAGTTGCATAAATATTGTGTCGCATGTGTCTCACCATTGACTATATCCGAAAAAAAATAGAAAAAAATAAGTAACATTAAAAAAATGTATATGTAAGGGGAAAGAGGAGGGAGTCCACCATTATTGTGATTATTATAAAGACCTATGAGGTACATTATGATTGTCGTCACAACAAGACCTCATGGTCATGGGAATACACCTGCACAGCAACCTAATAGGCGGACACTTTGCACATCGTATTTTATAGTAATATAAAACCAAAACCAAAAAGTCAAGAGATTTATCAGTGAATTGGACCCAACCCAACTGTCACACGTCCTGTGTGAAATGCACTAGTTTGGTCAGTGTTGTTCCAAGTGAGCTGGACCCCCGTTTCCACAGGGATACCAGCCCTCACATACAACCCACTGTTTAGAAAGATACAGAAAGGACAAAAACATAATGATGAACTCGTAACTGAGTCCCCATTAAGTGAAGGTATCACATATAAAAAAAAATGGAGAAAACATACAACACAATATGTCCACAATGGGATACATATATGTATATAGCTTGACAGTTGCAGCTTTGGGAAACTTGTGAAGACCAAAAGAAAAAGAAAGTCCAGGCTGGTTCGATCGATCACCTCAAATCCACCAGTATACTCCGGTGCCGTTTTAGGGGCTGTGTTGGCGGCATATAAAAGTAATCATTTGTCTTTTCATCATACATTTCTGTCCAGCCTAATCTCTTCATCTCTCTGGCTGTTCTATACCATGCTTCTGCATCCTTTAGTACGTTGCTATCTTGAAGCATTCCTTTCTTATTTGTCAGCATTTGCGCCTCATAAATTCCTGTGATCTTGAATGAATCATGAATTTCTCTCCTTCTCTCTGAGACAATCAGGTGGTCGGTGTAACTGCCAGATGCTAAGTTGTCTGCCTCCATTTTCTTCTCTTCTTTTTAAGTCTTCATTATACTGAATACTGTGCACTGCTCCCAGCCGGAAGGCTTCTAATGCCGCCCGCACTGTCAATCTCTCTAAGTTATCTTTGCATGTACATTCAATCTGAACACTTTCCTCCCTGAAGCTACAGGACAGCTACCGATAACCTGTTCTCTCCTTCTGGAAAGGGACTTCAGTTAAACTCAATGACATGCCAGCCTGTGTTTTACACCCCTGGCATATACGTCATATGAGCCCTTCCTTATTTTCTGAGTATATCCAGATAATTTTGGTACAGCACAGCACCAGGACCCAACTCTATCTTGATCCTGAGAAAATGTCGTAGTAGTTGAGGGTGAGCCACAACAACCGGGGGCCGAGTCTATGTTGCCCCCTTTTGTGGTTCAACAGGAGATGCTGTTCCTGGTAAATCAACTCCTAGGTGAGCATATTGAACAGTTGGTGGTGCCCAAGACGTATTGCAAGCTTGTGTTGGAGTTAGCCCACCAACATGTTCTTGGGGGACACCTGGGTCAGCAGAAAACGCAGGACCGGATTCTACAGAGGTTTTACTGGCCCAGTGTGTTCAGGGAGGTGAAAGAGTATTGCAAGTCTTGCCCAACCTGCCAGATAACCAGCCCCCAGCCATATTTCCATAGTCCCCTGGTCCCTCCCCCAATTATTGAGGTTCCATTTGAGCGGATTACTATGGATCTCATAGGCCCAGTTAGAGGGCACCAACACATCCTGGTAGTCCTGGACTATGCCACTTGGTATGCGGAGGCGGGGCCGCTGCAACATACCTCCGCCAAACTTATAGCCATAGAGTTAGTGGAGATGTTTTCCCAATTGGGCCTACCTAAAGAGATCCTGACCGACCAGGGGACCCCTTTTATGTCAAAAGTCATGAGGGAACTCAGTAAACTACTACAGATTAAACAGTATGGACGGCCTGGTAAAAAGATTTAATGAAACCTTGAAAAACACGTTAAAGCGGGTGTCTAAAGATGGAAGGGATTGGGCTCTGCTACTGCCCTATCTCATGTTCGCAGTGCGAGAGGTACCCCAGGACTCTACTGGGTTCTCTCCCTTCAAACTGCTGTATGGCCGACATCCGCGTGGTTTGTTGGGCCCCTATGAAGTGCTCAAAAAAGTTGGGGAGATAACCTACAGGGTACACCAGCCAGGGTGGAGAAAGCCGGAGCAGGTGTACAATGCAAACTTACTGAAACCGTCGAAAAGTAGGGAGACTAGGACGGACAACAGTCCCCGGACGAGTTTTCTGGGGGGTAGAATTTCCAGTCCCACAGTCTGATGCGGGAGAAGCAGTTGCCACAGTAAAGATTGCTGACAACCTTTCCTCTAAACAGACTGAGGAGACCAGGGAGTTCGTCAGCAGAAACACGGATGTGTTTTCGGACCTTCGGCACTTCTATCATCTGTCATGACATGTCACTGAGCCTCAGGCCAGAATCCGGTTGAAACCATACCGGGTACCTGAGTCGCGGCAAGAAGCCATCTCGGAAGAAATGCAGCTGATGTTACAGCTGGATATCATCGAGGAGTCAAAAAGTTAATGGGCCAGTCCTATAGTCTTAATACCCAAGCCGTTACAATTCTGCAACGACTTCCGCAAACTTAATGAGGTTTTCAAGTTTGACACATATTCCATGCCGCAAGTGGATATGCTTAATAAGAAGTTAGGCCAAGCTCTGTATTTTTCTGTGTTGGACCTCACCAAAGGGTACTGGCAAGTACCCTTGACGGAGGCTGCCAACGACTTTCATCACACTGGAGGGGCTGTATTAGTCTACATGCCGCTCCCGCCACGTTTCAAAGGCTAATGGACATTGTACTCCGTCCACATTGTCGGTACCCTTTGGCGTTATCCACCGTACCGACTGGGAAATTTACCTACCGAAAGTACAGGCTGTAGTGGACTCCCTTAGGGAGGCTGGCTTAACCTCTAACCCAAAAAAGTGCACAATAGGGTCAGAAGAGACCAAGTACCTAGGGTATGTAATTGGGCGTAGAGTTATCAAACCTCAGGTGAACAAAACTGAGGCAATTTGAAATTGGCCCCGACCTGTCACTACTCGGCCAGTAAAGTTGTTCCTGGATATGGTAGGATACCATATGAGGTTTGTCCCCCATTTTGCCACAATGGCCGCGCCATTGACAGGCCTTTTGAAGGGACGCAAGTCAGTGATGGTCCGCTGGAATAAGCAGGCGGAAAAGGCTTTCTCCGCTTTGACCCTGTGTAGGTCCCCGTTTGTGGTGACGCTCGACTTTGAAAGGGAGTTTATAGTTCAGACCGGTGCCTCCGAGGTGGGTCTCAGTGCTGTACTGTCTCAGGAGGTCAACAGAGATGAGCATCCCGTTGTCTTCCTCAGCCGTAAGCTTACCCCAGCCGAGACCAGGTATAGTATAGTGGAGAGAGAGTGCCTGGCTTTCAAGTGGGCACTAGAGTCTCTCCACTATTATTTAATGGGGATTAAGTTTCATCTGGTGACCAACCACTACCCTCTCAAATAGGCGAGCCATGCTAAGGAAAGAAATGCCCGGGTCACCCGGTGGTTTCTTTCTTTGCAAAATTTAAAATTTTCTGTGGAACACAAAGCAGGCCGTTTACTAGGAAACGGGGATGTCTTGTCCGGGGTACACTGTTTAATGTGTGTCCACCCCCTCAGGGTTGAACTAAGGGGGAGGTATGTAGGGAGGAACAAGGGGCCATCATTGATGGTCGGTATGGGTCACCGAGGTTTCTGGCCTCGGTGAGGTAAGAGACGTTTTTTTTGCTGAAGTGTCATTATTTGCTTTAACGTCTGACGCTTCAGCTGTTTAGTATAGCTGTAAAGCCGATCAGGGATGGCTCTTACTGGGAGTAAGCAGAGTGCTGGGTGAGTGGCTATTTCTTACGTTCCAGGCCGGATCTTGGGAAGCTTATAAAAAGCAGTCAGCTTTATCAGGTGGTGTGGATTATCCTCCATCTGACATAAAAGCTGTGAAGTAATCTGTGCTGAGGACTTCAAACAGGCGTGCAGGCCGCCTGGAAGCCTGTCAGTGAACTTGTCTGTGGCTGAGCATATAGCCGGGTGTGAACTGACATACGGATTCCAGGTGACTATTGTTATGTTTTGCTGTGTGTGAACAAGCACCAAGACTGTGATGTTTTTGCTGAGTGTGAATAAAACACTGAAGTTGATTTACAGCCTGGTTCCTTTCCTCTATACTGTATCCAGAGCAAATCCCCACACTATATACATATGTATATTTCCTCTAACCCACAGACAGTTGATAATACACTTTGACCACGTTCTTGGGACAAGGGCTTATTTTGTCTGGTGTCCAGCCGTCCCACGCACTACACAAAGTGGAGACACAGAAGGGATATCAGGTAAGATAACCAGTTTTCTTACCTTTCTCGGAGCTGCGCAGTCTTCTCCCTCGTCTGCGTCCGACTCACCAGTGGATATTACATGTGGCTTCTCAGTCAGAACAATTTCACCCTTGTCCCACGTTGGGCGCTAACTGTTTTGAATGCACACAAGCTGTGCTATCTTATCAACTGTCTGCTCCAAACTGCAAGTTGTTAGTACATGCACGACGGAGAAAAACCACACTGACACCTCTCAAAGATCAAAGCAAAATTCTCATTTATTAGAGAAAGTTAGGCAGTATATATGCACATGAGAGGGGGCATCCTCCCTGAGGCTCGTGGCAGTGTTCCATTGGTCATTATCCCAAAATAAATATTCATAGCTAAGTAATGTAAACTATGGAAAGGTGGGGAGTGATCCCGGAGGCCAGCGCCATCTTGTAATGGCTTCAGATCTTTCAGTCTCATATGCACAACAGGAGCAGTGGTTACATGAGGGATCCTGACATCCAAGACAGACTACTAAGGCTACTGTCACACTCGCGTTTTGGCTTTCCATTTGTGAAATCCGTTCAGGGCTCTCACAAGCGGTCCAAAATGGATCAGTTTTGCCCTAATGCATTCTGAATGGAAAAGAATCCGCTCAGAATGCATCAGTTTGCCTCCGTTCAGTCACCATAACGCTTTAGAGGCGGACACCAAAACGCTGCTAGCTGCGTTTTTGTGTCCGTCTGACGAAACTGAGCCAAACTGATCCGTCCTGGCACACAATGTAAGTCAATGGAGACAGATACGTTTTCTCTGATACAATCTGGCACAATAGAAAATGGATCTGTCCCCTATTGACTTTCAATGGAGTTCATGACGGATCCGTCTTGGCTATATTAAAGATAGTACAAACGGTACTGTTCAGAACAGATGCAGGCGGTTGTATTATCTGAACTGAAGCGTTTTTGCAGATCCATGGCGGATCCACTCAAAACACAAGTGTGAAAGTAGTCTAACAGAGAGGATTGTTAGATTGCTAGAGAACCTGTTCTGTTACACAATACAAAGGAAAATGTCTCTGGTTATCTTACGGTAAATCCTCGGCGCTGCAAGCCGAAAATAGTGACGTGACACAAAAAGTCGTTGTTCAGACCTGAGGCAAACATCGTCATTTCTCATCCCTAGACTATACAAGAATTAACATCACATTCCACATTCAGGCCTCTCGGTTGGATAGTATTTAGACAGTACATCCAATTTACTTCTCTTTTGTTAATTTTTGTTATATAATCTCCACCTCCAGCCGACTTGTCTACCAATTCGATTCTCATAAATTTTAACCCTTTGGCTTTTTTTTTGTGACATAGTTTGTAGTGCAATGAAACACTATGTGTTACTAGAACTTTTTTAATATTATAAATATGCTCCTGCACACGGGTCTTCAAGCTGAGGGTGGTCCTTCCTATATATTGGAGCCAACAAGGGCACTCCAGCATATAGATCACCCCCACACTATTACATGTAAGTTGCCCTTTTATTTTTACGGTTTCTTTTTTACCTTTAATTTGTATAGTCTCCATCATTCTTTGCCGGTCTTTTTGGTTACGGTTCCTGTAAGGTGCGCAAACACCGCACCATATGAATTTACCATTTACAATTTTTCAGTTTTTTTTTTGTTGCAAAGTTCCCACTATGCCCAAGGCTGTTAGACAAATTTGGTGCCTTTTTAAAAACAATGGAAGGTTTGTTTGGTATTTATTTTCCTATAATAGGATCATGTTTGAGAATTTTCCAATTTCTCTGGATCATATTCTTTATTATGCCCAATTTTGTATTATGTTGTGTAAAAAAGGTATATCTAAAATCTTTCTTTGGTCCGTTTTTTTCTTTTTTCTTATCCTTATTACCCATCTCCATTTTGCACTCTTCAAAAAACCTTTCATCAAAACCTTTTTCTAAAAACCTATATTTCTCCAGATCTATACAGTTTTTATATATTCGCTGGAACTGACTTTTTGGGACGTTTTTTAACCATACCTTATGGTGGCAACTATCCAACCCTATATACAGTACAGACCAAAAGTTTGGACACACCTTCTCATTCAAAGAGTTTTCTTTATTTTCATGACTATGAAAATTGTAGATTCACACTGAAGGCATCAAAACTATGAATTAACACATGTGGAATTATATACATAACAAAAAAGTGTGAAACAACTGAAAATATGTCATATTCTAGGTTCTTCAAAGTAGCCACCTTTTGCTTTGATTACTGCTTTGCACACTCTTGGCATTCTCTTAATGAGCTTCAAGAGGTAGTCACCTGAAATGGTCTTCCAACAGTCTTGAAGGAGTTCCCAGAGATGCTTAGCACTTGTTGGCCCTTTTGCCTTCACTCTGCGGTCCAGCTCACGCCAAACCATCTCGATTGGGTTCAGGTCCGGTGACTGTGGAGGCCCGGTCATCTGGCGCCTCACCCCATCACTCTCCTTCATGGTCAAATAGCCCTTACACAGCCTGGAGGTGTGTTTGGGGTCATTGTCCTGTTGAAAAATAAATGATGGTCCAACTAAACGCAAACCGGATGGAATAGCATGCCGCTGCAAGATGCTGTGGTAGCCATGCTGGTTCAGTATGCCTTTAATTTTGAATAAATCCCCAACAGTGTCACCAGCAAAGCACCCCCACACCATCACACCTCCTCCTCCATGCTTCACGGTGGGAACCAGGCATGTAGAGTCCATCCGTTCACCTTTTCTGCATCGCACAAAGACACGGTGGTTGGAACCAAAGATCTCAAATTTGGCCTCATCAGACTAAAGAACACATTTCCACTGGTCTAATGTCCATTCCTCGTGTTCTTTAGCCCAAACAAGTCTCTTCTGCTTGTTGCCTGTCCTTATCAGTGGTTTCCTAGCAGATATTCTACCATGAAGGCCTGATTCACACAGTCTCCTCTAAACAGTTGTTCTAGAGATGTGTCTGCTGCTAGAACTCTGGGTGGCATTGACCTGGTCTCTAATCTGAGCTGCTGTTAACCTGTGATTTCTGAGGCTGGTGACTTGGATGAACTTATCCTCCGCAGCAGAGGTGACTCTTGGTCTTCCTTTCCTGGGGCGGTCCGCATGTGAGCCAGTTTCTTGGTTGCGCTTGATGGTTTTTGTGACTGCACTTGAGGACACTTTTTTTTCTATACTTCTAACAGTCTATTCAGTAGGACTATTAGCTGTATATCCACCTGACTTCTCCACAACGCAACTGATGGTCCCAACCCCATTTATAAGGCAAGAAATCCCACTTATTAAACCTTGGTTAAATGGCAAAAGAGAAAAGGGGAGAAGGCGCTCATAGGTGGTGGTTGACAAGAGATGTTGTTACTTGTTCCTAGCCAGGGTGAGTGGTTGCTACTCACCTTGGTTAGATTGTACTTTTTGGTAGTACAGTTCTGGTGGCGGTAAAAACGTGGGGTGATGTGGGTTGGTGCAGCCGATTGACGTCCAAGTTGACCATGGGCGGGAGCCAAGCCGCCACTTTGGTGCGAATAGTGGTGTATGGGGAGGTTGCTCGTCTGCACTGGGTTCATGCAGTGAGCGGATGGACACAAGGCGCAATTCACAACCCAGTTGAGGATACGAAATATTTTTTATTTTTTGAGTAGCAAAAGACGACGCGTTTCGGGGTACGCAGACCCCTTTATCAAGTCTAAAAGGATCAATACAAAATTTGATGATGTAATATGTATAAAAATATAATTAAAATTAAAATTACAATTTTAAGTGAAAGTTGATATGTAAAAATATATATATATATATATACGCGTATACTTGCCAACCAAAAACCGCACTCAAACACATCACACACAGAATCACCCACATACACTTCAAAAAGCACCATCCAAACGGCCACCCGGCATGTTCTTCCGCAAAACAAACACACACCACCACCACCAACCCACAACCAAACCCACCCACAATCCGCACAACACTACCTCATCCCATAGTCCCCACCCAACCCCACACCAAAAGTCACCTCCAGCTGGACATCAGCCCAACCGAGATGTACTCCATTCAATCTTTCCAACCACACCCACAAACCCCAACACACGCATGACCAAACCACACTCCTTCACCATCCATCCAGACACCCACTCTGGTACGCCCATCTTCTTCACTCCACCATCCATACCTCAATACAGCAATCACACCTCCGTCTCACCGTTGGAACTCCCAGAGGGATGTCCACTCAACCTGCCCCCCACTTCATTTGGCTCCACCAAACCTTCACCACCCCAAAACAGATTAAACTCATCGGCCTATGAGGACTCACTACTCACAGTTCATAATGACAGCAACCTAGACAACCCTCCTGTATCCCCCTACCACACTAACATCTCATCGGTCTCTTTTTTACCGCTCCCGGGGACCCTGACCCCGCAAACAACTTACGTCCTCAAACACCCATCAGGGAACACTTCTACAATAACAAACTTCTTCAAAGTAAAAGCAGCACCAACCCAAAAAGGGACCAAAAGAAAAAATGCAGACGAGGACGGAGAGGAGGAACCATCAGACGTCATATCAAAAACAAAGGAACCAAAGAAAACCCCCCAGAGCAAACACAGTCTGAAACGGAACAAAACTGTACAACCGTGAAAATTTTCAATCTCTCTGGATATGACCTCACACCAGCACAGATCTCCTTACTCAAAAGAGGGCTAACCTTCTGCCCAACTGAGAAGTTCAACGAATTTGAATTATTCGTTGATCTCAACTCATTTATTCGTAAAATCACACTAGGCTCTAGGCTCAAAGTGTCACATTCTAGTCAGCTAATTAATCCATACCTCCTGAGCTAGGGGACCTCAAAATTGTGACTTTGGCATTTTCATAAGCTGTAAGCCATAATAATCCAAATTATAACAAATAAAGGCTTGAAACATCTCGCTTTGCATGTAATGCGTCTATCTCATATATTAGTTTCACCTTTTAAGTTGCATTACTGAAATAAATGAACTTTGCACGATATTCTAATTTTTTGAGTTTCACCTGTGTGTGTGTGTGTGTATATATATATATATATATATATATATTTATGGTCAGGGCTAGGACAACGTCGGCGTACGCAGAGAAACCTGCCCTGAACATAGTGGCTGAATTGTGCCGGGAGCCACGGGCGCGGGTACACCAGTGAAAAAAGGGGGCAAAAAACATCAGTTAGGTACAATACGTTATTACAAATCACAAAGCCAGTGATTGAAAGGCACGAGATATCTCTACTTGAGGATTGGGTATATACCTGGTAAAGCAGGAGGACCGCCACCGCCCCATGGACCGGATGACGTGGGCTGGCACCTGATGCTGAGAAGCAGCGGAGGCCGCCCCTATGCGGAATGAGTGCCCCGAAATTTCCTTGGGGTCATAGCCTAGTCCCTGGGGGAGGGCAAGGATGTAAGATATAAACTGAGAGGTGCTGAGAGGCTTGCCTGCCTGTGGCAGGAGCGGGCTATCTGGTGATGAACCTCGGATGAGAGCTAGCAGTTGATGCAGCACTTGAACTGGGCACCAATCGTTCAACGTTGAGTAGAATTTAACCTCAGAAGGGGGACCCGTCTGATTGGTTTTCGTGGAGGGTAGCAGGAGAGTGTAATGGCCCTGGCCCCATAACAGATGCTGCTTCAGAGGATGGTTATGACGATTTGGACCGGCCAGAACCTCTCCGGGCCAGAGGAACCCATAAAAGGTGAGATACATGGCCGCTTTCAAAATCAGGCTAGTGGAGGGCCCAAAAGGATTACCATCCAATGACGAGGAGAGATCCCTGAACAATTTACTGGACACTGGTTGCCTATGGCTCACGGACCCCTTCCCCTCCTTTTGAATACCCCGAAGGGTGGCTTTAACCCCTTCCCGACCTATGACGTGTATACTCGTCATAAAGCACTGCTAGTTAGTGCTCCATGACGAGTATATTCGTCATGGCATTAAACTGTCACCATGTCTGCAGACATGGTGACAGCGCTGAGTGCCGGCTGTTACACACAGCCAGGCACCCAGTGTCAATGCCGAGGGGGGTCCTGTGACCCCCCCTATCGGCGATTGCTTCAAACCGCAGGTCAATTCAGACCTGCGGTTTTTTAGCGCTTTATGCCGTTTCTGATCCCTGCGGTCCCTGACCGCAGGGATCAGAAACTTTAAAATTCCCAAAATCACGTTTTTTTACCCCCCCCCCCTGCACCCCTGAATAGTATTATGTGGGCGGGTGGTGCAGGGGGAGGGTTGCGGGCGGTGCGGGCCGTGCGGGAGGTGGGCGGTGCGGCAGGCGGGATCGCGATCCCCCGCCCGCCTCCCCTTCAATAATCGTTGGTGTACAGTGGGTATACCAGGGTGCCAGCACATTGCTGGCACCCTGGTATAAACGGCTGACATCGTTGATGCGATGTCAGCCGTTTAACCCTTTCCATACAGCGGTCCGTACGGACCGCTGTATGGAAAAGGTTAACAGTAAGAGAGAGCTCCCTCCCTCTCCGATCGGGGGGCTGCTGTGTCTTTGCAGCCCCCGATGGGAGAGGGAGAGAGCCCCCAGACAGCCCCCCGCCAGCCCCGTCCTCACCCTTCCCCGTCTGCGCAGTTGTGACAGACGGGGAAGGTTCCCATGGCAACAGGATGCCTTCTCAGGCGTCCTGCTGTCCATGGTACTGAACAGATCTATGCTGAAAGCATAGGTCTGTTCAGGCAAACTGTAAGTAAAATACAGTGCAGTACTGTATAGTATATTGTACTGTACTGTATTATACAGACATCAGACCCACTGGATCTTCAAGAACCAAGTGGGTCTGGGTCAAAAAAAATGTTAAAAAAAGTGAAAAAAGTAAAAGATAAAAAAAAAACATTTATCACTGAATAAAAATAAAATAAATAAAAAACGCTACACATATTAGGTATCGCCGCGTCCGTAACGACCTGATCTATAAAACAATCATGTTACTTTCCCCGCACGGTGAACGCCATAAAAATAAAAAAATAAAAACTATGAGGAAATAGAAATTTTGCCCACCTTACTTCCCAAAAAAGATGATAAAAGTGATCAAAAAAGTCACATGTACGCCAAAATAGTGCCAATCCAACCGTCACCTCATCCCGCAAAAAATGAGCCCCTACATGAGACAATCGCCTAAAAACTGAAAAAACTATGGCTCTCAGACTATGGAGACACTAAAACATGATTTTTTTTTGTTTCAAAAATGATATTATTGTGTAAAACCTAGATAAATTAAAAAAAGGTAGACATATTAGGTATTGCCACGTCCGTAAGAACCTGCTCTATAAAAATACCACAACGTTGAGTAGAATTTAACCTCAGAAGGGGGACCCGTCTGATTGGTTTTGGTGGAGGGTAGCAGGAGAGTGTAATGGCCCTGGCCCCATAACAGATGCTGCTTCAGAGGATGGTTATGACGATTTGGACCGGCCAGAACCTCTCCGGGCCAGAGGAACCCATAAAAGGTGAGATACATGGCCGCTTTCAAAATCAGGCTAGTGGAGGGCCCAAAAGGATTACCATCCAATGACGAGGAGAGATCCCTGAACAATTTACTGGACACTGGTTGCCTATGGCTCACGGACCCCTTCCCCTCCTTTTGAATACCCCGAAGGGTGGCTTTAACCCCTTCCCGACCTATGACGTGTATACTCGTCATAAAGCACTGCTAGTTAGTGCTCCATGACGAGTATATTCGTCATGGCATTAAACTGTCACCATGTCTGCAGACATGGTGACAGCGCTGAGTGCCGGCTGTTACACACAGCCAGGCACCCAGTGTCAATGCCGAGGGGGGTCCTGTGACCCCCCCTATCGGCGATTGCTTCAAACCGCAGGTCAATTCAGACCTGCGGTTTTTTAGCGCTTTATGCCGTTTCTGATCCCTGCGGTCCCTGACCGCAGGGATCAGAAACTTTAAAATTCCCAAAATCACGTTTTTTTACCCCCCCCCTGCACCCCTGAATAGTATTATGTGGGCGGGTGGTGCAGGGGGAGGGTTGCGGGCGGTGCGGGCCGTGCGGGAGGTGGGCGGTGCGGCAGGCGGGATCGCGATCCCCCGCCCGCCTCCCCTTCAATAATCGTTGGTGTACAGTGGGTATACCAGGGTGCCAGCACATTGCTGGCACCCTGGTATAAACGGCTGACATCGTTGATGCGATGTCAGCCGTTTAACCCTTTCCATACAGCGGTCCGTACGGACCGCTGTATGGAAAAGGTTAACAGTAAGAGAGAGCTCCCTCCCTCTCCGATCGGGGGGCTGCTGTGTCTTTGCAGCCCCCGATGGGAGAGGGAGAGAGCCCCCAGACAGCCCCCCGCCAGCCCCGTCCTCACCCTTCCCCGTCTGCGCAGTTGTGACAGACGGGGAAGGTTCCCATGGCAACAGGATGCCTTCTCAGGCGTCCTGCTGTCCATGGTACTGAACAGATCTATGCTGAAAGCATAGGTCTGTTCAGGCAAACTGTAAGTAAAATACAGTGCAGTACTGTATAGTATATTGTACTGTACTGTATTATACAGACATCAGACCCACTGGATCTTCAAGAACCAAGTGGGTCTGGGTCAAAAAAAATGTTAAAAAAAGTGAAAAAAGTAAAAGATAAAAAAAAAACATTTATCACTGAATAAAAATAAAATAAATAAAAAACGCTACACATATTAGGTATCGCCGCGTCCGTAACGACCTGATCTATAAAACAATCATGTTACTTTCCCCGCACGGTGAACGCCATAAAAATAAAAAAATAAAAACTATGAGGAAATAGAAATTTTGCCCACCTTACTTCCCAAAAAAGATGATAAAAGTGATCAAAAAAGTCACATGTACGCCAAAATAGTGCCAATCCAACCGTCACCTCATCCCGCAAAAAATGAGCCCCTACATGAGACAATCGCCTAAAAACTGAAAAAACTATGGCTCTCAGACTATGGAGACACTAAAACATGATTTTTTTTTGTTTCAAAAATGATATTATTGTGTAAAACCTAGATAAATTAAAAAAAGGTAGACATATTAGGTATTGCCACGTCCGTAAGAACCTGCTCTATAAAAATACCACAACGTTGAGTAGAATTTAACCTCAGAAGGGGGACCCGTCTGATTGGTTTTGGTGGAGGGTAGCAGGAGAGTGTAATGGCCCTGGCCCCATAACAGATGCTGCTTCAGAGGATGGTTATGACGATTTGGACCGGCCAGAACCTCTCCGGGCCAGAGGAACCCATAAAAGGTGAGATACATGGCCGCTTTCAAAATCAGGCTAGTGGAGGGCCCAAAAGGATTACCATCCAATGACGAGGAGAGATCCCTGAACAATTTACTGGACACTGGTTGCCTATGGCTCACGGACCCCTTCCCCTCCTTTTGAATACCCCGAAGGGTGGCTTTAACCCCTTCCCGACCTATGACGTGTATACTCGTCATAAAGCACTGCTAGTTAGTGCTCCATGACAAGTATATTCGTCATGGCATTAAACTGTCACCATGTCTGCAGACATGGTGACAGCGCTGAGTGCCGGCTGTTACACACAGCCAGGCACCCAGTGTCAATGCCGAGGGGGGTCCTGTGACCCCCCCTATCGGCGATTGCTTCAAACCGCAGGTCAATTCAGACCTGCGGTTTTTTAGCGCTTTATGCCATTTCTGATCCCTGCGGTCCCTGACCGCAGGGATCAGAAACTTTAAAATTCCCAAAATCACGTTTTTTTACCCCCCCCCCTGCACCCCTGAATAGTATTATGTGGGCGGGTGGTGCAGGGGGAGGGTTGCGGGCGGTGCGGGCCGTGCGGGAGGTGGGCGGTGCGGCAGGCGGGATCGCGATCCCCCGCCCGCCTCCCCTTCAATAATCGTTGGTGTACAGTGGGTATACCAGGGTGCCAGCACATTGCTGGCACCCTGGTATAAACGGCTGACATCGTTGATGCGATGTCAGCCGTTTAACCCTTTCCATACAGCGGTCCGTACGGACCGCTGTATGGAAAAGGTTAACAGTAAGAGAGAGCTCCCTCCCTCTCCGATCGGGGGGCTGCTGTGTCTTTGCAGCCCCCGATGGGAGAGGGAGAGAGCCCCCAGACAGCCCCCCGCCAGCCCCGTCCTCACCCTTCCCCGTCTGCGCAGTTGTGACAGACGGGGAAGGTTCCCATGGCAACAGGATGCCTTCTCAGGCGTCCTGCTGTCCATGGTACTGAACAGATCTATGCTGAAAGCATAGGTCTGTTCAGGCAAACTGTAAGTAAAATACAGTGCAGTACTGTATAGTATATTGTACTGTACTGTATTATACAGACATCAGACCCACTGGATCTTCAAGAACCAAGTGGGTCTGGGTCAAAAAAAATGTTAAAAAAAGTGAAAAAAGTAAAAGATAAAAAAAAAACATTTATCACTGAATAAAAATAAAATAAATAAAAAACGCTACACATATTAGGTATCGCCGCGTCCGTAACGACCTGATCTATAAAACAATCATGTTACTTTCCCCGCACGGTGAACGCCATAAAAATAAAAAAATAAAAACTATGAGGAAATAGAAATTTTGCCCACCTTACTTCCCAAAAAAGATGATAAAAGTGATCAAAAAAGTCACATGTACGCCAAAATAGTGCCAATCCAACCGTCACCTCATCCCGCAAAAAATGAGCCCCTACATGAGACAATCGCCTAAAAACTGAAAAAACTATGGCTCTCAGACTATGGAGACACTAAAACATGATTTTTTTTTGTTTCAAAAATGATATTATTGTGTAAAACCTAGATAAATTAAAAAAAGGTAGACATATTAGGTATTGCCACGTCCGTAAGAACCTGCTCTATAAAAATACCACATGACCTAACCCCTCAGGTGAACACTGTAAAAAAAAAAAAAAAAAAACGGTGTCAAAAAAGCCATTTTTTTGTTACCTTACATCACAAAAAGTGTAATAGCAAGCGATCAAAAAGTCATATGCACCCCAAAATAGTACCAATCTAACCGTCATCTCATCCTGAGACAATCGACTAAAAACTGAAAAAACTATGGCTCTCAGACTATAGAGACACTAAAACATGATTTTTTTTGTTTCAAAAATGATTTTATTGTGTAAAACCTAGATAAATTAAAAAAGGTAGACATATTAGGTATTGCCACGTCCGTAGGAACTTGCTCTATAACAATAGCACATAATCGTACCTGTCAGATGAACGTTGCAAATAATAAAAAATAAAAACAGTGCCAAAACACCTATTTTTTGGGAAATTTTCCATTTTAATAAATTTTTTCCCGTAACAAAGCAAGGGTTAACAGCCAAATAAAACTCAATATTTATTGGCCTGATTCTGTAGTTTATATAAATGCCCCATATGTGGTCGTAAACTGCTGTATGGCCACACGGCAGGGCACAGAAGGAAAGGAATGCCATATGGTTTTTGGAAGGCAGTTTTTGCTGGACTGGTATTTTTGACACCATGTCCCATTTGAAGCCCCCTGATGCACCCCTAGAGTAGAAACTCCAAAAAGTGACCCCATTTTGGAAACTACACCCCTCAAGATATTCAAAACTGATTTTACAAACTGTGTTAACCCTTTAAGTGTTCCACAAGAGTTAGTGGCAAATGGAGATGAAATTTCAGAATTTCTTTTTTTTGTTACTTTGCCTCACAAAAAGTGTAATATAGAGCAACCAAAAATCATATATACCCTAAAATAGTACCAACAAAACTGCCACCTTATCCCATAGTTTCCAAAATGTGGTCACTCTTTTGGAGTTTCTAACCTAGTGGTGCATCAGGGGGGCTTCAAATGGGACATAGTGCCCAAAAAAACTGTCTAGCAAAATCTGCCTTCCAAAAACCATATGGCATCCCTTTCCTTCTGCGCCCTGCCGTGTGCCCATACAGCGGTTTGCGACCACATATGGGGTGTTTCTGTAAACTACAGAATCAGGGCCATAAATAATGAGTTTTGTTTGGCTGTTAAACTTTGCTTTGTAAAATTGTAAAATGGAAAATTTGCCCAAAAATTGAAATTCTGAAATTTCATCTCTATTTGCCAATAACTCTTGTGGAACACCTAAAGGGTTAACAACGTTTGTAAAATCAGTTTTGAATACCTTGAGGGGTGTAGTTTCTTAGATAGGGTCACTTTTATGTAGTTTCTACTCTAGGGGTGCATCAGGGGGCTTCAAATGGGACATGGTGTCAAAAAAACTGTCCAGCAAAATCTGGCTTCCAAAAACCATACGGCGCACCTTTCACTCTACGCCCCGCTGTGTGGCCGTACAGTAGTTTACGGCCACATATGGGGTGTTTCTGTAAACGGCAGAGTCAGGGCAATAAAGATGCAGTCTTGTTTGGCTGTTAACCCTTGCTTTGTTAGTGGAAAAAATGGGTTAAAATGGAAAATTAGGCAAAAAAATGAAATTCTCAAATTTTATCTCTATTTGCCAATAACTCTTGTGCAACACCTAAAGGGTTAACGAAGTTTGTAAAATCAGTTTTGAATACCTTGAGGGGTGTAGTTTATAGAATGGGGTCATTTTTGGGTGGTTTCAATTATGTAAGCCTCACAAAGTGACTTCAGAGCTGTAGTGGTCCCTAAAAATTGGGTTTTGGAAATTTTCCGAAAAATGCTTCTAAACTTCTAAGCCTTGTAACGTCCCCAAAAAATAAAATGTAATTCCCAAAATGATCCAAACATGAAGTAGACATATGGGGAATGTAAAGTCATCACAATTTTTAGGGGTACTACTATGTATTACAGAAGTAGAGAAACTGAAACTTTGAAATTTGCTAATTTTTCCAAATTTTGGGTAAATTTGGTATTTTTTTGTGCAAAAAAAAAATTTTTTTTGACTTCATTTTACCAGTGTCATGAAGTACAATATGGGACGAAAAAACAATCTCAGAACGGCCTGGATAAGTAAAAGTGTTTTAAAGTTATTCACACATAAACTGACACTGGTCAGATTTGCAAAAAATAGCCTGGTCCTTAAGGTAAAAAATGGCTTGGTCCTGAAAGGGTTAATAGCTTAAATGGAAAAAAAAGGACCTGTGATGAGGAGTGGCCAGCATAGCGTGATGTTGAATTCCGGCTAAATAAAGTCTGATGGTACTATATGACAGAGAGAGATGTGAGTGACAATAGGCCAAGAAGGCCATGATGTAAGAGGTTTCGGAGTGTTGACCCCTCGGATGACTCTTAGAGAATTTGTCAAAAGCTCTTAGGCCAGCCTGATAATTCCTTGCCGTATTGCGTGACAATGATTTTGCGACCAGACCCTTGGCCTCCTCTAAGAGCGAATCTAAGCCAGGACTAGAGTGCTGAATTGGGGCACCGGCGTGCCCGACTGATCCGCGTCGGGCATTTCCTGAAAGAAAACCGCAAAATTAGCACGGGAAAGAGCGTCCGCGGCCCTATTCTGTTCACCTGAAATGTGTACGCAGCGCATGTGAAAATTGTGGTGGAGGGATAACCACACTAACTTGCGCAACAACGCCATGATCCTGGGGGACTGGGCCCTGCCCTTGTTGACGATGTCCACCAAGGTCTGACTATCCGTAATTAACGTCACAGAAGTGTTGGACCAATGGTGACCCCAGACGTTAGCAGCCGCCACGATGGGATACAGTTCCAAAAGGGGGGAGGATTTTAGAGCTGCTGAGTCTGAGGCTAATTCTAGCGGCCATCCGGCAGCCAGCCAATGAGACCTGAAAATGGCAGCGAATCCGGAGGAACCAGCGGCGTCGGAGAAAACCATGGGGGAAGAGGAATCCCACCGCGGAACGAACAAAGAAATGCCATTCCAGTCAGAGAGAAAACTACTCCACATGTCGAGATCTGCAAAGGCCTGGCTGTCCAGATGGACGACAGAATCCTGCTCTGGGGCAGAGGGCAGGAGACATAACAACCTGGAAAGGAAGGCCCTGCCTTGAGGCATAATTCTGGAGGCGAAGTTAAGCATCCCCAGCAAGGATTGGAGCTCCGCCCTGGTCAGAGAGTGAGACTGGACCGCCCGGGAAATAGCAGAGCGGATCCTGAGCAACTTCTCGCTGGGGAGGCTAGCCTCCATTTTGACGGTATCTAAAATGATGCCCAGGAAGGTGACCTTGGTGGCCGGACCCTCAGTCTTGGCCGTGGCCACGGGAACCTAGAGACGGGAAAAAATATCCAGAAGTGAATGGGGAATGGAAGGGACCTGACTGGGCCTTTCAATGAGAAGGAAGTCGTCCAAGTAGTGGACGACCATGGATAAGCCACCGTGATGGATGAGAATCCAGTGCAGGGCTTTGGCAAGTTGTTCAAAAAGCCAAGGGCTGCTCTTGGACCCAAAAGTAAGCCGGTTGGCAAAGTAAAATTTATCTGCCCACTGAATGCCATAGTACTTCCCAAGCTGCGGGTGTATTGGGAGCAGCTTGAAAGCATCGGCAATATCTACCTTGGTTAGCCAAGCCCCGACACCTGCTTGAAGAATATACTGGATGGCCTCGTCAACTGAAGAATACTGCATGGAATATTCCTCAGAGGGAATGAGGGAATTGAGACTGGGAATGGAGGACATATGAGGCGCGGAGAGGTCGTAAATGAGACGTTTTTTATTGGATGATAGTTTTGTGACAAGGCCGATAGGATTTATGCGCCACGACTGGAACGGAATATTTAGGAAGAGACCAATGACGAACCCCTTATCGACCTCTGCTTGAATGAGGGTGGTCACTGCCTCAGGGTCACTTGTCTAATGAGGAGGAAGTCTTGGAGGACCCGGAAGGACCTGGATTGGGCGCTGACTGTGGATCTTGTACCGGATTGGGGCACCATTCCGTAGAATGAAAAATAGATTGGCAGATAGCGCACAGAGGAGCCTTCAGACCCGCAAAGTGCCGGCAGAATAACTCCATGTCCAAGTCTGCCCAGTTGGACATGAACTGAAATTGATGCAGGGCTGCGGCGGCTTTGGCAGAAAACGAACGATAGTGGTAAAATGCCGAGCCGCCGTACTTGTGCCCCAAATCCGCAATCCGGTACAAGTAGGTATCTAACTCCTCCCTGCGATTAGGCTGGGCGGAGCACACCACGTCCCTGTAGAGGCTGAAGGCCAGGAAGAATTCGGAAACGGACAATTTCCTATTTAGCCGAGCATCCTTGGCCTTCAAGACCACGGAAACCTCTCCGCAGTTAATTACCCGGTTTTTGGAAATATCCTGGGAGGCAATCAAAATGGATGCCAAATTGATGTCCTTGCCTGCCAGGATATCCTTCTTAATATGTTCTGGCACAAAATGGGAAGGAGCAATTTGGGGGGTGGCAGAAGGCCTACCTGCAACGTCCGGAGGAATGGCAGAAACGACTGCCAAACCTGGATATTGCGGTGAGGCAGCTGGCCTGGTTTCTAAAACTGCTACCCTGGACTGAATGTCCGTGACTGAGCTAACGAGTCCGTCGATGGACGACTGGATCTGAGCTAGTGCCAGCCGGATGGAGTCGTTATTGGACTGCTCAGCTGTCGAACCCGGAGTAGTCATCAGGAGACTGTATAATTCGGCCTTGCGGGCAGTTGCGGGATGCCGAATCCCCCTGCGATTGAGCTCGGCGATCAACTTTGGCACTGTCCAACTCCTTAAAGATGTGCAGCTATTATGCCCCGAGATGGCCGATCCTGGCAAGGAGAGGTTGTCATCCATATCGGACATGTGAGACATGTTGACCTGAGAAAAAAAGGCGAACTTATGCCTACCTGAAAACGGAAAGAAGCACAGACGATGCGGAGAGAGCGGTCGAGAGAAAGTGTGAGACTGAAAGTGTGTAAAAAGTGACCAACGTAAGAACCTACCTGACGGGATACAGACGGATTTGGAAAAAACCCCAATCGTTTAAATGGAACTAATGAAAAAGAATGGACTTGAGTATCGAACTGACGGTTGAACCCGCCCCAGTGACCGTCTCTGAGCCGACTTACCTGAAATTGCCTCGAAATTCCTAGATGACACGAAGGAGAGGAAGGAAAAATAACAACTGCCCAATCTAAAGGAAGGAACAACCGATATCAGAACAGATGTAAAAACCCTTAGAAAACAAAGACAGAACCTGGGCGATCCAGGAACACTGACAACCTGGGCGATCCAGGAACATTGACAACCTGGGCGATCCAGGAACATTGACAACCTGGGCGATCCAGGAACACTGACAACCTGGGCGATCCAGGAACACTGACGACCTGGGCGATCCAGTGAGGTGACACCCTGGGTGAACCACAAGGCACGGAAACCCTGGATGATCCGGAGGACCCCGAAAAGTGGGAGGATCCGGAGACGGAAGCAGCGTGAGATAGAAAAACCGCTGAATTAAACAGTAATGTATCACCAACTTCACGGCGCAAATTCTGGCAATGTGATGCTGAGGCAGTGACGAGGGCGGACTGACTGTAGAGAATCGTTCCCCCCTGATTGATGGAATTTTATTATCCCCTCTCCCCTCTGTTTTTTTTTTTTTTTTTTGTGCACTGCCTATCAAGAGGGCACATGGTTTCAAAAACTGCGCCCCCCCCCCGAGTGGGCGCGCTGCCTGCATCACAGAGCCAGAACAATGCCTGAATTACTCGTGCTAACACTTGCCAAAACAAAAGATTAGAAGAGTGCATGGGTGGTGAAATGTGAGAACAACACGGTCTGCCCAAAGTGAAACTACTTAGCACCCCCAGTTGCGCGGCACGTGACCGGCAAAATTGTGAACCGGGACGCAGCTTGCCGGCCCTGCAGCCGGAATCCAGCGATCGGAACTAGGCTGGGGGAGAGTGGCACCTGACTGGTACCACCAGGGGGCACGAGCCCAGACGTGAGGCACAGCTAGGACGGCGCCAGCTGCGCCTCGATTACCTGGAAGGCCGGAGAGAAGGGCGCGATGTTTCAGACGCCGGCGGTGCGTGTATGCAGAAACCGGAAGGAAGGTCTCGGATCAGAGGGGAAGGAGCGCGATACCGCAGGAATGCGTGAGGCTCGGGCGCCTGGCTGCACGGCAGGTAGAGGGATAAATAGTCAGACGCCCCTCCCACAAATGCAGGCTGTTAACAGCCTTACTATATATATATATATATATATATATATATATAATTTGTGGTCATGGCTGCGGATGAGAGAACCTTGTGTGGAAGAAGTGATGAGGATCAGACCTGACCTGTTTACCTACTACTGACCTGGACTGGATGGCTGGTGGTGTGCCCTTAGCTATAAACAAGGGTAAGCCTAGAAGGGGGGCAAAAAGCAAGCCAGGTAGCATAGAAAGGAGTTCATTAGAAACGCAGCAAATCATAAAAACAAACTACAGAAGGCCTCAGATATCGCCACGTGAGGGTTCGGAATGTACCGACCGTAACATGAAGAGTGCCAGCGACCCATTTTTTTTAATGATGTGACCTGGAACATTGTGCTTTGAAGCTGCGGATGCAGCCCCAATACGGAAGGAATGCCCCGAAATGGTTTTCGGGTCATACCCTGAACCGACCGCTAGTAAGCGGATGTGCGAAATAAACTGGGATGAAGTGATGGACCATACCTTGAACGGGAGCAAAG